>NW_027094016.1:2058258-2744344 GCF_019434415.1 Metarhizium acridum | reverse complement strand
TACAAGCATCTCCTTGATGCGGCCCGGCCGAGTATTAAGTAGGCCGCGTACCATCTGATGCACCGTATCTGGAGAAGATTGGAAAGGCAGTTGGGCCGTATCATGTACAACATGAACCAATGTAGGTGGTTCCGGCAAAGAGGTCATCTGGCCTCCAACATCCATGGATGCCCAGCCGCCTGGTTGCCTGCTAAACCCAAGCCCCGGTTTCGAAGAGCACGAAGGCCTCCATCGCATTACCAATGACCCTTGTCTTTTTTTCCCTTTTGGATTCCCTCTTTCGATTCCCTGACACCCCCGATCGTGCAGCTAAGACATGCACTCGGGGCATATTGGCAGCGTGTCAGTTGAGAAAACTTGACCGTCGTGATGGTGACTAATTCCCAAGTCCCGGACTCCAGAATGACGATCTTGTTACGTGCTACCGGTTGACCAAGTGGTCATGGATTTTTGATAATGAGCAACGCTCCGCTAAGTGCATTTTAGGTGTGTCCGTTGCGTGTCTTGGCTGTTGTTTCATGGCCCAGGTATTGAAACGAGTTTGTAGGGGTTGTGCTTTATCGTTGCGAGGATAGGATTCATGAGCAATAGCTGCCTTTCGAGTGTGGTGATATGATTTGGGTCACGACTCGTGCTTGGTAGCATCCGAAAGGTGAAGGTAACTACATTAGATGATGCTGATGCTGAGCATCATCACATCAACGTTACATTACCAGGAGTTGATGTCTTTGCGCTGAGATCGACATGTGTCTGATCGAATAGCATATTCCGTAATGGTATTTCACAACTTTGAATGAACCAACCATTATACATCGATGTACTCCGCAACACTGGCCTTGTTAAGAGTCCTGGTATATCGCCAGTTATTTGTTGCCTGATAAAATCATGGTGTGGATTTCGGTTGCAGCTTCATTTTGACTGTATGGCCACGTGACTTGATATCACGTGGTCGCTCGACTTTTCACGACATGGTTTTACGTGGACGTTCTGTGATATGCATTTAGTTGAAACTATATATATAAACAAACAGGGGGGGAATACAATCAAGGCGTCAAATGCGCTGTTGAACTTAGAGTTGTGCATCCTCTGAGCTTTGGAAAGCATTCTTATCGCCACACCCTATCGATAAGGAAGCGTAACCTCACCTTTGATTCGCTTAGTAAACGCTCCAAGAAACTTCTTTGCATATCGGTAATTTTCGACATCAACAGTAGCAAAGCAACATCGCCATGACGAGCTTGAAGAGATCCCACGAGGGGGACCCTTTGGCTTCCAGCATTTCAAGCAAAGTCTACGTTCGCTCAACACGCAGTGGTAAGGTCCAAAAAATCGTGCGGGAAGTCTATCTTAGAACCGACATTCCCTGTTCATCCAAGTTATGTAAAGCTTGCCTAGAGGGAGCTCCCAGAAATGCATCTCAACAAGGTACGCTAGGGACCTTTCTTTTTTCATTGAAAACACTTGCTCATGTCGGGATAGCTCAACCGTTTGTCCTGTCGGAGAAGCCTGCGGCTACCAAGGCCTTCCGGCAAGGACACTACCTAGTGCCGGATACAAACGCACTTCTCAATGCTATGGATCTCTTTGAGCAAAGTTCAGCATTCTACGATGTGATCATCTTGCAGACGGTCCTGGAGGAGCTTAGAAACAGATCTCTGCCCTTGTATAACCGTTTAATTGGGCTTACCAAAAGCGAAGACAAGCGATTTTACGTGTTTTTCAACGATTTCCGGCTAGAGACGTACGTCAATCGGGAGCTGAATGAGAGCGTCAACGATAGAAATGACCGGGCGGTTCGTCTGGCTGTCAAATGGTACGGCGAACACCTATCCCAGACTAAAGCAGGCAAGGTTCCTGCCATTGTCATGCTGAGCGATGACCAAGAGAACCTCAAGAAGGCGCGCAGCCAAGGCCTCAATGCACTTTCATTACGGGATTACGTGGGTAGTCTTGAAGATGGAGACAAGCTTCTTGATATGGTGGCTGAGACCCAGAGTCTGGGCGGCTTTAAGAAGCAGTCGCAAATGCTTTACCCTGAGTATTTCAGCCTCTCAAGGATGATGACCGGCGTGAAGGCAGGCTTGATGCATCAAGGCATTTTCAACGTCTCGCCGTACAATTACCTCGAGGGCTCCATCAAAGTTCCAGCATTCTCCAAACCCCTACTTATTCTAGGACGTGAGAGTATCAACCGTGCTGTTGACGGAGATGTCGTCGTCGTAGAGATGCTTCCCCAAGACAAGTGGAAAGCACCGTCTACCAAGATTATCGAAGAAGACAATATCACCAAGAATGAGAATGCTGACACCGAAGACCGAAATGACTTTGTTTCAGACAAAGAACGAAAAGCACTGCAGGAGGAAGCAAAACGGACACACAAGTCTTCGTCAGAAAGCCAGTTGCAGCCTACTGCCAAGGTGGTCGGTGTAATCAAACGAAACTGGCGTCAATATGTGGGACATATCGACCCATCTTCAGCCAGCAAGTCCGCTTCATCCCAGGGCCGCAAACAAGACAGCGTTTTTCTCATTCCCATGGATAAGAAGATACCCAAGATTCGTTTGCGAACTCGACAAGTATCTGAACTCCTGGGTAAGCGACTCCTTGTAACTATCGACGCGTGGGAGCGCGACTCTAGGCACCCAGTTGGTCATTTTGTCCGCTCACTCGGCGAACTCGAAACCAAGGCCGCCGAGACAGAGGCTCTACTTCTGGAATGGGATGTTCAGTATCGCCCGTTTCCCAAGACTGTCCTGGATTGTCTCCCCAAAGAAGGCCATGACTGGAAAGTACCTGCGAGTGTGGAGGACCCGGGCTGGAAGGATAGAGAAGACCTCCGTGGACTTCTCATTTGCAGCATCGACCCTGTAGGCTGCCAGGATATCGATGACGCCTTGCACGCTCGCAAATTGCCCAACGGAAACTTTGAAGTTGGTGTCCACATTGCCGACGTGTCACACTTTGTCAAGCCTGCCAACGCCATGGACACAGAAGCCAGCATCCGTGGGACAACGGTATACCTTGTCGACAAGCGTATCGACATGCTCCCACCCTTGCTTGGTACGGATCTCTGCTCGCTGAAACCCTACGTCGAGCGGTACGCCTTCTCCGTCCTCTGGGAACTCAACGACAACGCCGACATTGTCAACGTGCGCTTCACCAAATCCGTCATCAAGTCTCGCGAAGCATTCAGCTACGAACAAGCCCAGCTCCGCATCGACGACACCTCCCAGCAAGACGAACTCACCAACGGGATGCGCATGCTCCTCGCGCTCTCCAAAAAGCTCAAGAAGAAGCGCATGGACGCCGGCGCCCTAAGTCTCTCCTCGCCAGAGGTCAAGGTCCAGATGGAGTCAGAAACCTCTGACCCCATCGACGTCAAGACCAAGGAGCTCCTCGACACCAACTCCCTCGTCGAGGAGTTCATGCTGTTCGCCAACGTTAGCGTCGCCGCAAAAATTTACGACGCATTCCCGCAAACCGCCATCCTTCGTCGCCACGCACCACCCCCCAAGACCAACTTTGACGAGCTCGCCGACCAGCTACGCGTCAAGCGAGGTTTCGAACTCCGCACAGATACATCCAAAGCCCTCGCCGACTCCCTCGACGCCTGCGTCGACAAGTCGGATCCCTTCTTCAACACGCTGGTCCGCATCATGGCCACCCGCTGCATGATGTCCGCCGAGTACTTCTGCTCCGGCACCCAAGCATATCCCGAATTCCGGCACTACGGACTCGCCTCGGAGATCTACACGCACTTCACATCCCCCATCCGCCGATACGCGGACCTCCTCGCCCACAGACAGCTCGCCGCCGCCATCGGCTACGAGGCTGTGCACCCGTCCGTCCGCAGCAGGGGCCGCCTGGAGGCCGTCTGCAAGAACATCAATGTCCGCCATAGAAACGCCCAAATGGCCGGGCGTGCAAGCACAGCATACTACGTGGGGCAGGCGCTCAAGGGCAACGTCGCAGAGGAAGATGCCTTTGTCATGAAGATTTTCAGCAACGGCTTCGTGGTGCTGGTGCCGAGGTTTGGAATCGAGGGTTTGATCAGGTTGCGGGATCTGGCCGAGCCCGAGCCCGAGAGCGAGTTTGACGCCGAGACGTATACGCTCGTGACGAGGGGCAGCAGGGACCTGAAGGTTGAGCTGTTCCAGAGGGTCAAGGTGAAGGTCATGGACGAGAAGGACGAGAGGACGGGCAAGAGGGGCGTCAAGATGGTGTTGGTTACTGCGTAAATGCAGAGTAGCACCAAGTAAAGTAAATAATACGGGTCCGCATATCCCGCCGAATTTCATACAACAGTACATTTTGCGCCTGGAAAGTATCTGCGGCCCCCAGAGATACATGGTGATTCAATAACCAGCATACCAATGTGTACGGTGGTCGTAAATGAGAGTATTTTATTTTGCATCTTGTCCCTGTTCCCAAAACGCCATACATGAAAATTAAACCATACCCATTTTATGCCAGCTTTACTCTTCCATAACATCCTCCGCAGCCGCGGCACCTTCATCGTCCCCCCACAAACCATCCAGTTTGAACTCGGCAGCCCACTCCGTGACAATCTCCTTCTGGTCCGGCATGACCTCGTCCTCACCCACATTCTGGACCTTCTTGGCAGGCCCGGCAGAGGCGTCAGCCGACCCGACAGCCAAGGCAGGCGGCTCAACCCACCCCTGAATACGGCCGTCTCGCCAGTCTGTAACAACAGCCATGGCAGCAGCGTGGATGTTGGGGACGCCGCCTCGCCCCAGTCGACCTCGCTTCCTAGCAACCTGCACCAAAAAGTCGGTCGTGACATCGCCGTCGAGCCTGTTGGGTAGAAGGGCCGGAATATCATACACACTGGTCAGTTTCTGCATCAGGTCCGGGGAGGATGAGAGACGGCGGATGAGCAGGCTGACTGCGGGGACGGGATCATCAATCTGCTTGGGAGGAACGGCGTTGAGGAGAATAAGATGGGCATGTGCCTCAGTTGCGTTTTTGAGGCTGACGAGGCCACCGGACTGGACGGATGACGAGGACGGGAACACGACGCCGGGAGAGTCGAGGAGCGTCAGCTTGCTGTCGATTTTGACGCTGCGGATGCTGGTGGTGACGCCGGCTTCGGCGCCCGCCGGGCAAGCCTTGGAAGAGCTGCCGCCCTTGCCGCTCATCCTGCTGAGGAGGGCGTTGATGACTGATGACTTGCCGACATTGGGGTAGCCGATGACTCCTACGGACACGGCGCGCTTGAGTTGCCGGCTGGCGGCGTAGCTCTTGAGAGCTTTGAAGAGTGTTGCGGATGTGCTTTGGACCGTCAGGTCGCGGTGGTTGAAGACGTGGGCATTGGGAGCGGCACCAGAGGCACGAAGAGGGAGCGTGGGGAAGTATCGTCGGAGATGGACGAGCCAGTCTCGCAAAACTTTTGGGGGGATCAAATCGACCTTGTTGAGAATCAAGATGAGGCGCTTGCCGCCAGCGGCAGCGGCCATGATGCTGCGCTCAACCTCTCGCGATCGAGTGCCCTCGGGATCTCGTGCATCCAAGACGTACAGAACCACATCAGCCTGCTCAACAACCTGCTTGAAAACCTTGTCGTACGTCTTGCGTGACGAAGCCTGGCCGACCGAAACCTCATTCACGCCCCCACTATCAGAACCGTCACTGCCATTATCGTCATCGTCCATGCCATCACTCTCCGCCAGCTCCTTATCGTACTGCGCCGCCGCAGCCTTCGCGCTGGCGAGCAAAGCAGCCATGGGATTCGACTCATCCACATCCTCGTCCATGAATTCATCGTCCATGTCCCCAACAGAGCCCTCAGCATCGTCAGCATCGTCCATGACTTCCTCGTCTTCCTGCTGGGCGGCACCAGTCTTCGCAGCCTTTGCCATTTCCCGCTTCTTTTCGGCCTCGGCGGCCTTTCTCAAGCGCTTCTCTTCAATTTCCTGCAGGAGCTTCTCCTTGTACGGGAACAGGTTGGGAATGCCAGGGTCCTTTTTTAACTTGGAGCGCCATTCTGGGTTCTTCTTGGCGAGCTTGCGCTGCTTCCTCTGCTTGGCTGCGGAAGCTTTTTCAATCTTGTTTCGGAGACGGGTTGTGCCCCTCTTGGACTTGGGTTCTATGGTTCGCAGTTAGATTGCTACAATGGTACTGGGCATTAGGATCAACGTTAATTTGACGACTCACTCTTTGGTTTGTTAATCGTGCCCGCCATCTTGTGCAAGACAAGCCAAGACCATGGAATGAGGAAGGCTGGACTCTCAATACCCCGTGTCAGTAGGCCAAAGTCAGACTGCAAATTAAAAAAAAGATTAGGTGGGATGCAGATTCTGCCGGCTCTTTTTCTCTTCACCGCCTTTCTCCCACAAACCAGGATAACAGCCACCATCGACCTTTGTGGAAAGCCACACCCAACTAGATCAGAACCAAAGCGTGATTGGCGCCACTGTCTCCGGGACCCTTGAAGACTCAGTACTATCTCCGATAATATGGGTCGGCGCACATGGTAAGACAGGATTCCCAGTCAACCAGTATATGAGCAGTCGTTTAACACAATACTGTTGTACTCCTCGCAGTGGATTTGTCTAAGCCTTCGGACGCCTCGTGCATCCTGGTTCCAACAACGCGAATCGGCGAAAATCGTCATCGCTTGGCACAGTCACCTGCTGTATTTTGACTAAGGCATCACACAAGGTTTATGCGCGTTCTTTCAATAGCGTCCGCGTCGCATGGGGAGCAAAAGTGATAACTAATTCTTCGCCTCAAATATAATCTTTTCCTACTACTCCAGTTCGCGCCTTGCTATGATGAATCTCGAATTAAAACCCAACACCAAAACAGTGTCTCTCACTGGCCCCTCCGGCAACACAGCGTGATTGCTCAATTTCTCATCTCTCGACTCGGTCTCAGCCAACGAACCATGTTTGCGAGGCTACAACTTGACTTTCGAACCACATCATCCCTCGACCGGTCATAGTTTTGAAAAAAAAAAATAAGCTCAATTACTCCTCGATCATTCCGTCGTTTGTTCATTAGGCGGGTGTAAAGGTCGTGAGTGAGCTCATGATAAGAAAAAAAAAAGACATACAAACAAAAAGATAGTGCTGGGTAATAAAGTGGGTACAGAGAATCGAAAGCAGTCTGTCTGAGTAAGTCGCGAAGCATGAAATGGGCATCTAGTACAGCTGCAGACAGTGTTCAGATTACTCTCAGCCCATCTAGAGCAGATAAGCCATCAAACCCATGGCAGCAACAAAGGCACCGTTGCCCACAGGGGCCAAGGTAGGTCCAGCAAGACCCTTGGAGCTGGTAGAAGTCACCTGGGTGCTGCTACCACTCGTCTTAGAGGGCTGGGAAGCACCTGTGGTGGCGGTGGAAGAGGAGCCATCGCCGCTGCCACTGTCTGCAACAGGGCTCTTAGGGGGGTCGAGTTTGGCGCAGAGAGGCTTAATCTTGTTGTTGCAATTGTCCTGACCCTGGGCGTTACCAGCATTGGTGGTGATACACTGCGAGAACAGCTCCTGGCAAATGTAGAATGGCATGGTCTGCTGGTAGTACTGAATACCGGGGGTCGAGCTGTTCGAGGTGCAAGTGCAGTTCCACTTCAGGGTCGACTGTGGCAGTCATCAGCAAAAGTCAATTCCAAGGATGGCAAAGCCGCCAGCGATCCAATTTTGTGAGTACTCGCAAGAAAATAGACATACCACTGTGCAGTCGTTCACTGAAGCGTCGTCATTGCAGAGGAGGCGGCAAGTGTTTATCTGGCCCTGGCACCAAGTGGCTGCAGGAGTCATGGTGTTAGCGATGCGTCGTGAGCAGGCATGCGCAATTTAAAGCTGCAGGCGTTTGACCACCTAACACAGCCCAAATACCTAGGTAGGAAGGGCGAGAAGAATACTTGCCTCGTAGAGTCGGGATGACAGTGTTGGGATCAATTGTCATATCTAGCTCGCTGGTGTAGTTGTAGTTGGTGGTTGGGGTCTGGGCCTGGGCCGAGGCAATAGCCAAGGCGGCGAAGGCTGTAGAGAAGCGCATTGCAATCGGAGACGCGATGTGTGAGGTGTGTAGTGGCGGTTGAAGTTTTGGGCTATTCGAGCTTGTCGAGAGCCGAGAAGCCGAGAAAGCTGGGAGCTGGGGTTGGGAGTTGGCAGCTGGGAGCTGGCGTGTAGGAAAACAAAACAGGCGTGCTGTCAAGGACAAGCAGTTCTACAAATGCGAGTAGAGCTTCAGAGGCGGCAATGCAGTTTCACTTGGGTTAGCGTATAGCTTGAAGATGCTGGGATGCAATTATTGAGTGGTGGCGAGAAGAAGAATAAAAGAGGAGAGAGGCCGAGAAAGGCAGCCTGAGATGGGGGCAACGAGAAATATAAAAAAAAAAAAAAAAAAAAAAAAAAAAAAAAAAAAAAAAAAAGCAAAGCCGGCAGGTGCTCTAACAGAGCACCGGCCGATAACAGCAAGGGCAACAGGCCTTGGCCGGACCATTGCAATTTCAACCAACAGAAATGGGGCATGCCTTGATGGTCCGCCATCGGTCTGGCCAGCTCCATGCACGGCTTGGCAGACATTAGCAAGCAGTGCCAGCGTCGCCATCAACATGAAGCATTGTTATCGGCATCGGCATTGGCGTCACCACGAGGCACTCAACCACCCTTTCCTACTCTTAAGGTACTCTGTACTTCGTATTATGTCAACTTTCTCCCCTGCTTCCTTCCATCCTTCCATCCCTCCTCCTACTCCCCCTTCCTGCCCAGCCATTCGCGCGCAGCTTGCCAGCTTCCTCCAACATCATGGTCAACCACATCACCCACGCCTTTTCGCCTACAAAATTTGATGGTTACGACCACCCAACAAAAGACCTGCACTCGGCCCGCCTGGGTTGGTGGCGAGTAAGTCTCGGCGTGGCGCTAAGTCTCTGGAGAGAGCCACACCCATGCCCTGGCAAGACGTAACGAGACGCACTGAGACTCAATAAGACGACGACACGGGCAGCGAACGGCCGGCATGAACAAGGGCAGCGGCCACCTGTTGAATTATTTATTATATTATATTATTGCCTCCTGATGCTGTCGTACCGTAGCGGCTCCTCTATCTTTCTACTCCGTTCCGACTACATCCACGGGCAACAAAATTGGTCAAATGCGACAATTGCCTGCTCTCAACAAGCAGAGAAACTTGGCTACGAGCAGCCCGACGTCAGGTGGTTGCCAGTTGCCAGGGTACCCGTACCCGCCGCCAGGCTTGTTTACCACAGACATGCATCGTGGCAGGCTTGTGGGCACGGCTCCGGCTGGAACGGCCCAGGTTTAGCCGTCATGGTGAAGCAGATACTGGGAGTGACCGATTCATCGACTAGGCCTGATGAATCAGATTCTGGTTCAGGGACATTATGCCGGGATGTCTCGTCACTCGCTAGGCATCGTGACACCCATGCCTTTGGGCCAGTTGTCGTGAGGGATGACGATGAGCGTGCATGCCATTCAAATATTAATACGGCCCCGCTGTGTTGCTGGGGGCTGGTCAGCGAGGTTTCAATCCGGCCACCCCATCTCTTCGCAATTCATGTGACAAGGCTCACTTTCGTCGTTGGTGTCATCTATTTGTACCGCAATCTGTGCTCAACTGATGACTGACTCTCCAATGTCGACCACAAGTGCCGTAATTGACCTCCGAGAGACCGACGATGAGGCTGGTATCCAAGCTTACTGCCGGATTGATACAGGCGCGCCCGTGATATCGGTGGTCCGCCTCACTGGCATGCACAATGGCCAATGCTGAGGGGGCAAACCAAGCAGGCCCGACGCATTGTTATTGTGTAAACGTCTGTGTGGCATCCTGCGAACCGCAAGCTGGATGCTCAAACAATCGCACGCAAGCGGCTAATATCGCCGACGTGACGCAAGGGCGGAGGGAACGCAGCATCCCATGCTCTCTAATGCCTTTCGCCTGGTTGCACACAGTCCAATGGGTCGGCAGCACCACAAAATCTTTGTTGCCCCGTCCGGATTGGCATGTTTTTAAGCTGTGTCGTCTTGGCCCTGGGGCTCGAGGATATTCGTGAGCGGAATAATGCTTTCGCTTGAGGCGGCGGCTCGCGAACAGTGCCTCACAACTGGATCTATCGCAGAGAACTCGATGGTGACGTCTGGCGACACTTTTGAAACTGCTTCGCCTACAAAGCGTTTGCATGTCAGTGGGGAGCGCATCTACCTGGAACCTAGTAGATATCGACTGATGACGCCAAGGACTCAATTCGGCAATGTCGGCTCCAGAGCAAGGTCAGGTTCCTGGCCTGGGGCATCTGGAGCTAGACAGGCCAATAAGGAACGCCAATTGACCACGGGAACCTCCATGTATGTACGATGCCTGAGTGGAGAGAGGAAAGCGAGCCTGAGTGGCGAGTGGCCCTGGAGGCCGCCACGATCAACCAGCCGTACAGTGCAGATCGCTTACACATTACATTGTCACGGATGGGGTGATGGGAAAACCCCATAAACCACCCGTCAGCGACTAACTGGGCTGGCCCTGAGTATGTTTTGTTGTCGAATTAGAGTCGCCAACACCCGAGCAGCGCACAACCTGCCCTGCCTTCAGAATGACGCGGACAGCTCCGTGTGTGACAAACGACGCCTTAGGTCTGCAGCGGCCTGGACTCGGCAGCCATCAAAAGTTGGAGACTTTTTACCTTCCGTTTCTTGTTTGCTGTGCAAACTTGTCGCTTTCCAGGCATTGGGTTCTACGATAATCGTCTGGAGTAATGCCAAGACACATAGAGGGGTTGGCCATGACCATGGGCTTCCCATCGCATGGCCGGTCTGCAGGGTGAGACAAATATGCGGCAGCCACACGACATGGTGAATACAGGATCGCACTTTGCATGATATGTTGGCTTGATGGCAGTTTTCCAGCCTCGTATCTGGCGAGGTAAGCAGTCCCCACAGCATCGGTGCTGCAATGACAGGACCAGCTGTGCTCTCTCCGCAATAGAGCATCCGTCGGTGATGGGTGGCATGGGCCACTAGTTCCTGTGGCGTAGGCATTGAGCTGGGCTTGTTGAAGTTGATACATGTTATCTATGTACACTGCAAGGGGAACTCGACGTCGTTTTACCTGTCGATAATGATTTGAAAAATTCAACCCGAAAAATTGCTGCACGGTGATCTGATGATTGTCGTGCTTTGGCTCTGACGGTTTGACTGACGCGACTGACGACATCCCAAGTCCGACGTCGAAATTTTACGATACAAAATCTTCGGTACATTGTCCAATTAGATTACTACAACTTGGACTTTATGAAAGGCCATGTACCAGACGCAAAGGTGCTGCGCAGCTTGTACACTGCTGGTACCTACCCTTTGGATGTGCGGACACCCCCGACAGTGCGAAAGATTATCACAGTCATTGAGACGCCCATGTTTCCTGTTGAATACGCTTGGCAATAACGTAAAACAACGAAGAACCCTATGTCCAGAAATCTGGAGGGATGGATAGGAAGGTCCGTGATGGGCTCGAGCCTTACTCTTAAGACTGATAACAATGCCACCTTGGGGTTTTGATGTAACAGACACCAGAGATAGATTCCATCACCCTTACAGACTGAATCACTTGAATGCAAATCTGGTGACTTATCGCTTGTAAATCAGCCTAATCAGGAGGCAGTTGTTACCTACTCAGACTCGCTCATAAACCTCACCACCTCCCTCCCGATCCCGGCCAAGACATCAACCTGCCTGACCACCGCATACTCAAAAAATAATCTCGACTCCTCGGCGTCCGCGTCTGCTGCCCACCCATTTATCAGCGATGACTCCTTCTCTCGTCCCGGCAACTTTACAATATCAGCAAGCATCTCCCTCGCCGAAACGCTCAGCTCCCAATCCGCCAGCTCCCCGGGACACATCTTGATAACCATAATGAGTAGCATCTGACACAGAGAAACCTGATCTATATTCGACAGCGTGTCCTGGAGTTTCTGGTCCAGTCCACCTGCCGACGCCGCCACGGCATTCCCCGTGCTCTCGGCAGTATTAGCTAGCAACTTGGCCATCATGAAGAGATTCTTTAAGCGGACAGGGTGAAACGGCGCAGGGTAGCGGAACGGGTCGCAAGACGTCGCCATCAATGCCGTCACGGCCACCGCGTACGGGAAGTTGTCCTTCTCGGAAAAGTAGATTGCCGTTTCGGCGAGGAGTTGCGGCACGGGCGACACGGCCCACAGATTGGCGTCGACGAGCTTCCGACAAAGGCGGTATTGTGCCCTGAGAGCCGCGTAGCGGGCGGGCAGCGAGTCCGGCAGCCGGGCTGGTTCCGTGGTGTATCTCGCCGCCGCGTCCTGCGCGGCCTTGTCTGTGAGGGCGGGATGCCCGTCGCCGGATACGTCCGCCACGCTGTACGTGTTTGGGCAGGCTGTGCGGACCTGGTACACGTTCAAGTCGCCCTTGCACCTGGCGCATGTGCATTGGAAGCTATACTGCTCGAGCGCCTCCCTGCGTGCGGACAGGGGCATCGTGTAATCTACGCGGCGTGTTAACGGGCCCTGTTTGCCCCTGGGAAGGGGGGAGAGGTTCGGAGCGCACCCGTGTAGGATATTTCAATCTCGTCGCCGGCCTGGATCGGCCTCTCAGCCCTCAGTATCGCCTTGCGGCCTACAAACTGCACCACGGCGTTGGGCACGCACGAGTGGTTGGCCATTGCGAGCGTCGGTTCCAGAAACACGCCTACCTGGCCTAGGTCCACGTCCCATCTGTGAAACGCATTCGTCTGGATCTGCGGATTGTCAGGTACGTTTGAAATGGAAAAAAAAAAAAAAACTACTGTCGAAAGGCGTGGGAACATGTATGCTGTACCTTGCAAAGCAGCTCGACTGCCTTGCGGACGTTGCTCTCCCCTTGTCTCCCGGCAAAGGCACACGCCGCCAATGCCATCATCTCCAAGTCGGGCCAGCTCTTGGTCTTCCTCCTCTCCTCGGTGTGTCCATCCAGCGCGGCGACCCCGTCTTCAATTTCCTTGATGAGAAGGGTTTGGAGAAGTGCTCTGACGGGGGTGGGCAGGTCGGCGCCTGTTCGGGAACCCAGCTTGCGTTGTTGGAGGGCCTTGCATTCTTTGGAGTGGACGGCCGTCCAGGCGGCTTGCTGGCAGCTGGTGTTGCAGTAGTATGCGGCGTGACAGCGGGAACACGCGCGCGGCGAGCCGGGACGGAGGCAATGCGTGCATACGGATGCGAGATGCGAGAGCGATGGGTGTAAGATGAGTGGGTGGAAGGTGTGGATTGTCTGGGAGGGTCTGAAGGGCTGCGTGGCGTGGAGGGCGCGGTGTTTGGAAGGATGGGGGCGGGTTTCAATAGGCGGCATCTTTGTTTTTCGTGATGTGTGTTGGAGATGGTATCGGGCTGTGGTTTGATGGTGGTGGATTTGGCCACGGAAAATTTTGGGGTTGTTTGTGCAGGGTTGATGGAGGATGGCCGTGGGGGAATTCTGACCACAACACGGATGCCGCCTTATTCTCTCGGCATGATAGTAAATGTGGCGTGAAGTGATTTCAGCTGTATAAAGTTTTGGGGGAAAAGCTCCAAAGTAGAGATGGATGGATGACAGCTGCGACGAAATGGTTGTGTGGGCTGGCCAGCGATGGGTATATATATTATTAGTTCAGATGCCATATGACTACCGAGCACCTAGGTAGCTATGTAATTGTACATTTACGCTTCTACAGCTCCTCATGCTTTCTCTCATTATTTTTCTCTTTCCTCGCCGCCACCAATCGGTCATTCAACTGCCGACTCCAGTCCTCCTCCTCCTCACTGGCCTCGCTTGATGACTTCATGATCCTCGCGACATGATAGTCCCAGCATCCCTCGGCCGTCCCAGAATCTTCCGTCTGGCATATTTCATCACCTAGCTTGGGTAGATAGGGCCACTCCCCCAAGGCCGCACCCATGTTTTCATCCAAGAAGTTATCTAACACAAGCTGCCCGACTTTTCGTTGAGCACGAGCCCATGCCTTATCCTCGGGAATGAGCACCTTCAATAACGATTCCATGCCTCCTTCTCTGAGGAAGTGTTTTCGAATAGAACCGTCTTTGATAAGTCCATTGATCACAGCAACTTTGGACTTGACCCGGGCAGCTGCCTGCTGGGCATTTGCGCCGTCTCCATTCCGTGATGGTTCAACACTGGAATAGAGCCTCAGGTGCAGAGATTTACCAGTGTTGGGGCACCTGGATTCGACGAGTAGCTGCGGCCAGAAAGCGGTCACTTCCTTGAGGGCGGCTGGATTGTTCTGAAACACTCCAGCCAAAATGGAGGCAGCTTGCTGGTCGTGAGGATCAGCTCCATCGGTAGTTGGAGCACTCTGACCACACATCAGGCACAGCAGCGCTTCAATGGCCTCTGTATCCTGGGCAATTTTCAAACCATAGTACATGTCGTGGGAAAGATCCTCCAGCGTCTCTAGGGCATCATCAAATGCTTGGCCGCTTTTGCTGATTCCGCTCTTGAGCATGTTCAGTCCCTCGGCAAGTGCGGCGGATTCATGCTCCGGTCCCATGACTTTTCCAACAGGCTCATATTCTGGAGCGCCTTTTGGGATTTTAGGACCGTCTCGCTGTTCCTCAGGGTCGACCATGACCACGGCTTGGTCAACAGGCAACCCTTCTAGAGAAGGATCGGCCTCGCCAGGGACATTGATCTTGGCCTCTTTTTGACCTGTCCAGATGTTTAAGCGGACGTGGAGCCCATTGGGCAGTTCTTGATCGTCGTGGACAATTTGGAATTCCTCTGTAGGTTGGAATACCCGTGGGTAACATTCGTCGGGGTTGGATGTGTGACAAATGAGATCTGGCTTGGGAGCATTGGAAGAATTTGAGTCGTGAGCTATTGAGGGCGCTGAGAAAATGCAGAGGATGAGGCCGACCACCATGGCTAGCATCATGGGCAGATGATTGGGCTTTGAGCGTGACCCAGGCATTTCGGTCCCGAGGAAAATGTGTGGCTAGGTCTCCCAGAGTGTGTTGTAGGTGTGCTCATAGACAATGATCTGCTCCGACCTACTCTAAGGTTGTCGTCGATGTGGTATATCGACGGAGAATGATGCATCGGCCAGCCGACTCTGTTGAAACAATCCAAGGAATAAATACACGACAGCGGCAATGAACAGGCACCCGTTGTACATAACGGATGAGTCAAATATAGAAAAGGACACATACAACGAACTGCATTTGTAAATGTGGATATTCGGACATCATAGTCGGACATCGAACTTGGTAGAAAGCGCCATCGCGAAACTCGCCAGAGTGGCTACTACAGGCACCAGGCTGTCCACTTTTCATTGGCTGACAGCCAGCTAAGCTGCTTAGTCATAGTCAGGCCGTCACCTGCACGCTCTCTGGCCCGGCTCCCAACTATAACAACCACAGCCGACAATGCATCTCAGAACACTAGTCATGCCAGGTCCAAAGAAATCAACAACGACGCCTCTTGACTATCTGAACGCCAAAATCCGAGATACGGAGAGCTTTGCAGATTTTCTTGGTGCTAGCCCTCCCCTCCATTCCACGGTGGCGGGGTCATCGTGGCCAGTTGCATACCAATGGGGGGCACAATTGCGATGAATCTCTTTACACGGGGTTCGCGAAGTTCAACTAGCCAGAAGCTAGTTTTCATCCCTGGTGAAGAACAGTATCGTGAAATTGGAAGATGTCAAGTTAGGCCTGACTAGTGGTTTCCATGTCGTCACTTCCATTCGGAGAAGGGGTTGGGTGACGTTGAGAGATGGATATAAATCGTTGGTTGCCTTCACCAAGCTCGTGGATCAGGGCGGCATTCATACTTCAAACCATCTGCATTAATATAACTTTGGCCCTCAAAATCCCTTGACCCGGACTAATAATTGACTTCCCCCAGATGCTACGGCGCTCTGCGTATTTACCACCGGGGTCGCACAAGATGCTGTCCATCATCATTCTAATCGCTCTGGCCTTTGGCATAAATGCAGCGCCAACCACCGAACGCTACTCATATTCACATCAAGATTTTCATTTGAAGCGGCTAGACAGACACAAAGGTCACGGTCACGCCGCATCAGCACATATGAATCCGCCGAAATCGACGCATAAGGGAGAAAGGAGAAGTGCCCAGAGTGTCTACTCTGACGCATTTGCATAACGAGTCTCGGCCAGAATGGGTGAGGAAGCGATTTTAGGACTTTTAGCTGCACCACCTTTTGTTTCCTTTTGTCGTCTTCTTTTTTTTTGTGTGTCTTCCTTACGACACGGACTTTCTCCCGGGCATAGCACAAAGAGGCAAGGCAACAGGTCGATGAACATATTAACTCGCAGTCGAAAAGGGATGCTAGAATTATTAGGCGCTGATGATTATCAAGGGTCGACATGAGTCATGACTGTGGAAGTGAACGAACGGCTGACTGCACTCCAGGTGCGAGGTATGCGGTGGAAAGTCGGATGTTTTGTATAATGATAATAGTATTCAGTTTGAAGTGTCTTTAAACTTTGGCTCCAGCGGTTCTGATGAAATGAGATACTATTGAAGTGAGCTGCGTGATGGCTGGGTGATTGTGATGCCCGAGAGAAGATGCCACGTGCGCATGAGCTGGCGCTGGGACATCCCGAGGTGCGACGGTGGGAACGGCATACCTGACCCCACATGCAGTGGCAGTGACCAATCACGCAGTCCGGAGAGCCTTGACCACTCTCACCACCTGGGATAATGCCCACCTGCCACAGCTCCAGCAAGCTTATTCCGTCCATGCCTGGTACTCCATACTCCTCCGTACAGACCAGAGAGTAGAGCCATGTTCGCATGCTCGCATGTCTCCTGAGACCCTCCGCCAAGGTACATACATGACCATTTTCCACGAATTCACCCACGCGACTCTGATCATTGACGCAACACAACTCCAAGTTGCTCATCCAGAAGTCGTCGACGTCAAACATTTCCCAAACAACGACTCGACAGAGCCGCGACGCGGGGACACCACTAGCTGCCAAGGCAACCTGCACGCCACCGCAGTTATAACGAAGTTCTGACCAGCGGGGCTCTCTTGCTGATCGAGCATTTAATAAAAGTCTTGTTGTTTACTCGTCCGCAAACCCCCATAGATATCCTCTCCATAATCACAATATGCCTTCCCCACGACGGGTACGTCTGCTCGCCTTGGCGGCCATCGCTACCGTCGTATTTTTTCTATTCTATTCGTCCCGCGTCGACCCCAGTCAGGACTCGCGCACGATCCAAGACTTTTACCACAAAACCATGGACGGAATGAAGAAGGGATCCCCGCCGGGGCAAGCTATAATAAACACCAAAACGGGGGAGAAGGCGGGCCATATTCCCGCAGACAAGGACGCCGACGGCGACGTTGACGAAGACGACAGAAAAATCACCGCCGAAATGCAGCTGCGCCTAAAACAGGCTGAGCAGGACGCCAAAGACAAGGCCAATATAAAGGGGGGGCTGAAGCCCGACATCCCGAGTGAGATTGTGGGCAAGGGCAATTCAGCGGAGGGCCAGCCCAAGAAGGACAAGAGTGCGGCCGCCGACAAGGGCGTGGCAGGCGATGCAGACAAGACGACAGACAAGACCAAGCCGAAGCCGAAGCCCAAGGACACAAAGAAGGAGAGTGATGCGGAAGACAAGTTGAGTAGTATTTTGAAAATGGCACCAGGTAAGAAGATACTTTACAATGTTTACGCTGAAGAGGGGAAAGCAAAAGATGAGGGAAATCGCTTCTAACCAAGCTACTAGTCGTCATCTTCTCCAAGTCGTACTGCCGCTTCTCCCAGACAGCCAAGGGCATCCTCCTCGACAAATACAACATCACCCCCGTGCCATACGTAGTCGAACTCGACATACACGACCAAGGCGCGTCCCTGCAAGACGTCCTGCTCGACAAGACTGGTCGCAAGACGGTGCCCAACGTTCTCGTCAATGGCGTCAGCATCGGCGGCGGCGACGACATTGTTGAACTCGACAAGCAGAACAAGCTGGCCGACAAGATCAAGATTCTTGGCAACAAGCGCGTCAAGGTGTCTGAACGATTCGCACCAGACGAGATCAAGTAGTAAACCCCCATTTTGCACAACGCTACCTCTTCGCTTCATGCTTGTTCTAGTATTATTAGTATTAAAGTGGTCGGGAGACGTGGCACGTTTCAAAGGGGCTCCAATTGTCCCACGTTCTAGTGTAACACTTCCCCGGTGATGGCTGCATTGGGTACGCGGAGTTTTTGGCGCCTGCACAAATATCAAATGACAAGGGCTTCTTTTTTTTTTCCTTTTCATTTCATTTCATATTTTTGTTTTACCTTGTTGGGGGGGCAGGGTAAGGGGGATGAGAGGGAGGTCTAGTATGGACAACGCCGTAAATACCAGTTTCAAGATGGCTTATAAAAAGATCAACAGTATCCTTACTCCTAGAGGATTGTTTCGAAATATGGTCGTCGCCATGTCGCAATTTCCACACAATTACCGACGCCCAGTCACGCCGGGCACGCGTTTCAAGAGAGAAAAAAAGTCTCCTGGACGCCATAAGTTACCATACGATTTCAAGCACGCTACTCCGTATCGCATCGCACAAGGCACGACGTCACTTGCACCTATGCATCTTTGTTATCAGCCTTCCTGATACGGACGTGTTGCCGGGCATATCCTAGCAGCGAGGCGCGCCACAGGCTGCTTTTTCTTGGACGGGGTCTTGCGTAGTCTCCGGTCTATGTGTGACGGCCACAACACACGGCTCTTGATGGGATCGCTCGTCGTTGTCAAATGGTGCTTATGAGCACTCCGCAGCAGTTGTACAAATGCGATGGTATGAAAGTATATGGACGAAGGTGTATGGCCGTTTTGCCGGGACTTAGTATTGCGAGACTCAATGTCTCGTCCCACTCCATTTGTCAAGGCAAATTGCGACGTCGTTCGCGACCTACTCCATAGAAACGGGTGGATGTAAGATTCCGGGGCCAAGAAAAGGCATGGAGGCATCATCATCACGATGTCGAAACAGTCCCCACGGGACATTCTGCAACTCACCGACAGCACAGTCAGTCACGGACAGTATAATTGCAACGCAGTCTGCTCACTCTCAGAGGCTTTTTCGGCCAAACAAGCCAGCGTATTCCAAGTGAAAATGATACAACAGACAGGGACCCTGGCAATCTGGCCGTGCACCTATCGAACGCGGCAGCATGTGGCGTTCTAATCCAGCGCCCATTGGGAATGGCGTTAGAAGGTGCGCCGCGATGCTCATCATGTTGGCTCGCTAGTTGGGATCACGAGTCAAAACCGGGTAATCAGGATGTCGCTCACTCTATGGGCACCTTGCTTTCTTTTGTTGTTGTTGTCCTTTCCCCCCCTCGTCTCACTCGCATCCTCGCCTTTTCTACGCGGCACAAATTATTCTGCGCGCCGTGGGAGACGATTGACGGCACATGCCAAGGACGAGCCCCAACCCTGTCAATTCAAGTGCTGTCTTTTTTACTTCTTGTTAGCAGCGCGAGATCTGCCCACTCATCGCCCTGTTAATAAATAACCCTTGCTAACTGCGGAACCCTACTCCATGCCCACACCCTACAGGACGATGCGGCGGCAATCCACCAGCTCCGCCGATTCGGACGCATCGTCCACCTACACTGTCTCGACTACGGCCTCCTACACCAAAGAACCCCTTCTGGACAGTGGCGTCGAGCCTCGCCGCGGTCTGCGCCAGAAGGCGAGGGATGTAGTGTCCGACTTGGGCAAGCCGCCCACTTCGCGGCAGGATGCGAGGGAAGGGAAGCATACGTCGAATTTTGGGGATCCGGGGTTCTTGACAGAGGTCATTAAGCCGCCCAAGTTTTGAGCATGTCGACTGACGGGGATTGGAAACGACCTTTGCAGTTGCCAAGGTGTAGAGTGGATGGGGAAAACTAATGGTGCATTGTTTGGATTTGCGACTGATGCGAGATTTGGTTCGGCTCGTTTGCAGCTGGACAATCTCAGATTAACTCGCCGGCGGGGTCCCTTGCTGGCATGTCCCCTTGCTATATGACTGACTGGTAGCTAAGAAATGACATTGTTCCAACTGGATGGGTTCGAGTTGGGCGTTGACCTTGGCGGGATAGATGATAGGACAACAGAACTTCCTGGCTTTAGTAAATGAGATGCGTTCTGGATGGGTATATATTTCCAATCAGTGTTTGCCGGTGTAGGTGTTTTAGTTACCATTTATGGTATGCGCTTGAGTTCTCTGTTTCTCTGTATGATGTTGTTCCCAAGGTACCAATCGTATGTTGGGGACTGGATGTCCGAGCAAGGAGCCGAAGCAATGTGTTTGCGTCCATGATGCAAGCACATATTCTTCGGCAAAAGAGTGACAGTTTACATGCCTTGGAGTTCCCCGTTTGAGGTGTGTGGTATGCTGTTATATGATGCCTACATCTGTCGAATACAGGACAATCAGCCTTGACTGCTTAGACATGACACCTTTGGTGAAATTTTTGTGTTGGTGATACGTTGTAGCACAGGAAACGCAATGCTATTCTGTTATGAAAACCGGCTTTCGAAATCACCCGACCTGGCATGTTTCTGCTGCGTCCCCAGGCAAGCTGTCGACAAACGTGCCTGCGAGATGTGCGGTCGAGATAAACGTTGGTAGTCGTGAAAATCGATGGCGGCAGAGTCCGGGAAGTATCATGTGCTCTACCAACTACTTAGGCACTTATCTAGGTAACTTAATAGCTAGAGTTAGATCGGCGGCCGTCATCATGGTGTGTCCGGGAACTGGTTGACAATACCTGCGCTGCTAATCGAGAACGACGCCACCTGGCTATGAGACAACGAGATCCAGGCGAGAGGCGATTGGTCCCTCTTGCCTGAAGACGTCCAAATCGGGGCGGGAGCAAAGACAAGCAGCCGAGTATGAAACATGAAACACAAAGTGAGACGCTCTATAGCCACTAATACGGGCATTACGACGATTGGAGGCTGTAGGCTGCTACGCTCAGGGATGAGCTTCCATGTTGGTACATTGAACCTTCAATGTTGTACGTAACTTGGGATGTCAACTGGTCCTGGCCAGTCGCAGTAAGCTGCAGAAACGGCCTGGCTTACGAGGCACGGCGGGCTGCCTCGGTAGCACCTGCCTCGGCTACGGCGCCTTGACTTGGCTAAACGCGGGGTCGGGTGAGGGGCCGAGGAGTAGTGGACGGCAGGAGCTATGTATGTTGCGGAGTGGCGGCCCGTTTGCTACCCCGACCACAAGCCATATTATTATGTACAGCTCCACCTTTTAACAAAGCACTTCTGCACTAACTACTCCATACAAAAAACACAGCCTGAACTCAGCTCCATACATACACGACACCTCACTCACTGCTCGGCCGAATCCCCGCATATCACAAGCATGGAAAGCCATCATTTGGGCCAGAAATACTGGCGGGAGTGTTTCGCCGACGCCCGGTTCCTGGCATTAGTGGGTAAGGCAAACTCCCTACATAACTGCCTGCACCGACATAATGATCGAGGTGCATTCAGATATTGGGGAACTAGAGCTCTGTTCTGCTAGTCTGATTAACCCTCGCCATTCTATTTTCTTCAATTGAACAAGCTTCTTTCGGATAGACACCCTCGGTAATGCGTCTTTGCACTAAGGGGAGTTTCTGCAACGAATGACACACCTAAGCAACGCGCTACTTGCTTGTCCTGACTTTGACGACTAAGAATAACCCGCGATTTATACAAAACATACATGCCATACACTGATAAGCCCCTGGTCTTTCCAACATGGTTGTATCTGCTGCTGGTCTTTTGGGGCAGAGGCTTAACCAGCCCCCCCCTCCTGGAAAACCTCATGGAGTTGCAATCCCGGGGACCGAAAGACTGGGAAGGACTCCTGTTTACAGACATTGGCAAGTAAAAGACAAGCCTTTGATTAGCACGCTAGATCCTGAAATAAGAACCATGCACGCCCTATTTGACGAGTCAGCTCGACGGGTTCCCGACAATAACTGTATGGGTGTTCGTAAATGGCTTCCAGAGACGCAATCATGGGATAATAGGTATTCGTGGATTTCTTACAGCAAAGTTGCTGAACGTCGCAAAAACTTTGGAGCTGGCCTTGTGGAACTTCACCATCGGATCAATCACCCTCAGGACAAGTATGGGATTGGACTTTGGTGCCAAAATAGACCGGAATGGCAGATAACCGGTAAGCCCATACATATCTAAGGGGAATTTTGCCAAGGTCGATGTATTACTGACAGTTGCATGGTTGCAGACCTTGCCTGCATGTCGCAAGGCCTCTTTGCCGTCTCTGTTTACGAAACCTTGGGTCCAAATGCCACCGAATACATTATCAATCATGCCGAGCTCGCTTGTGTGGTCTGCTCCCTCCCGCATATACCAACACTTCTGAAGCTTGCACCTCGAATTCCTCGTCTCAAACTAATCATATCTCTTGATCAACTTGAAAATGGAGAAATGGAGGGTTACTCGAAGCGAGATGCTCTGAACGTTGTTGCGTCAGACTTTGGTATTCAGATTTTCTCAATGAGCGAGGTGGAGAAAATCGGTCTCGAGTCCGGTCGTCCCATGCGCCCTGTTGGTCCCGAGGACCTCTACACCATCAACTATACTTCTGGCACAACCGGTCATCCAAAGGGCGTCCTCCTTACCCACGCTGCAACACTTGCAGGTAACACCGCAACTCGCATTGGAGCAAAAACCTCAAGCGACGATGTCGGGATTTCGTACCTACCATTGGCTCATATCATGGAAAGATTGGTTGAGCATGCCGGGTTTGCTGAAGGTGCGAGTTGTGGCTTCTTCCGAGGAGATATCTTGGGACTAGTAGACGATATGCTCATTCTCCAGCCCACAGGCTTTGTGTCTGTGCCTCGTCTGTTCAACCGCTTTAACAGTGCCATTAGAGCTGGTACGGTTGAAGCTGAAGGATTCAGAGGAACTTTGTCCAAACGAATCCTAGAGACAAAAGTGGCTTCCATGAAGCTCCCTATCGGTCAAGCCACTGTTCAGCATTGGCTGTGGGACCGCATTTTCACACCAAAAATTAGGGAAAAGGTTGGTCTTGGCCGGGCAATTCAGCTTGCCAGCGGCAGCGCGCCACTCGACCCCAAGGTTCAAGAGTTCCTCTCGGCCATGTTCGGAGTGAGGCTCGCCCAGGCCTACGGTATGACGGAAACCGCAGGAGCCGTGACAGTGCCACTGGCTGGAGACTTTGACACTGGTCATGTCGGTCCTCCTAGCCCGGTTGCTGAGATCTGTTTGGAGTCTATCCCTGAATTACAGTACAGTGTTGACGACAAGCCATATCCGCGCGGGGAGATCTTGGTACGTGGCCCAATCTTGTTTAAGGGCTACTACAAGAACGAGGAAGAGAACAAGAAGACAATAGAGGCAGACGGGTGGTTTCACACTGGCGATGTCGCAATGGTTGATGAACTAGGCCGTTTTACTATTATTGATCGGAAGAAGAACGTATTGAAGCTCTCACAAGGTGAATACGTGGCACCCGAACGTCTTGAAAATGTGTACACTGCGAACTGCAGCCTTATTGCGAATGCATTTGTACATGGCGATAGCCAAGAGTCTACTTTGGTCGGCATCTTTGGTATAAACCCAGAGACGTTTGCACCGTTTGCGGCCAAAGTTCTTGGTCAGCCTGTTAGCAACGACGATGTGGCCGCTTTGAAGCGAGTAGCCCGAAATCCAAAGGTCCAGGGAGAGCTTTTTGATATTCTGCAGACGATTGGGAGGAAGAATAAGTTCAACAAGTATGAGCATGTTGCAAACATTTTTCTTGATGTTGAGCCATTTACAGTTGACAATGAACTTTTGACTCCGACGTGAGTAGCATATTGCTGTCGAAGTCTGCTTGCGCCAAGTGCTCGATTCGCTGACGATACCATACAGGTTGAAACTGAAGAGAGCGCAAGCGGTCCGGGCATTCCGAGGAGAAATTGACCGTATGTATGCTGAAATTAATAGCACGCAGCCAACAAAGGGCAAGCTGTAAAGAAAGTTGTCCAGTTTGCCGTGTAGTTTAGATTTACAATGGAGCCGAAAATGTCATGCATCGACACGCAAAACGGGCTCTTTCCGTTGCATCTACATCTGAAGCGCTCCTTCCTCTCTACTACTTTACGTATTTGAATGATTCCTGCCGTCTTGGGAGAAATCCTTTTCCCTTGTTCAGCTTTCCACTTGATCCATCCGCCATTTCCTACATGACCATCCGATGCTGAACCGCGTGGTTGTCATCGATGCGAAAATGCGGTCCTGGCTGGGAGAAGGCCGCTGCAGATGTATTCAAAGCAGCCAACCTGGCAAGACTCCTTTATCCGCCCTGATTCAGAACTACAGCATCTCCCCAAAGAGATAACCCTGCGTAGTCGAAAATGTGGTACAGAGACATGGACAACAACAGGCAAACCCCAGATATGTTCTACGACGTCCCAAATGCAAGCAATGCGCTCCGGTATATACAAATTGGACTCCTCGAGACGGAAATACCTGGGTAGACAACCGAAGCTATCGCGAAAATGGAAATCTCTTGTATCATAGCGCATTTGATTTGTGCAGGATATATGAGAACCCCGGACCTGTACTTTCCGTCGTAAGGAGGGGTAATGTGAAGAAAAGAAGGGCTAGCTTTGCCAAAAGGAGTCGACGAGTAGCAGGCGAAAAGTTGTCAGTTAAACAATTTGAATATTATTTTCTAGCATCAATGGGGACCATTATCATTCTTGGTGAATGAAAAATGCATTCTGCGGTCGATAAACTAGCGAACAAGCAAAAAAGAAAACGCAAAAAAAGAAGGATGTTTGCCCGCGGCCTGGATCGAACAGACGACCTCGTCATTACGAGTGACGCGCTATGCCATGTTAGCTGAGGAATTCAGAGACTTGAAGATGATCAGAAACTTACCACTACCACTGTGCTACGAGGGCTATTGTTATCAGCAGGGCTGATTATTATGCCCTATATACCTGGTATGCAATTGGGGTTGATTACTTCATAAGACCTTCCCCCCTCCCTGTAACTTCTATTCCTACCTTGTAAAATAAACAATTAATTATTTTTAACCTCAATTTACTCCTAGTTTCTTCCATTTTTGTTATTATTAGTTCCGTCCCGTCTGCTCACCAGAAAGCGCTATCAATAGCTAGTGGTAGAACCCCGTTGACTCGTGGAGCCTAACGGTTTGCTTGTTACTTCTTTATCCTCCGTAGCCTTGATGCATAGCGCATGTGATGAACAAGGTACGGGAAATACTGTCATTATAAATCAATCAACATGTAAATCATAGAGAGGCTCGGCTTATCCGACGCCGTGAGCGGTGCAGCCATCGGCGGCATCCGACTCCACGGCCGCCTACAGGGCTGAGCTTACAAATTGTCATGATGGACGCTGCGGAAGTGGGCGCATGGAAGAATAAGGATGGATGAACAAGTGGCAAGTATATCAAAGTCAGACAAGTCCGTGGCTCATAGCCTCAGCGCCCTGTTAAAACAAGCAAATTGCACAATCCACATCGTTTGACTTGTCATACCCATTTCCTATTCGCAAAACACACATCATCATCATCATCATCATCATCATCACCGGCGGCCTTTCCAAAGTTTCCAGGCCACCGAGTTCATTATCACCACCAACATGCTTCCCACCACCCAAAAAGCAGTAGCAATCGCCTCCCCCCGCAGCCCACTCATCGAAATCACGGTACCTGTGCACGCGCCGTCGCCATCCGAAATCACCCTCAAGGTATCCTACACGGCCTCAACGCCACTGGACCTGCATCGCGCGGACGGCGGTCTCCTCATCACCACGTATCCCAGTCAGTCCGGGTCGGGCGGCGCATCCGGCACCATCGTCGCCGTAGGCACAGACGTCCACGCCCTCCAAGTCGGTGACAAAGTCTCCGTCTTCGCCTTCCACGGCGGCAAAGAGGCCAACCACCAGGAATACATCACCTGCGCGGCATACCTGGCGTCCAAGATCCCTATCGGCATCTCGGAGCAGCAGGCGGCCACAGTCAATGTCAATCTCTGCACCGTCTTCCACAGCCTCACGAGGGACCTGGGGCTCGCGCTTCCCTGGCCCGCTGAACAACAGCCGCGACGCAACGAAGCGGTACTGGTCTGGGGCGCGAGCAGCAGCGTGGGCTTGTACGCCGTGCAGGTGCTCCGCCACTGGGGGTACGCGAACGTCCTGGCCGTGAGCGGCGCATCACATCACGCCCACCTGGAAGACCTAGGGGCACGGAAGTGTTTTGATTATAGGCGCGGCGTGGCGGCGGTGGTGGACCAGATCTTGGCCGAAGGCAGGACGCCATTCATCCTGGATTGTATAGGGAGCTGGGAGGGAAGCCTGGCGCCTCTGAAGAGGATTGCGAGGCGTGGCGATCGTGTTGCGGTCATGCTTCCCGTCATTGTGAGGGATGCCAGTGTTTCCGAGGAGCCCGTGTATGAGATGGATATTGCCAAGGTTGGCGGGTGGGAGGGGGGCGTTGAGGTCAGGGGGGTGAGGACGCATTTCTATCTAGAGGTTCGTTGATGTTTTTCCTTTTCTTCCTCTTCGTCCGTCTTTTCGAGGGGAGATACTTCGGTGTTGGGATGTTTTTGCTGACTAGGCAGGATAGAATGAATTCTTCAAGGAGTATCTCCAGCCGGAGATTGTACCGACGCTACTTGCGCATGGCATCGTTCAGCCAAATAGATACAGGGAAATTGAGGGCAAGGACATGGTGGAAAGGGCGCAGAAGGCGTTGGATGAGTTGCGCAATAGGAGCGTTAGTGGTGAGAGGTTGGTCTGGAGGGTATCTGATGACACGACGTAGGTATTGAGTGAGTGAGTCAGTGTAAGTGAGTATCGTATTGTGATATTGTTACATGGTCTAGGCATAGACATAGCCTGGCCTTTCTGTATGACTCCGTTCTGTACCCAACATCATTCGTTGCCACCCTGTCTGTCTAGGTTCTCCGCCTTCATGATTCGTACGTCGTGTAAATTTCATTGCAATAACGAGATCTCGAATCGACAGTTATCGATGCCCAGACTGTCTTGCTACATTTTCCGGCTGCCCCTGTTGCGGCCATGATGATCCTGCGATTGGTAATCCCGTTCTTAGTTTTTCTTTTTTCGGACTGCTCTTCGCAATACGTAGATAATGATTCTTGTCTGCTAACCATTTCAAGGCGCACGCCCCGGATTTACTGGTATGGCAGCATCCCCATTCATAAAATGCGCCATGGCATCAATACCGACTTGCCTGACAAGCCGTTAGCCCACACGTCATGCTCAAGGTGGAATCATATACTCACGCTGTAAGCATAAGCTTCGTAAAATCATCACAATCATCCGGTCGAGCGTACATCCAGAAATCCTTAAACACCATGTTCTCGATTAAAAACTGCGGCTTTTCACGCCACGCACGGTAAAATTCGACCGAGTTTGGCGCATCCCAGAGGTGGCGCGATGCGGTGAAACTAATATCATCACGCCACATGTCATCGTTGGCTACAGGAGCTGTCAGTGTTTTGAATAGCCAAGACGATTTGGCATAACATGGAAACACTCACGAGTTTCTGATTTGAGCATGCACGAAATGCATGTAATGGCGTATGAGGTTATCAATGTGCGGCGGCAACTCTCCAGAAATACCCAGCTCTGAGAGGCCTAGTCAGTAAAAGAGGACATAGTATAGTAATGGGCACGGCATCTGATCAGACAAAAACATACCTCCCACGACTTTGGTGGCTTCTCTCGCACAGCCGCGTTTACTCCACCAAGAGTCTCCTCCATCTCGAGATTCTCCCTAATACTGTTCAACTCCTTGAGCCACGACATCAGGACGGGAACTTCTCTCTCCGCCGCGGCCCTCAATCCCAGATCACCATCAAAGATTCTTATCGAGTTCAGAATCAACAACGCTTGTACGCGCGACAGCTTGTCCTCATTGGAGACAGCACGCTCGCCTTCGCGATGAATCTCTCGTCCCGCATCTACCAGTAGACGAACAGTCCATCCCTTGTTCGCCGGACCGCACGCGGTATATGCCGACGAGGCTGAAAAAGCAGCAAGGATAACTTTGGGTAGTTGACCGACCCACAGACGCGGGTGCATAAAGGGCAAGGCTCTCGTCTGCGTAAAAGTGCTGTGCATACTTGTCAAGAAGCTCACTGTGTAACCGATTCGTGTGTTGGGGTCATGGACGGACAACGGATCAATCTCCATGCAGGCAGCGTCAGCGTCCTTGATGAGAGACAGGTCACGAATGGGCTGGAGCTGTTGCAAGTTCTGGTGAAGCATAGAGGGCGGTGTCATGGTACAGTGGCCG
Organism: Metarhizium acridum; assembly: GCF_019434415.1. NCBI lineage: Eukaryota > Fungi > Ascomycota > Sordariomycetes > Hypocreales > Clavicipitaceae > Metarhizium > Metarhizium acridum. Next base: position 2,716,013 of record NW_027094016.1, on the reverse strand, counting down.
GTAGGCACAGCCGGAACTTGCAACTTATCGGTTGTAGTCTCGGCAAAGGAGTGCAGGTTCCAAATGTCATGTTCCTCCCCGGCAGTCTGGGCCATCAAGTCCACAATAGAAAAGTCAAGTCCGCCAGAGCCGTGGGTCGAATTGCTGAGTGGCACGCCAATATCAGCTTGGAGGCTCTCAGGACTAGTATCGGTGCCCAAACTGTCCATGTCAAAGCCCATATCAAACTCTGGCACGTCTGAGACGCAGGAGGCGGAGCTGGCGGCAGAGGATGAGGAGACGGTATGAAGGCCAGCACAAGAAGGGGCAGAAACTGGGCCTGCTGTACCTCCTCCAGCAGCAGCCGCGGAGACGGGGCACGAGCTGGTGACGGAGCCCAGCGGCCTTGCGGACTCTGTGGCGGAGGAAGTGGTGAGGTTGGCCGCGGAGGCTCCGGCGGGTGAGCACGTCTCGGCTGTTGATGCGCCTGGGGGTAGTTTCTGGTAGATGCAATCCAAACCCTTGGCAGAGCAGCGGCTGCACTGGGGCGTGCGCTTGTCGCAGCGTCTCTTGCCTCTTACGCAGGCATTGCAGCTCTTTTGGCGTGATGCAGCGGATGCCTTGTCGTCGAGTCGCGTGCCGTCTGTGGTGATAGTGACGGTGCTGTGATCATGACTGTGGTTCCCAAACGTCGCTGTAAAGGAGTCCATGGTGACGGCGGCGGCGGCAGCAGTAGCAGCGTCGTCCATGTCATCCCATGATCGTTTGGTGCCGTTCATGATGATGAGGATGAGGATGAAGATGAAGTGGTCGGAAGTTGGGAATGAAGTGAACAGAGGCACTGGTCCCACCTATCAGGTCGAGTATCCCAACTCGGAAAGCGTCGTGCACTGTACTTTCCCTCTAGCTTACAAACAGACTTGAGCAAACGGCCATTAACTCGCCGCGATTTGCACGCAAATTCACCAGAGGGGCAATGGGGACAAAAAGATGAAGATGAAGGATAAAATGATGCAAAAAGCAGCCTCCCATGCCCCCCCAGGACAAAAACCCTGTTCCCAATGCCGACGGTCTTAAGGACACTTCTTCCCAGCTGTAAAGCTAAAACTGCCCTGCCCAGACTTTGTTAGTGCGTGCCGCCTCCAAACGTCAGACTCTGACTGATGAGCAATTGTCAGCAGCAAGCTGATCTGGCTACTGGCGACGTTTGGTCCCAGTCACCCACCAGCCAAAGTCCGCAGGCGGGAACCCACAAAGTCCGCACCGAGGGCCCTCGGCCACATGGCCACCACGAGGAGTGACGGGGTCCGAATCGGGGCCGAAACTCCGCACCCAAGTCCGCCGTCCGCCCACACCGCAGAGTACCGGGTAATTAATAAAGATTGATTGCGTCTCTGCTGGTTACTATTGAATTAATTAGTGAATACTAGTCGGCCACGGAGTCAGCCTGCCGATAATGCCCCCCGGCCCCTCCCCCATGGGGCAAAATGGCGCCGGGAGATACTGCCGCAATCCCGTTCAATGTTTGCACAGGCATCCAATCGAAAGCCGGAAATACCGCAAATGCCGCCAAGTACAAGAATGTCGCTTGTCGCCCTCTCCCTCCTCAAGGCACTCACTCAAGTAGAAGATATTGGCTGGGGTTTGAGTCCACCGTCACTCTTCCCCACCGCCATCATTACAATAAATCCATCACCCACTCGTCAGCCCATCAACCATATACATTGCGTTCTGTCGGCCACTCTTGAATGCAGAATGGCAAAACGCAAAGCGCAATGTGCACATACCTTATGGTAACGTATCAAATCAGTCAATTAACCCTTGAATATGGCCCGTGCTATCTCACATCCAGTGGGCCATCCCAACCGACGCCTGCTCCTGAATTTTTGACCTCATCCGAATCCTTGTGCCTTGACCAAATCCAAAAAAAAACATTTCGCAAAATGGGCTTTCTAAGATTGGCCCTTTTCCTCCTGCCTTTCATCCCCTCCCGAATCTAGTTTCCTCTAGCAATTGGGTATATACAGTCACCCCTGGACTATGAAATATCAAGACCTGTCCTCCCACCCCAAGGTCTTAACTCGTCAGCCACATACACTCGAAAAACGAGAATAACAATTCCAATTCCGTGGTGGGCTGCGGCGCCGATATTGTGTAAGTCGTTTATGCACATTCGCATGCATGTCTTCTTTCGCCACCTTTCGTGCATGTCAGCAACCCCGGCAAGGCTTTTTGCGTATGCACTGACGTTGCATGCAACTCCGATGCTGCCCAGTGAATTGGGACATGTTGGTCGTTTCATGTCGACACAATGACAGCAGCCGAAAATTCAAGGAAGATGAAAGCTGTGCGAAAAGAAATGTAAGGAACGAGAAAATCCCTTTACAAGAAAACCCGCAAACTTCCGACCAGCCCAAGTCGGTCGTCACCCACCGGAAATAGTTGTACAAGTGCCCGCCAGGCCAAAACTAAACGAAAAAAAAAAAAAAAATTTCTCAACAGCCAACAGGTGCGAAAACAAAGCATCTAATAACACAAGCCGAAGCCTAAACCTTCTGAGACGTCTCAGAGAAGTTCGATGATGAAGCAGTACACCGGATTTACTGCTTGTCGCCCGGTGGTAGCTGGTGGCGGATGTTGTATAGGCCGTATCCATCCCGCCTGTCGTGAAATCATGTCATTTGCCCAATGGCAAAAGGTGGATAGTAACATATGAAATTGTCAGGGGAAGCCGTTCTGTATCGACCTCGTCATTGTGTGATAGCGTAGATTCTCCGGCCAAAGCATCAGGTTTTGACCTTGCTAGTATCTTTCCTGTCGGTAGCCGTTGACTCGAGGCGCATCGTACTGGACCCCAGTCATGGAGTCGGGTCCGTTGTGGATGGAGCGTAGAGGTGGCAGTTCGGTTCTACTGGTATTGGCGTAAATGTCGCTGCCGTACGAGGCTGGCGGCGGCGGCTGTGAGCCCCGTGAGGGCGGTGGAGGTGGTGCCTGCTGGGGAGGGTTCCCAGAGGAGCCAATCTCCCCTCGTAACTGAGCAGTTTCCATGCGCATAGCTTGCAGCTCACGGCGCAGCATCTCATTCTCTGAGGTGGCGTTATTGCAGTGGGATTGGAGAAGCCGAATGGCGTCAGCTTGACGCTGGTGTTCGGCAATCGCTAAAGTAAAGGGTAAGATTAGTCATAACAGGGCACAACTAAAAGGGCGGTTGGCCTACCCTTTGTCAAGATTTCCCATTTTGATGCCTTTGATCCCCGTTCTTGGGGCATCAGATCTCTCAATTGATCGAAGAGTTCCTTCATTTCTGTTCGTCGCTTGCGCTCAGCCAGCTTGTGACTGACTCTCAACTCGGGAGTCCGACTATAAGGTTGGGACCCGGGAGGACCGCTTCCTTCTTCGGCCTGCAGATCGCTCAGCTGCTTGTGTTGCATAGTATGATGATGCACAGGAGGGAACTCGTTGGACGCGGTCGACATGCGAGCATAATCGGCCCCATCCTCTAGCCTTCGCTGACCGGGAGGCAATCGTGACTCGGTAGTGAATTGGCTGCTAGCGATAGACTCTGTGATGCTGCTGCGTCGAGAGTCATCGTAGTGGGCAGGTGGTCCCACACGCTGGATCTCTTCTTCAGGGAAAGCCCAGGCCTGACCTTTGGTCGGTTCGGCAGCTCGGGCAATGTGACTAGTCGCAGGACCAGTAATCGCTGGTGCAGTCTTGATGACTTTGGGCTCACCAGGGTTTCGGTCGGCGCTTGGCTGGTAGCCATTGGAGATTCTGTGTACTGACAAGGATTCCAGGCCCGGTCGAGGATTTCGTTGAGTGTGAAGAGTGTTTTGAATGGAGCTCGTGGACTGGTTATTACTAGCGTAAGGGGAAGACCCGAGGCGCATGTCACTGATGCCCTGGTTGATTCTGCTGTCGACACTCTCGCGCCTGGGACCGCCACTAACTGCAAGGTTCTCACCAAGGGTGGCCCCATTCTGTCCTTGGGATTCAATCGAGGTCGGTCGGTCGAACCTCCGGTCACTGGTCGGTGATGTGGGCGAAACCATGGAAGCAACACTCATGTTGCTTGCAGAAGGCGAGACGAGCGCTTGGGGTACCAAGTTGGTGGCCACCGGAGAAGGGGTCTTGTCTGCAAGCGACGATTGGTATCCAGACCCTGCCGGGCTCAGGCCGTTCACGCTGAAGGAGGCAGCGGACGTGTCTAGAAAGTCAAATGGTGTTAGCCTACCAAGAGAGGAAGGGGATTGGTGACGCATAGATTCTGCCGAACCGAAACCGAAACCAAAAGAGAAAAAAAGTTTAATGAGCATTGCAGCGGGAACAACTCACGCTTGCTGGAAGCCTCGGCTGTTGAATAGAAGCCAGAGTCCCGTAGCTGCAGTGGAGGGCCGTTGGTCGAAGGCCGGTCATCGTTGTTGAGAATATTGTTCAGCCCTGCGGCTTTGTGAGGCGCAACGGGCTGATGACTTTGCGTTTCCATCGCTGACATGACGTCGATTGTGCACGCCTAGTGGTGGTTTCAAATCACTTATTGTTCGCTTTTTCCTTGTGCCAATTCACAAAATGGGAAGGTCCCTGTCTCTCGCGCGTAGAGAAGCGCTCGAAGGGCTGTGGAGTGATGATTCGGACAGCTGGCGTGAGCGACGAGGTCGAGATGCCACTGAGTGAGGATGTTGAGCACAAAATATGTCGAGGAACTGCCACTTTCAACTAACGCTTCCGAATATGTTCATAGCCCGTGGGTAGAAACGGTGGGTGCAACAGGTTTGCTGAGCGCTGAATTGGCACAAGCTGGGGTGTGTGACTGCAAGGAACACTAGTAGGAGTAATGCATAAGGAAACGCTGGAGCCGTCGGTCAGGCAGACTGTGTGTATCGAGGCGACAGGTCCGGAGAAGAGCCGGGCCCTTAATCAGGATGTAGAGGTATTGGCTCGGCGTTTGTGAGTGTCGATGGGTGTGCGCTGTCGGGAAAGCTGTACGCGCAAAGGAACCTCAGCTTCGCAGCAACTTTTGAAGTTGAATGACAGAATCGGGATACACAACAGTGCATCACCCACCAGGGTGGGTTTCCGATCGTAGTTGCGAGTTCGTGGAAATCCAAACGAGCGCACGAGGGTGCCTCAGCGAGATACTGTCAAGGTCGAGGCGGAAACAGAAGAAAGGGAGAGGTGAGGAAAAAGAGAGTGCGTGAAGAATTGGGACGAAAGTGAGGAAGTGGAAGTCGAGTCGACGAGAATGGCAGTCGAAGTGGAGGAGTGTGTAGACTGGGGGTGGGCAATGGGCATATGGGCAGTGGGCACTAGCACTGGGTTATGGGCCACGGCCCACGGGCCACAGGCTACTGGCTACTGGTGGGCTAATAGCAACTCACTTGAGAGTAGAGGGGCTAGGCCTAACCTGGGAGCTGTCCTGGTGGCCGTCTTGGTAGTCGTCTGGTGTACTCCGTACCGAGTACGCATACGAGGCCAGTGGACGGGAAGAGGAGGGTATCGCGTGGTACGAATTGCTGCAAAGTACTCCGTACATACTGGTGTGATTTGGTACGTACCTAGTGCTCAGCTCTAGAGCACGGAGTACCCCGGTATATATTTGGCGCGAGGTACCTGGTAAGCAGAAAAGTATTGTATGCAGAGCGACTGGGTGTTGAGCCTGGTCGATCGAAGTTCCGAGGCACTAGGACCCTTTGGTAAGATCCCTGAAGCTGGGCTAAGCCAGGCTGGGCTACCAAATGGCCAACAGCTTTCGTGTGCACGTTCTATGTAAGTACCGTACAGTTACCTCGATATGTACCCCCTCTGGGTACTCCGTACTTAAGTACTTGGTAGTGGCGGGCAACCGTCGACTTGGTCAAACAAGCTGGTCCGTTGAAATTGCCAATCCTCGGTACATGGGCGCCCGGCAGGCTTTTTTCCGAGTCTGGCGTCTTAGAAGTTCTCGGACTATTGAAGTCCTAGAGTCTGGAGTCCCAAATCTTCTGCACCTTGCGCTGTGTACTGTCGTACCGCTGTTGACCCTCCTCAAGACGGCCAAGTACAGTTCAAATCCCCCCAAGCACCGAGTACTCGCTTACACCACCTGGGCACATGTCGTACGGCAGCCCACAGCAGTCCACAGCAGGGCCTGGGTACCACTGCAGGTCCAAGGCGCCGGGGACATGGCCACACGTGCAGGCATTGGAGAAACGCAGCACCAGACCTCCAGAACTTCTCCTCTCCTACCCTGCCACTCTCCCACTCGTCCACCTTTGTGAAGCCTGCCACAACTTGGGAATGGGGGCCACGGGCAACACGGGCACCACGGGGAGCGGGCATCCATGGATGGGTGTGGATTAGCGGGAGCGCCACGCCACGAGTGCCATGACCGGACCATCCAACGCCGGACCCAGCGCCGCGTTGCGCTAGAGCCAGTGCTAGCTGCAGTTGAGCGCTGCGCGCTTCATGTTGCGTCAAGTGCTGCGTGCTGCATGCTCCACGCTGCATGCTCCACGCTCCACGCTCCGTCGGCCAGAGATGGCTTGGGACCGGGCTGCTAGCGTTACCTGACGCCTGATCCCTCGTGGCCTTGGCTGGGCGTTGGCATGCGCATGGGCATGCCGTGCCAGGCAGCTTATTTCTCTGCCAGACCCGAGTCCGGTACTAACATGACTGTAGTGTGCTCAGTAATAGTTTACAGAGTACTACTACGTACTCCGTACCTTCTCTTGCGCCTTACTTAACTCTGGACGTGGAACTTCCTGATACTTGGTCCCCAGATCAACAACCATCACCACCGTCGTCTACTTCCTCCACGTATCGCAGCTGAACTAGCCAGGAAAGGTCTTGGGAAGTCCCGCCGTACAAGGTGAATACCTTAACGTCTGCGTCTGTATCGATGTAGCTCCTCCGGCCCCCATGGCTACCACTCATAGCTTCTTGGACCTGTTGTTGGCCGTCAACCGGGGTCGCCATAATCAGCAAGTACGCAAATTATGTACATAACCCAGCATGCCGAGGAATATTATGTATGTCAGACAGCATTTTGTACTCCCTACTCCATACAGGCACCCTGTTCAGTTATCCCAGCCGTGCGCAGTAAGCACAAATCGGCCAGATACTCGAGTAATGCACATGTTTCTTGCCGCCTGCCTGTCGCGGCTACCGAACCGATCCCTCAGTTACCAATCCTGTGCCTGCAGGGAGCAGGGAGCAGGGAGCAGGGAACAGGGAACAGGGGAAAAGGCAGCAGGGAGCAGGGAGTACTGAACGATGAAGCCTGAGCAACTTCCAAGTACTCCGTACAGAGCAACACGTATATGCCGACTGAGCGACTGAGCGTGTTAATATTGCCTCTGGTTGCTGACCATGTTGCAGGCCATGGCATTGAGTACGCAGACGCCCTTTCTGGTTGTGATTGACGCACCAGCGCAGCTTCTTGATGGCGCTTCTGAACCACGTTAAAACTAATGATCAGTGCCCTACCAAAAAAGGTCCTTGAGGGTTGCCACCATGTTTTCCAGAGGGGGGGTGAAGGGCTGGAGGGCCCTGCTCGAGGCGTGGATCTTGCTGGTAGTGGCGTGTCATTTCAGTCCGGCATACGGAGTACTACATGGCAACTGGCACGGAGTATTTATGTACAAGAAGCGTGACATGGCGGCGCCAAGGCGAACGTGGGCAGGAATAGAGTACCGATGACAAGCCAGCAGAATCGGAAACGGCGCCAGCGGCGACCACACACGCGAGACGACATGCCCCTTGTAAAGCTCATCTCCCAGTGCTCATCATCTCGGGAGGATATCTGGCGGAGACGGCCGAGGCGACGGCGACTTCCAAGTATGAGTATTCCGTTCCCAATGACCTTACTGAAGAAGGCTGTCGAGGTAGATGACGGACACGGCGATGGCGAAAGCCAAGGCTCACATCACAGATCAGTCTTCATCAGTCTTTCCAAGTTTAGCTGGCTGGTCTGTGCAATAGCCGTAGAAGCAAGTACCACTCCGCAGGCTCGTACCGGATGGGTGCGCGGAGAAATACATAGTCCGTACCAGAGCCAACGACCCAGAGATGCGTTTTGAAAACACATTAAGACGAGAAAACATGTTCCCTGTGGAAATGCTAAAAACCAGAAAAATGCTTGTCCTACTGGGCAAAGTCGTGCCTCTTGGGGACCCCCTGCCAGCGAGAGCACAAGAGGGCACACGTCCCAGAAGCTGGGCGCCGGCGCCCTCCCCTCTACCTCCCTCCCACTTAGACGGTCCAGTCGTCTCGTACGAAAGAACAGGCAGCCGCGATTCGGATGGAGATCTGACGCCAGGCTTAGCCCTTCCTGGTAGCAGTACTACTATTCGCCAGTATGGGGCCCGTGGGTTGTCGCCAAGAATATGCAGACGAAGCTCCGGCGTGGGTCTTGAAGCATGGCAACGAACAGGGCCAGGAAGACAGGGATGGTCGACAAGCCTTTGGCTGACTGGGCCGCAGTGCTCCCGAGATGGCGCTGTTTCCGGCAACCGCCAAAGGTCGCCGACGTGGTACCAGCGACATGTTGGGGGCAAAAAGGGCCAAATGGCTGACTGATGCTCCAGAGGGCGTCTGCTCAGTGCTGGCTGGTCCATAGCTGCAATCTTGGACAATTAAACGCAAATGGACGGGGCTGCAACCACGAGTCGTTTCGCAGGACGATCCGAAAGACTTTCCCCAAATCCAAGCTGCCACTCCCAAAGGTAATACAACTTTGCGCCTTTCTCAAGGGATACCCAAAGGTGTTATAGTTTGGTGGGGCCTAAATCGAGGATTCGCCAGAAACAGGGATGAGCCGGTCGGCTCACATCAACAATTAACTTGTGATGAACCAGAGGGAAGTCCGATGGTGCATCTTGTTGCAGTATAATATGTCGACCGCCCGTCGGCAACTACATATTCATCTCGCATGCTGTGTATACTGGGGCGCACGCTCCATATTGTTGCGCGCATGAAAGTACACCTCGCAGCTTCGCCCTCCGTGACGAAGCAAACGTGTTGGATGCACAGCCGGGCAACATATCGACTGTTGGTATTATTGACGACGAGCCGATTCTCCGATTGTGCTTGGGGGCCGAACATGGATACACGGGTGCAAGAGAGTGGAAACATCCTTCTGTGAACGGGCATGGCAGATAATAGTTCCTGCTGTGTTGGTCATCATGCACAACAGGTTTTCTCGACCAAATGTGCAACCAGCCAGCATCGAAGAGGTTGGGTATTGTGGGGTGCCCATTTCACTCCAAGGCCCAACTTATGCCGCGTTTGCATACACTGCCGGACAATACAGCTCTAATTGGACTGTTGTCACTAGACGGACTTGCCTACCATTTCAGCCGCTTCTTGTGCTATCAATCTCATTGCTTCCATCTTCTCGGGGCCTTTCCGAGAGAGACGTGATTCGCCGCTGTTCTCCATTGCATGTAATTATTTCGGATGAGCATGTTAGTTACCATATCCGTCAAAACGAGGGAGGATGGGTACGGAGCTCCATGAGGATCATGGCCACCCGATCAAGTTTTCTCTTGCCCCAGGAGGGTTGTAGTTTGATATTTGCATCTGAGTCAGAAGCGATTGCCCTAACACTGGTGACAGCCGGGAGGTCATTATGCGGTAAGCAATGACCTCAGACTCGCAGGGGGAGGAGACTGGTTGTCTTGTCTTTCCCATTTTGCTCCCTGGGGCTTGGTCAGAGATGTGGCACAATTGCGTTAAGGGCTAACTGGGCGGCCGGGCTTACAGGCCTAATGTCAGTCATCCATCCATCCCAGTCCATGCCAACCTGCAATTTGGCCATTATCCAAAGCCAGCAAAGGCAACTCCGTGGTCTTCGGCCCCGAGAAATGCGAGTACTGGGTGTTGAAGAATGAATTTTCCCCAAATATCCACTCCAGTAGCCAGTCGAAAGTACTGTCTCTATATAAGTTGAAGTAGATACGAGTCAGGCCTGGGATATGTTATTATAATGGGAAGAGGTCTTTTAAGGTTGGCTTACCGTCAGCACTTAGAACAGGTTTGATTCCACGTAGATTAATGTCGGGAAGGATTTGCAGCATTCAACCAGTAGAAAGACGAGAGAATGCTGTTTTTGTCATCAAGTTTCTGTGAGCAGATCACAGACTGTTTATTCCGAGGCAAGCCAGGGCATGACCAACACAAGGCGTATCTCCGTATGTACGGAGTACTTGCTTGAGCTTGCGTTGTTTGTGACCCACACCGATCTCCTTCTGGCCCACATAGCAAACACACAAGTATTGACAACTTGGCAGAATAATTCTTATAATACTCCGTAAGAGTTCTCGAGTATCAGAATCAACAACCGACGTGTATGTACCCTATTATCTTCCACCATGCTTGGAACGAAACTAGAGCGGAGCAAACAGGCATCACCCAGCAGCTATTCGTTCTAGGTCGTGGCTGAGATTTGGCATATCAGTTCTGGTGTCATACATCAAATATCGGAACCCAGAATAACCTTTAACGGAGACGGGGCTTCATCTTGCAAGAGAAGTCGTAACCGTATCAGCGATAATCTGCGCCATCTTCGACACGAAGGGAAGGCCAAAATCTTGTCGTGCTTGGGGTGTCCCTACTCAAGCAACGCAGCCCTGCACCCGGTACGTCGTCCTCTGTGCTCACTTCCAGATCCGGTTCAGTCACTTGTCAGTCACCGTCGGTCAAGGGTCGATGCTGCAAGATTGATAGAAAGCCGACGATTGTCAAAATCTTCACGTCGAGGAAAGCAGGGATTGGATCTGCTGCAGTCCGTACCGTCATCGTGGAGATATGTCCTTTGAAGCCCCCAAGCCCCTTCTCTCTGGCCAAGGTCGACATGACAGGGACCCACGTGCGCGGGAAGTCGCAGGGTAACTACTAAAAACCAGTTAGCCAGGCTGACATGGCACACAACATGAGCAACATTGAAGCTGGTACGGAGGTAGGGACGCCACCAGATTACTCCGAGCAAAAGGGTATGGCGCAATAAAACCCTGCGGCTATATTAGTATAATAGCCGCAGGTCGGAGATTCATGTCGGCCTTAAGCCCGCGTCTGTGTGTTAGCCATAGCCACTAGTCTTCATCCCAACGCTCCTTCCCACCACGCGTTTACGGCCGATCCGCCTCGCAGCCACGTGAAGCTCGTCCCCGCCGCCACCTCCTCGAGACTGGGCATGTGCATCCATGCTACACCATTTTGCGGAGCACCAACCTGCAACAGTTATATATGTACTCCATACTGGCACGCGGGTTGCAAAAAAGGCCGCACACCCCGCACCTACAACCACACACACAGGTGTGCGGCCTTTTTTGCAACCCGCTTGACTGGGTACAATTGCAACATGTTCGTCCACAACCACAGATAGTCAAACGACGCAAAGGGACGAGTCGAAATCATCCGACAATGAATAGCCTTGTGCAACGATCGGCACTTGATTCTTCTGCCCCGCTTGATGCGGCAGAAGCCTAGCAGTATCTCCATCAGCATCCAATTCTCATTCCCACTGTCAACTTCATCTTCAACGAGGACTAGTACTAACTAGATGTCCCACTTGATGCGACGCGCAAGGCCACGACTAGGAGATCTCTTCATGCACACCGTGTGCAACCCTGTCGCTTATGGCAATAGCCAGCTCATCTCAAGAGCGAGAGGGTTGGGGCCGGGAGGGTCATGGACTCATGGTAATCCAGCACCCACACAAACAGCGCGCACAGACCGAGAATTCGGCGAGGATTTACATACAGAATATGGCACATCATTCAACGCAGCAAACGAATGGTGATTGCATTTACTAGTACTTTGTACAGATATAGTATGTGTGTCTCACCTGGCTGGGCTAGCGCTCGTCTTGACGCCCACGTCCACGATCTCATCCCGTCACTTGAATCGGTTTAGGGCTCCCTGGCCCATGTCAGCGCTGATGGTGCCAATTTCAATGTCACCGGTGGAGAGTTCAACCGTCGAGGTCGAGTGAGAGTATTTTCGAGCTCTTTAAAACTCGGGAGCGGTATTACGCCATGGACTCAATGATTCGCCCACAAAACCTTGGATGAAACAACATAAGCTCAACATCCTAATGCATATTGGCCAGGATTTGGGCTTTCTAACGTTTTAGTAGGCCCCCAATACAAAGCACTCTATGTGCTCTGGACGGAGTACAATAATAACAGCCAACAATTGGGCAATTGATCCCCAGCTTCTGCCCAGTTTTACTTTTGCAGAGCTTCCACCGTGGCTTGGCAGGAGAGCTTGCCAGTAGTGCACAAGACTAACGCAAGCTTCGAGGAAATGATTTGTCTTTATTTTCATAACTATTATCCCCACAGCCAGGATTTACCATTTCATGGTGCCTACGCGCAGTGAAATGACTAGCCACTCCCCAAAACAAGGCTAGAGTTATCAGTTAATTTCTGGAGCGGCTCCCTACGTCTGAGCAGGCGTAAAGCCACTTGCGCAAGAGGGGAGAGTGACTGCGAATTGAAGCTATGTATTCAGACATCTGCACTGTGCCTCGCCACAGACACATTTACAAACTAGACCTTCCTCATCCTTATGCTTGTCTGAACTGGGAGGGTTTTACTTCGGAGAAATCAGATCGTAGCGAGGGACACTGTCTGGGGCTAGCAGCACATGCCTCAGCAGCGAACAGGGTTTTCCACTCATCTGCTAGATTATTTCCCGTCACTCAAAATAGGGTGAGTTTTGAGACTGTCTATCCTTAAAATGCTACCAACATAATACCCTAGCACCCGGGGGGACATGGCATTGGGACTGCCAAATTCGACTTCGGGATGGGACAAACGGTTGCCTCAACAGTGGTCTTCTACTCAATAGCTGCTATGGGAAGGCCTGACGACAGAGTGCCTATCTGACCATTCCCCCGTTCGCGCAAGTATGTATTGTATGGAGCCAAGTATGTCAATATTGTCGGCCTTGCCTCATATGGGATGATTGTATACTTATCGTCCTGCAGGTTCCTCAAATGCCGCCAGGACAGAATTCCAACTTGCACAGTTTGGATTGGTAAACAACGGTAAGTGACCAGATCCGTGAATGCGGCAACCACCGTTCGAGTCGTACTTGAAAGTGCCTTCAGCAAACATTTTCCATGGGCAACCATGTCAGCTTGATATGGGCTGCGTCAGTGCCGATTTGACGGTTGTTTTGGTATGGCATAATCTACCAAAACCTTGTCAGGCTCGGCGGTGATTATGATCTACGCTGTACCATGACTGAACCCTTCAGCATTGTGGCGCAATATAGAAGGAAGAAGAAAAGCATTACGCGCTAATAGAGTTGCGAAGACGGGCCAATGCGCAACTATTATGCTGTTGTTACAACACTCTAGCTCTATTCGATAGGGAAACGCGGAAAGTTGAGAACGAGGAAGACGATGGGCCTACACTCGGCCGATTACGACATTCCGCCGAGTCGCCACCAGGGACTGCAACCTCGTTGCATTCGTTCGGAAAATGCCCAACCGCATTGCTGTCGCGTCAGAATAAGCACAGTAGAGGCAACACGACGTCACAGCAAGCTGCTCGGGCAGTTTTACAGAAACGGCAGCCATGTCCAAATTTAGCTTTGTATTTGATAATTGGTCCCCAGCCAACACTCGCGTCCACACATGGCGGCTCTTATGTTGTAACCCTTCATCCAGACCAACATCCTGGCCTCCTACGGAGTAACTGGGTAAACGATGGGTTTGTTGGCCGCCTCTGGATGGAGGAGCCACGTTCTAGCACCATGTACAGAGTACGCCTGTATACCGAATGCAACATCACTATCATTATTCACTTGGAGCGACCAGGATTATCTCTTCGGGAGCAGCATGGACGTATAGGTACTTGGTAGTTCCGCAGCATGCAAGAACGCTCTGTACACGGTACCGAGTACTCCCTACTTTGCCCAGGGAGTGCTAGCCGCAGAGTTGCTCTTCACTCGGACTACAGGGCGGCAGGTCAGAAAAATACTTGGCTTGCGTCGAGAAGCCGTTTCCGCGTCTGCCGGTTCAGACGGTCTTCGTCTCAAATGTCACGGGCCACAACTTCATCCTGCAAAGAGACAGCCGCCGTAACTGGACGTATCACATTATGCTGTTGAACTTGCACATGAGACCCGGACCTCTCCTTGAGACCTTTGCCTGGAATGCAAGCACAAGGCGTTTAACAGGGCAGAAACATCCTCTGAAATTACAACCCTCGCCTCTACTCTACTCGACTTTTACCTTGGCGGTGACAAGAAGCCTCACGCACATCACGAAACCCTCCTTCCCGTGTCAGTCGTTTCTTTGGTCTAATGTTGCATGGAACTGTTTCTAGGTATGTTTATGACACCCAATAGGAACCCTGGCTTTCTGAGCCTCATGAGGCTATCGTGCTGTCTAGATCTCGAGGTTCCTGTACAAGAAAGCTGACGATATATGCAAATTCGACCCTGACTAGGGCAAATCACCAGCCATCTGCCCTTTGCCTCGTATTACTGCAAGCGGTACGCGAAGACATTCCCACGATCTGATCTAGACTGATCGGTTGTCTCAAACAGATGTTGGCAGATCGTTCACAAATCGGTACTCTGCTCGAAGATATTACTGTGGGCATTGTGCAGCAAAGTGACAAAACTGGCGACCAAAGTGCGAATTATTCCTCGTCCACAGCACGCATCACATTTTTTTTCATCCCCCACGACTTCTGGGAGTTTGCCCTCAACATGCAAGACCTATCTAGATGTAACGGGGTAGACTGTTCAGAAAAGTCAGGTGCCACCAAACACATTCCCAACCTTCATTTTATTTGATGCCTAGAGCATTGCCTTGCAACAGCCTCCCTTGCCTTTTGTTCCCTCTCAGGACCCCTACAAAGGGTTCTGTCTAGCGGCATAGGGAACTGTTGTTTGTGTCACTTTGTGATACAGACATGCTTCCGAGGTGGTTCAAATGTCCTGAGAGACGTGGACTCCATCTCAGGGTCCTTGAAGTATTTGTAATTACAATCAGTCTGCCAGCACTTTTAGAGACAGGTTATGCGTTTGAGCCGAGAATTCTCAATGCTCTTCCCGCCATACTTGTTTACGTTACACACAACACCCAGCATACCTCGCGAACGACAGTCTCCCCTTTTTCGGAAATGTTACCGACCCCACGGTGCTGTTGTTCCATCTGTACAATCTGGATTCGTCCAATAGTTCGGATCAATGCTGAGTTGTGTCCTGAGACTGGTACGACGGGTTTGTCGGCCAATTGCCAGAGGAACATGACAGGTGGACATGTAATGCTATACTGTGACTACGTACATACACATAGTTCGCCATGAAGAAGGGAAAAGCAAAGTACCGAAACACGGGAAAGTTTGCAACGTTCAATGATGCCATCTGCCCCTCAACTTGTCTCAGGCCATTGGAACAAAGGTGAGGAACAAACCACAAGTCTGTCTTGCAAGAATGATGTACACTACGGGCATCGGTCGGTCGGTTATACCATCCCAACAGTTTTGCCGCCACAAATTCCGACGTCAAAGGTAGAGACACGCACAAGGGCCAGCACCCCATATACATGTAGCCTGCGCAGGTCGTTTCGTTTTCCGTGGTATGGGGGTGACTGCAACCATTTGTGTCATGGGTTTTTTTTTTTTTTTTTTTTTTTTTTTCCATAGCGGCGGTGAACCACCCTTGACGAACTTAAAAACTGGCTATCACCATAAATTCTATCGTTCTGTCGCCGCGAAAGAGACAGTACTGCCATCCAATAAGTGTTTAAAGACCTTGGCGGAAGTACCCCTTGTTCCTGGGACTGCTCTGGTCAATTCATGCAGAGTACAAAGCGCTGCGTACAGCAAAAGTACGTCCTACTTGCATATACATACAGACAAAGGAGCAACTCTTGTTGCTTTTTCAGAGATAGACGACGAGGAGGAGGGCGGTAGAACGTCTAAACTTAACCAGATGACAACCCACAAGCCCACACCGCTCCGGAAGTTTTCCCCACGATCTTTGTTGGTAGTGTTTCTCATGACTGCTGTCATGTAACGATTCTGCATTCAGACTCCATCAAATGTTGCAATCACACGCCGCCTTACCAGCAGCCTTGGAAACCAGCCGAGCAAAAACCCCAACGAAGGACGGTACCCGTCACCTGCAGATGTTATCGTCTAGTAACAACTACCCCGGCATAAAGACCAGACAGACATCCGATAGGGTCTCACTTCTCAAAACTACGATGTTATTGTTCCCGTCCCAACCATACAAGACCATTCAAACTATTCAAGTTTTCGTTTCCGCCCGCGTGAAATACAATGCCAGCGTATGCAAATCCCGGCAAAAAAAGGCCGTGTCCGGCTTCGCTAGGCCGGGCTTGTGCTACGAATATAAAGAGCAGTATGGGGTAATACATGCCTAGGATCTCTCGATTTGTGCCGGGTACCGTATTGCTAGCTCGCTTGTTTGATGCCAAGATTAGTTAGTTATCTTGCCATATGCTTTGTCCTACTTCGTACAGTCGGGAAGCAAATACTAATCCCAGCCGACGTATCCATCTCGCTTCCCCAATTTTCAATGCAGTAGGTAGTCACGAGTACCCTCGATAATTATAGCAACGTTTCTTTTCTTTTGCATCTGGTTCTCTCTCTCTCTCTGTGTTTTTTTTTTTTTTTTTCCCTCGACGTGACCCTGGAAAAAGGAAGGAAAAACAGCCAAGCCGCTGGGGGAAAAAGAAACAATTCCAACATACATCAAAAACACCCCCCTACCGCATTTGATCCAATGACACCTAAATAACGGCCAATCCCGCGTTTTCCCAACCCAGCGCGTAGTGAGTCCCTTATTATTTCTTTGTCTCTGATGTGCATCCCGTTATGGAGAATGGGGCACGTATTCTTGTGGTGGGTTGACAGCGTCAATTTCCCAGCCGCCCTAGCGGTTATTGCCAATATAGCGTTGAGAGAGCGCGGGTCCCGCTTGCGACTATTGGCTGTCGGTTTGGCGCCTTTTTGCTTTTCTTTTTGTTTATTTTTCTTCTTTTCGAGCAAGAGAGGGGGGGGAAACATGAAGCCAAGGAAAGTCATCTGCACGACAGCGATCAGACCTTGCAAGGAACTGTGAAACAGGCACGGGTGTCTAAGCTGTAAAGGTCCGTGTCTCTGCGTGCGAAGCTACGGCAGCTTGGACGGTTGTTGACGACCATTGAGGCTTTGAAGTCCATATTGTAGGGTAGGTTGGGAGAACTTGAAAATCTTGGGACTTGAAGAGAGTTGTTTACGTTATTCCCCATCGTCGAAATTCAGTGTGATGGGCGCTAGGACCAGGCTTGGGCTCTGAGAAGTGAATGAGTATTTGGGTTACATGTAGAAATGGCTGAAAAACACAATACAAGGCCATTGCCTCACAAAACGACAAGCAGCCAGTTTACGCCCCATTATCCTGATCATCAATTGCAACTCTTACCCTACACGGGACGTTGCGCCATAGTTCTGCTGTTTATACACATGATAATGCCAAGTAAATGAAAGAGCGTCATGTTCCCCATATCCAAAATCTACCCGCCCATTTTTAAAAACCCCTAACCCACTTGACATGTCCCCAGAATCTAAAAGTCAAACTCTGGTCGGAAAATGTCAGGGTCAACGCCAGCGACCGTCTTCTCCGCCAAGTCTCTGCGTCCCATCTGAGTAAACACTCTCCTGAGAGTGTCATACAGCGTGCTGCTGCGGTTCTGTGCAGACATTCTGTCAATGACCTCGTCCACGTTGCTGCCGGCATTGTCACCGAGGATTTCGTGGGCCTTGCTTCGCCCAGACTTCTCAATGGACTTGTGCATCTCCAGGGCAGCCAAGAAGTGAGAAGCAGCCTCCTGATGGCAGTTGATGTTGATGCAGCTTACGCCGAGGTTGTAACGAGCCCGAACAAAGTTGGGAGATAGGGAAAGCGCATGCTCGTAAGCAGCAATGGCTTCTTCTGACCGTCCGCTATTCGCCAGCGTGGCACCAAGTCGGTTCCAAAGCAGATGAACCTGTTCTTGTTGGTTTGATGTACCCAGCTCTGATGAATGTAGTGCCGACTGGAAGCAGTCCACCGCCTTGTCGTATTCCTCCGCACCATAGAACAATACGCCCAGACCAACTTGGACATCGGGATCCATGTGCTCTCCATCAGGACTGAGACGAGCAGCCTCAATGAACAGATTCGTCACCTTTTCGTGAAGGATTTGGCGGTCAGTGAAGCCCATCTCGGAGGCTGGGTGTAGATTCTTGGGATCCAAGATGCTAGGGTACTTGACCGAGAGCCAGCGCTCCAGTGTTCTATAGGCAGTGCTGTCATACCCCTCGTTGGTGTACGATACCGCCAAGCCCATCAACGCTTCCAAATTGTCGGGATCCAACTTTAATGCCTGTTCCATGGCACGAATTGCAGCCGTCTCTTTTTCGTTCTGAGCCTGGGCTTTCCCCAAGTACACCCATGCCTCGGTGTGGTTAGGGTTTTGCTGTACGGCGGCTTCGAATGCCAAGGCCGCAAGAGATAGGTTCCCGCCCTCCTTCATAACCCGTACACCTTCGTCGAACGCGTTCTTTTCGTCGCGGAAGAAATTTTCTTGTTCGAACAGGTAGCTCTCGACGACAGGATCACCGAATCGACCCCAGTCTCCCATGGAGAAGTCGGCGGGGATGTTGTCGTTGCTCCATTCGGTATCGAACTGGTCGAAAAAGGTATCGTCGTTGACCATGGATCTAGCAGCAGCCGTCTCAGCTTGGATTCCTTTCCAGAGGGATTCGAAGTCACCAAACTCATTAGTTTCAGATTGCATTGCTTTGTCAATCTCATCAAGTTCTCGCTCAGCCGCGTTGGCTTCGTCGTGCTCCTTCTCCTTCTCCTTGAGCTCTTCGGCCTCCTGGTCCTGGAGCTCGAGTTGAGCAAACTGCTCCTCCCATTTGCTATCGTCCAACTCTATCAACTTGCCTTTACCTTTGCCCTCGGTTTGCTGTTGCTGTTGGTGCTGCTGGAAAGGTTGGTTCTGATACATGGGTTGGAACTGGCCATAGCCCATTCCCATATTCATCATGCCAACTCCCATCATTGGCCGTTGGGGCATTTGGCTGGACAAGTTGGCATTCTGCATTGGACTGGACCTCGCTGATGATGCTTGACCATTCAGCTGTTGGAATCTCGCAAATTCATCCGAGGAGAAGTGAGCGCCAGGCGGAGGCTTAAAAGCCGACTCGATGCCTGGCTGACCGTTGAAGTCTTGAGCCCACGACGGCGACGCTGAGCCGGCGCGCATCGGGGCATGTTGT
This sequence comes from Metarhizium acridum, assembly GCF_019434415.1. NCBI lineage: Eukaryota > Fungi > Ascomycota > Sordariomycetes > Hypocreales > Clavicipitaceae > Metarhizium > Metarhizium acridum. The sequence goes on along the minus strand of NW_027094016.1, from coordinate 2,696,757 downwards.
GCTGGGTTCAGAGCAGGTCCTGCTTGCATGGGAAATTCTTGCTGGAGGTTCGGGGCGCCATTGAGGAAGCCATTCATCATCTATAAGGACGTAAAAGGGTTCATCATTAGTCCGTGGCGGATCGACACCAAATACGAAGGGGCGGAGGAATCCGTACCTCGTCCTGGGGAGCATTGGCAGCCTGGCTTCGAAAGCCACCCATCTGACCACCGGGTCCTCTCCCAACGAGTCGGTCTCGCTGCAGAGTCTTGTCATCTTGGACGTGTTTTTGAAACTGGCTCAAAGGATTCGCTGCCGTGGAGCATTCGGCTCCTCCCATAAACGACATGATGTCCGGAATTTGCTAGTATAGGCGGGGTATGCGGTCGAGGGTGACGGATGAAGCGGCAGCGTTTCTCGCTGGGGATGAGTAGGTCAGCCTCAGCAGCAAGATGAGAGAAGAATTCAGAAGTGTGCGCAAGATGAAAGAGGAAGAGAGAGACGAATGTCCCGGCTGGAGATGAGTGCAAGCACAGATTTGGGCTTGGTCGACATGGTTTGTCAGGACGTCACCTGCAGCTCGGCCTGTGGGGAAAAAAGTACCGAGGCAGTCCGGCTCCGGTTCAGAAGGATACAGAAGCGTCCCACGGCGCACTGTAGTTTCTCCGCCGGCCGCCACTCCTGTAAAGCCCAACAGTGGTAGACACGTGACTGCGGGGCGGGCATTGGGGACAGTTGACGCTAACAAGGCGGTTGGTCAAAAAAATGAAGGGGGCGGCCTTATCGATAAGCATAGAGAGCCTTTTTTTTCCCTCCAGGCTTTTTTTTCCCATGACAGCGAGTCGTGACCAAGTAACATCCGATACCGCGGTCTGCAACACAAACAAAGACCAAATAGTCAAAATGCTCCGTCAAGTGTATGTCAATGCTGCTCATCTGACTAGATACTTAGCTGAAACGACATCCAAATAAACTGACCGTCGCCAGAAAACCTCGCAACGCCCGCTCAAAGCGAGCCCTTGAAAAGCGCGAACCCAAAGCCGTCGAAAACCCCAAGCAATGCCTCTTCCTCCGCGGCACGTCTTGCTCTCAAATCACCCAAGACGCTCTCACCGACCTCCATTCACTCCGCCTCCCTCTTGCCAAGAAATTCACCAAGAAGAACCCCATCCACCCCTTTGAAGACGCCTCCTCCCTCGAATTTTTCTCCGAGAAGAACGATGCCTCCCTCCTCGTCTTTGGGAGCAGTCAGAAGAAGCGGCCTCACACCCTGACGCTTATCCGCACATTTGGCTACAAAGTCCTCGACATGTTGGAGCTATACCTCGACCCGGAGACCTTCCGAACCATGGCGCAATTCAAGAATAAGAAGTTTGCCGTTGGTCTGCGGCCGATGCTCCTCTTTGCGGGCACGGCATTTGAGAGCCCCGTCAGCAACGAGTATACTCTGGCAAAAAGCCTGCTTCTTGATTTCTTCAAGGGCGACCCTTCGGATAAGATTGACGTGGAGGGCCTGCAGTACATTGTTTCCGTCACGGCGGAGGATGCTACGGGCGACGGGGACGCCAAGCCTGCTATTCATCTGCGCTCCTACATGATTCAGACGAAGCGTAGCGGACAGAAGCTGCCCCGTGTGGAGGTCGAGGAGATTGGGCCGAGAATGGACTTGAGGGTTGGTCGTGTCAAGGAGGCGGATGAGTCTATGCTCAAGGAGGCCATGAAGAAGGCTCGCGGTCTGGAGGAGCGGACCAAGAAGAACATCACGACGAATTCGATGGGTGATAAGATTGGTAGAGTGCATTTGGGCAAACAAGACCTCAGCCAGCTGCAGTTGAGGAAGATGAAGGGCTTGAAGAGATCGAGAAATGATGAGGAGTTGGTAGAAGATGTTATTGCTGATGACGATACTAAGAGGATAAAGCAGTAGGTGTGGGCTTGAAGGCGGAAAAAAAGTTCTCTTGCATTGGGGGTCTGGAGTTTCGGCGTCTTAACACGTATCTAGCTGCCCTGGCAGGATCCGGAACCTGCGGCTGGGTATGCATTGACAAGTTTGGTTGTTGAAGAACTGTTTTTCCCCTGTACAGTCTGTGTCTCGCCAGCGTAACTGGCACTGTAATATGATTGGATTGATTCACCGTGCGGCTATACTCGCTAGTCTATACAAGTTCCTTGCACCACCCTCCATGCATAGGTAAATAAATAAACGTCACGCCAGAAACAAAATATCCCCCCCCAGGCCACGCCAGACGTCATCCGAACTCATATCCCATAGAAAACCCAAACGCCGGGCCGTTGGTATTAATATTATCCCACATTGTCCATCCCGCTTGCCTAGTGACGGCGATACTCCTACAAAACCGTGCCATCTGTGAGTCCTAATCAAGAGGCACAGCCATAAGTTCCAGTTCGGCCTGTGCCGACATGGACGCAGTTGCTTGCGAATTATTCGTCAGTCTGGAGAATAATTCAATATGGCTAACCATGGTATCACCGTTTCCCGTGTTCGACTCGGCTTCCTTTTCATAATCCACGCCCCAAACGTCGGATGTTATCGTCCCTCCATCCCAGAGAGCAATGCGCACTGGCCACTCCAGATGCCTCCACCATGGAGAGCCCGATTCAAATAGGCTCACTAAGCCCATGACCTCACGGCGCGTAACGTCCTCGAGCCACCACACTCTATCCATGCGCTTGAGAAGCGCAAAGAAGCAAGCCAGGATGGCGAGAGACCGGGGCCGTTTCTCGTCAACGACCTCGACGAATCTTCGGGATACACTAGCGGGAAAGGCCAGCGCAGCTGGGGGAAAGGGATTCTTGTGAGCCCAATTCAGAACACTGACGGCGTGGAAGTAGCCCTGACTGGTGGCGTTAACCTTTTCTTTGCTTTCATTCGCAAGCTCGTCGTCAAGACCATCCAGAAGATGACCAAAAAAGGAATCAGGACCGAGCGGGTTCAAATCTAGCTGAAAGCTTGGCTGCGAGTCAATGACAGCCTGAACGATGCTGCTATTGCGTATCCAATGCCAAGATGTTGCAACAACGGTCTTGACGCCTTGGAATGCATGGAACCAAGCCATAGGTGTGGTGTATCGACTGGCTCCATCGTTACCAGTCGTTTCCGTGTCATCCTTGACGAAAATTCGCTGTGCGGTAGCCTGAAAAGCAATGAGCGAGGCAGTCAGAAAGAGAGCCTCTGCATTGTCGGCCGTAATGCCATTATTCAATGTTTCAACATATGCCGCTAGCGCCGACGCAGAATACGCATGTGATGCCTGAACTAGGGCCTTGTCGGTGGGCTCCTGTGATCGCAGATGCAGAGCTGCTACAGAGAGCATGGCGTCGGCCAAGTAAGTCTTGCCTCGGAAAGCCATATCAGGCACAGCCTTTTGCCAGATATCATGCGTGGCGGGCGAGTTGATGAGCAGCGTTTTGCATGTGCTGGTGGTGTATTGATGAAGAAGCCGCAATTCCAGTAGCCTGTCCACAGGCCTCGACGTATCCGGCTCAGGAGAGGCGCCATTGGGCTGAGGCTGAGAGACCATGGGTGTCGCCTGCCTCTGAGAGGGCGACGATACGGACGGTGAAGGCTGTGGGACACTCAGACTGGCAGCTTGCGCAGAGGCTGGAGGAGGAGTGGTTGCCGAAGGTGATGCCGCAGTAGCAAGCTCGTCGAGAACAACTGGGCTTTCAAAGTCACACATGACGCCGTGCTTGGAACAGTTGCCACATCTTGGGTGCACCTCATCACACTGCAAGAAGGATTCCGCATGTTAGAATCTGGGACTATCAATGCATACATGAGCGACGGGTGGAGGGCAACTCCGAGGGCGTAAAACTGCACGCTTCTCAGGGATGGAGGCCAGTCTCACCTTGATCTTCCGGTTTTTACATCTGCGACACCCAGCGCGAGATTTCTTGTGTGAACGCCGGGGTGGCATATCGAAATCACGTCTCGCTAGCTAAATGATTGAGCTGCAAGCTTGACGACAGAGCGTGCTGGCAGCATGGCCATGAGAGTTGCGTGGGAAGCTGGGTGAGGTGCCTGGGTGGACAACCACCGTGCCTCGCGTCGGTGCCGGAACAGACGCGCGAGAATGAATGCTGGAGCGAGCGGCGGCGACTCTCTTTCAAAAGGGATTTCATCCGTAGCTTTGCAAGAGCTTGCGCTGTCGAAGGAGTCAAAAATCAAAAGAAGCAGCAAAGAAATCGACACGCCTTCACTTGAGCTCTTTGAGGTTTTGAGACGATAGCATGTGCTTGCGGAGCACAGCCACGTACTGCGGCGGCCATTGGTGCATGTGCTCTCAATGTTAGCCTATCGGTAGCCACGGAATCCACGCACTTACTGCGTACCAGTGGCCCTGTTCCTTGCATCACTGCTCTGAGGACCACGCAAGGAAAATGCAAAATACATACAGTCTACGGAGGAATAGCAGAGCATAGTTTGCTTACTTTACCAATTAGTGTTGTAGGACAGGGCACGATAGCCATATACGTAGCCTGCTCAACTGCTTTGCGCCTTCCACTTAAGCTATTAGGACTCCGTACCTAGCAGGTACTATGATGGTACGTGAATTCAGCAAAGCTCCAATATGGGCCCAGAATGGGACCAGTGCGCCGGGGTGCCTTGACACCGAATACCGCGCATTGTGTACACCAACGATTCTCGACCATGGCAGCACGTTGGAAATTAGTCAATTGGCATGTCTTAACACGGGGTGAAAACATGTAAAGACTCGAGCAACAAATCGAGAAGAGGGCTGGGAATATTAGGTTCTGGCTGCTGACTGCTGCGGACATATTGTAGAGTGATAACTACTAGGCATCTACCTAGTAGTAGGTACCACAGTGGGAGGGGAGGCACTGGGTATAAGTGCTCCCTGACGTCTTCTCTTCGTCCTGCGTGCCTTCCGTCGTGAAAGCTTTCTCGTTCCTGCTGCTTTCATCTGGCACTCTGCAGTTCCACGGTCGAAAAATTGACGAGATGATTCCAAACCCCAGCCCGACACTTCATCCAGAAATCAACCAATAGCCACCATACCTTTATTGCTGCAGGCGTCAAGTTTGCCTCAATTCGGAGATGGGCAAACAGCCCGACGGGCTTCCTCCGCCGGACTGGCAAATACCTACCTACTCCGCATAGTCTCCACTGCCTTATAAATCGGCACCCTTAGATGTCCGACAGACTTGACAGCTTCCAGAGCCTACGCAGATTGGCCACGGGTCTTCAACATTGCTACGGCAGCATGCGTCTTGGCAAGGTACCGGTAAGGTATAGTTGCCTATGACCAAATATATGATGTGCTGAAATATTTCAGGATATAACTACTAGTGTGATACAAGGTTCGCATCCCTCCTATTCGTTGGATCAAACGCTTTTGACCTCGATGCATCATGTTTCCCGACATGCCCTGTGGTACCTCGCAGTACGAAAAGTCGGGATTACAAACTTGTTCTCACATTTCACATTTCACGCCCTGCGTTTTTAAAGATATCGGAGCAGCGTCAGCATTGCCTTACCATTCAGCATATGTTGGCCACAAGGAGAGACAAAGAGCATTTAAAACCAGATAAGACAGGGTCCCTGATATCGAGCTCTATACAATAATATACTTCAGTATATTAATGTGCACTTGTTCATAGGCAAATATTCTGCCATAGACTGTAAGGGGTGCCACGTGATGCGCACGCGTGCTGCTTCATCGTACCCTTCCCTGAACTAATGTACTCGGTAATAATGCAAGAGAAGACGCATTCAGTTCCAACCATAAGCCGTTGCTGCCCGTGCCTCATCAGCCTGGATGGTGATTGCTTGTGCCGGGTGCGAGGCAGTCGGCGGAGAAGTCACGGAATACGGAGTAAAGGCTTCAGAGGTCCGGAGAAGGAAGGCGTACAAGCAAACTGGCCAGAGTTGCTCAGGGATCTTCTCGAGCACCCCGCGTACCCAATGAGGAGTTGGACAGTGGTGCGGTACTGTGACACCACTGGACGTACGGAGTATGTATTATTACATGCATCCCCCTCTCTCTTGTGCTCTTTCAGGTCAAGGAAAAGGCGTGGAGAAAGCCAAGTGATTGCTCAGCCAAGTTAGACCAGTTGACAGCACCCAGTCCGAAAAGGCACACTTGAGGGGTGGCGGAGCGATGCTACCCTTATGACCTAATCCGCCAGCCGTGGGTGCGAGGCATGGCATCCATCCAGACAGGGACCGGCAAAGGTGCATGCCGAGTTGCCAACCAGGTGCAGAATGCGGTGTGCCAGTGATGGGGTTGTTCAATATTGCTTTGTCATTTGGTCGCTCTTGCATGCCAGATCGGCTACAATGGAAGGTTCCATGGGCTGACGGACGTTTAAACTCAGCGCGGAAATCAGCGTCAACAGTCGGCCTGTCGATCTGCGCAAACAAGGGGCATACCGGCCCTACTAGCTAACGTCAGGCGGCAACCACGCCGGAAGCGCTACGTTTAGCTTCGAAGTCAACTGTTCTCTGGGCGTCTCGGGCTCGATGACACAATTTTAAGCTTGGTGACGGCAGAGCTTGACTCGGTGGATCGCAGCCCGAGTGGAACTCAAAATCCGGAATCCAATTTTCTCAGCATACGCCGTCTCACCTGGTATGCCTGCCCCTGCCAGCCAGGCGTTACTGTATTACTCAATCCCATATATATACCAACGGCCGGACTCCACCACGAGCAGCCCCTCGAGCCCCTCTAGTTCCAGTTGGAAAATTCTATCTGTCCTCTGACGGTACATCTTTCCTGCTGTCCTCACTTCCTGTGTACTCATTGAGAGTACGAGCTGTTCCTGTCCGAGAAAACCTGGCTGTCGCTTTTAGCAACCTGCTGTCTCACTCGATCAACACCGCATTGCTACAAGCTAGGCCGACGACGGAAACGGCCCCTCCATTGCTGTTTGTTGCCCCTCCGCTTATCATATCAGCTCTGGCGCCGCCAGACCAAAGGAAAAAAAAAACAAGGCAAGAGCGAGGAACAGAAGAAGAAATACTCCGTGGAGAGACGGGACTTCAGCAGCCATCTACCACCGGGCAGACCAGCTTCCCTCCCTTCAATCACCATACTCTAACCGAGGGAGACAAATACAGATCACCGTCACTCAATCAAAATGTCTCCTCCTGTCATCTCTGACCCCGTCTCGACGCCCCCGCGTCCCCCGACACCCGTGCACGCCTTCGGCACGCTCGCCGTACATGCCGGCTCGCCCCACGACCCTCACACCGGCGCTGTCATTGAGTCCATCTCCCTCTCCACGACTTTCGCCCAGACGGCCGTCGGCAAGCCTGTCGGCGAATACGAATACTCGCGCTCCTCAAACCCCAACCGAACCAACTTCGAAACGGCTGTCGCTGCCCTTGAGCATGCCCGCTATGCCCTGGCCTTCTCCTCTGGCAGCGCAACCACCGCTACCATCCTGCAGAGCTTGGCTGCCGGCAGCCATGTCATCTCCGTCTCTGACGTCTATGGCGGCACCCATCGCTACTTTACCCAGGTGGCCAAGGCCCACGGCGTCAAGGTGACCTTTACGCCCGAGATTGAAGTTGATATCAGCGAGCACATCAATGACCAGACCCGCCTTGTCTGGATCGAGAGTCCTTCTAACCCTACTCTTCGCCTCGTCGATATCCGCGCTGTCGTCACTGAGGCCCACAAGCACGGTATCCTCGTCGTTGTCGACAACACCTTCTTGTCCCCCTATGTACAGAACCCTCTTGACCTCGGTGCGGATATTGTCGTCCACAGTGTCACCAAGTACATCAACGGCCACAGCGATGTGGTCATGGGCGTAGCCGCCTTCAACAGCGATGAGCTCAAGACCCGTCTTTCTTTCCTCCAGAACGCCATTGGTGCCGTCCCCTCGGCGTTCGACTCGTGGCTCGCCCACCGCGGCCTCAAGACCCTGCACCTCCGTGCTCGCGAGGCTACCCGCAACGCTACTGCTGTCGGCCACGCCCTCGAGGGCTCTCCCCACGTCATTGCCGTGAACTACCCCGGACTGGACTCTCACCCCCACAGAGCTATTGCTGTCAGACAGCACCGTGATGGCATGGGCGGCGGCATGTTGTCGTTCCGTATCCGCGGCGGCCATGCTGCTGCCGAACGATTCTGCCGCGTCACCAAGATCTTCACCCTTGCTGAGTCTTTGGGCGGAGTCGAGTCCCTCGTTGAATTGCCCAGCAGCATGACCCATGCTGGTATTCCCCGTGACCAAAGAGAGGCCGTTGGGGTCTTTGACGACCTTGTCCGATTGAGCTGCGGTGTTGAAGATGCCGAGGATCTCAAGAACGACGTGCTTCAGGCTCTCGAGCTTGCCGTCAGGGAGTCTGCCAAGAACGGACTCTCCAATGGTGTTAACGGACAATAAAAAGTGAATTTTCCTTAAGCGTGATTCTCTCTTCTCGCTTTGGCGGAAGACAAAACATAATGGGTTTATGAATTAGAGTTAGAGACAGACAGAGCCAAGGGCACAATCTGCAATGCATGGTCGCAAAAGTCAAGTCGATACTCAAACGTATCGCACAGTTTGTTGGCAGAAACGAGCATAGTTTTTATTTTCCATTGAATTAGTAACGATTGACACATATTATATATATATATATATGGACATGGCGTCGCAACAGCGCTCGGGTATTTCCTTTTGCAGTAGGCGACAAATTGGGTCAAGCCGTGATCAGAGCTTGATATAAAATAGTAACAATAGAGCAGGTTGCCGTTGTGAAAGTCCCTGTTGCACTCTGTACTCTGATCCCCCTTCCTCCTTTCTTTCCCCCTTTCTACAACTTGTAATAAAATATATTTACCTATTAAAAAATAAACGTGAATATATGAATTAAATTATGAAAATAAATAAAATGAGGGCTAGCTCAAGGGCATCTAGTAACACTGTATTTTAGCCGTACCTAGGCCAGGGAACCGTAAGTAACCACGCAAGACACCATAAACGATATCGATACGCGAATATATATAAACATCTCATGGACTGGCCTTACCTGCTCCTGCACGTAAGCGTCGCGGAAGATAATAGTAAGCTTAAAGGGGAAAGAGGAACAAATTCCCCCCTAAACTTGGTCAAAACCCCTTTCCTATCCGAAGTGTATCCGGTACGGACCCGTACAGGGGCCTTATAGACCTGAGCTCTAGGCTCGAGTCTTATAATAATAAATACATATAAATATATACGAATATACGCGAATGGATATTAACATATGATAGTATAACCAAAATACAATGTTACTAGATGCACTTCGTCCGGCTTGTTTTTTTTTTTTTTTCATAATTTAATATTATAGTATAACGCGTAATGGCTAAATGCTTGATCTGGCTAAAAACTTTTTGCCTTCCACTATATTAATAGTTCTCGTGGTGGATATTATATTGGATCCTATGAATCCTCCAATGTAGGCATGTTGAACAAGTTGTCTGCGTACTCGTTGGCCATGCTATTTCCAGCTGTCCACTCACTTCGTCTTCGATGAATCTCATTCATGCCTTGACAAGCCTTTTCGGCAATGTAATGTAGTTCATCGAGAGTCCCAGGATTGCAATTATGAAATATGCCGTCAATGCTCTTTTGCCATTCCGAAGTGGTATTATCCACGGCAGTTTGGTGAGCATTCGTATCGTATTCATCAACACGCAATGGCCGGGTTCTGGGCTTGAGTACGTGTACGAGCTCGTCGTCCTTGGCGTCGTGGGGGAAGAAGTCGACTGGATTTCCCGAAGGCATGTTGGGTTGGCGAATGCCCATGACGACTTCGACAAATCGCTGGGATACGCTGCGACCCAGGCCGCACGGGTCGATGAGATCAAATTCGGGCTGCGGCTGAGTGGACACGTCTTCTCGAAGGTAGTGGTCGTAGGCGAGGAAGGACGCTCGACAAATTCGGAGTCGAGAAACGGTGGCCCGCAGTGCCATGGCCATCCACTTGCAGTCCTCGGCCGGCCGTTGGTTGGGCATGCCAATCCAGAGGACTTTTCTTGAGTCCTGGTTCCACGTTTTCGATTGCTCCGTCTTCAAATACACTTCGTTGAGGTAGAGTTCTTCTAGAGTTTCACTAAATATCTCCGCTGCCTTCAGAAAACATTCTGGCAAAATTTCTATTCGCTTCAGCTCGAGGCTGGTCAGATTGGAAAGATAGACTCGCGGTGCCGGCAGGGAACGAGCCCTCCAATCCTCAACTGGTAGTTGCCAAAACTTGGTTTGCTTCAACCCCCGCGGGGGACGATCATCGTGGTCCGTTCCTACGAGGCAGAGCGACTTAAGAGAGTCGGCATGCTCAATCAGGTCCCACAGGCAAGAGCCAAACAAAGCTGCTCGGTGAGGCTCAATGTCGTGTCGTCGCAGGGTCATGACCAAGTGTTCTAATACTGCCACCACAGCCACTGATGTTCATGACATCGCTCGGGTTCATCCAGAGGTGGCATATGGCAACATCGGTGACGTTTTCGAGCACAAGAACTCTGAGATTGGCCGAGTCCTCCTCTGGACGCGATGCAAGGGCTTTGAGTGTGTTGGCAAGGATCATGGTCGCCACATTGCAGTGCCGCCCAACTAGCTGGAATGGAAGGTTGAGGCGGAGGCTGTCGACGCCACGGCAATAGAAGAGCATCGTCTCGACCATGCTCAAGTATTCGATTTCGGTAAAGGAGGTTTTGTTCATGCAGTACTTTTTGTGCATGGTTTGGCAGAAGTCTGTCATGGAAGGGATGCGGGCAAAGACTGTCTCGAGAAATTCAACTTCCACTACAGGAGAGTTAGCTAGCATGCTAATGAGAGGAGGCGGGTAGGGGGTAAGGGGAGACATACTCTCATCTCGAAGAACCATCAGGTCAATGTACAGGCTCTTGCAGTGATATCCGATGGTCTGAAGGGCATCTACATCAGGTCGGCGCAGGTGACTGGCTCGGCTCATTCGGGAAAAGTCCAGTCCAAGAGTGCAGCAAACAGACGGCTTCAAGATCCTATCGAATAAGCGGCAAACGAGGCGGAGATTGAGGACGGAGTTCTTTTGTCCCTGGGCGATGCATTGCTGCAGAATGGCATCTATCAGCTCTCTCGGGAGACGGTCCATGTCATCTAGCGAGGAGAAAGCGGGCAAGCCAAGCTGCAAGCTTCATTCGGGTGAGTGATGCTGTGTGTAGCCAAAGTGGAAGAAGCTGGGTAGGCACAGAGTGAGGAAGGGAAGCATGATGCTGTTGGAGAGAACTACTGAAGCTGGGTGACGGATCAATTGATGAAATGCGAAAAGATGACGTGCAGGCAGGATCAAGGAAGGGCACAGGGGTCAACTGGCCTGCTGGCTCAAGGTCAGTGGCGCGTGGGCGATTGACATGTACTTGTAGGCAGGGTCGCCTGGCATGTCCTGGGACACCGTAGCCTCCAAAGCCAAGTGCTGAAGCCCCTGGACTACAGGGACCAGCCCTACGGGGTACCGGTTGACATTTCATGTTGAACCCCAGCCTGCACACCAGCTGAGAGCATCCACGGATGTAGTGGGAGGCAAGAACTATTTAACCGGATCACGTACCGGGCTGTCGCGCTTTATATGATTATATATTATGGTATAACAAGAGGTAAAAAAATATTTGATCAGGTCAAGTACCTGGCCGTTACGCTTTATATTATAATACATGTAGTGAGCAAATACATGTATTTTACCATGGCTAATATGTTAGCGTATACTTCTTAGTGGGTAAATATATTCCGCCAGAGACTGGTAACTAACTACATATCACCACTTTAGGTAATCTCAACTCCCGTGTCACCTTTTTTTCTCTCCCACTCTGCATTCAATGTTTGCAGAGTCGCAAACCGCCAACAGCACTGCAACACCTGCACAGCACCATTCAGGGTCACAAGTTGCACTGTCCGCTCCTTCACCTTTATAGTGGCTCTATTATTCATATAGACGACAAACAAGCACCCTCCTTTTCGGCCGCTCTCTGTCCACGCTCGAGCATGGTCTCGGGCTTCAAAAAGAAACTCTTGCGCGTAAAGGACTTTGCTCAATCAATTCTAGGTCGCAGCACCTCTGTCCGAGAATCGATCGAGAAGGACGACCCTACATCCTCCAACAACACGAATGTCAGTCCCTCGGGCGCAGCGCCAACCAGAATCATGACCGAGTCGGCCCAGGATGCCACCGAGACGTCTTCTCAACACAGCCTGAAGCGCACGAGTCCTCACGATGAAAAGGACGCCGGCGAGTGGCAAGTTGTCACGCGGCCAAGCAAAAAGGCCAAAAAAACCCCGCGGCCAGGGAAAAGCTACCCGGCTCTCAAATTCTCCACCAATGCCCGGCTGCAGTCCAAGATTAACTTGAACAACCTTCGAGACTTGGTGACATATATCTTTGCAGACGGCACAGGCCCGCAATGGATCGCCGTCTCTCACCGGCCGCACTTCCGCAAGATTGTCGCCATCATGATTCCCGGGCTGGAAGAGGCCATGTTCAAGAAAAATGTCGACTTGGCAACCTACAACGAGGCGAGAGACGACCCCGACGAGCGGCAGCAAGTTCTTACGTCGCCCGACGATTACTACCCGCGCGCTCTGAAGAAGGAGACGCTTCCTGTGTCGCTGGCCCCCTTTGCAGACATGTTTCCTCACCTGTGGCCGGTGAAAACCCCTGGAGACGACAAACATGGCAAGATGCACTCGCCCATGGCTGCCTTCCTCACCGCCCCAGCCCCCAAGGAGAAGACGTCCAAGCAAGGGGGTGTGAAGCCAGCCTCGGAGCCTCATGGATGGAGGAACGACAGGACGCCCATCACCCAATTCTTGGCTACGGCCGAAGAGCTCGCTGACAACGGATACCTCCTCCACCCGGCCCTGCTACCAGAAGGCGAACGCCGGGACAACTTCGTCGCACCAGAGGGCTGGGTAGTCACCAAGGTCGACAGGCTCGAAGATGGCGAGGTGCCCGACGCCGAAATCCAAAAGGGCAGCATAACAGCTGGGCGGGAGGTCCTCGCCCTAGACTGCGAGATGTGCATGACGGGCGAGAACGAGTTCGCCCTCACGCGCATCAGCATCGTCAGCTGGGACGGCAGCGTCGTCCTCGACGAGCTCGTCAAGCCCGACAAGCCCATTACCGACTACGTCACACGCTTCTCCGGCATCACAGAGGAGATGCTGGCCCCGGTAACCACCACCCTGCGCGACATCCAGGCAAAGCTCCTCGACCTCCTTCACCCACGCACCATCCTCCTTGGCCACTCGCTCGAGTCCGACACCAAAGCCATCCAGATCGCACACCCCTTCATCGTCGACACATCCATGCTGTATCCGCACCCGCGAGGCCCCCCGCTCAAATCGTCCCTCAAGTACCTCGCCCAGAAGTATCTCTCGCGGGAGATCCAAAAGGGCGGCGCCGGCGGCCACAACAGCATCGAGGACGCCAAGACCTGCCTCGATCTCGTCAAGCAAAAGTGCGAAAAGGGCAAGCTCTGGGGCACCTCGGACGCCCAGGGGGAGAACCTCTTCCGCCGCCTCGCCCGCGCAGGCACCGCGTATAAGGCTCAGGGGGGCGACGCGGCCCTTGGTGGCATCGAGGTCGGCAAGACGAGCGCCGCAATCGACTGGGGCGATCCTTCCAAGGGCCTCGGCGCAGGCGCAACCTACCAGCTTGGCTGCAGGTCCGACGAGGACGTGACGCGAAACGTCATCCGCGCCGTCAACGGCGACCCCGACGGGCTGGAAATCAAAGGCGGCGGCGTGGACTTCACATGGGCCCGGATGCGGGAGCTCGAGGCCCTCCAGGGCTGGTGGAACAAGAACCGTGTTGAAAACACCAACAGCGACGGCGGACCACCCCAAGGTACTACAAATGGCGATGTTGGTGTTCCCGCGGCGGCCGACACCACTACCGCCACATCGCCGCTTGAGCAGGCCTTGACAAGACTAACAGAGCGTCTCGTCCGGATTCACGCCGCCCTGCCGCCCTGCACGGCCATCATCGTGTATAGTGGATCGGGAGACCCTCGAAAGATGGCGCAACTGCAGCAGATGCACGCCCAGTGGAGGAAGGAATACAATACTCCGGGCAAAAAGTGGGATCAATTAAGCGTCAGGTGGACAGATGTAGAGGACCAAGCTCTTAGGAGGGCCGCTCAAAAGGCAAGGTCGGGAATTGCATTCGTCTCGGTCAAGTAGACCAATTGCAAAACATCAATGCCAATTTAGATGAGTAGAACAAAGAAAGAGTAAAATGTACTTCATTATGGACCGCCAGCTAAATCAAAAGATGCTGCCGCTCATTTCTCACGAATCCACCCTATCCTACCTGTACTATACGTACATGCACTCCATCTGACTGATCAGATTCCCAACCTATCCATTTTTATGCAAACGATACCCCAATCAAGTGCACTTTTAGAATTACCCTCCCTCCCTATTCAGTTACGCTCAACCCCTCCAAGGGTGCGAAGCAAAAAAACAAATGAAAAAGAAGAAGACAAAACGCTCATCCCATCGCCATGAAGAATCAAGAGCCCGTCTTGCACACTCTCGGCGCACTGACTAGGCAAAGTCAAACTGTCGTGCGGTAAAAGGGGTAGATAATCCACCGTCTCACCCTGTAACACTGAGTAAAATTTGTATTTCGCGTGCGGTTATAAAGGAAAAGTCTATAAGTGTCGTATTTGACAAAGAGCCCGAGATAGTAAAGAGGCCGTTAATCGTCAGCTGTTGCATTATTATAAATTTCAGACAAAGAGAAAAATCTGGTGTTGTGGTTCAATTTGTTCAAATCTGCGCGCAGCCTGGTTCACGAGTGACGTGATTTTTTGCGCCCAAGGCTGTCAAAATCGTCTACGACCTCCGCAGAACTACCCAAGAGGTCCAGCGGCGGCAGTTGAGGGGGGTCGACACGATTGATCTCGTGTTGCTGAACCCTGCCATAACTAGCGTGCTTTTCGTCTTGCGTGCCACCTTGCAGGTCGATATCTGACAGCTCGCCGGGAAACTCCAAGGAGGATTTAGAAGAGAGGCGTTGCTTCCGAGAGGAGGTTCGTTCGAATGGCAGGGCTGATGACGCTGACAAGGTCTGCCTATGGCCCCTGGTAGACGCTCCTCCATCATGAGACGCACGGTCGGACGGCGCTGGAGATCCTGAACTTGTTGCAGATAGTCCCGGTACGTGCCGGTCATCCACTAAGCCTGAGATTCTCTTAGAACTTTTGCGTGGAATTTCTGGCAGGCTCAGTCCAAGCAGTTCACCTTGTTTGGAACCCCTCGGCAATTTCGAATGATCGATGTCTTCCTCTTCCTCATCATTATCGGAATCGGAATCGGAACCACGCGGAGTGCCATCATCCGTGAGCAGGTCTCCTGGCCTTCGCTGGGGAGACCTGGGAGGACGCTTTACAGGAGCATCGCCTTCATCGTCTGAATCGATCGGTCCGTTTCTCAACACACCCATGGCAACAGGGATACCTTCGGGGGGAGTCTCGTCTCCAAAACCTCCATTCCGTACCATGTCTGGAGGCATTCTAGAACTTCGAACAACTTCGAATCCTTTCCCCTTTTCCTTGCTCTTGCCTCCAAACAGTGTTCTGAACCAGCCAGTTGCAGTAGCCACTGGACCAGTGGGATCAGCTGGTCCAGTTCCAAGTCGTCGCCCGGGGTTATCCGAGTTCAATGCCGGGCCACGCACACCGTAGTAAAAGTCAACTTCACGTGTGGCGTAGTCGGGGCGGTTCGCAGGCAAGTTCATGATACCACCAGGAGGAGCAGGTGTTGCTGCGCGGGCGGTATCTTCGCCAGAGACTTCTCCACTCTCCCCTGCGGTGGCCGCAGTGAGAGCAGCTTGTTTGGGGTCTAGTCCCAAAGCATTGGGGGGCGCCGTATCCGAGTGTGTCGAATCTCGCAGGTTTGCGTTGTTGTTTGCTGTTCGGCGTGGCGGCCGATAGTAGGGATCGGATGGCTCCATATGACCGCTAGCTAGTATCGGACGACCAACTGTGGGCGATGCGACAAAGGAAAAGGTGCTCGTCTCTCCCGGGGTTCCGGGAATGTAGGAGCTGTTTGTATCGACATGGCGGTGACCGGCCGACCACATGTCAGCGCTATCAAGAACCGAACTACTCCGCTGGTTCTGTGCGGCGATACCGCCGTAGCTAGCCCCCGAAGCACTTCGAAGGCGGCCACTTGGTACGGAGTAGCCAGTCCTGCTGGCACCTTCTTCAGCATGCAGCATTGCCATGGACGACAGCTGGCTGGCTCTCGAGGGGGCGGTTCGATGCGTTTCACGTCGTGACAGTTGACGCATACCGAAAATCTTGGACAGCCCCCCCCTAGTCAGACCAGTGATGTCGTCTCCTCCAGCGCCTAACAAACGTGCTACAACTTCGACAATTGTTTGCAACGCACTCAAGAAGAACCCAAGGAAAAGAACACTGCCGTGTATAAGTAGGATGGCATATCCAATCCACCCTTTGGGTCCCTCTGTAACACCAAGACTGGGGGCAAAAGCGACCATCAAAAGAAGACAGGCGAGCCGGAGGATGGCAAACAACGTATGATAGGCGTTCATTGACGTAGATGACTGGAAAGGCCGGAACGCGTGAATGGTGAATATCTGAATGACTTCGCAAATGGCCAGCAGGACGACTTGGGAAATGCCACTAGGTTGCACGGCTCCTATAGCCACGCCCCGAACAAAGTTGAGTAGAACCGGGATCAGGGCAAAAGCGGCAGCTTCGTCAGAGTATGTATTATACAATGGTCCATATCGCAAGACGGTAGGCAAGTCGTCGAATAGGACTGATTTTGGTTTTGTTCGAATAATGAGTAGGAGGATATAGCAAGCAAAGGCCAAAAGCACAGCTATGGTGGCGGCAGCTAAGACAACGGTAAATGCGGGTGATTCGTGCGCAACAACCAGTTGGAAACACGACAGGGCAACAACCGGCATCAGCAAAAAGTTGAAGACAATTCGAATTACATTTCCGATGCTGAAGGGAATGTTTTTTGCACGGAGATCCTCCTCTGGAATGTTTTGGATCTTTCGGTACAGCCACTGAACAAAGAATCCGGCTTGGGTGAGGACGAAGACTGCTGCAATAATGACGCAGAGCCAGACCATCATGCCCGCCCAGATGTCGGCGCTCTCGGACATGCCAACCAACTGGCCAAGGGCATGTAGGCCGTAGCCATCCTGAGGGTCAGTGATGTAGATGCCATCGCGGACGCTCTGCCAGCCAGGAGCGTGCGTAACAAAGCTTTCGTTGAACATGAGTGCAGACCAACCAACCTGGCTCACGACGGGTTGAAAGTAGCCAGGATAGCCAAGAGACAGTGCGCCAGACAGGGCTATAAATTGAATATATTGCAAACAATCCCCGAAACCGGGTGTGACGAGTCGGAGCAGGTCGGCGTCCCGGCCATAGTTGGACGTCCAATGGAAGATGTTGGAGCTTCCCCATGGGCTGAAGATGGCAGCAAACACGACAGCGAAGCCACAAAATATAAGGACGATCAAAGGCACTATCTTAAGCACCCATGAGAGATTCCCGAGATCCGGAGTGATGGTGGCGGAAATGCAACCAATGTTGTCACCTCGTTGGTTACCAAAGATGATCAACATGGTGGCCGCAAAGGAAGCAAACTGATATGACGAGCGCATGTCATTTGTGATGTTCATCGATGGCAGATCAGCCAGGTCCCTATCGAAGTTAGTTTGCTGCTCAGTAGCATCGTCTCTCGCGCGCCGCCTCGCCGCCTGTCTGTTGCGTATCCGCACTTACACTTTGCCCGTGGTATTAAATACCGGAGCCAACGGACAATGCCCGCCAACCAGAGCCTCTTCACAAAAGAAGTTTCTATGACTCCATGGCGTGTAGGTGAGCATGCCAATAGAGCTCTTGACCGTGGTGCCGTTTTGATCGTTTTCCGAGTTGACAATCTTGCCGTCGGTCTTATTATCGTTGGCCCAATCAGGACTAGTTGGCGGCGGCAGCATCTGCTTGTTCACTGAGCCCGTGACATTTCCCCAAACAATGAACTGAAAGTTGTGGGTGTCATTTTGGGTGTCAAACTTGGCGTGGGCTTCAACTGGAACCCATTGCAAAAACGGCGGTTGTTGAGATTGTACCGAATCGGGAAGACAATTGGTGTACTTGATTTGGACGGCCGAAGCGGGACGGCAGGCGAGAGATAGGAAAATTATAATGGCGAGGAATCCAGAAGGAGTAGTGAGACTTGTTAGGAATCGAGACATGGGCCGTATCCATTTCCTTCGGCCCGGTCGACTGGTGCAACCGGGAGTCTGCCAAAGGCAGGCCGAGGCTGAGCCACGGCAAGAATCGGCAGGAACAAATGAACATGTCGATGATGAGTCCATTCGGGCTAGAGATTTTCGCCTTGGGTGGGAGCTTCGATGCTCTGCGGTCGACGATGGCGAAGTGAGACGTCTGCAGAACCAGCCGTCAAGGCGCTGCTCCCAGTAGCGCTCGCCAGCCATGCTGGGGCGCATGTATTTCGATGCTCGCCGCATTCAAAGGCAGCGCATCTTGGGGGAATGTTTCGTAGTTGAAGCTGTGGCAAGTCAAGGAAAAAAAAAAAGCGAGCGACGAGAGCTTGTTGTTGCGTGTGTGTTTCGTTGAGGCGGGACAGGCTGCGGACAGGAGAGCACAAGCCTCAAGAGAAAAAGGTGAAACAGGCCGTCGACAGCCAATTGTCTGCGCCTCCAGGATTCTGCGTAGAGAGAAGTGCAACGCCTTGTGCCACCCAATGTGCCAGAAAAATAAATAAGAATAAAAATAAAAATAAAAATAAACGCTTTGCTCTCCAAGTGAAGGTGTCGGCACTAACAATGGAGACAAGCTCAGTATTGTATGGAACATACGGTGGAAGAAAAGAGAGAAGAAGCAGAGAGCAGTTGACTACGGATGGAGTCACGGGCGATGGGCACCGGGGACCGGGGGGGGTGGATGGGATCAGGCCAGCCTGGGATACGACTACCAAAGGCAGGCAACGCAGGCACCAGCACCAGCACAGGCAGAAAGCAGGAGCAGCGGAAGAGCTGGCTGGCTGGGCTGGCTGGGCAGCTGGGTTGCTTTGCTGGGATCGGCCGGTCCTCGGGTGCAGAGATGCAGAGGTGCAGAGGTGCAGAGGTGCAGAGGTGCAGAGGTGCAGAGGTGGCGGAGGCGACAATGCTCGAGTGGGGGGCAGGGAAGCGGCGGGTTCAATGTGGCGGTTGGCTGTTGGCAGCTGGCTGATCACTTCGCACTACCTACCGTCCAACCGTAGTTGCGGCTCCTCGCCAACAAGCCACTACTACGGAGTACCAGCGTGCTGTATCCAGCAACTTGTCCGGAGCATCGCCAAACACACGCAACAATGCAAAAGGAAAAAAAAAAGATGGCTTGCCAGATCCCTAGAGCCCAATGCTTCACCACACGCCGCCGCTCCTCACCAACCAATGAGCTACATATTTTTTTCTTTTTCCCGGGCCATGCGACGAAAAAGAGAGCAAAAATAGCCCGGGCTGGAATGTACTCGCGCAGCAGGGTCGTGGCTCGTGGCCGGGAATAATTTACGATTCACGCCGCAAACAGGAGATGAATAGTAATGATTTCTTTACGAGACAACACACACACTCCAGTAATCATCAAAACTAGGCTCTACAGCACCTGCCTCCCCTGTATTTCCTTCTGCGTGCAACAGTCTCCGGCGAGATGGGACGAAGTGACTCGGAGCCTTCGCCGCTCATCCCATAGACCAGCTGGAGCGTCTGTCGTCTTCCGTCGTCTCCCAAGTATCGTGGACGGTGAGACTTCAAGACCTTGGGACCAACTGGGTAGGGATGGGAGGCGGTGCATCGCGCTAGCGCAGCCTTCCTGAAACCTCTCGCTCCCTGCCGTGCTCTTTGTCTCTGCCCGTGGGCTGCCCGTGTTTGCCGTGGCTGCTCGTCAAGCTCGTCAAGCTCGTGTATGACCCTGCTCTGCCCGTCTCCACATGCCCCCATTACCCGCGCCATCGTCACAGACTTAACTAAATAAGAGCGCCATCATAGTAATCATCTGACGTCGCGTATGTGCATAAAACGCGCCGCACCCCCGACAACAGACTGTATACTCTAAATCCATGCAAAAATTGAACAAGCAAAGACATGCCATCCTCATATTACCTCAGGCGTCTTATCGAGCGGCTCTCTTCACTGGTATGGCCCAAACTGCTCCAGGCAAAAATTCTCGTGACTATGGCCTGTGAGCCTTTCGAATACTCCGTGCAACTTGTCAACACATATTAGTTACCGAGTACGGAGTATTACCTAGGGACTCAGCTATGTATTACGTCCGTTCCGTACACTTGCTTCAACCTTCAACGCTCTACCACCTTGAGTTCATGACCCACTCGAGTCATCCTTGGTCCTCGCAGCCCCTGTGGCCCGCTCCGGCTGCGCTTAACTGCACCACAAGCTGGGCCCATTATAAAGTCAATATGAGAATCATAACCATTCCAGCAGTTTGATAAAACACATCATTGACAGAAAAGATCCGTCTCCCACACCTATCTGCGTTTGCAAATGCAATTTCATTCCCTTGCTTTTTGTGTATTATATGCCTTGACCGGCTCCAATCATTGCATCATGATGTCCATCATGAGTCGCCAGTTGCTGACCTGCCAAATACTCATTCATGTAGGCAGCTTACAGCATGACCACCACCCCACAGCCCAGCAGATACGAGCTTGCTGATCGGGTAACCCCGACAGAACGTCCTCTTGGGCTTGCTCAGCTTCTTGTTCCCGCTAGTCAGCCCTACATTTACCCTTGGCTCTTGACCCTAGTGTGTATTCCACGTGTCCCGGAATGTTGTATTTCTTCATCCATGAACCTACTGATGACTGCAACTCTCGTTGAACACAGTGGATATCTGAGAGATTTCGGAACGGGAGGGACATTTTCAGGTTTCCATGGTTTATGTACGCCTCCAACGGTGAATGGTGATTTATCTGATCTTGAATTTGTTGAATCTGTTGATGAACAATGGTACATAAACCAAACGTTTGCTTACCAGCATCAATGCGCTCAAGTGGGAGCTGGTCAGTGGACATTCGCCTTACTTGTCTGTGATGGGTATGAAAACGCTGTGCCCGAATGGGGTATTCACCAGAGTCTTCTGTGGTCCATGCAAGCGTATTGTTGGATTGCGACGGCCTGTTGACAGACCGGGTTTCCCGCTCGGTCATTATCTTTATTGAGCCCTCACTTTCTTGGCGTCCCTTGTGGCCATCATTGTTATCAGGAAAGGTTGGCGTATGAACAGGCTGGTTTGGTAAACCCTGAGGGTTAAAAAGAGAAGGAGCCGGCCGTTTTGTGTAAGGCGCTGTGAACTTAGGTACTTGAGAATGCGACAAAGCCGACAAGAATGATTGTATGCTATTCCTAGGAATCCCATCACGATTTTTGCACTGCTGACTCAAAATAACGAGAGATGGATCTTCCTTGGTGAGACCAGGCCCAGCAGCCCGCCGCGAATAGACCTGGGATGGGCCGAACACACCTGCCGCGCTAGCCGCACTACCGTAAGAGATATGGTTGGTACCAGAGGGCACTTTTTTTGGACCGTTTTGCAGTGAGACATCCCTCAGAATCTCGTTATGACTTTGCTGAGCAACGTTTGTTACGGGGACGAATGAATTGCCAAGCTGAGGGCGAGGTCCAGTCTGCGTGTTGACTTGCTCATGTCTATATCTAGGATCTGAAGGCGGGGGAGTGAGCATCCGAAAAGAAATGCTATCCGAAGGTGAAATTACTTCGTCATCCTGCGTTTCCTGAGAACTTGGCCCTGCGAGATACAAAGACGGAGTTGTCCTCTCCGGCCCCTGTGTCCCAAGATCAAGAGTTGTGTTTGCAACCCGTCGCAATGACGGTACTATATCCCTTCTGCTTTCATTTGTGATATGCCTTGAGACTATTGAATCTGATCCTGGTGGCTCTGGAGTAGACTCCGCTTCTTCTCGTATTCTGTTCAAGGCGATGTCGTTCAGGGGCTGCAAGGCAGTGCGATTGGAAGGACTAGACTCGTCCAGTTGAGGGCCTACTGGGCTTGCTACTAGGGTTCCGACAGTTGCAGTACCATCATTTGCAATTTTGAAGTCGTTCTTTGGCAGGGACTGAAAGTAGTGACGAATGTTTTTTTTCTGGCAGGGATGTTGCTCCTGATTGTTTGTCTGACTGTCCCGAACAGAGGATGGTCCAGGTGAGATTTCCACTTCTATAGCCATATCCATGTTCTCTTCATCCGAATCACTATCCTCTTTCCTCCCCATATTGACTGTGAAATTCGTCTTCATTGTAGCTTGGATCTTCGGTCTCGCAGCCCTTGTGGTGTTTTTAAGGACTTGAGTATCGTCAAGGTTGTCATGTTTGCCGCTAAACTTATCAGTGGAGGTACAGGATAAATTTTCATCATCAAGCTCGGTTATGAGCTGCCATTTACACTCCGGAGCATCATGAGGCTGTGTACTGAGAGTGGCCGGTGGGTGTATAGCTGCAAGAGCCCGGCTGTGCTTTTCGTATGCTCGCTTACACACAAGCTCAAAGCCATCAAGGAGGCCCTTCTCTTCAAAAATCAAGAGCTCATCCTTCTTCATCGTGATGTTGGGGTCGTAGCTGCATGGAGGACATCGTATGTTGATTTGCAGAAACACGCCACCGTGTCTTTCTGCAGATTTCGGTGCTGTGGACCGGGATATGTGAGATTTCAAAATACTTGCCATTTTTTTGGCAACATGCCACGCAGCAGACATTGGCCTATTATCAATAGATAGATGCGCTCCCTGAACTTTGAAATCCTTGGGAATGATATAAGGTTTCTGGATATAGCCGCTAAACACCCATCTGGCAGCCTCTTCTGCCTCCATTTGGGATGTCGACTCTCTGTTGATATCTACTTCTTCATATACCTCGATGCAATTCACCATGCCATTCGCACCCAATATCTGTAAGATTGCCTCTCGCTTAAGATCAGGGGGCTTTGGCGAATAAGTCCACAGTGGTTTGCTATCCCCTATTATTTTCAGTGACATTTTAATATTTGGACGAGCAAAAACATATTTCCTTAAAAGTTGTTGGATTTGGGCAATACAATTCTTCGCCTGCTTCAGAGCATACTGCCTTCTGGGGGGGAGATTCTCAAAGAGCCTCGTAACTGCCACTGTGGTTCCAATGGTAGAGGAAACTGGCCGTTTGTCCTGGACACCACCTGTGCCGGGGACCAACTCGATTCGCCAGGCTATAGGATCCCCGGGTCTCTTGGTAATTATTGAAATGTTGGCTATTGAATTGGCACTTGCCAACGCTTCACCTCGAAATCCAAGCGTCGTCCCGCCAAGCTTGATCAATTCGCTGTACTCTCTGAGCTTGCTAGTATGTGCCCGTCTTCCCAGGGCACTGAAATCATCTATATCAATGCCACTTCCATTGTCTTTGACTGAAATTCTGTCAATGGTATTCGAAGAAACGGTTATCTCGACGGCGGTTGCTCGAGAATCCAGCGCATTGTCCAGCAGCTCCTTGACTAAATCGTACGGCGCCGTGATATTCATCGAGGAACCCAAAAGTCGAACCGTAGACTGAGGAAGAGGATGGATCGCCATTATTAAATGTATAGATTGTGTCTCGATAAAAAAGATATGCTTAAAGGAATAGAAACTTGTCACTTGTCAATTTGGTGAATCCGAGTCATTCTTGATAATGGAGAAGCCATGCAAATTCGCTACAACAAAAGATTTCGAGAAGCAGGAAATGCAACTGCCATCGCTTTCTGTGTTCACTGTTGAACCTCTGCTGAATACCGCTTGGGAAGGAGCTGCTGCCATGAATTGGGAAGGCAGGAGACAGGAGATGCAGTGCAACAGCAACCTGTTCACAACCAACATATTTCATCCTAGACAGAAGAAAATGAATTCAGATTCCTAGAGTCACCTCTTCACCTCCAAACAAAATTCTTCGAGACGTTCAAAATTGCGATGCTTTCCATCCAGCCATCTCGTGGCCTTTGCCCTCTGCTACATGTGATTGGTCAGCCTTAACAAAACCATCTTTGGCATCTTCAAGAATCCCCCACCAAACCGCGTGCGACCGACTCGGACCGAGAGCCCCCGCGACGAACCATCACACACAGACAGCTCTCCCTCTGTCATCACTCAGCATCGTCGTTCCAAGTCAACAAGCGATCTTCTTACCGACGAGCTGTGCAAGCAGAAATTTACCATGTCTTCCCTCAAAGGCCCTACCCCTCAGCAGCACGACGGCTCCGGCCTACGCATCGGCATCGTCCACGCCCGCTGGAACGAGTCCGTCATTGCTCCCCTCGTCGCCGGAGCCAAAAAAAAGCTGCTCGCCTGTGGTGTCAAGGAGTCCAATATTGTGGTCCAGTCGTGTCCGGGATCATTTGAACTTCCCTTTGCTGTTCAGCGGTAGGTTTTTGTAGCAATTAGTTGCGAGCTCTTTCAGCCTCTCCCAGATCTACGGACTAATTTAGTAAAACGCAACACCATGCTAACAAAACACAGACTCATCTCTGCCTCTCAGATCCAATCCACCTCCGCCGGCGCCCCTTCAGCAACAGACCTACTCGCCTCTTCAACAATAGACCTGACTTCACTCTCCAGCGGCGCCGCGTCAGGTGCCTTTGACGCCATCATCGCTGTTGGCGTCCTTATCAAGGGTGAAACCATGCACTTTGAATACATTGCCGACGCCGCATCCCACGGCCTCATGCGCGTACAGCTAGATACCGGTATTCCCGTTATTTTCGGCGTCTTGACTGTCCTTAGCGATGAGCAAGCCCAGGCTCGCGCTGGGATCAATGGAAAGGGCCATAACCATGGCGAGGACTGGGGACTGGCTGCTGTTGAGATGGGCGTTAAGAGACGGGAGTGGACTCAAGGAAAGATTGAAGGATAGAAACGAAGATTTCCGGCAGACAAAAGGGGAATGAGGAATTTCCAAAAATAAAATAAAACAAGTAAAATTTGGAAAATTTAGCTTCCTTTCATTGATTGTGGAATACAGGTCGCTTAACCGTGCTTACAGATGTGATCCAATGGCCATAATATTCACAACCCAGATTTTCAACCAGCTATGCATATTGTGTATTAGATTAAGATGCAGTAAAGGCTAGCTTAGCCAACAAAGAGAAACCAATGGTAAAGCCAGAGCTTTTCACCTCCTGACACGAAATGCTCCCCATGAGACAAACTTGCAAGAAATTCACTCCACCCACTTTAGATTATTCGAATTAGCACATAATACCCATAATCTATCATACGTGATGCGACGCGTAACCGCCTACTGAGTGTGAATAGTAGCCAACTACTCAAAAAATATAACAAGCCAATCGCCCATTGGCTTTATACAAAATGCCAAAATCTAGCGTTAAAAAAAGGTTTGCGGGGCCGTGGCCGTGGGAATATCCAACAAAACATGATTGTTTTCGTCTGTTAGTCCAAAAATGAGTATGTAGCCACAGGTGCGGGCTTGGTAGAGTGGAAATGGAAATGCAAAGGAAGCGCCAAGAGGCTGAATCTAGTTTGACGGATGTAGCCTTAAAAGGCGATGTTCATGCCGTTTTCCGTGCTCTTCTTACTCCTCCACATCGATCGCTTTTTGTCTCTTTTGGCTTTCATGGCTTCCCAGCCTTGCTCTTCATCGTCGTCTGAGCCTTCGTGGGAATTACCCATGAGCTTTACGGTCGATTTGCTTTTATCATCGCTCCAGTTGGAGAGGGAGAGGCCGCCAGACATGGTGTTGGATCGCACATGTTGACCAGGAAGAGGAGACAATGCCGGCGCTTGCGATACGGGCCTGTATCGTCCAGGCAAGCCAACATTACTTCGCTCAGAGGGAGCAATTGAAGGGGAGTAAGTGCCGCGAACGCCAGAACCACGGATGGACAGAGGTCCCTGTTGACGGGGTGCCATGAAAGAAGCCGAGCTGGGTTGTACCATGCTCATTGTACGCATACTGTAATCCATTCGACGGGGATCCATCATAGGGTCAGCCACCATGGAATGACGTGACAGATCGCCCATAGACTGGTTACCTGGCATATGACCGCTATATGGTGGTTGCATCGGAGACTGTTGCTGCGGTGGCGGTCCTCCGCCGTTTGGACTTCCCGCCATCATCTGCATGAACTGCATTTGCATCTGCATGAACTGCTGCATTTGTTGTGTCATTTGAATCTGCGCCTGGTCACCAGGAGTCAACATTTGCTGTTGTGGCATCTGATGCATTTGGGGCATTTGGGGCATGCCTTGCATGCCTTGCATCCCTCCTCCTTGATACATGATATGAGAAGGGATGCCAGTATATGGGTCATATCCAGCATTCCCGCCAACATTCATTGCACCGCCAATTAGCTTGTTCGGGTCAATGCTAGGACTGCCCCGACGCAGGGCTCTCGACCGCTCTTCGTTAGCGATCACGCCTACGAGACCGCCAGGAGGAAGAGGACCTCCCTGTGGTAGTTGGGGTGAAGGTTGTCTGGGATCGGCACCAAAGGTCAACGACTCCCTTATGGCAGGTCTAGCAATACTAGCTCCAACAAACGGATCCTGGGGGAGATTTCGAGCAAAAGCTGGAAGGAGGGAAAGACGGCGACCACTGACAGATGCAGAATCACCCATGACTGATGGGGCACGGCCGCCTGCAGGTGGCCCCACGACAGAGGCACGCAAGTTGGGGTTTGATCCGGACATGCTAAGTCGGGTCGGTGGGCGGTTCTTGGTCGGAAATCCATGAGCTTGAAGGATGGCCAGCGGGACATCTTCATCATCCTCTTCAGAAGAACCACCCGTGATCGCGGGGTCCGGCGATAAAGTATTCAAGTGATTTAGGGCTGGTGCACTAGAAGACGACAACATGCCGGGTCGAACTGGTTGTCTTGTCGGCAGGGGTGTCGTATTAGTTTCTCCTGTAACCTTCATCATTTGCTGTCTGTAGACCGCCATATGAGCCTCTTGCTTTCGTCTTTGTCTCGTTTGCTGCTTTGACTTCTCCTGTTCGTCTTCATCGTCATCGTAGTTTATCTCATCGTCATCGTCGTCTTCCACCTTGACCACCGGGGGGACATTGCTGTTAGACTCCTGAGTAATACCCAGACCCTCTTTATCTTGTCGGTACTTTTCAAACTCAGCAGGAGTCATAACCTTATTGCGCGGAGGATTGGACGATCGCGGCACATATCGGTGCGAAGCTCGGTTAACTCTGGATAAGCTGCCCTCAAACATATTTTCTTCCTTTTCGAGATTCGGAGGCCTCGACTTTGAGACTGTCGACACCAACGATTCTTCGCCGTGTCGAGGGCGCGGGGAACTGCTTTGTGATTTGTCATTGTTAGGGTCTGTTGACAAAAACTTCATCGCTGTAAACGACTCTCGTAAAAGCTTTGCGTCTTCATCCTCGACGATATCAGCCGGCCGACTCGAGTATTTGAAGGAGTTGAGATGCTCATGTCGAGGAACAGGTGGCGGCGGCAGATCTTTTTCGGGAGGTGTAGGTGAAGTAGGCGAATCGTCACTATATGTTGGGCTGTCTCGCTGGTTCAAGAGCGGCTCGGTTGATTTAATGTTGTCTGGACTGAGAGGACCGGGCGTGGCATAGCGGTTGCCGGTCAAAGACCTCGGGGCCGCAGAGTCTTGGTTGGCCATTGTTAGGGTTGCGGTGCTTGCTCTTTTGTCGAAGGTCTTGAACATGGAGCCAAAATCGCCGCCCAAATCTAGAGGTCCCTCGCTGCCGCCTCCAGCGCTAGTGTTGTTGCTCGGGGTTGCTGTGCTTGTTGTGGATGCAGTCAAACCTCTAGAGACTGCGGCACCGGGATTATCTTCGCCAATACTCAAAATGGGCGGCAGATCAGGAATGGGGTCCTGCTTGGGTGGGGGGATGGAGTGTTTCTTATGTCCTCCGAATGAGAAGGTTCGGGTGGCTCGGTCTAATAATCCAGCGCCAATAGACTTAGATCCGGGCCGGCTCGAGCTTTCATGTGGTGCTGACTGTGGCGGTAATCTGCCTTCATCGTGACCATTAGGGCCTCCCATGTCAGCGGATGACGGGGCAGTAGAGGCATTGCTGTGTCTTGAGGAATTATCGGTCGATGTTCCTTTGGTGGTGTTGGAGATGTTGCTACCGCTTTCGGAGTCGTTAGCCATCAAGCTCGCTTCCACCACAGCAGGGTACCACAATAAAGTAAAAAAACGCCCTGAAAGGAAGGGTGCAAAGATGCCTATTACGAATGATGGGGCCCGATTTAATTTACTTACCGATTGATCTTCAGATCAGCAAACATATTATCCTCTGCCCCCAAATCGACGAGGTTCGTCTTGACA
Source organism: Metarhizium acridum (assembly GCF_019434415.1). Taxonomy (NCBI): domain Eukaryota; kingdom Fungi; phylum Ascomycota; class Sordariomycetes; order Hypocreales; family Clavicipitaceae; genus Metarhizium; species Metarhizium acridum. Next base: position 2,668,422 of record NW_027094016.1, on the reverse strand, counting down.
GGGAATGACTTTGATGGTTTGGCCATTCTCGCACCACCATCGAACGACCGCCCACCTGAAACTTCCGACCGTTCAATCACACGGAATGACGGCGCCTCTTGAGGGGCCATTGGAGCATTTTCGTGGACATCTGCAGCGGATTTCCGCTTGGTAAACGCAACTGAGAATCTAGGCATGTAGACTGCCTGCCAAATGCGCTATCTTGTTGTCCTTTGCAGGCTTCCGGCACACACGCATGCACGCACCAAGAAATTCGGCAGCCAAACACGGGTCGCGGGCGAGCGTTTTGGTTCTCACGTTTGACGAGAGCGGGCCGGGAAAATTCTCAGGTGGGAATTCGAAAGGGGTAGGTTTGCGATAAGAGGTACCACGGTCGCGCAAAACAGTACGGAACAGGGTGCTCCGACGGAGATTTTGACTGTATGCTGCTTCAGAAGCAAGGTGAGCGAACAACTGCGTCAAAAGAGTTAGTCATCAGTTTGAGAAGGTGAGTTGAGGACTTTTTTGGGCAAGACGGGAATCGCCGTCCAATATATTTCAAGAGGGATTTTGCTCAAAAGAGCCAGATATCCGCCCGCCAGCTCTGCATTAGCCACGATAGGCTGCTACGAAACCTGAGACTTTCCCCAAGTCGATGATACTATGGCCTGGCCGCGTAAACGGCGGATGATGGGGAGAAGGGGTCGCCAAGGATGGTGCAAGACTCACATTAACTTCGTCGGGAGCAAGATAACAAAAGGCCCGAAAAAAAAAATACCAGTACGACAGCAGGGCAATAGTGCAAAAGCATGAGGCAAATAGACAAAAAGAAAGAAGAGTAGGCTAAACACAGAACAGAAAAATGAGGGCAGGATTAGATGGTCCAGCGAACGTTGAGAAAGAGAATGTTGGCCTCTGGAAGAAGTGCAGAAGGAAGGGTCGAACGACAGGCACGGGGAGACGACCAAACGGCCAAGCCAAATTCGAAGAACGGGTCAACTGGCTTGGTGGGCTGCGGACGGTTCAATGTGTCTGGTTCAACATTCGACGTGGGCCTAGCCTGAGAGCGACAGTTCGAACGGCTTTGGGGGGGAAGGTCAACCAAACTTTACAAGGCCCAGAAAAAAATGGAGATGCTGGTCCGTTGCCCGCTGCCCGTTGCCCGTTGTCGTTGTCGACGTCGGTGTCGTGTCGTCGGTCGCAATCGGTTCAAACTTGCAATTATTCTCAAAAGGACTCGAGGCCTCGACAGACAAAGGCCAACCCCGTGCAGCAGCTGATGAATGTTTTGGACAAGAATGAGCGTCAACAGACCAAGGGGTCAAGGGGTCAAGACTTGAGGTATTGGAGAAAGAAGTTTCGGCAAAGCTGCCAAGTTTACGAGAAAGGGGATGGTTTCTCCCAGACGACGGAACAGCCACTGGCAACGAGGCCTGCAAGCCTGGCCCATGGTCCACGGCCGACCTGGACCTGGACCAATCTTGCGAACTCGGGAACATGGGCGACATCTGAAAGCACCAATCGACGCACAATGTTCGGGCCAGTGGCCACATTCGACATCTGGACACATGCAACACGTGTGCAGTCGATGGTAATATGTGCATTTGCATACTCCATGCCTCCGTCCGTATTGTACACCTCTCCCATACGGCCCGCGTACCTGGAACAAGGCGCTGGTTCCTTTACCACAGCATGTCGACCCCCCATCCGACGGGCTGAACACGGGCGCGGTGTCCGTGTATCGCATCCAATTATGTACCTACTTAAGTACCTAGCCTAGTAGGTAATAGGTATCGATGATCAACCATTGAGGCGCCAGACACCGAGCTCCAGCCCCGGATGCTCCGGCCCCTTTAGACTACTCACAGGCACGCACACTCTTTCTGGTCCCTGGTGGGTGGCACCCTGGATGCCTTTTTTTTAATGGCAAGATGGGAACCACGCCGCATCCACACCCTTGCCAGGATATTCCTCTACCTTCCCTTGTTCATGTATTTAGCATGTATGTGTGCATGGCCCTCCAATGTGTGGAATACTGGCAGGTCAATAAGGAAAAGAGAGCAAAAGACAGCAAAAGACACGGGGCGAGGAAGGAAGAAACTCGTCAAACAGGCCAAAGCGATTGATGGTACGGAGTATGCCACCATCGATCCCCTTCCATTAAGGCGTCGTCCATCCTGAGGCAGCAGCCTTGTCTGCTTTGGGACGCAGAGCCAAATTTGTTATAATTCATGCGTAACAGCCGAAACAGCAAGCAGCCTACATACAAGGTCAGGCACCTGGTGGATAGGTTCCATCCAGACGCACATTGTACGGAGTAATGTACAATCCTCTTTGCTGCCTCACTGGTGGCTGCCTGGGTAGGCACGTAAATTGGTGGCCCCTGGGCGGTGTGTTCAACGTAGGGAGTACATGTTTCCGCCAACGCGCGTTGCTTTCAACACGGCCGGGCCTTGAGCCGAATACATTTTGATGCTGGTGCTGGTACTCTCGAGCTAGCCGGAGGAGGCGTCTTGTAGAGCTACCGAGCGAGACCCATCTGTCTAATACAATATTTCTGCTCATGACGCTGAGCTGAGAAATTGTGGGCACAACATTCGCCATCCCGTCTTCATCCGTCGCGCCATGTACGCAACCTACGAGGGGGAAACGTGGAGGCAGCTGTCCCGTATTCTGTCAGTGATTGCTTGCATGTCTGCTTTTGCTCTGTTGCTCCGTCCACAGTGCCCATAATAAAATATGCAAGGCGCAAGTGCCTCCTGGTCCATGGCGCTCCAACCGACAAACCGAGGCTCCTGATTTTCATCTGGTGTAGACACAAGCAAACTTGGGTGCAAGGCGAAACGAAGAAGAGCAAGTTGCTACATAGCGTCCAGAGTCTGGTGAAGCCATAGGCAAGATCCATCCCGTGTGTATCCTACGCCATAGCTACCGGTGCCGATCTCTGAACGCAGCTGGCAATGTGTATTCGACGTTAATGCACACCCTAGCCGGTGCCTCTTAATAGCACCGTGGTCGTCGTAAAGCTTGTGGCCACCCGCCCAATACGATGACGGGTGGCGGTGCCTCGTCGCTGGCTCCAGAAATGTATTATGGGGAATGTACTCCGTATTGTGCAGGAAAGGCCACATCCAGTACTCCGTCGTAGCCCTGCATTACTCGATCCGTTTGTATGACTGCTGCTATTTCCGTCACTAAAAAGGCGGAGCGCGTAGACAGAATTGCCCCTTTCTCCCCATCAATGCAATAGCACCTTGGCTGACTTTGACAGCGTCATTCATGTTTGAGGGCAAGGGGATAGATAGCCTAAGACCGTCAACTGTCCCGAACAGTGACTCGCAGCAGCACCTGGCGTGCTCCGTACGACGGACACAAATGTTTGACGGGTTATCGTGGCCATAATGAAGGTTACGGCCACGGACGAGACATGTCTATCCTTGTGTGGACGTGATTACCGCAGGCTTATGTTTTCGGTTTCTAGTGTGCTGCATGCATTTAGGCAATGGGATCGGCAACAACAAGCTTTCATCAGCGACACCGACTGGAACCCAACATGAGTTGGCCCCCCCCCCCCCCCCCCCCCCCCAGTCGACGATCCACAAGGCCGGGTTTTGTATGTACTGCGATCGCTGGCGGCCGTTCTAGTAAAGAGGTCTGGTGATTAGGGACCGAGAGGATATGCCTGGAGCCGCTGAGCGCGTCCCGGCCCCCTCAAAGTAATAGGGTTCCTTCTGGGGAGGCTCCGCTCCAATGGTTCAATGTCCCACTTGAGCCGACCTTAATCATGGCTGTGGGATGAAAGAAAATTTTCTGTTGCATTTCGTCCACCCGTACTCCGTACTCCAGAGTGCTGCTGTGATCGGATCTGTATCTATCTTGACTTCAGCAAAAGAGCCCATCATCCAACCATGGACTTGCCGACTTACTGGCATGTCGCTAGGGGGGTGCGGCTTGGGAATTCCGCCTGCCACAATTGACTTGGAATGGCCTAACAAAGGTTTCCATTTTGCCTGGTCGGAGATAAACATGGGCAGGGGCTTGTGTCAACATGATCTGGAACAGTTGCCGCTGGCCACCCCTCGGCCATGCCATCGCAGTCGTTGCCAAGTTACGGGCACCGACGTGAGGCACAAAGAAGCCATCGAGAGAAGAAAGAGAGGCATGCCATGTCTTGGGGTTCGTGCCAGGCAAAGCTGGTTGCCAAGGTTTCGCAAGACTGGAAGGGCGCAACCGGGCAAATCTGCCATTTGACCCTTCACACATGTGGCCAAGCGTCGATCCACCATTCTTTGTCGCTGCATCTTCTCTTATCAGTAAATTCTATTTCCATGTACTCAGTGCGGACTACGGAGCACTCCATGCCCAGTTTCGCAAGGCACAAGCAGTCAACAGTCGTTTCCAGAGCCGGGCATGGCCTGATAAAACAGCAGCTTGCTCAGCTGACGTCTTGGCTGCCTCCGTCGAAGTCCATCCAATTGACCAGCGTAGTATTCGCATACCGTGCAATATAATACGATACCTTCACGTTAAACGCGATGTGACATGAGCCAAGCAAATGCGGAGGTGGTTTGGTGGTATGGAACATCTGAACTCGGCTAATGTATGTACAAGCTTTCTATCAGGGCTATCGTCGAAAAAATGCGCAAGAAACCATGGTTTTGACGAGTTATTAATACTCGTAAAGTACATTCACGATCGATGGATGTACTGATGATAACCGTGCTTCGGAACAAGGCATAGCCCCGCTTCCCTGCTTGTGCGAACCCATGGCGCCGAACAGCCAAAGCCGGACATGGATGTTCCTCAGGGTTTCCAGTGAGAAAGCTCGGTGCCAATGACGAGTTCATTGAGGATCCCGTGATTTTTGTGTCTTAGTGTGATATGGCAGACACTCCTTCCGTCAAAAGTAGTCCATTTGCAGGTTTAGGTTGTTTGAATTATGGCACATCAACTGATTGATACGCTGATTTGGTCGAGAGAGATAGATGGTCGGCTGAAAAGTTGAAATACGACACTTGGCGACTCCCCAAGGCACGAGTCAGTTCATAATGATGGCGATGCGTCGCCACATCATCAATTACGGCGTGCTATGGGGTAGGGAGATTTTTTCCACATTGGTTTCAGTTACCGTCTGCGGCAGAATATGGAATATTTATGAACAAGCATTCCGTAATACACCATGGTATGTTACAATATGGATGTTGATAGCCAGGCATCTTGTCTGGCCAAAGACTTTCTTTCTTTTGGCCTCCCAGAAGGAGGACAAATTGAAGACGACGCTGACCACTACCCCTCCTCGGCATTGGCTGGAGACTTCTTCATTCTGCTGTGTAACGAATGGCCAGCTCACCGTTGGACGGCAGGATGACTGGTGTCCGAGGGACACAACACACTTTCCCCGTGCAGACAGGTCGAGACTCGGCATTCGAACGGAGATTTGAGCTACATCACATGGCCGAGAGCACGCGGAGCTTTCAAGGAATCTGTAATGGTTTGTCGCAGGGTTGGGGTAGTGGTTGAAGCAGTGGGTTCAAGACACGGGACCAATGCACGATACAGATATCAAAGTCCACTTGATGCAAATGGCCGACTTGGAGAGTTCAGCTCATGTAGCGTGGAGGCGCGGTTGCCAGTCGACTGAGGGTGTATGCACGACACATCATGCTAAGCGCTGTTTCCGTGTAACCTATCAAACCTGTTTCCATGTAGAGACCAGCGAGCACTGGTAATCCTCCGCACCAGATTGATGGTGATGATGGCGAGGCGAATTAGTCCATGCATGTCGTTTTCGTAGCGTCGGAGAAGTTTGGCTACGTCAACTCGGCACCGCATGGTGGGTGCATCGCGGATCGCGCCATGAAGATGTGAGGTTGAAGAACGGGGCATTGTCTCCAGGGTTTCGGCACTCTGGAGTAAGGGCAGTCGAGATTGATGAAGGTCCTTCGTGCCGGCACAAGCTCGAGACGCGCACTTCTGGCCTGGCGTTTAGACCTAAAATGATTCAATGCTACCCTGTTGAGGCTCCTGCGGCGGCGCCAGCCAACCAGAGAAGGGAGCGGCTTGGCGAGGGTCCAGCCGGGTTGCGGTCAAGATCCAAGTCTCCAGCGCCAAGCCCAGTGTAATGTAAAGAAGTCAGTGAGTACTGAGCAGTAACACTGAACTACCAAACACTGAAGGTTGCCAGCTCGCTACGGTGGGCCCAATGTGCTGTAGCTTTGACCCCCGACATGTCCAGTGCACCAACGATTCAACCACTTAGTCCACACTACTGCTGGTGCGGAAATATCTGCAGGAAAGAGCTGCAGTATCCGTGAGGCTAGCGCGACCAACCGTTTCCAGCAGCGCTCAAAAATGCAGCCGGGGTGCTTCACTCTTCGATCTTGGGAAAAAAAAAAAAACCATATAACTACCTAGGTATCTACTACTACCCTTCCTCCTACTTAGGTACAGGGACTTGAATCGGCATCGTGCATTCTTAAACAGCTATGCCCAGTCTCTGCTTTGGTTGGGCTCTTTAACCCTCTGCCCATTGGCTTTGTTTCCTCGCACAAGCGCCCTCCGTTCTTTTCATCTCAAGCCCCAATCCCCTTGAGAGTATCACGTCACCATAGCCCACGTCAAATCTCGCCTCTCATCGACTCAAGCCTCGCAAAGGCGAGTCTGATGAAAGTGTACAAGAGCCTTGCCAAACTGCCGCTGCAATGAGTTCACCAAATCACCGCTCCAGCCCGGTCCGCCGGCCCTCACTGCTCTCTCTCGACGACAACCATCACCACTATCCACTGGCCACTCGAACCGGTACTCTCGCCTCACTCATCCGCAGCCGCTCTCAACAAAGCTTGGCCGGCTCTTGGCCTCCTCCACTCCATCGTCATGGCACCGACGACGAGGAAGCTGGCCTGTGGATGCGTCACGACGAAGACGATGCCATCGAGCGCCTCCTCAAGGATGAGAATCGCTTGAGTCAGATTCTCAAGGGTCCATTGGCTCGAAGTATGAACCTGATTGGTAAAAGCAACCCTCGATATCGATGGGAGCGCTACTGGAAACATGACGACGAGTTGCAGGCCATGAAGAAACCCATGTGAGTGAGACACGTGCAAACACGAACACCATCACGAACTCGCGTGACTAAATACTGACTTTCGTGTAAGACGAGAATATTATGAGCGGACAAATGAGCTCATTGAACAATACATGTACATTGACTGTCTACTGGATTCTTCAATTCCACACGATTTGCTCAATGAGTACAACGCCGAACTTGAAGCCTCTGCTTTCAAGCCCATTGATGTCCCCGCCACTATTACCGAGGAGCCGGGCACATCTCAGTCCCTCTCCGCGTCCCTATCAGCATCTCTTACCGCTTCAATGGAGCAGCACGCGCAAACCACTGGCTCGTATGGCACAGTCAACGGTAACGCCAACAGCTCCCCTGTCGATGAATTCTCCAAGCAGGTTGCGTTGCCACAAAAACGGACACCAAAGGACATCTTCCGGTCCTCGGAAAACTTGCCTCTGTTAAAACATTCCCATGACGATAGCGAGGAGGAGGATCACACGGCACGCCCCGCTCTTCCATCCAGCTCGAGCGACTCTGGCCCGCGGCCAAATCTACCTTGGCTTGAAGATGCTGAAATCGACAGCGATGATCCAATTGTCACCCTTGCCATCTGGGTGAACATGATTGCCAACATTATTCTACTCGTTGGAAAAGTCGCCGTAATCGTATCTGTGCCCTCTATGTCCGTTCTGGCTAGTTTGGTCGACGCAGTTCTCGATTTTCTTAGTACCGCTATTGTGTGGACTACCACGCGGTTGATCTCGGCTGGTCAACAGGATCAGCATCACTATCCCGTGGGACGTCGTCGGTGTGTATCTCCCAGCCACTCTCTAGCAATAGAACTCCAGCTCACCCATTCACAGATTGGAACCTGTGGGAGTTTTAGTCTTCTCCGTCATCATGGTCACATCCTTTGTCCAAGTTGGCCTAGAATGTATCCAACGTCTTGCAAGACCCGAACATGAGATTCTCCAACTCGGTCTCCCCGCCATCATCATCATGTTCAGCACTATTGTCGTCAAGGGCGGATGCTGGGTTTGGTGCAGACTAGTTAAAAATTCTAGCGTTCGAGCCTTGTACGTTCGCGAACTCTTCCTCAAACATGGCAATCACTAACATATTTTCAGAGCCGATGACGCCAAAACCGACGTCATTTTCAACGTTGGCTCAATCTTCTTCCCCATCGGTATGGATAATAGGCCCCTCTGCTCTACAAACCCATTTCTGACTCTTTATAGTCGGCTTCTATGGCCGAATATGGTGGCTCGACGCTGCTGGCGGTCTCCTTCTCTCTCTCGTCGTCATCCTCACATGGAGTCAAACATCCGCTCATCACGTCCGTAACCTCACTGGTTTCTCGGCCCAGCCCGACGAGCGTAACCTCCTTCTCTATCTCACCATGCGCTTTGCAACCGCTATCCGACAGATTCAGAACCTGCGCGCCTACCATGCCGGCGACAAATTGTTTGTAGAAGTGGACATTGTCTTGTCGGCTGTTACGCCGCTCAAGGATAGCCACGACCTGAGTGAAGTGCTGACGTATTTCTTGGAGTCGGTGCCCATTGTGGATAGGGCATTTGTGCATGTGGATTACACAAGTTATAATGCTCCGACGCACATGCTCAAGCAAAGTTCTGCATGACCCCGTTAGTCTGGGGATCCGAGGCTACGGGGTGAGTGACGGGATATGAAAAGTTACGGGAACCCGAGTAGATGGATATTCTTGGCAGGACAGGGCATCCATCCTGGCAAGAGTAGTATACCATGCAATTTACACAGCGAACCATACAAGCTTGTACATTATGCGATTGAAAGTTATTATTACTTGAATAACATGGGAAAATATAAAGAACTAGACAAACTTTGACTTGAAAAGCAGAACAGAAAACCCAATAGGATCAAAACAGCACCGTTAGTAAGGGATGCCGTTCGTAAGCAACTGGAACTGGTCATAGACGCCAGTACTATAACTAGAATAACTCGTCTTGATTAAGCCCTTCATGAAATTGGCCGCCTCCCTCTCCGACTTCTCCAGCACAAATCGTTCCTTGAAATGCTTGACACTCTCCGGCTTGAAACATGGCAGGCCGCTGTCCATCATGAGCAGCACAATCTGGCTAAGTTTCTCGCAGTACTGTCTGCTAGCGAGGAAGGACTTGACACACAGCTCCTCGAACCACTTGAAGCTCTGGTGGTCGGTTGACCCGCCCATGACAGCCACCATTTCGCTGGTCAACTTGAACGGTGCGCGCTCGAACTTGATCCCCCCAGGCGCAATATCGAAGCAGAAGCCAAAATCAATGTGAAGGATGTGGCCGGCATCGTCAATCATAATGTTGCCGTTGTGGCGGTCCTTGAATTGAAGCAGGAACGAAATGACGGAATAGGCAGCCATGGATTTGACAAAGTTGCTGCGGGCTCGCTGGAAGCGGAGGGAGTCTTCGTTGCCGTACTTGGAGACGAAGTAGTCGTAGAGACCGTTGACGGCTTCTCGGCCAAGCATATCACGGGAGATGGAGTTGGGTAGCACGTCAATGACACCGCATCCCGGAGCCGTGGCAGTGACGCGGTACGGGAAGACGTAGACATCCAGGCCCACGCTGTGGAAGATGCCGCGGAAAGCGGAAATCATCTGAAGAGCTAAAACGTCCTGCCTGCAGTCGTCACCGACTTTGAAAATAGCTGACTGCCACACCTCAATGGTGCGGTCCTGGAATTGATGTTGGTCTTGCCCCTTGTCCTCCTGTGTTTGTTCAAGGGCCATACCGTTGACCTCATCTTCGCCACTCTTGTTCTTGCGAATACGGAATGTGGCCATGTAGGGCGCTTTCGCGTGACTCTGGAGGGGTTTGCCAGACTTGCGGTCGATGCCAATAACAACACCATCAGGGTTGCTGGGCAGATAGACGCCGACCTCAACCTTGATCTTGCGGAGTTCCTCCTCAATCTTTTGTTTCTTCTCGGGCTTAGGCCTCTTAATGAGGGGTTTAAGCTTGCCAGAAATGCCAGTAACTTCGTCAAAGAAGGCAAATTCTCGTTCGTAAAAATCTCTGTCCAGGGGATTAAAACTTTGCACCATCTTACTCATGACGCCATCAAGAGCGGGCTTGATCTCATCTGGAACCTGAGCGTCATCATCCTTGTACGAGTTTGCTTTCATATTCCAAATAATTTGATGTGCAAACAACTGGGAGAACTGTGCAGTTTCCAAGATGTAACGCTCGACGTAGCCCAGAGCATCATATCTGAGCGTCTGCACAATTTGGGGAACGTAGAAGAAGGTGACGTCTACAGAATGACTCTCTAGCGCCCTCATGGCATACTGGATAATGAACGGGTGGTTCTTGTAGGCTGGCAAGAACATGGTGACGGCTGTAAGGGGGTTGACGGGTTCCCAAATGAGGAGGTACTTAAATACGTTAGAATGCTGCGTATAGCGTTGTGGCAGAAGTATGCGGTCAACTTACTTTGAGCTGTGAATTTACATCATCAGGTAAATGTCCTCCAAATATCAAAGGTAAAGCTTCTGGGTCAGAGATTGCCTTCTCGAGGGCGGACAAGAGCAAATGCCTGACGTCCCTATGAAGACGAGGAAAGTTGAACCTCGTGGCAAGCTCAATAGCAATAGAGGGGAACCTGCTGCCAGGCTGTTTTGACTAGAGGAATCAGGGCGTTCTCAATAGACGACTTTGACGTATTGTGTGCCGACAGTTGCAGTCCCTGTTGGCTGAGAGGGTTGATCCAGACCGCAAGCCTTGACTGCTCATTTTCCAGCAGCAATTGAAGCAGCTGCTCCTTGGCGTGCAGAGACTTGGCATTGGCTGCAACAGGGGCTCCAGTAACGGAATTCGCCTTCATGGCGGCCAAAACATCAGCAATTAATCGAACCTCAGTCTTCAACTGAAGTATATTACTGCCAAAGGACCACTTGGGGGCGTTTCTGAACCAGCCAAGACCTGCGGACAAAATCTTATCCCGGAACCTGAACTGTGCCATTTCCCCAATTGACGTGCTCGAGGAGCGAAGGACCTTGAGGCCAAGTAATACTAGCTGAAACCGCAGCTCTCGTGCCATAGGGTGCGAGGGAGCTTCTTTCAGAGCAGTCAGCGTGAGGTCTAGCATGCGCAAGAACACTCTTTGTATGTCACAGCTTCCCAGGAGAGTAGCGTTGAAGTGACTGGTGAAGAATTGCACAAGTCGTGTGTGCGGCGACAGCACGTCATGGACAGCCTGTCGCTTCTTGGCCATGAGCTCAAGGTCGCTCGGAGCAAACTCTTCCTTCAGGAAAAACGGATCGGGATGTGCCAATGCCGAGCTAAAAAGTCCAACTTTTCGAGAAACAGTAAACTCCCACTGTTGGGCAATGCAGTTCAAAAGTTTTGGCTCGAGTCGCGGGTTCTCATTCATCACACCGAGCCACAGTGAAACACCAACCTTGATAGACTGCTTGGTAAACAATGCGAAGGGTATACTAACGAGGTATTTTGCAACTGCCGACTCGTCCCGGTAACTTCGACAGAGCAAGGCTGCGGCTCGTCTCAAGATGTCGCGGACTTCGTTCAAGGACGTTGCCTTTTTGCTCAAAATGCGGGCCTCAACATGAGCCAAGGCAGTTGCGGCGTTGGCGCTCTCGGTCACATGTGACTGAGAAAAGGACAATCGTCGATTGACGCTCATGAAGCTAATCAGCTCTGTTCCACGATCTGGTAATGTCTCGCCATATCGATACTCTTGTCTCGTCGTATACTGAGCAATGAGGTCTGAGCCAGTATTGATCTCACAAGTACCAACTCTTTCCAGAGACTGAAGTCGATTGTCAGACGATGGGATGATGGAGCCCAGCTCTAGCGCAAACGACCTGCCCAGAGAAATGTTGCCATAAGCACCCTCGTTGTCAAATTCAGAAAGGTACGTCTGTAATAAGCCCTTGACGTCCATGGGTGCGAGGTTAATAGCGGCGGTAACCCAGACTTTTGCTTTACGGTGTAGATGATCGAGGGTCCAACGGCGGAAATCATAGTCGTCGGACAATTCCACAGTCACTTTCCCAATGTCCGATTTGAAGGTGGATTCGGGTGTGTAAAGATCAGTTTCAGCCTCGAGGCAACTCGACCACATGAGGGAGAGCAATTCAAGAAGAGCAAAGAGTGACTTTCTCTGGCACAGAGCAGAAGGAACATCCCGAATGATGCGGTCCGCACATGTAAACGCAGCTTGCTGTACACGCTCAATGCGATGACAACAAATGCAGAAAATATTTGCCAGCTGTGTTGCTGCATACTGTGCTGAAAAGGTGGGCTCTGAGCCAGCCAGCGTCTTCTTGAGATACTTTTCGACAACTGCAGCAGCAATGCCTTCCATTGTGCTGCTTACTTCGCCCTTGCGCATGCTGGGTTCTAAAAAGTAGGACAGGACCTTTGTGCAGTCGCCCGTATCGGCTCGTAGACTCTCAACAAGGTAGGCGGCCTGCAGGAAGATTACTTTGCGATAGCTGAGGCTCTTGATGTCGGATGCCTTGGATGGAATCAACTCAATCAGGAGTTTCTTTTGTGCGGCTTCTCGCTCCCCACTGTTTGCGCGTCTGAGCACCGTGTTGAGTTCGATGTCACTCTCGACGACTTCCATTCGCTCTCCGGCTACCAAGGGAGGCGAATGAACAGCAATGGAACGAAGCTCATTAATATACTTCCTGCCACGATCTGTGGTTGTGGTGAAGCCGTGAACAACAATGTTAAACCACGCATCCTTGAGTAACAGATACGTCTCATCGTCATCAACGGGGTTTGATGCAACATCATTGCTGGACATGAACACTGCCAAGGGATGCAAAAGCTCGGCGATCTCTTGTGCAGCCAGCTGCACGTCTGACTCCTTTGTGTGGTGTGGAGATTCAGCATCACCGAGTGAGATGATGGCGTCAAGCAGATGTTCCCAGTAAATATTGAAAAGGGAAGAGTCACGACGCAAATTGGCCGAAATGTACGTACGGGCCTTCATGACAGCGGTCAAGAGAAAGTCTTTGTGGTCCACAACACCAATGTGGCAAATCCTGCTGTACGTTTTGAGCAATGAGCGAAACTCTAGCTGTCCACCATGGAGAGAGAGCTTGGCTGCGCCAGAGATCACCTTGGTGTCAACACTGGCATTGACCTTGTCAAGCTTTTGAAGGAGCATCGACTGTGCCAAGGCAATGATCTTCTCGTCGCCAGACTCGGTGGCAATAATGCAAATGGCTTTCACCACATTGCCATAGACAATAGCAGTCTCTTGCTCGCCATTCATTAGAAGTGATATTGAACTACCGGTGGAATGACGGCGGCTATAGCCTCCGGGAGCTGAGCCTTCATCGGCCCCGGCCATGCCATCAGCGAGACCGTTGGCAATTTCTGCGTCAGCATCCGGGCTTAAGACATTTCCGAGGGTGTAAAGAGTGCTGATGATGGCGTCCTTTGATAGCAACTTTAATACAAAAGCCAAACTCTTGGAGGCCACTCTGATAGAGTCGCCATGTGGTGTCGTCTGGACCAAAAAGCGAGGAAGAGCACGGCTAACAGATGACGAATAAGATGGTGAAATTCGGCAAAGGAGGGCCATGCATCGCAGAACAACGGCAGCAAGGCCAGGGTCAGACATTTGCAAGGTATCTTCCAGCGTCTCTTGCAGCCAACCCATGAGAACATCGGAATCGGCAGCATCCTCATTGAGGAATGAGCAGTTCAAGTGGGCAATCATGGCAGCAGACTTGACATCATATGCCAACTTCTGTTGATCCGGGGAGCCCAGGCGAACAAAATCAGCACCAGCATCAAGGTAGTCCATTTGTTCGGTAGCAATCCCAGCATACACCTCGATCGATCTCAAATCTCCGTCTAGGAGCCCTCGTTGTTCATCCAAGGCAGATCTATCTTCGGACATGAGCAGATCAAGAACGTGCTGCCTGCGAAGGACGGGTCCATCTGCGACCATTAACGATGTGCTAGAGAGTACAAGCCACATAAAGCTACGTTGGATGATCAAGGCACCAAGTGGCCGCCCATGAGATGCATAATGGCGAAGCAATCGTTTCCATTCTCGAACCTCGTGGGTCTGACTATGAGAGTTTCGAATGGTCGATAAAGATGTCTCCACTGCAACAAGAAATGGTTCTGACAAGAGCTGGTTGATCTTTTGAATGAGTCCTAGCCTGCCTCCGGACTTCCAAAAGTCGGCCTGGGCACAAGCGGCGTCTAGGAAACCTAGGAGGGCCAGGGCAATTGTTACGGTACGAATTGCATCGTCGACAGGAAGGCTTCCCGGGTCTCCAGATTGTGGCGAGAGTACACTCTCAGTCGCTCTACCACAAGCATTGGTAAACGCCCATATTCCATCCGCAACGGTCTCCTTTAGGTCGATATAATTGGTGCCCAGTGAAAGAAGCGCCGCAGTAAGATGAAAGGCCAGGGACTCGGTCGGTGACGGCTCGACTTTGCGGAAGAAGGGCGACGAGGCAAAGACTTGCGTATGCGCTTCGAGAATGTAGGGGATCAATCGGTACGAGAGTTTTTGAGCGCTCTGGCTAGATTGAATGCTGGGTGCAGTTTTGCATAAAGCCAGGAGAACCTCGAATTCGCGAATTGACTAGGCTTTACGTTAGCCGCCAAGGTTTCGAGTTTTACGACGCTCAATATCTCCAAACCATTGGAATCCGGCCCAAGGAGCCAGCTTGCTTGGTGCTGTAGCCCCCATGGTTGTATTCTCGGCCTCGTGCTGAGTGACAGGCACGGCACAACTTATCGAGATCAGACTTGTCGAAGGAAGTGGTGGAGCTCGCCGCAGAGAGTGCTGCTATGCGCTCAAGCGCTTTGGCGCGAATGTCTCGCGTCATGTTTGTTGAAAAGCGCTATGGCATGAGAGAGGAATCAAAGTTAATGCAATTTCAAGAAAAGAAAGCTACCAAAGAGAGCAAATACGCCTGATGGTTTGCCTCGGCCAGCAGATGTGAAAGTCAATCTAAGGAACACTCCCCCCTGCAATGGCGCCGGCTTCCTGGTCGGGGGAACGTGGCTGCCCGTTCCGAATTGGCTTAGTCATTCGAGCTTCCCAAACGTGAAGCTCCGACCACTACGCAGCTGGCAAGGCTGCAGCTGGCCTGACGACGCGCGCATACATCCCGGGCCATCTGAAATTCCATCGACAAACAGCTTGAAAGCATCATCCTCGACACAACCGCCTTCTCCCCGTCGCAAGCCGTCCTCATATCAAACCGTATACCGCCGTTTTTATCGTCGCGACTCCCACTGCTCGCCAATATGGCCGCCATGTTTAGCCAAAACCCGGTCATGAATGGCCCCAACTATTCCTTCTCGGATGCTCCCAAGACGAATGGAGAGCCTCGCGAGCATCGCTTCAATCCGTCAGTATCTAGCAATAAGACTTTTTTTATACGTTCGTCGAGCCTGACATCATCTAACAAAAGTGCAGTTACACCGACAACGGCGGTTCCACGCTAGGCATCGCTGGTGCCGACTTCACCATCATGGCTGGAGATACCAGACACACCAGCGGCTACAGCATCAACTCCCGAATGGCTCCCAAAGTTTTCAAGATTGGTGGTTCAACCGCATCGCAAGATGACGCAACCATTGTACTCTCTGTTTGTGGATTCGCCGCCGATGGCACCGCCTTGAGAGACCAGCTCGACACCATCTGCAAGATCTATCGCTACCGGCATGGCAAGCCTATGACGCTGAATGCCTGCGCCAAGCGGTTGTCCACAATTTTATACCAGAAGCGGTTCTTCCCATACTATGTGACAGCCATGTTAGGCGGCCTGGATGAAGAGGGAAAGGGTGCCGTGTATTCGTACGATCCTGTCGGTAGCTACGAACGAGAGCAGTGCCGAGCCGGTGGTGCTGCGGGAAGCTTGATTATGCCTTTCCTTGATAACCAGGTCAACTTTAAGAATCAGTACGTCCCCGGAAGTGGTGAAGGCCACGATCTGCAGGAGAGAGAGCGCCATCCCCTGTCCAGAGCTCAAGTCGAAACCATCATCAAGGATGCCTTTGATGGCGCAGTGGAGCGTCATATTGAGGTTGGCGATGCCCTTCAGATGCTCATTATCACCAAGGATGGTATCGAGGAGACCATACTTCCTATGAAGAAGGATTAGGCGTGATGAAGGGTGCTCTTTGTACAATAGCCTTGCTTTCGACATGGTTGGAATGGATCTAGGGTTATGAATATTGACAGGCGACTACTTTCTATCTATATTTGTGTGAAGATGTTATGCTATACCCCCTTGTTACGGCTGACCTCGGATGAGTCAACAACATGGAAATACGTGCTCTTCGAGGTTTCTGCGGCCGCATGTACTGAGAGAAACAGCTCGTTTTTCCCCTCGGGTCCAGCGATAAGTTGAGCATGGAATAAAGGGGTTCAGGTGGTGCCATACATAACACGCATTGAACTCAGCGTGAATGGCCACATAGCTCTAGGACCACCCTGCTCGACTTCATACAAGGTGAATTCTCGTCTCTCATCCCAACAAGGGCAAATGCGTCGACTCGAGTTAGGCTCTCTCCACAGATAAATATAAAATATAGCAGCCCGAATCAGTGGCTTGATTTGGCCACATTTGTACGAGTTCCCAGTTGGAATCGCTCTCAGGGCCGCCTGCGTGAGCGAGGTCATGTCAAGCACCACTGACGATTGTTCAACTTACCCAAGATAATTTTAAAAATTATTGTCTGACTGACACAGATCCCAGGACGGAGATTTTACATATTGCAACGGCCCATGTGAACAGCCAATTCGGGTTCCGAGTCGTCGAATTTTCCATTCAGTGTATAAAGCCATTGACCTATGTGTATTCGACTTGTTCAACGCTTCAATCTGGAAACGTATAACTAGTTACAGTGTGACGCGACGGGTATTTAGACAGGTCACGTACCTGGTTAACCCAACCTATACGATAATATACTACATAATGTAAGTGTATACGTCTTGATAGGCAACTATATTTTGCCACGAACTGTACCTCGACGTTTTCTTCGCAGGGCCAATAGAACAAGTAACTGACGACGCAAATACAGTCAAACATGGTAGTATGAACTTATTCATAAAAGCCAAATGCTGAATCATTGCTACGAGCCTAGTCTGACAGACAATGGCCGGGCCATCCAGAGTCCGTTTACTTGCTTGATTGATGGGGTAGGCCGTGTTGCCCAGACTCTCCCAACTTCTCAACCTACCCGGTAGGATTTTGCGTTTCGATACCCTCTCGAATTGCTCCACCGAAGCGGACGGCTTCTTTGGCTGTCTAGGACGTAGCCCCGCACCTCGGCGGTTCTCTGATCATTTTCCTGACGTATTCCAAGAACTTTCTTGACTTGCCAGCAGCAAGTCATCAATGCCGAACTGATGTCATTGTCAGCCAAGTGGAAGCTAAAGAATGTTCCCTCAGTTTCCACACAGTTGACATGGAACCGCAGAAAGTCTCATTCCCCGGCGACTCTCATTTGTCGACGACGATGAATGGGGAAGGTGCTCCATTTCTGCGCATTTGTGCCTTGTAGTACTGACAGGAGACCCTGCTGTTCGCGCCAAGATACATTGACACAAACGCAAATCGGAACGCTTTTGTAAAGAGTCGCAACCAGACATCTCCTTACTTCCTACAAGCCACCGTAATGTGAGTGGTGGAATGGCAAGTGGCAATGTTTGGCTTTAACGAACACCCAACTCCTGGAGACCTTTAGGCGCTATTTTGCTGGGATGATGACGACAGAAATCAGGGACAGGGTCGCGCCGTGTCGTAGCAACGACGCGAAGACAGCCGCACCTACGTCATTCCGTCAGTCGGCAGATAACCTGAATGCCCCCCGAGCATGGGCCATAGACTAAGTGAAGGTGGTGGCAAAACGCCCACTAAGTACCGATTTGGCACCCGACGACTTACGCGCAAGCATCGATGCACCAACTGACTACGTCCCAGGCAAAACCAGAGAAATTCCTTCTCATTACTCCGTACACTCGGACGAGATGGACCCTTGTTGTGTGGGCGAATGACATCATATCATTGTGCTGGTGGAAGCGAACCTGCATTTACAGGTATCGATGCGGGTTGGCGCGGCACGCACTGCTACTTTGAAGAACTTGCCGAGGACTATCGGCCGTGTTGGCCCGAAATATGGTTTATATGTCCAATATGAAATTTGGCATTGGAGCCGTGGGGCTTGCATTGGAGGGCGCGTGCCGTCCAAATGCCTGCCACCAACCAAGCAGAGAGGAGAATCAAAGGCATTTGGCAGAGTTTGTCCCAGCGGTAGCATTGAACGTGCCCTCGGTGGGTTACTCTGATTGCCGTGTGTAGACATACGTCATGGCGGCCGGTATTTCCCATGTACGAGCATAATCGTGAAGTTGAAATCCCATACTCCCCAAAGTGAGTCCAACTCCACAGACTAGAGGCCGTGCCCAATTAGAACGTCGGCAGATCTTTTGTCTCGGCCCGCGGGATGGATGGAAACCCTGCAGATAGTTGATTGGCATGTGGGCCACAGCAAGACATGACGGGTAAGTTACCTCGTACCGAGTTTTGCTAGAGAAAGCTTGTCCTATGCACATCAAGTCTTAGTCAATGACCATGTACCACAACGAGGTTCAGGTTCCAGAGAGCATGGGAAGTTTCTGGGGTTTAGGCTGGTACAAGATCATTCTGCCCGAATTTGGCCACACTTGCCCAATGGCACCTAGGAGGCCGCCTCATCGCAGGTGGCCTCACGAACAAAGCATGATGTCGATGTTGTTTGATTCGGCTTCCTTTGAAGAGTCGGGATATTCGGCAGGCAAAATAAAATAAAATAATGGATGAATTAGCTTAGTATATCATTGTAGCTCGTCAACGATGGCTTGCCAGTATTTTCAGGGTCCTCGCCACGCTCCCGGTAATTATCTGAGGGCCCAGTGGACTCGTGATACAGGCACACCAGCATCCTGTTTGGTTTAGCCGGGCGATATCCATCAATGTAACCCCTGGATTCCGATGGAGACTAGACAATGGTTAGAGTGAATCGGTTTAAGCGAAGCCTAGGTCCAGCTCGGAAGTCAATGAAGCAGCGACAAAAATTGGCATCGTGGACAAGAGATCTGCTGTTTGGCTCGTAGCCGCCTCTCGTCAAATTGACCTTGGAGGTGGAGAGAGATAACCTGATCGCCGCGGCATGCCTCTTTTTGGCTCCAAAAGCAAGTGCCACATCCCGAATCGCGTTTTGGGGTCTGGTGGATAGACTGTTAGGGCATAGTACCATCCATCATCACCCTTGCTCCGGCCACACATGCCAGCTCATCCGGTCTCCGTGAAGCCATGTCCGCTTGTATTATGGGTCAGAGCCATTTGTGCCCATTCAGCATTGTCGAAGGCGCCTCTGTGACAATTGGTGTCGGCGTCATCTTATAATCCCTAGGTATTTGTTCGGCGGGCATTAGGCTTGGCAAAACAAGGTGTCCAGGCGCCACAGCTCTGTCGGTTTGCCATCCAGATATTACGCAACTGCAGAGCTGAGTGCCGTATTCTGTCAAGGTTCGTATACCTACCTAGGCACCTAGAGAGGTGGTGTGCGCATGGACAATGCAGGCCAAGATGCACTTGTGGCTCTACTTCTGGGAGTTGTTAGCTTGGGCAGTCAAGTGACAACTTGGAAATTACCAGGCACCTTGGTACATGCATCTTTGTACTCACTTGAGCGACTGCTGTGCTAGTTTCAATGTTGGAAAGAGGCATCGACTGACTGCTCTTACTCGCTTTCAGCAGACTTGAGACAGTACCCAAAACCAAAGCGTCATTGGCGTCGACCAGCTTTTACTAGCCACACCCTTGCACAAGCACCCCGGTGGCTAATGTCTCGAACCCAATTCCTCTTCTTTCTCTTGTTTTTTGAACTCCTTACAGGACCGCCAAGCTGCTGAGACGCACACTGCCGACGAATTTCTGTGTTGCTGAGCCACTGGTCAACTACTTGTTAGCCTCTGCCATGGTTCCCTCGCCAGTGAATATAAAGGGAATTATCTACACCACAGTCTGACTTTGAGAACCTTTACGATACATGGACACATCTTCGCTTGAATATACGTAGGGCCGACAAAGGGATATAAGCCGGGTACCGATAAGAAGACTTGCCGCGCTTACTCCCTACAGACTCGACAAAAGATCGGAATCAGCTTGGGCATCGAGGCCAGACAGAACCATCGCGTTCCGACCAAAAAAAAACGCTCCTTTGAGTTGTCTTGGAATTCACTCCACGTCTTGATTTTTTTCTTTGTACTATCCTCTGTCGTCTACCCTGGAAAAGTCTTGGTCGGAGATACCTGAGCTGCAGTGGCGTTCTTGGATTACATATCGCACACTGGACTATCCTGTAACCTCGACGTTGTCTCGCCCGTCGTGGGGCTGTGAGGGTCAAAAGGCTTCAGGCGTCGTAACGAGTAACGAGGAATCCTGGGTCTTTTTCTGGGCTGTTGGCAGGTCCGGTTATTGCAGTCAGATACCTGTATCCATCTCAAGCCCCAGCATCATTACTACTCCTCTCACACCTCCTTAGCGCATCCCACCTTGTTAATTCACCAGATCTCCTTGTTCACTCAGCCCTGTCGTCAGTAATTGGTCACAGGGGTGGCTCATTCAACTCAATTTCTAGCCAGGATCGAAAAAACTGGCGCTACGTTGCAAGTCTGATTGCTTCGCAGCTCAAAGCTCCAAATAGGTCAAGTCCGGGTACTTTTCAAGAGATATTCGCCACCTGGCACTCTACCTGGGGCTCACATTTGGAGAAAATTGAATACTTGGCTAGAAAGTTTTCAGGATTTTTCTTTCAAGTCGTCATCTGCCCCCCAAATTCCCACCGTTTCAAACAAGCATCCTACTTGGCTGTCAGCTGGTCCGTCGCATTGCTGCAGTCTTGTCTTATTGAATCTGCGCTTTGCTAAATTCTACGTTGTCCCGTAAGCCAGTTGACCATTGCTTTCTTTTCAGTCTTGAGGAGATAGGATAATTCGATCATCCACAGTCCAGGGCCAAGGCGCTTATGCACATGTTCGTTATCGCCTAACAGCTCTTCACACACCTCGGACCATTCTCTCCGGAAATCCACATTGTATCTGCATTTAGATATTTGATACCAGTTCTACCCATTGGTGTCAAAGATCGCGAACGCATCAAAGGGCAGGACATACCTGACGACTGTGCTCTTCATCGGCTTCTTGTACGGAACAAGCATTTCGCACCGCTTTTTGTTGAAACAAATCGCCTAGCCGCATCGGAAACGCAGCCATTATTCCAACCCACTTCACCAAGAATCGCGGAGGTTCTGCAGTAGCACCACCGTTCATTTTACGCTAAGCAATATTCGACTTCAGTTTAGACCGATAGACCGATAGACCTAGGGCACGGCTTCGAGTATTCGTATGACCTAGTCATCAACAAAAACTCTGTCTACTTTGACATATTCAATCAGTCTTTGCTAAAGGCTAGACGGCCGAAGGCCAAAAATCGCAGTTTTGGCACTTGGATATCGCTAGCGAATATCAAATGCAAAGCGATTCGGCAAACCGGACACAGGATGCTGGTCAGCTCGACGCTCCTCGCCAAACACCAACATCTTCGTCCACCAACTCCAACTCCAATCCCAACGAAGCTAGTGAATTATCGCCAGCTGCTGTGGAACAAGCCCAACACCAACATCCCTACCAACCTGTCCCCTTGCAGCAAACTCTAGCGCAAGCTACGATGGCATACCAACAACCGCAGGGCCACCAAGAGGCTTTCGATTTAGCGCCGATGAACAACACGTTGCTCGCGATTAATTACCGACCACAGCACTCAAATCAGTATCTTCAAGGCCATAGTCAACCATTTAGCTCAACCACATCATCGCCCATGGCTCATCAAATGACCCCCATGCCACAGTATGCTGGTGCAGCCATTCCGATGCCAAGTCAAGCATATTATGTCCAACAACAGCAAATCCCTCAATACTATCCTCCAAGTCACCTATCTCAGGTCCAACACTCAATACCGGTACAGGGACGTCAGAGTATGGTTTACTACCAGAACCAGATGTTGATGAGTCCTGCTCAAACGAGCTTCTACTACCCCCACAATGGCCAGTATTCGGGCCATCCACCAGCAATGCCTGCAATGGTACCGGGACTATTCGTAGATGGTGTTTCGAAATCTCAATCTCGCAGTCCTCCGCACCAGGGGAATGGTAATACTGTTGCTGGAAGGCCACACAACCAAGGTAGACTAACTGTGAATCAAAAGCAACTGGACAATCGGAAACTGACCCAAAAAAAACAGACGCGCCTTCAGCAACGCAGAATGCAGTTCGGGGTCCTCCAAGAAAACCGCGACAGAGCGGCCACGCTCTTTGGATCGGTAATCTACCGCCTCAAACCAACCTAATGTCTTTGGTTCATCACGTGTACAAGGTAACACCCGGAATGGAATCCTTATTTCTGATTTCTAAGAGTAATTGTGCCTTCGCCAATTTTAAAGATGAGCCTACTTGCTCTACGGCACAGGAAAATCTACACGATTCCAAATTCCAGTCTGTCCGACTCGTCAGCCGATTACGAAAGAGTACAATCGAGGGTTCCAAAGGTAGCACCGTGCCTACTGGTCCTGCTGTTAATCCCACGCCATCTAAAACACAAGGAGGCAGTGATATAGAGAGTGTCAATGATGACTCGGAGACAAAGACCCCTTCTATAGAGGGAGAAGTTGTTGCCAAACCCGCTTTACCAGTGCCCAGGCGCGATAGTAAAGCTCGCCAGTACGAGGACAAATTCTTCATCTTAAAGAGCTTGACAACAGAAGACTTGGATCTAAGTGTACAAACCGGTATTTGGGCCACGCAATCACACAATGAGAACAACCTCAATGATGCGTTTCAGGCAAGTCAGCCACCAAGTGAACTAGGACTTCATACATATATGTCAATGTACTAACTGGTTCCGTACAGGCCGCGGATAATGTTTATTTAATATTCTCAGCTAATAAATCAGGCGAATATTTCGGATACGCACGTATGATTTCCGAAATCAACGAAGATCCTGCCGCTGCAATCAAATTCGCACCGAAAGTTGCATCTACTGCCAATGTCGATCTTCCGATAGCGATTCCTACAGATGCTACTGAATACGCCCCCAGGGGCAAAATCATAGATGATTCCGCACGAGGCACAATATTCTGGGAGGCGGAACGAGACGATTCTGAAACTGAATCTGATATGGAGAGCGAAAGCACAAGTGACAATGCCAATGGCACAGAGGATGAAACAAAGGCATGGGGAAAGCCATTCAAGTTAGAATGGCTCTCCACCAGTCGCCTTCCCTTTTTCCGAACAAGGGGTTTGCGTAACCCTTGGAATTCAAACCGAGAAGTCAAAATTGCTAGAGACGGCACTGAGTTAGAGCCCTCTGTTGGACGAAGGTTGATTGGCCTGTTCAACCGGGTACAGAATCCAACCATTGCTGCAACTCCTGCACGTGCACAAATGAATTTTGTGCCTGGATATCCGATGATGCGGCCATATTGATAGCAAATGAATCGCCTGGCTGGGTTTTGAACCAGGACGGGCGTTCTCTGATGCGCACTCAGGGCAGTCACTGGAAGCAAGAGGTGAGGCGAATCTTGGGAGGGAATCTTTGAAGGGTGTCAAACCAGCGTGTGAGTCGGGACTGGGGCAAAGACGGTTTTGGCTAGATCAGAGAGGTGAATCATTATGTCTGCCTACGGATAACGACGGTGATGATTATTTTTTTTTCTTATCTTTCATGTGATGGGGGGTTCAGTGGATGCATGTCCGGCAGGTTGGCTTGGATCTGGACGCCTCGAGTGTCTTTGGGGAATCATGGTCATGTCCTCTATTATGAATGCAGTGAAGAATTGCTCTTTGAGGAAACTGAATAGATGCCACGTTATCCAATACAAGCCCCAAGGTTTACACATCATCGGGAGTTTTGAGCTCTTACGAGAGAAAACACTCCTATATTCTCGCTAAGTATTGATGAACCGCGAGAATTGCATCAAGAGAAGAAGTTGAATCCAACCGTGGCTTGTGAGTGGCGATGCGTTGATGAACGAGATGTGGCTGGGCAAGTGTCACACGGAGTAAACTCTGTGTGACATGGCTGATCGTACTCCGTACAGAGAGAGCTATCGTGGATCATCCCTAACGACGAGGTCGTATGTTGCTTTCAGACTCAATTGAAGTATGTCGGCACATCAAGTGACAGGATCGTTCTTGTCCCCATTTGGGGCTGTTATTACCGTTAAGCTCGATATGCTACATTTTCTCTATCTTGCTGTTGATCTCTGGTCGAATCCGCGACGGTGACGTCATTTCACCGTGGACGTTTGTACCTGGGTCGTTACTGTGTTAGTCAGCAATGCGTGCACGGATCAGGTACAAGGCACCTCCACCCAGTTCACGGCCACGATGACACAAAATTCAGTAAGAGCTCAAGTTGATCTAGATACCTATGCAGATGTCTAGGTACTTGGAATCGTCGAGAAAAAGTTTTTTTGGCGGGATGTGAGCGGGTAGTACCGAGCGCCTCGATATTCGATGGCTCGCCGTTGTTGTGCGTTGGGAACAGGACCAGTTCAGTAGAGGCACTACTTCTACTGGCTTCTTGAAGCTTCCAGGCGTAACTGTCATCATCTAGTGCCGTCGAACCGTGTAATTCAGCGCCTAAGCCACCGAATGCGCAATGCAGCTGCATCCTAACTGATTCTAGATACATCTAGTATATTCAACAATGTTCGCAATTGTTTGTTGCCTGTTGCACCATTTGTCAGTACACCTTTCTGCAGAAGTATAAAACAACAACACCGAACCCGCACAAAATGAGTTTCATTCTCATCAGAACACACAACAAGCTGTTTTATGCAACCCTGCAGTAGAACACCCCTTTGAAGAATCTCACAAAAAGTGAAGCGATCTTCCTCTTTCAAACCCACTTGAACCACATCAACATACAAAATGGCATTCTTCCCACGAACCATTCACAATCACCAGGATCAATCCTTCACTCCCCTATTCCGTCTGCTCGACGACTTTGACACCTACTCTCGTCAGCAGAACCCGAAGGCCAATCGTCACTGCTTGGTCCGACAATGGCAGCCAAAGTTTGACGTCCGCGAGACCACGGATGCCTATGAGCTTCACGGTGAACTTCCTGGAGTGAACAAGGACAATGTCAACATTGAGTTCTCCGAGCCTCAGACCTTGGTTATTCGAGGCAAGGTCGAGAGATCCTATACCGCTGGCACTCCCCCCGCCGGCCAGGTCGAGGACAGTGCTATGAGCGGCGGTCTCTCCAGTGCCGCTGAGGAGCCCAAGACTACACGAAGGGCTACTGTTGAAGATGAAGAGGACGAAGAATGGTCCAACGCATCACACTCTCGCCCCGGAACCCCAACTACCACCACAGCGGAAATTGACAAGCAGCCTGAGCCCGAGGAGAAGAAGGTCGCCGATAAGGCCAAGTACTGGCTCAAGGAGCGCAGCGTTGGCGAGTTTTCTCGCAGCTTCAACTTCCCCAACCGCGTCGATCAGGACGGAGTGACTGCCAACTTCAAGGATGGAATTCTGTCCATTGTCGTGCCAAAGGCTAAGAAGCACGAATCCCGCCGCATCGCCATCAACTAAGGCAACGCATGTACATCAGAAATGAATGACTTTGCAACTGCACTTCGGCTTTCTCACATGGTGGCGTTTGGTAAAATGGGTTTGGTTTTGCGCATGATGGACGAAGGAATGACAAACAGCTTGCTTGTACTATAGTACTACTACAAATTCATTAAGACTTGATACAAATTCATACAATAATCGCTTGCCTTTCGAATATGATGACCGTGTATATTTGTGGCATGAAATTTCAGTTTGGTAGAATCCAAAGTGGGTAAGTGACCTCGAGGTGCGCAGAGTCGTTGCCTCCCACTTTGATTGGTCACGTGCCTTGGCGTCCAAAAGGTGGAGTTGGTGCCTTACCTGCGACGCGTGCCAACGCGGTTGTCATATCAACACCATTACAAATCTTCACGGCTTCGAATTGCAGCTTCTTATCGAGGATTGGTCACTTTCTTGCTGCCTTAATACACGTAAAATGGCTGACGAGTACGATGAAGCCCAAGCGGGTGACGATGGTGGCATGACAGGACCCGGAGCTCCCACGCCGCTCACAGCCTTGGAGGTAATTTGTCTTATTTTATACGCGAGTGAGCTAAGGTATTATTGATTGACCTTCAAACTCTAGGGAATTGCTGGGTTAACGAAACGCGACATTCAACTCGTCATGGATGGCGGATTTAATACGGTGGAGTCTGTGGCATATACTCCTCGCCGAATGCTGGAACAAATAAAAGGCATTTCGGAGCAAAAGGCACAGAAGATTTTGGGAGAAGGTTCGTTTCTCTAATCGCTTCTTGCGGAAGTCTGAAACTCATTCCCTTCCTAGCCTCCAAACTTGTCCCCATGGGGTTCACAACCGCCACCGAGATGCATCAGCGACGAAGCGAACTCATTTCCATCACAACGGGATCCAAGAACTTGGACACACTTCTCGCGGGCGGGATTGAAACCGGCTCAGTCACCGAATTGTTTGGGGAATTCAGAACCGGAAAGAGTCAGATTTGCCACACATTGGCTGTGACGTGTCAGCTGCCTTTTGACATGGGTGGTGGTGAGGGCAAGTGCCTGTATATTGACACCGAGGGAACCTTTCGACCTGTGCGACTTCTTGCTGTCGCCAACCGCTTTGGACTATCTGGAGAGGAGGTTTTGGACAATGTGGCTTATGCTCGTGCTTACAACTCTGACCATCAGCTTCAGCTGCTGAATCAAGCTGCTGCCATGATGT
Source organism: Metarhizium acridum (assembly GCF_019434415.1). Lineage (NCBI taxonomy): Eukaryota > Fungi > Ascomycota > Sordariomycetes > Hypocreales > Clavicipitaceae > Metarhizium > Metarhizium acridum. The sequence goes on along the minus strand of NW_027094016.1, from coordinate 2,641,478 downwards.
GTGAGACGCGGTTCTCCTTGCTCGTCGTTGACAGTGCAACTTCTCTGTATCGTACGGATTTCTGTGGTCGTGGGGAGCTATCCAATCGACAGACCCATTTGGCAAAGTTTATGCGTACGCTACAGAGATTGGCTGATGAGTTCGGGATTGCTGTGGTGATCACCAACCAGGTTGTCGCTCAGGTCGACGGTGGACCAAGTGCCATGTTCAATCCCGATCCGAAGAAGCCCATCGGTGGCAATATTATTGCCCACGCTAGCACGACTCGTATCAGTCTGAAGAAGGGACGTGGTGAGACACGAATTGCCAAAATCTATGATAGTCCATGTCTGCCTGAGAGCGATACGTTGTTTGCTATCAATGAGGATGGCATTGGCGACCCTGCTCCGAAGGACATGGAGAAGGATTAGGTATGAGGTTGGTCGAATCTGATTGGGTTTGCATGATATAGGCGTTATATTGGTCGTCCTTGCTGTATTTACATCTTTATACTCCTAGACAATATGAATCGTGATGTCACAGATCTGAAGATGCTTTAACGTAGTCTGCGATATACGAAATACTTACCAGTGGATTTTTAAACTGAAATGCAAGATTTTCAACTCATGGCGTATTGCGTAGTTAGTTACGGTTCCCTGGCCTAGGTACGGCTACAACATAGTGTTACTGGATGTCTTACATGGTTATCTGCCTCATTTTTTTTTTAATTGGTTTATCAACTGAATAATATTTTCAAGTGATCTTTCTCATAGTTACATTTCAACAGTTTCAATGCTATTGCGGTAAACAGAATTCAGGCGGCATACCTGCACTTAGTTGTGCTATAGGGTATGGTGGTGGTGAGCTGGTTTCTATTTTGGGTTAGCGCGGTCGCGACGTCCCAGTTTCGATCTGAATTTCTGCCATCCACCGCGATCACCTCTCACCACCTACTGTCCCAACACTCACAAGAATCTGCTTCTCTCCCTCCACCCATATCAACCAAGGATCGGGGTTCCTTGATGGAGGCGAGATGGATTCAGGCGATATTCAGTATCTCTTCAAAGAGACCCGCTTGAACCTCGAGCCTCCTGCGCCAGCGTCGATTGTGAGCATCCGGGTGCCCTCGAAAAATGGCAACGGGCGCAGCCAACGACGCATTACCCACGAGTCGTCATCCGAGGACGAGACAACGTTTCGATTGAAAAATCTAGCCATCAATTCATCAATCTATCATCGCAAGTGGCACGATACGCCGCGCAGCTTCCTATGGCGAGTTTTGGAGGACGGAGCCGTATTGAGCATTCGAGCTGCCGACGTTTGCAAAAGGGACAAGACTCCCGATGCGCCTCTTGTGCTAAACTTCAACTTTGGCGTGCCGATTCAGTCCGGTTGTGTGGCATTCTCTGACCCGGAAGAACACGATGCGCTTTGCGTTTATGTGCTGGACCAGTCTTCGCAGCTGTACACTTTTACCCTGCGACCCGAGTTCTTCAGAAAGAGGACAGCCATCGATGCGGTTCTCTCAGAACTTTGCAAGGTTCAGTCGCCGGCAGGACTTGGTTTCAAGAGCCCACATAGGTTGGTGGCTGTGACGGCCAATACTTTACTCGTTACAGTGAGCGATGGTGGAATGATTCGCTTTGACAAGACAAAACATGATGACTGTGAGTTTGTCCTGAACCTTTGCCATTCTTCATTCCTAACGAGATGTAGCGTCGTCTGGTCTTTGGAAGGAGTCATTCTTCAACGTCCAAGGTTGGGCTCAAAATCTACGAAGTTTATTGCCATTCCACGGGAACCATACGATCAAGTACGGAAAAGTCAATATGGAATACAGTGCTGCGACGTCCATTGAAGTGACGGACTTTGGGCTTCAAGACTGTCTTTTTGCCATAACAATTTGTCTCGACCACCGAATTCGTATTTGGAATGTTAATGATGGTCAGATTCTTTTCACCGGCGACTTGCTCAATGTGGAACGTACGCCTCAACAGGTTGGAAAATGGTCCATCGACCCCTCTCTGTCAAATCTGGTTCAGCTTGTTGGACACAACCAGGGACAACGAATTTGCGCCACGTACTCCCCCATCGGCGTGGGCGAATTTAAGTTTTGGAAGATTATTGCCAAGGACGCACACACCGTCATTGTAGAAGACCTCTTTCCAAAGGCCACTCTAATACCGTCTACGCCATCATCTTCTGATATCTGGACGCTGGCTGACTTCGTTCTTGCGTCACCTGCAGAAGGATCTATTAATCTGTGGACCCTGTGGAAGAACAACATGTCTTACAGAGTCAAGCGGCTTGAGTTGGATAGAAAGAACATGGTGCAGTCGTGGGAGGACAACTGGGATGGCGTCTACCCTGACGCTGGGACCATGCCAGTTCAAACGTCTGGACCGTGCGACTCGACCGATGTGACGGAGAAATGGTTACAGTGTATTCTGCAACCAGGACGATTTACAAAGGCAACACTCGAGACGGCTTTATCGATATACGAGCGCGGCCTGGGGACATCAAAGGATGGCAGCAACGGCAAGGGTCGTGGTCTTGCTGAGTCTATTTGCTCAGTCTTGGGTGCGACAGCTTCACTGGAGCGCGACGCATCGGGGGCCATGGATTACGAGCAGTTCAGAGCATCTGGTGAAACACAGTGGCGCAGATTCTACAGACTCTTGGCCGAGCTGGACCGTCAGCGTGGAGAGGCTATTGGTCTGGCTCTTGATCCCGAGACTGATATGGCTTGGGTAGTCTGCACCGACCTTGTCTCTGCCATCCGACTATGCAGTGATTTGGAGCGGCTCTATCACAATCTTGGCTCTCCTGATGAGGAGAACGCTAGCAAGGCAGCCCTGGTTAACGCCGCGCTGTCCTTTGTGGATGGTTTCTCAGACAATCTTGTCCAGTTAGCTCAGGCTGCATTAAGACAGGAAATCTTTGACGAGTCATCAAAAACAGATTTGGAGCGCATTCAATACTTTTCCGACAAGGCTGGCTTCTGGAGAGGCATCACTGATGAGGACTGTGCACAAGTTGTCGATGTGCTCGGCGCTAATTTCGCCATTGTCGACGACAATTTGTATGCTCATGTTTTAGACCTGATGGCCGCCCCCTTGGAAGCGAGACGGCGGCACTTACGATACCCCTTGACAGAATTTGGGCAGAAACTCATTATGAAGGGCGTTCAAGATGCCATTGCGTTGCAATGGAATGTTTGCTTCAGCCAGGTAATTCTTCTTGTTCACATGGAGTTTGAATTTGACAATGAAGAGGACGCCTTGCACAACCGTGTCGATATTGGATCAGTATATCGGAAACTCATTAGCGCACTTAAGAGGCTGGAACTCTTGAAGTGGCTGGCACATACCGAGTTGTCAATCCCTCTGTCCCATGGCGACCGAGCGTCACAGTCCAAGAGGGTTGGCGACGACAGCACCCAAACAGTGACTGCTCTCGAGGCCAACCTCGGGCACCTTCTCGGCTTTGATAATCTTAAAAAGGAACCTCTCTATAGCAGCCTCACGGATGTCATAACAAACCTCTGTGCACCAGACAGCGACATTGAAATCTCTCCAGCACTCATCCAGTGTGCACTCATCAAACAAGAACGAGCCGATTTGGCTCTCGAGCTCGTTCCGTTTAGCGATCAAAACCCATTCTCCGTTTATGTGCTGGGCCGAGTTCAATTGGCTCTCAACGATTTTGAGTCGGCAGCGATCAGTTTTAGAAGGGCAGCCATTGGAATGGGTAAGTTCACCTACTGGCGTTATGACAGTGTCATTTTTGACTGACAGTTTTAGGCGCCAAAACAGTCCCTAGCGACAGACACAGCTGCGGGCTCCTGGGAGATACGGAGTGGAATCTCCTCAACCACGGCCAGTCAATGTACTATTCCCACATAGTTGCGCAATACGAAGCACACAAGGCTTATTCATACGTGGTCGACTTTGCTAGGCTGGCGATACAATTCCTGGATGCCGTCAAGGATAGTTCATCTGCGAAGGTTGAGATGCTGAGTCGTCAGTTCAATGCTGCTTTGGTCACATCACAATTTGAGCTCGCTCACACAAGCCTGCTCTCCATCAAAGATGGTGCCTTGAAGCACTCGAGCCTGCGAAAGCTGGTGGACAAGATGTGCGAAACATGTCACAACATGGAACTCGTATCGTTGCCTTTTCCCGGCCTGCAACAAGAAGTAGATGACATACTAGCCGACCGGTGCCGAAATTCGACCGATGTAGTGCAGGGATTCCCGTATCATCAGGTGCTGTACTCGTGGCGTATCAAGCGCAATAATTATCGCGGAGCTGCATCAGTTCTCCTAGACTACATCCAGAAACTAAAACTGGCTGGCGAGGGGGATAAGATTACGGGCGACGATGTTTTGGATACTCCGGTGACACGCCAATACTTGCTTCTTATTAATGCCCTCAGCTGTGTTGAACCACAGCAAGCGTGGATATTCGACGAGGGAGCACCAGCGCTCCACCAGAATGGGGATGGTGCCAGCAAACGAAAGGTGGTGTCGCTGGCAGATATTCGCAAACAATACCAGGATGAGCTCGATAGAATTGCGGCGATCCAGAACAACCAATTTGGTTTCGAGGCGGGCGATGTAATGGAGTTATAAATGGTATGGCAGTGTGTGAATTGAGACGGCAAAGGCATGTGTAGATTATTTTTAGTAGAAATTTTCACGAACTCGATACCTTGGGACAAGACGGTACGTGAGGCTTTACGAGGAAGGTTAATAAAGAGAAAATAATCATGTTCGAATATCTGTCTGTAATTTTCAGGGTGGTGGCCCACCCATTGGCTTGCCAGCCGACAGGGAGAATATCGCCTCCTTCAATAACTACCCCTAACGCCGAGCCCTATGCTAGAAGAACACTTGGGAATTATAAACATGTGACAAAAGCAAGGGGGGCCCCTTGTTGCATGGTCCTAGATCTTGGACCCCCTATGCTTGAGCAGCAGCTGCTTGAGCGGCGGCTAATTTGGCTTCGTTGGGAGCTGGGAGAGGCTGCAGACCGCCGCCGGTGTTTTCGGCGAGGCCGTCGGGAGCTTGGCGGTACAAAATGATTTCGGATTGCTTGAAGTACCGACGGGCATCTAGACATGTCAGCAACACTATTATTGTGCTGGGATATGCGCACCACAGAAAAAAGGGTTACTCACCCTCATCAATCAGGACCAAACTGAGGTAATATCTCGTCGAGAACTTCTTGTTCACATCTCGAAACGTAGGCGTCAAGTCGAAACCCCCCAAGAATAGCCTGATAGGAATTGTCTCCCCCCTCGATGGCGAACCGTCCATGATCTCAAACCTCACCAACGTCTCGCTCTCGTTGTACTGATTCGGCGCGGCGCCCGTCGTTTCTCTTCGAATAATGGACAACTCCATGTGCTTGATCTTTAGCCGGACCAACAAGAAGTAGATGCGGCCGACAATGACATCCTTGAGGTGGTATTTGCTCTTGCTGTACTCGAACTCGATGTGAAGACAGTCCTCGATACCGACGTCCATCTTTATGCTGCTATTCATCTCGGGCGGGATGCGGTAGCTGTAGACCCAAATGTCCTTTTCACGAATGACGTCGGCCATGCGGCGGGACACGGTGACGCGCACAAAGTACCGCAGCTTGACGTTGATGCCGTTGTACGACTCGTACTGCTTCTCGACGTTTTTGAAGTTGAAGTCGAACGTCTGCGGGTGTTGCAGCTCACCGGGGGCGGCGAGTTCTTGGTTCAGGGAAAGGAATTCGTAGTGGTTGCCACGGTCAAAGAACATTTCAATGGTGCCGATGAATTGCACCTTGATGCCCGTGTGCTCGAGGCGCTTGCCGTCCTTGGGGCGGACGGTGACGGCACCCTTGACGGATTCGCCGTCCATGTAGAGGGGAGCCTTTTCGCGGCGGTTCTTGTCGAGTTTGACGTCGACCATGGACCGGTCGTCGGCATCCTCGAGAACGACATCGATGTCGACGGGGGTGGAGAAGAAGTACGACATTATGAGGAGAGGAGCGCGTCCACGGCGCCTTGGGAGTGTTTAAAGGAGGCGGGATGGTACGCGAGGAGTTCGCGAGGGGCAGATGGGCACCGGTTGAGGTGAGCTGGTGATGTCGTGGTCAAGGTGTGTCAACGACGCTGACGTACTGTTTGGGGCGGATGGAGGATCCGGAGCTCTCCACCGAAGCTCGGATGTTTGAGACGGAACCAATCGACGAGCTGTCTCGCCCAGAGTTGAAACTTACGTGATGTGTGGACTGAAACGGCTTCAATTCTACCATCTACATCTGAAAGCAGGACAGCTAAAAGCCACCATGATTTTTTTCAACTTGGATTGAATTGACCTCTTGACACGGAATGGTTGCAAGTCAAGATACAACATCAACCAAGGTGGGCCCTGGAGCATTCAGATGAATCACGTGCAATATCACGCAGCTCGCTTCTCCCCCACCACCTGCCTCGCACGGTTCAATTTCGGCCACCCGCAATTTCTATTCTCACGTGCAGCGAGCCCTAGAACTTTTCCCGCCCACACGATTTCGCCAATAATTCGTCGTGACCGCAGCCGACGCCCTACGACAACCTCCTCACCTCCCGACATCCCCAACTCACAACCGGCAGGATGAAGTACATTCATTCTCAGGAGATCCTTGAAATCCCCGAGGGGGGTACGTACCAATTTCCTGCTTTAATCGATTTCAAAAAGAAAAGGTCCAAATTGTCCGCCATATTTTCGAAGTTGGAAATTTTGATGCCCACCAGTCCGGCGATGGAAAGAAAGAGATCAAATTGAAAGATGAAGAGAGGAATGGCATTTGGGAACCCGACGTCGAACGACTGACAGTGGCACCGAACATTTCCCACGACGAATTCAAGGCGCAATTTGGACTGAATGGAAAATTTATTTCCCAACACGGCACTAACATACCTATAGTCAAGGTTGCCATCAAGACGAGAATCGTGACCGTCGAGGGTCCCCGAGGTACGACGCACCAACAGCGACATGCCTTTCTGTGAAAAACAGAAAAGCCAAAAGCCACACACAGTCAGCCAAGGACCTTTTCTGACATATGAGAACAGGCAAGCTCGTCAAGGACCTCGGCCACTTGGCCGTCAACTTCGGCCACCCCAAGAAGAACACCATCTCGATCGAGATCCACCACGGCAACCGTAAGAATGTTGCCACGCTGCGTACCGTCCGATCCATCATCCAGAACATGGTTATCGGTGTCACCAAGGGCTTCAAATACAAGATGCGATACGTATACGCCCATTTTCCCATCAACGTAAACCTGGACAAGAGCAACGAGACCGGGCTATGGGAGGTTGAAATCCGAAACTTTATCGGAGAGAAGATTGTCCGCCGGGTCGTCATGCAGGAGGGTGTCGACGTCGAGCTGTCCAAGAACCAGAAGGATGAGCTCGTCCTGACTGGCAACTCTCTGGAGCGTGTGTCGCAGAGCGCTGCCGATATTCAGCAGATCTGCAAGGTCCGCAACAAGGATATCCGAAAGGTGGGTTTTTTTTTTCCTTCACTGGCTTTCCTACGTCATCGGCGGGTGTTGAAGAAGAAGGGAGGGGCTCAGATTGTTGACTAGCCATCATGACAAATCTGTGTCTGCAACCACCCGTTAACATGTGAGGACTAATTCGCTAACGTTTGGGTTGCAGTTCTTGGACGGTCTGTACGTTTCCGAAAAGGGCAACGTCGTTGAGGAGTAAGATTGGGAGGGACACGGACACGGAATTCTTGTTTCTTTTGCGTTTCTGGGTCTCAGGAGTGGCGACGGTTTAACCATTTGCATGTCACGTAGCAAAAGGGCTACAAAAGAAACTGATTAAAAAGTAACGAAATTTTGTGCATGACTGTGCCTTTTGTTGTAGGAACTTTGAGGCGGTATCATATGTGGTGAAACTTGATCCAAGCTTGGAGAGAAGGTGGTGGTGAACACGCCGGCCAAATTGGGGCTCTTTCGAATCGCTCCATCGTGCCGATGCGTTCCATGACGAGGCCAGTCCCATAAGTTTAGAAGACGAAGCAAGCATTACGAAAACTGGAGCCAAATGCGGTGATATGTTCATTACAGGCGTGAGTCAAGTCGCCAACCTATTTGTATCCGCCATCTATGTGCAAAGAATTTCGTCCAAGTCCATCAACCATCATCTTCTATGTTACTCATATCCAGTCTTCTAGTTCATATCTTCATTCCCAAACGTGTCCATTCTATACTGATGAAAGCCGACCTTGGGCAGCGCGTCAAAACCAGCCAACTGTGGAATGCAACAAGATAATACCGAAACGCCAAAGCTCATTACATGCAGAACAACTATAGGTAACAAAAACAAAAGTGCCCCTTGAAATACAGATACGGGACTTCACCATGGGATGCGAAATATACGGGGGTTTGAGCAGGGAACGTGGTTCAATCGAGCAACCACTCTATGGTCGGCGTGTGGTGGCACGGGAGTAGTAAGAGGCTCCGCCACGGCTGTCACTGCGGTGGCTCCGGCCTGTTCGACCGGTACGATGGGTTCGTCGTCCTGAACTAGAGCTGGCTAGAAATTGGTTAGGGTTTGACCAGAGGAATGAACACAGACAAGTCTCGATATAAACTTACTTGGGCTCATGTATGTAACGTCGGAATACGTGTAGGACGAATCAGTGTACCGTGAAGACTGCGGCCGTCGAACAGGTTTCCTATCCTTTTTGAGGTTGAGTAAAGCCAACAGAGTCGTTGCTGCGCCAGCAATACCCAACCACCATTTCCCATCCGACTTCCTCGGGCGGCGATCAGCGACAGATGTTGGACGACCACCAAACCATCCGGAATGGCGGTCTCGGCGGGAATAGGCAGACGGTGCCTGGCTGCCATGTCGTGAATAGCGGACTTCTTCCTCAATGACCTTTTCAGACCTTTCCCTTTTCCGGCCAAAGATGGCGTTCCAGATACCACGGGCGATGCAGCAGAAGCAGAGAAGCATGAGCAGGGCGACACCAGCCAGCGTGCCGATAACAATACCGGCAATGGCGCCGCCACTCAAACCGCCCCCAGTTCCGCCCTTGTTGCTTCCATCAGCTCCGATAGTATCCCCGTCGCTAGTGGAAGTTGAACTCGCAGAGGTGGTGGTTGCTGTGGCTGTGAAGAAAGATTGGTCGCTTCGAGTACCGCTGCCGATAACAGTCGTGGTACCGGTGACTCGGTAAGGAGCAGAGTATCGAGTCGTGACTACACCATTGGACGTCATGACGATGGTGCTGGGCTCCTGATATCCCGGCCGGGCGGAGCACTGGCCCTTGAAGGCACAAGTTTGCCAACCCGCACAGCAAATCGGCCCGCAAGCTTCTTGCTCTGGACTCTGAGGTTTGCAATCGACTCCTGGTATCGGAGTCGGCGCCGGAGCCCAATTCGTCATGATGGTGCTCGTGTAGGTCCTCGTCTCGGTCCACGTGGTGGTGTATGCGCCGTAGGAGCCGCCGCCGCCAGGCGCACAGGTGGCTACATTGCCGGCTAGGGTTGTGCAGACCTGGTTGGAAGAACAACAAAACTGTTTTTCAGATCCGCAGTAGGTTGCGCAGTCATCTCGTCGCAAGAGAAATGAGAAGCCCAAGTCGTTGACGGTATTCCGAGGAAAAGGTGAGGCGGAGACAATGGCGGCTGTGGCGCCGAGCAAGAAAAACAACCGTCCCGTCGCCGGCAAAGACGAGACTGGAACGGGATTTTGCATGGCGGCCGAGCGAGATGACTTGCGGCCAGGTATGCGTATGTCCACTGGAATGCGGGAGTGGGTGTGACACTCTCGAGAATTATGACGCCTGAGTCTTGGAGTCGCGAGCTTTGCGAATAAATGGCCCGAAGCCAAAGAATTGCTGGGCAAAAGTCAGCGGCCAACAAAGTAAACAACAATAAGTGACAATTCACTCGAATAGCCTATCTTTGCGGCACAATGCATGAAGAAGAGAGAGATGTTTGGCGCGTCACGTATCATGGAGATTTTAAGAGGCTGCAGGTTTGGCCGCGACTGTCTCGGCGTGCATCCCCAACCTCCTCCCGCTTGGATACAACGGAAGTGGCCCAGCCCCTCCAAATTCGACCGGCACCAAGACGTCACCTTCTAATCCCAGCTTGAAACAAAGGACCAGGGGCTTCCCAGGAACTAATTTTTTTTTCTTTTTCAGCCATGCCTTATGAATTTCAGGGGTCCGGTATGGATGTAACTCATTCTTGACTTTGGTCCAGCAGCTGGGGATATTTTGTGCCTCTCTTTCTGCTGCTTTGTCTGAGGGCTTGAGCTGTCAGGGTTGCCGGGGTTGCCAACCACCCACACCATTTCCCGAGCTCAAGCTCTCTTGGTGTCCAAGCAAACGCATGAATTTAGGCGGGGATGTTGGACTCGACGGCCCGCAATGCCAGCTCATCGACACCTAACGCGGCCTCGTGAACCGATGGTTTGACCAGTGCTGTGAGGATGGTCGCATTGCCTTTTGTTACTGGATGATCGCGTATCGATGCTGGACCAGTTCCTGTGCTGTGCGTGGCTGCATGTTGCTGGTACCTGGTTTCATGGCGGTGACACCTGGCTTGCTTGCCAAGGGCCAAGGCATTGTTCGACCGTTTGACCGTTCAACCATCTACTGTCCTCCGTATGTACTCCGTATTCAGATCTCATCTACGAGAGACCATGTATTACGGCTGGACGGCGAACGTTCGATCGGTAAAAGCTTACTCCGTATTCATGGTCCAATTCAGCTGGTGAGGCCAACTCATTAGGCAATGCCCAACTTTAATTATTTCTAGAAAGATGCGGGTCTGGTGGCTGGGCTCTGTGAAGCTTGCAGCGGCGCATCCTCGGATAACAGTCAGCCGCCGCAAGTCGAGCCGTTGCTCTTGCCTGCCTTCATCTCGTGGAGCCTGGTAATTGGGTGGGGCTCCAGTCCTGCTCCAGAGCTTCCCTGGCTGATTGAGTGTGTGACGCTATGCTGGTTGGCTGTATCATCAACGACCTCATCTAATTAAGAGTGTCGAGCGGCACTACATCCACATCCATCGCCAACGCCCGCCGGCTCCTAGCGCTGAATTTCCTCTTTTCTGGTTGCAGCCCCTAGTCTCCTATTCGGTCAATACCAGTCGTCGCCTGTGCGACGCTCCAACGACAACTGCGCCGCCGTCATGTCGCTCGATCCGCCCACATATCTAGCCTCCTTGCAGAGCAACATTCGGCAACGGCCAATTCCATGGGACGGCGCCGTGAGGGCAGGTACGCTTACCGAAGAGCAGTACGCAAAGATTCGTGCTGTCGACAAGGCAAAGAAGCTCGAGCAGAGAAAGGAAGTTGTTGAAGGCGATTTCGATGGATACAGGTTGCTCTTTGTTGGCGGCCCAGGAAAGCCGAGTGTGCTGGAGACTGCAGGCAAGCATGCCAACGTGATTCAATATATTTTGGTTCTTCTGGGGGATCTGGTTGATGGTACGCCCTCTTCGCATCTAGTTGGAGGCAGCTCCCGGCTGGATGCATCTGTCAAACCTTCTACTCTGCTTCTTGGCTGACAATTTGGCCTTCACCTACAGCCGTCCCGTCTCTGGCGAAAGCATTATTCAAGGACACCGACCCATACAGGCATTTCCTACCGTTGCTGCATTCAAACACCACCGAAGACCCGATTCCGTTGCTTACATCTCACGCGTTGACGACCCTCATGTCTCTGTCGCGGGACGAATCTAAAGCTACCGAACAGGCCTTGCCCGTGGTGTTCACCTATCTGTCTGGCTTAGCCAAGAGCACTGATGCCGGCCTGCAAGACATTGCCGTGCAGGAGTATTCCGCACTCCTCTTTGGCCGATCCTCACGCCGTAAGTTTTGGAACCAGAGAAGCGAGACGGTTGAGCCTCTCGTCAAGATTCTGCAGACTGCTGCCGGCATTGGGGACGGTGGAAACTCTGCCGCCAACTTATGGAGTGGCAACATCAACGTCCGTAACACTGGCTTTGAGGGGTCTCTGGGTGGTGGTGTGGGCCTTCAATTGCTGTACCACGTTTTGCTCGTTATTTGGCAGCTGAGCTTTGAGGCTGATGAGATTGGCGACGACCTAAACGAGTAAGTATCCAGTGTCCCCAGCGAGGACTACGGAGAGTGCTGAATCTGCTAACCAAAATAGCGAGTACGACGTCATTTTGCTTTACACTCATCTTTTACGGCTGTCACAAAAGGAGAAGACCACAAGACTCATCCTATCTACGCTGTACAACTTACTCGAAAGGAACCAAACCTCGCTTCTTCCCACCGCCGTCCTCGCCCGACTACCGGCTCTTCTGGACAACCTTGGCAGTCGCCACATGACGGACCCCGATCTGCTGGAAGATTTGCAGAGCCTGAAGGAGTTGCTGGACGAGTACACCAAGACCAAGACAACCTTTGACGAATACGTTGCCGAGGTACACTCTGGTCACCTCCGCTGGTCGCCTCCTCACCGAAGCCAAGTATTCTGGGCGGAGAATGCCAGGAAAATTCTCGAGTTTGAGAACGGCGAGATCCCCCGGAAGCTTGCCGAAATCATGCAGAAGCCGTGGGATAACGACAAGCAAGTCCTCGCCATTGCCTGCAATGACATTGGCTGTCTGGTCAAGGAAGTCCCCGAGAAGCGCTATCAATTGGAAAAGGTTGGCCTCAAGACTAGGGTCATGGAGCTGATGCAGAGTGACGATGAGAATGTGCGATGGGAGAGTTTGCGGGCGTTGGGCGGCTGGCTCAAGTACAGTTTTGAGCACCAGTAGGTTTCAGGTGGGATGGCCTGCATTGTAGATTTTCGTTATTGTATGCGCAGCAGACATCCGGTTGTTTATTAGTAGACGCCCTACAATGTACTCAGTACATACGTAAGTTAGATCACGGGCACAGCTGACTGGGGCGATCCGCGTATATCTGACAGTGTAGCCAATTGGCATAACAAAGGCTGGGGACTCGTTTGGGGGTCTGCCGGGCGTCGGAGGCCATGGAGACGGGCAGTAAATCGAGACCAGCTGTAATTTCTCGTTCGCAACGGAAACAATAACGTTATGGAATGGGTGATGTGGTTTGAATCAGGTAATGGAAATACTCGTTAGTCTACCGAGTACATCGGACGGCGGCGCTAGAGTGAGTGCTTAGAGGGGGCCCGCGGTGCCTCATCTCTCTCATTTTGTCCGGGGACCAGCGCGGCTCGATATCGGAGAGTCCGTGGTTACCCGAGCCCCACCACAGCTCCTACTCAATTGAGCATTTCATCAGTCATCAATTCCACATCACCTTGGCTTGTGTCGATGGATGTTTCTCTTGCATTTTGACTCCAATTCTTTCCCCTCCCACTCCCCCTCCCTCTCCTCCCTTCTTTTTCTGTCGCTGCCTTGTCTCAATTGCATTTTTTTTGTCTTATAGATAACCAGCATTGACCGAAATGAGGGGATTTGGAAACGCTGTGCGGGCTGTGCCCCGGCTCCAGGCCTCTCTCACCAAGAGCCGACTCAACACCTCATTTGCGGCGACAGCCGCGTTCAAGGTGAACCAGCAGAGCGGCGACGTCCGACATGCCTCCGACACTGCCAACGCGGATCTCAAGAAGACTCCTTTGTACGACTTGCATATTGCTCAGGGGGGCAAAATGGTGCCCTTTGCCGGCCATAGCATGCCCGTCCAGTATGCCAACGCCTCACTCGCCGAATCTCATCACTTTACTCGCAACCATGCGTCGCTCTTTGACGTCAGCCACATGGTCCAGCACATCTTCAAGGGCCCTAATGCTGCTGCTTTCCTGGAGAAGCTGACCCCCTCTGGATGGCGCAACCAGGGTGTTATGCAGAGCAAGCTGACCACGTTCCTGTGGCCTGGAACCGGTGGCATCGTCGACGACTCTGTTATTACCCGTATTGGCGAGGACGAGTACTATGTCGTGACTAATGGCGCATGCTTCGAAAAGGACTGCAAGTACCTCGATGAGGAGCTGGGCAAGTTTGGTGCCGGCGTTGAGTGGACTAGACTGGACGGCTCCGGCCTCGTTGCTCTTCAGGGTCCGCAGGCCGCCGAGATTCTCAAGGAAGCCCTGGCCAGCGAGGTCAACCTGGACAAGTTGTACTTTGGCAACGCTGTGTATGCTGATCTCAAGCTGTCTGACGGCGGCAAGACGCATCCCGTCTTGATCAGCCGCGGTGGCTACACAGGCGAGGATGGGTTCGAAATCTCCTTCAATGGCAAGCTGTATCCCGCCCTGGAGTCGACGACCCCCGCCGTTGAGTCTCTGCTGAAGATTGCCGGGCCTGAACGTCTGCAACTCGCTGGTCTGGGTGCTCGCGACTCTCTCCGTCTGGAGGCTGGCATGTGTCTGTACGGCAACGACCTCGACGACACCACAACCCCTGTCGAGGCTGGTCTCGCCTGGGTCATTCCCAAGGACCGTCGGGCCACTGGCGGCTTCCATGGCGCCGAGGTCATCATTCCCCAATTGACCCCAAAGAGCAAGGGCGGTGCTGGCGTTGAGCGCCGTCGTGTCGGGTTTGTCGTCCAGGGCGCTCCTGCTCGCGACGGCGCCGAGGTTCAGAAGAATGGCGAGACGGTTGGCAAGATTACCAGCGGTGTCCCCAGCCCTACTCTGGGCAAGAATATTGCCATGGGATATGTCAAGGATGGTCTGCAAAAGGCTGGTACTGAGCTGGATGTTGTGGTCCGTGGACGCAAGAGAAGAGGCATTGTTACCAAGATGCCTTTCGTGCCTTCACGTTACCACAAGCCCGAGTAGGGCGAGACATGCTTTTTTTATGTTTTTTCTTTTTTTTTCTTTCTTTCTTTCTTTTTTTTTAAAAAAAGGGTTGCATTTCAATAGGCGTATTACAGTCAAGGGAGTATGGGCCCAATTTCGATACAGGTGTTTATTCCGAGGATTTAAATCGATATCCATGCCTAGCTGCAGTTTGTGGCAGAATATACTTGCTCACTGAGAAGTATACACTAGTATACTGCAGTATGCTATAATATAGAGCGCGATAGTAAGGTGCCCGATCTGGTTAATACTTTTTGCCTCCCACTGTATTTGACCTAGCTATATATCGTCGGGTCGCTTCCGACTACTTCCTCGCCAACACTATCCATGCCTCAAACTTCACCCTCCCCAAAGGCATCAATCTCTTCTTTCAGCGCTCCATCAACAGCCGCCTCCCACTTCTCCCTATCGAAAGCGCTCCAGCCCTCTGTCGACATCTTGCCAGAATCCCTGACCATAAATAAACCCTCTCAACCGGGCCAAGGCATACCCCCTCTCACAAACCCCTTCACCAGAATCGTCATCTTGGCTCTTACAAATACCGTATCCTCCATTGCCTTGGCTGCTAGGCTTTCCTGCAAAACAATTGCGACCTTGGAGGCGGGACGACGGGTACCGGGACGAACCGCCCTCTGCGCCTTGCGTATTGTAGCCCCAAGCCAGACCCTTTTCCGTGTCAGGCTTGCCGCTAACCCACCGTCCTTCAACGTCCGGAAAACATATCTCAATGAAACGACGGGTTCCGAAAAGACAAAGATGCTGAAATTGGCAATGATGTGTGTGTGTGTAGCAATCGCCAGAATGGGACGTCGCGCCGAGTCGAGTTCCTTGGCGGTGATGCTGGGGGACGTCGCGAATGCTTCGGCGGCGGGCGCTACCATGGCGGCGTTATTACCTGTGATGAAGATCCCGGGGACACTGGGGACATCTTTCGGAGAATGATGGAGGCGGCTGCTTCTATGCCGGCGGCATGGTCGTGAATGCTAGATGTGGGTGCTATGGGTTTGACGGCGGTGATGTAATCGCACGCGGAGAGTAAGGCGGATGAGGTGCTGTTGCCTGTCTGGCGGATGTAATTGGCTGTCAAAGCGGCAGAATACTCTGATGGCGGGCTTGGGGATGCCGTGCCTTTTCCTCTTTTGGAGTGGGAGGGGTGAAGCTGAGATTGGACGAGTGGTGATGATGGCTTTGGTGTTGACTCTTTGAGTTCTGAAAAGCGGGATAGTTGGGGCGTCAGCTGGGCTGACGGGGACGTGTCCGCTGCCAAATAGTCGCTTGGGCGGCGTCAGCACGAGCGAACGTCATCTGCCTATGGGGGGGGAGAAAATTCTACGAGTAGTAGGCTTGGTGAGGGGATGGGTTGTTGAGGGCGGTGGTTGCGAGGTGCAAGTGACTGGTATTTAGTATCCTATTGCTCATCTATGTGTCCATCACGACAACCCATTTTGACATGTAGATGATGAAATGATGCGATTTCTTCTCTGTGGTTGATTTACCAAAGGTGAATCATGCCATGTGTGAGGCTTCCCAGAGGACGGGCTCTGGCAATGGGCTCTGGCGACGGCCTCTTTTCTCTTTTGTTTCGGGCCAAGATATCGTTCGTTCTAGTTTGTGCCGGTGCCCGGTCGACCGCATCGGCGGTTGTCTCGCACAGAGCGAGTATGGGCAATCTCTTCCTTGACCTGAATCAGACTTGAATAGCCCTCCTGAAGTCGACACCGTTTGGAATGCCGGTGAATTACAAGGACCAGACCTAGTTTAGGGTCGCTCTGGTAGTATGTAAATGAGTCCTTGGTCTTGGGCTTACTTTCTTTATGAAAATTGAGTGGGCAAGCTCCTATTTTGATGTGTGCTTAGTATATGGACTTTAGAGGAAGAATATATGGCCATGGGCTCTTCTTGAGGCAGCCACCTCACGCGGTTGGAACATTCTAAACCAGAGAAATCAGAATTCTGAGGCAGTGAGCGCACACTACATTTTATAAACGGCGCTTGGAGACAATGCCACCTCAAAGACATAAAGCGGTGGGCGGTGATGCTAGCAGCCTTGTTGAGGGACCGCCTGGATGGTAGGGTCACAGAAGGGCGCCAGACTTACTGGACAAGTCACCGTTGCTGCAAGTTGACAGAGCAGGGAGTGCAAGGTGATCTCTAAGCCTACTACTGCTCTCATATGGCAAGCTACGACGGAACAATGCGGCCCTGGACCCTAAACAACATGGAGTGTTTTCAAGCTCTTCAGCTATGGGAACCTACAGAGAACACAGGGCTTTTTTTTTCTCCGTAGCAAAAGATAACGCGAGGCTGGGAATACGACAGATACGGCGCAAGCTGGTCGCAGTCTTGAATACTCCGTAATAGTGATGCTTACTGTTGGCGAGAACTATTGGCAACAATCGCCATCAGATTTGCCGCGTCATCCCAAACAAGGTTTCGGGCCATCGGGTCTACGACCTGTGGCTGTTGGCGAGATGTACTGCGCCATCTGTCAGTCAATGGATAAGTACTTGCAGTCTCGACTTATGTTCAATGACCTAGCTGTAAGGAGTCGGGTAAGCATTCCAGGTGGAAGCAGCTGAATCTCACCGAACGCTGGGGGCTATAAATAAAAGGACGCCTTTAACCCGAAAGATACTCTCTCAAGTCTTGCGTGAGTAGTTCCCGCACACATCATCTAATCTTGGCCATCATGAAACCCTTTACTATTATCGTGACTGTCCTCGCAGGAGTCGGGTTGGCAGGCCGATTTCCAGCGTGTAGAAGGGTGAGTTTACAATATGCAATGAGTAACAATAACGCCTGACAAGGCAACTAGCCATCTAGCGAGTGCATCATCGCGTGTCCGCAGAACCCGTGTCCCGCCGGTCACATCTGCTGTGAAACGACTTGCGGAGGTCGCATCTGTGTAAGTTCATTCCGCGTGATGACTGAACAGTGTACTGATACTAGTTGATTTACAGGAACCCGTACGTGCTTCGCGAAAGTAGTAGTGTTAAATGGTGGACTAATAACGGCCCATATGTCTAGGAGATGCCTTGGTGAAACTTGCTGTCGAGAGTGATGAAAGATATCAGGATATCATTGGAAAGGCTGGACCTGCTGGAGAAAGCTTTGGTCGTTGTATGGAGTTCTCTATCTGAGTTTAAGCTCGGCCGACCATGAGCGGGCAAGTTCTGAATATGGACACAAGACCTTCTCAAAGTAAATCTAGAACATATGTGGCGTCTAAATGTATGCTCAAGGCCTTAATTCGGAACCTTAGTGGGATAAAGATGGAGAAAGGCGAACCACTGTTTGTATCAACCGTCATCGACATCAAAGGGAAACACTGATGAAGAGCCAATCTAATAAGCTTCTTGGAGCCAAGGCCACAAGGGAAAGCCCGCTGGAGATTACAGCCGTGGTCAACAGCTGGAAGGATGGGTTCGTTGCTGAATATGAAGCTGGCCAAACCGATGGAGCTGTAAAAGCTTGTACGAGAGTGCGAACAAAACCCACAAAATACAGATAAGCCGGAATAATAGCAATCAAGAATAAATCAAGCTGAACTGAATCACATTGAAGAAGCCGTCCGTCCGACACAGGTTTGCAAGGGTCGATCTCGCAACCGCATCAATAATGTCGCCACGATTACCATGGGAAGCCGTCACGGGATTTGCGTACGACGACCCTCAAACGAGCGGCTGTGTTGGTCTAGCAACGATGAATTCCTCGTTTGATGACGATTCTACTCAGGAAGAAGGCCTGGCGCTGTTGGAAACGACGCTGAGAGGTTGCTGTTGCGATGAAGGAGGCAAACAAAAGAATGGATGAGGATTACAAAATCTGCACCACTTGAGTTTGAGGCGCCACCCCACTTTCCGGTCCGAGCTTCCGAGACCGAGGGTTAGGGTTATGCACTACGAGAACCACCTGGGAGTTATTAGCAGAGAGTCTAGATGGTCCAGCTTAGATAAGGGCTTTTCCTGCGGCAGCAGAGCCTAATGTGTTCTGGGGCGCTATTATCCGTTCAAGGTCCTCAGAGGGTCTTCTGAAGAGTCTGAAAAGAAGTCCCGGTGGGTTGTTAAGGTGACATCGCCGTATTCTTGCCACGTAGTGAAAGGGAAGGTAATGAGATGGTCCTTAGCTTCTAGGGATAAGGAGGGCCATAGCTGGTCTTCTTCTTCTCAAGACGATGATGACGATTGATCTTCTTCTGAGGAAGTCAATGATGAATATTATGGGGAGGAAAAGGTGTTATCTTCGCGTGTGTCTCCCCAAGTGTGGGCAGGGGTGTGTGTCATGTGACTAGAAAAGCTTCCTTCGAGGAAAGGGAACGGCTCGTGCCATAACACTCATGTTCTTGATTTCTTTGGGAGACATTGAACCGAACTAAATATCTTTTGACCTCAGTCACTCATAAAGTATATATACATTTTGCACTTGAACCCTCTATTGATAGAGCTAAGAAGAGGATTAAGAAGGAAACATAGAAATATTAATTCCCCCCCAACAGATCATAAATCTGGATCAACGTTTGTTAAGCCACGCCCAATACTCCATTATGCTCCGACGAATGAATTTAAGGTTATCAATAAGTTGATAGTACGTCATAGGGCTATTCGTATCTCCGATCTCAGAACCCAACCAACACGTTAGTTTCTTACCTTCATCTCGTGTGAAAACACAAAGATACCATTTAGGCCCAAAAATAGCTAAACCAAGGAGATATTGCGGCTGTAAGACAGGGGTTTTTATAGCTGTTGATGTTGGTTCCTCTTGCTTACTTGATTATTTTTCTTCTTGTAGCTTTTCTAGTAATTCCTGTAGTTGATCAAGGAATGACCAATGTGCCCTTTGCCAGATGCAGAGTTGTACGCGTGCTTCCGCTTCACCCCCTAAGCTTCCTTTTGTCTTAATAGGTACTGCGAGAAATCTTTTACTCTTTGATAGAAAGCTCGTTATACCAAGAACGTTGCCAGGGAAATGTTTTTGGATCTTGGTAAAAAATCGAGACCAAGGGACTGAATTGAACTCTTCGGAATCGTTTCTGCATTCGAACATTATACAAAAATCGATTTGAAGGCCAGTGTCGTTTGGTGAAGTTATTATACCTGTGAGATATGAAGATTCAAGTTTGGCTAGTGTACTAAATATTTATTAATACGTGTGATTAATAAAAGTATTATATAATAATAACATACCATGAGTCCATGACTCGTAGTTTAACCATGTTGTCTTAAATACCTCTTCTAATATGGGGGCATGCACGCTCGTATTCCAATTACTCTCGTATCCGAATCTTAGACTCATGTTTATAGACTCATCTACAGATGATATTATCTGTGATGGGCTAAGTGAATTTTCAGTGAATTCAGACTCATCTGCGAAAACAGATGAAGAAGAGTCTTCATTAGTCGCAAAAGGCCATGCGTAACCTGGGTGTTGTTCTATTGCTGATTTAATGGCAGCTTGCATATCTTTAAAGATAACACCCTTCCCTCTAATAATAATTTTGATACTTGACAGAAGCTCCTAAAGTGGATTTGGCGGGTTATTAAGCCTCTGTATATTGTTTATTATGAGACCATCAGGTCCATCTTGTAGATCTCGTAGCATGTCATCTGGCGTTCGTGGTTCTGTTCGATTGGTCGTTGCGCGAGAGCGTGCTGAACGTATCGATGAAGCTGATCCAGGCGATCCGCATGCGTTGGCAAGCCAAAATTTTAAAGCTGGCGTGGATGGGCCGTTTCCTTTTCTGCCGTCATTAGCAGCAAAGCCACCATTAATAAGCTCCTCCTCGTTAGATTATAATGACTCTATTTCCGCATTACTGCTATTAACTATCGTATTGATATCGCTACGCTTTCATTTTTTGACTCGTGCTTCGCCTTCGTCTTGAGCCATATTATATGACTTTTGGTGTTAGTAGTTTTGCCGCGAGGATAATTCAGATTTCTTTTCGTGCGATTGGTATTTCGTAAATAGCGAGGGGCTTATAGAGGATCGGGTGTAAGAACGAGTAGAAGGAGATTCAGGTTTTATACTGGTGGTAGAATGCAGCCAGGATAACACAGGTATATCACTGTTAACCATGTCAAAGCAGCGTTTCAACAATCAAATCGTGAAATGTAAGATGAAGAACAGTGCCTAAGCGAGGGGTTTAGGAGGAGAATTAATGTGGAGAGTCAAGGTACCCACTATTATAGGTACGTACCCAGGTACGCAAGACTAAGGCCTATTTGGCATCCCTTGGCCTTTGATTTAAGATGTGAGAAGGAAGACCCCCAAGGCAACAGTGTCTTTTGCCTACTGGCAGACCGGAACCGCGTCCATAAGGAATATACAACCTGCAATTCGTTAAAAGAGCTCCATGCACATCTCCCAACTAACTTCGATTGAGACGACTCTGCATCGTGCTATCCCTCTTCCGCTGAGGACGGCAAAGCCACCCCCGCATAACTTTGTCCACCTACAGGGCACCCCGGATAGATGAGCGCGTTGTCGGACGATGGGGACACAATTCGCCTTCCACATGCCGGCCGATACGCTTGCTTCGTCGTCCCCTTTAAGCTCTCGGCAGGTCACCGCCCACCTGCAATGCCGTCCTATAGCTCCACGACTTCCGTCCGGCATCGTGGCATCACAGGTCTTTGACTTTTGTGGACGGCGCCACCGAACGTCAACGCCGCAACGGGCCAAACCATTGGACCCCTCGTCGTATGACGCTGACGCCATTCCCATGCAGCATCAGCCGCAGAGCTGGAACCGGAAACAGATGGAAAGGAAGCTTCAATTTCCTCTCACAATCGGACTCGTTCTCTCGCCAGAATAGTTCTTGAATTGTACCGGCTGTCCTAAGTGAGCTTCACAATAACAATAACGACAACAACGACGGCGAAACCCTCAGCCTGCATAGCCAACTCGACCATTATGAAGGCCCTCGTGTATAGCGCCGCCAACTCCGTGTCTATCCAGCAAAAGCCAGACCCTACAATTCTATCACCTAGCGATGCCATCATTAAGCTCACCAAAACGACCATCTGTGGTACGGATCTACACATCCTAAAGGGCGATGTTGCAACGTGCCAAACTGGACGAATTCTCGGTCACGAAGGAATTGGAGTAGTTTCCTTGACGGGACCGTCTGTATCCCGCTTTTCTCCAGGTGACCGCGTGCTTATTTCATGCATCTCAAGCTGTGCCGCCTGCGAATACTGTCGTAGGGGCATGTATAGCCATTGCACATCCGGCGGCTGGATCCTAGGCAACACTATTGACGGCACGCAGGCGCAATATGCGCGAATTCCCCACGCAGACTCTAGCCTTTACAAGATCCCTGCCGGGGTGGACGATGCGGCCTTGGTGATGCTTAGTGACGTTCTCCCCACAGGTCTCGAATGTGGTGTCCAGAACGGCAGAGTCCAGCCTGGCTCGACCGTCGCCGTGGTGGGAGCAGGACCTGTGGGCTTGGCGGCGCTGATGGCGGCGCAGATGTACTCACCATCCAAGATTATTGTCCTTGATGTAGATGACAAGAGACTGGAGACGGCAAGGGAACTTGGTGCGACCGCCGCTGTTAACAGCAAGGCTGAGGATGCAGTTGCGCGTGTAAAGCAGCTGACAGACGGCAAGGGGTGTGATGCTGTGATCGAGGCGGTTGGAATACCGGCGACGTTTGCGCTATGTCAGGAACTACTCGCCCCTGGAGGAGTGCTTGCCAATGTCGGTGTCCACGGAAGCAAAGTCGATCTTTGCTTGGACCGTCTGTGGGACAAGAATATCAGTGAGTCTGGCCAAGTATTGGGGGAATGCGAAAACTTGCTAATCGTTTCAAGCCATCACAACAAGACTAGTCGACACAGCATCGACGCCTATGCTGCTGAATATGGTAGAGTCGGGGAAGCTCAAAGCGGCGCGCTTGGTTACACATCGTGCGTCTCTCCCCAAAGTCTGGACACGTACCAGCGCATTTGCGTGCTAACGTTTAAGTAGGCTTCAAGTTTGATCAGATGGAAGAAGCATACAAGGCTTTCGGCCAGGCAAACCAGACTGGGTCTCTGAAAGTGTTGATCGATATGGAGTGATTTCCCCTCTCCTTTCATCCGGACCTCACAGTCGTTCGTTCACATGGTTTATTCACCGAAATATTCTTGGAGAGTTTGTCTTGTCGGATGAAAGAAATATTCAGATTGAAACACTGCCTGCATCCATATTATTGGCGTATACCAGATTCAAACTCGGTCCCTAAGCTGTGTGCATGTTTCAAAAATGTCGTCTTCGCTCCTCGGCAACGGATTCAACCAAGACTCATGAGGACGATTCTTGAGCCCAACATGGTCAACGCTTGGTCTCTGAGCAGTTTTCCAGCCGAAACAACCACCTAGACTTACCAGAGAAGTCATTTCATCACGACACAGATTTCTTGCGACCGTGCCTCTTGATGTCGTGCTTATGCTGAGGCGGCGTATTCACCGCAACAAGGTAATTCTGACCCGTCTCCGAAACGGCATGAACGGCAACATTCTCGCCAAACGGCCACTGCTCAACAAACTCGGCGTCTCCCCGGCAGTCATACTCGGCGTACTCCGACCGGTCGAGACACTTGTGCGCGGCCGTCCAGGCATCCGCACGATGAACATACACCCCCTGGATCTCTGTCCTCTGCAGGCTGCCGCTCCGATCGACGTTGTAGTCAACCATGGTCTGGACCACGTAATGTAAAAACTGTGCCCCTTCAGGAAGCCTCATGTTCCCACCTTCCGTGTCTGCATAGAGGGACTCATTGTTCGGCGTGGTGTCGATGCTCACGCGAAACTCTTGGCCGTCAAGGGAGCGGGCAAAGGCTAGGACACCATCACCGTGGATCCAAGTCTTGCCGGGAGTCTCTTCATCCAGAGTCCGCACATGGTACTTTTGGAAGTCGTCAGGCTTGAAGTTGAGCGTCTCGAGGGACTGTACGGCAAAGGCTTTCGCCGCCTCCAGAGTCCCGTGTGTTCCAAGCACAAATGTGGTACGGCTGGCTCCGGATGCGTCGTGACTATAGTCAATTACTGTGAGGATGGTGTGAAACAAAAGTTCGGGAACTTGATAAGACGCTGGCTGTTTGGTGGGATCCATTGTCAAGTCTTGCGAGAGCTGCGAATCTTTTGGCGGCGGGTGTGTGTAGAACTTTCTCGTGCGGAAGCCCGTTTGCTTTTTAATACCGTCGGGCACTGTACGTACGCAGTAACATATGGCAGTGGCGTGATGCATCGTGTCATCTCAAGACGGCTGGCATGGTCTCGATGCGTCTGGTTGCATCGTAGCGTGGTGGCGGTGGCCACACCACCTCCCTCCTCCACATGCAAAAAGCATGGTGCCGGAGCTCGCAAGTCAAAACGGAATATTGTGATGTAAGTAGGTGAGATATTGCGTTACTCTGTCCTGGGAGCTTTAAGCTCGTAGACCTGGTGGTTGACTGACGGTTGTCGGTTTGTGGGCCGTGTTGGCGGCGATGTGAGCTGATGTGAAATTGAGCATCTGATGACCATGATGGCCGGTACAATTTCGTCTTTGTGTAAGAGAGCTTTCAAATAAATTCCATGGCCACGTTGGATCTTTGAAAGCCATTTCACGGATAACGCCGGCTTCAGGGGCTTGACCAACTGTGATATTTCAAAGCGCTGCTTCGTACACCACAGACATGTTTGCCTTTATATTGTGACAATCTAAATGGGTTTGCGTTTTTATTCGGACACTGTGAACTGAATTGATGAGCACATTTGCAAGGCCAAGCACGGTCAACCAACAGGCCTGGCAAACAAGCAAACGTTCACGACGTTGTTGACGGTCTGTGTTGTACGCAAGGGCCAAGGGGATTTTCCCAAGAAATTGCGGATTTGTAAAATGTCCATGTATGATGATCAAAATGTCCTGGCTATTCGTTTCACCATCCTCTTGATCTGGACGCAACGCAACCTCCACGGCTTCAGTGGCCATCACCGTCTTGGACGCATCCACGCGGCTGAGGCTGTCACTTTTTATTTCCACAAAGACGTAATGGCCCAAACATCAAACACAGCTACAGTCCATCCTGTGATTGAGAGAAACGACCACCACAGCTTCATGGAATACGCTCTGAAGCAGGCCCGGCTATCCCCAGCGGCCCATGCCGAGTTTTGCGTTGGCGCCGTACTGGTTGATTCCCAGGTAAATCGAATTCTCTCGGCGGGCTATTCCATGGAGCTTCCTAGCCCAGTAGGCGACCAGGGCAATACGCACGCCGAGCAATGCTGCTTCATC
Organism: Metarhizium acridum; assembly: GCF_019434415.1. NCBI lineage: Eukaryota > Fungi > Ascomycota > Sordariomycetes > Hypocreales > Clavicipitaceae > Metarhizium > Metarhizium acridum. Next base: position 2,616,439 of record NW_027094016.1, on the reverse strand, counting down.
AAAGTTGCCCTAGCACACAACCTGCCACCGGCCCATGCCGAGGACCATATCCGCCACGTCCTGCCTGCAAGAACTGTGCTCTACACGACTATGGAGCCTTGCAGTCATAGGTTGAGCGGGAATACCACGTGTGTCGAGCGAATCTTGAAGCTCAAGGGCGTTATACGTTCCGTGTACGTAGGCATTCGCCAGCCTAGTACATTTGTTCGCTGCAATGATGGAATGAAACGGCTGCAGGAAGCTGGAATTGAGGTACGGATAACAGAGGATATGAAGGAGTATATTTTGAATGTCTCAATGGCTGGACACTGAGCTGCCAGTCCTTGGCCCTCATGGTGTCCTTCACCACGTCTTCGAGGAAAGTCGTCGACCGCAAACATCCAACGCCTCATCGCGACTAATGGCCTCACGGTCATTGATACACTCGATGTAAATTACGTCATAGCTCGCATCCGAAAGATTGGGAATATCTCTTAGCGTGGTCATGATGATGAGTTTTGTTGCAGTGGTCAACTAGGTTGTGGCATAGGGAGCAAGCTGTCGTGTGCGAGGGAAGGGTTGAGGTCTTGCCAGCATGCTTTGTCTCTTGTGTATCGAACCTGGAATGAATGTGATTTTTTGAAAGGCAATAGAGGGAGAGTTGTAGAACTGACTAGAAATAAAACAAAAAGACCAAGAAGGCGGGAGAACTGCAACGGAGGGGGCCACGCGACAGATCCCACTCGATTTCTCGCACCGAGCAATGGCTCGGTTGCGGAACGAAATCAACTCATAGTAGTTCATTTTCATATTTTATGTTTAGGATTTATATTTAGATGAAGCGTGCCGTTAGATTCATTTGATACGTTGGGACGAGAAAGCGAATCCTGTTGTCATCTTCACCATTCATTCCTGCCATCTTGCTGTCTCATCACATGTATTGCCCAACTTTACATATTTATGAGCACAACTGAAATCTAGCTTTTATCCGTCACACGTTGTGGCTCATTTGGGTTTTGACTCATCCTATGATTGAGCCTCCTGATCATCAAGACTAATTGAATATTGGAATATGCTTTGGAGCAGCACTGAGACTGGCAGTCTCCGCCAGCGCCTACCCCGGTTTTGCGCCGGAGATGTGCTGGTTGCCTTTAAGAATAATCATATTCGTCAACGGGATATTCGATGAGCTTCCGGGACAAACGGGTACTGATATCTGTCGCACGCATGCCGAACAATGCTACGTCATAGATCTAAGAATGGACCCTCCTGTCTCGGAGAAATAAGATATTGAAATTTATGAATATGAATGCCTCGCATTCAGGGCTCATTCAGGGCTGCTGCGGGGATTTCGAGAAGTTTCTGTCGAGCCTCATGGGGTGGGCTTCTGGGGCACTACAAGCAGGATCGTTGTTGACCTGGCTGAAGGGAGGGACTGAAAGATCGTTTTTCAGCAAAGTCCTTATACAAGAGCGAGGGAGACGCATGGTTAGGAGCCGGTATAAATCTGCCCAGGCTATTCGCTTCATTTGCCCGTTTTGGTTCCTGCTCCAAGTGGCTTCGGATCACTGGTCTCTACGCCAGATGTACACTTCATAGCAGACCATCTTGAACTGGGTGACAAAATGCCTATGATAGACCAGTTCGGTTGTGTTGGGTGCTTGCTGTTTCTTTCCTCACAATGAATGTAAGACGCCATTCACTGAAATCGAATACCAATGTCATATGCTTAGTTCCAATAGACGAGTTGGCTACTGGATGCTCCTCTGTGATAATATTGGGGCAGACTACTTGGAGGCGTACCGCCCCATAGTCCCAATATCAGCACCGGGGTCCGGAAGAGGATCGCGAGGGCACGTTGGGACTTTACAAGCTGCAAAATGTATAATCCCTCTCGCGAGTGAACGACAGGACTGATACTCAACCATCAAGACGATTTAATACCCACGTTTCTGCACTCTCCGCAGACAATACGAACCCTTAATCGCAGCAAGGCGGACAATCCAAAGAGTGAGTGATGACATGCCACAGGGTGTTATAAGATATGCGGGGCCAGGTCTTCAAGTACGGGAACATCGGGAAGAGCCCCGAGCCTCACGGCGACTTGGATATCGTTACGAAACTATTCAACGCCGAGCCTTGTCCATGGCGGGGCGTAGGAGCGGTAGACAGCTACCCACTAGACGTCGGAGTGTGAAATGGGATGGCCGAAATACGGGTCCGAAACTCGAATCGAAGCAAGCGCTTTTACCGCGGGAAACGTAAGACTGCGGCCCATCTTTGTACCTTTGTTGATGTTGCAAAATAGATGCTGTCAACACGCTAGTAGAAACTTGGCCAAGTAAATCATATGCTTAAACACACCGTATTATAGTGTTGTCATCTGCCACTTGAGCAGACGCGCATGATCAGGCGAGCCGCCAACCCACCGGCATTTCACTGCCACAGAGGGGGCCAAGGATGACACATTGTAGTCCATCAAGGTGTCGAAATCCGTTGAAGTCCGAGGCGGATGCCATGCCTGCGGTGATGGTGTGGAAACGTCTGGTGAGCCCCGAGGGCCATAAACGAGGTCGCGTGCCCCTCCATGCCCTCTTATTCGCGGTGGCGCTGTCGCAGTCGCCGAGGCGGTCGGTGTGGGCATTGTCTGGTGGCAGTTGCACCGGTTGACAACTCGACGCCGTGTCACTGGCGCACGTGTTGGCGGCGATGCATGAACATTGGCCCAATCCAGATCGGCGGGCGGCCCGTGATGGTGACATGGACTAGCTGAATAGACACTCGCCATTTGTGCGGAAGTACCGAATATACCAATCACTGTTTGGATTGGGTCCTGAGAAGAGTGTAGTTGCAGTCAGAGTGAGGAGCATGAGGAGCATGAGGAGCTCTAACAATGGCTTGATCGTGTTGCCGGGATCAGGTTTGGGATAGATTGGTGCTTTGGGCTTTGGAGTTTTGAAATTTACTAGGGCGAAGGTGGAAGTGGAAAGTGCACCGGATGCACTTGCCCCAGATCCTCTTGCTGGCTTGCTAACGACTCATGAGTCCGAGTGAACCTGTCAATTCTCTTCTTTCATCTCACACCGGATAGTTTTCTTTGCGCTCTACACCTTGCAACTCTCGTCTTCCCTTTAACTTCACCATTCTACTGTACTCCCTCAGACTTTTGCCCTTCATTTGTGCAACCGCATTCTGCTGGGGCACCCACTGATCTTTGGGACCTGCAGCCCATTTTTACGTCACCCGAACGAATACAACGTCAGAAGGCGGACTCGTCCGGCTGGATGAATTTTCTGTCCACAACCGACGCGACCACCCGCCCCTTGGCTCTCGTCGAACCACAGGATCAGGCGCTCGGTTTTGGAGGGCCGAGGCGACTCACACTGAACCGTCTCTACCAAGATTCCCCGGTTCATTCGCATGACCACTCTACGCCATCTTAACATTGCTACCGGACAGTCAACTATTCGCAACCGTCAATGTTATAAATTCAGTCGATAGCAGTCTTCTCGAACCGCTCCCATAAATTCTTATGCGCTGTACTAGGCTCTAGATCTCAGGACGCTCTTTTTTTTCTTCTTCTTCCTCGTAAGCCTCGTTTTGATACCCCGTACCTAGGCGCCACCATGCCTTGTCCAGCCTTTTGGCTGCAAGCTCAGACATTTCTGGCACTGAGCTGTGGCGTCATCTCGTCGCCAATTTTGGGCGACTTGCCCCAAAAGGCCCTGCAATATGAGTCGCAGCTGCATCAAGAGTTACAATCACGCAAGCTACATGGTCGGTTCCTGCATATCACAGGTTCGCTCCCGTCCCATCCCACTCTTTTGCCTTTCCTGGCGACCAGCATGTACTCACAAGAAAACCATTCAGATTTCCACCCTGATGAGTTTTACAAGCCTCACACGTCAACCGAAGACGGTATCGCGTGCCATCGCGGCAATGGCATGGCTGGGACGTATGGAGCAGAAAAAACGGATTGCGACTCGCCATTTTCCCTCGTGGACGCTACCTTGAAATGGATAGAAGAGAATGTCAAGGACGACATTGATTTTGTAATATGGACAGGCGACTCGGCGCGACACGACAGCGATGAAGCGCATCCGCGAACCGATAAGACTGTCCTCGATAGCAATAAAGCCGTTACTGATAAAATCATCAAGACTTTCAGCTCACCCGAGGGGAAGCTTGAGGTTCCCATAATACCGACATTTGGAAACAATGATTTTCTTCCTCACAACATTATGTATCCCGGCCCTAATCACTGGTTCGCGGCTTATGGGGAGATTTGGGATCGATTCATCCCAGAGGAACAGCGCCATTCTTTCCAATTCGGCGGCTGGTTCCATGTCGACGTCATCCCTGGAAAACTTACAGTTTTTAGTCTCAACACAATGTACTTTTTTGACCGTAATGCTGCTGTGGATGGTTGCGCGCTACCGTCCGAGCCCGGGTACAAGCATATGGAATGGCTTCGGGTGCAATTGGATCTCATGCGACAGACAGGCGCGAAGGCCATTCTTATGGGTCACGTCCCACCCGCAAGAACCGACAGCAAGAAGAATTGGGATGAAACTTGCTGGCAGCGATATACCCTATGGCTTCAAAAGTACCGTGACGTGGTTGTCGCCTCGCTATTTGGCCACATGAATATTGATCATTTCCTTTTGAGCGACACCAAGGAAATCGACTTGGATGTGGCAGCGGGTCAGAGTCCTGCCGCACGCAGCGTCATGCGAAAGTCGATCAACGAGTCCGAATTTTCCGCCCGAGGTAAAGAGGACTACCTCCAAGAGCTGCGGGAAATTTGGGGCGACATTCCTGGTTCTGCCATTGAGATGCTTAATGAAGAGGATGACCCCTCCGAGGTCGATGCTGAGAAGAAAAAGAAAAAGAAAAAGAAGGGCTTCAAGAAGATTGGAGGAAAGTATGCCGAACGATATCAGCTTTCCTTTATCAGTCCAAGTGTGGTACCCAATTACTTTCCATCCATGCGAGTATTCGAATACAATGTGACTGGGCTGGAAAATGCCACTGTTTGGAAAGAAAAGAATGCAATGGAGAAAGTGCAATCAACTGAAAATTTGGAGCTGCGATCCATTAGCATTGAAAAGAAAAAGAAGGGGAAGAAGGGGAAGAAAGGAAAGAAGGGGAAACAAAAGCCCAAGGATCCAAACTTGATCATCCCAGACGATCCTCCAAAAGCAGCGCTACCTGGGCCAGCCTATTACCCACAGCAGTTTACCTTGACAGGATACACTCAATACTTTGCCAACCTCACTCACATCAACAATGATCAACCTGGTTTGGACGGCGTCGAAAGATTTAAATGGCATGATGGCAACCACGGTGACAAGAAACCAAAGCACAAGCCAGCCCAACCACGCAACTTCCAATTCGAGGTCGAGTACAGCACATTTGATGATCAACAGTTCAAACTCAAGGACTTGACCGTCCGAAGTTATCTGCATCTGGCATACCGCATGGGCCAGCGCAGCAAAACCAAAGAGATTGCAGAAGGTGGTGGTGGTGGTGGTGGTGGTGACGTAGACGCAGATAAGAAGAAAAAGAAGAAAAACAAGAACAGGAACAGGAACAAGGAGAAGAACAAGACTTGGCTGCACTGGCTCAACTTTGCCTTTGTTTCAACTGTTTCAGAAGACGATTTGGAGAAGATGTAGGGCTATTTGGTTGAGATTTTGCTTATTTCATGGCATGCATGGCGTTTGTAGCATTACTCGGAGAGGCCGCCTGGCCACACATTTTGGACTTGAGCATTGCATATATGTACGAGTGTTATGATAGATGACTTATAATGGCGATTACGATTTGACTGATCAGGAAGTGTTAAGGTGCCTGAGCAAGTAAGTAACATGTGCAGCTCAACAATAGCATTCCGCTGTCAAGAGAATCGATCTCACGGCGTACGAGTTACATAGCACTCTAGCAGGCACAGGTACCGTGTGTAGGTCTGGTACAATTACCTAACTAAGTTATCTAGGTACCTACTTAAGTACCTAGGTAGGTAGGTAGGTATTTTGAGGGGCGTCACGAGGTGTGGTTCAGGCTCGAACGTGGATACCCTACGACATGCGCACATTTCTCTCTTTGCTGTCCCTTTAACTATTCATGTACAAACGCCACGTTGTTGAGCATGGTTACCCAAGTTAAAGGCAACGGCAGACGCCCGCGGCGGCTCCCATGTCTAGCGCGCTCCTTCCTAGTGCCCACTTTTCAGCACATGACAAAATGGATCTGGGGCAAGTCCATTGTCGGATGTGCGCCTTTTGCTTCGAGAGGCACTAGTAAACACTTCAGAAGCCGGGACAAAAAAACGGTTGTGGTTCCTGAACAACTTCAATTCAACCCCTCTCGCGTCTTTCATTTGGTGGGGCACCTCAGGTTACCGGCGGGTCGCTCAGCGTAAGCAGCCTCTGCCGCTCTTGTATAACCGTCATCGGAGCAACCAGACACTGCGTCTCAGGGCCTCAGCAGTTCGCAGTTGCAAATTCACACTTGGATCTGGGAGTATGACGGCCTCAGCACCTGCGCCGGCCCCGCGGGTTCTCGCCGTTGCGAGCCATGTATGTTTTCGTCCCTGAATCTTACTTTGGCTTGGAAATGACCTGCTCACTAGTCACTAGGTGGTATCTGGGTAGGTGATGGCAGAGTTGGCTGACTTTCTTGCCGCGTGCATCACCAACGGCGGCAATGGAAGAGAAAGTCTGCTGATATTCTCGTTTAGCTATGTCGGAAACAAAATCGCCGTCTTCACTCTTCAGTCGCTCGGCTACGACGTTGCCGCCCTAAACACCGTTCAATTCAGTACATACCATCTCACGCCCGTCGTTTCATCATCGGTTTGCTAATGTCGTGCAGGCAACCACACGGGGTATCGGAAGTGGACGGGCACAAAAGTGTCTGCCCAAGAAATCACAGACTTGTACGATGGTTTGCGCCAGTCTTATCTAGACGACTTCGACATGATGTTGTCGGGATACATACCCGGAGCGGAGGCCGTAGCCTCGGTGGGGAACATCGCCAAGGAGCTCAAGAACAAGAACAAGGGAGCGCCAGGGAACTTCTTCTGGGTTCTTGACCCGGTAATGGGCGATAATGGCAAAATTTACGTCGCCGAGGATGTTGTTCCCGCCTACAAGGAGCTGATCGAGCATGCGGACTTGATTCTACCGAACCAGTTTGAGGCTGAGTATGCTTTAACTTCAAAATCATTGACTATGATCAACGCTTTGCTAACATGGTGCTCGTAGACTTCTTTCAGAAGTCAAAATTGTTGATATGGAATCTCTCAACACAGCTATCCAAGCCCTCCATGACAAGTACCGCATCCCCCACGTCATCATCACATCCGTCAACTTCTCACCACCAGATCAACCGCCCTCGCACTTATCCGTCATCGGCTCCAGTATGACATCAGTCGGAAAGGCACGCCTGTTCAAAATTACCTTCCCTTCGATTGATTGCTACTTCTGCGGCACGGGCGATATGTTTGGTGCTCTCGTAACGGCTCGGATGCGCGAGGCCGTTGAATCCGTTCCGGGGCTCATCAATCGCGCAAACTGGCTAAGTGACGATACTGTGTCTGCTGCACATTTGCCGCTGGCGCGAGCCGCAGAAAAGGTATTAGCCAGCATGCATGAAGTGTTGACCAAGACGAGAGATGCTATGCCGGGTGTAATTGAAAGGACGAGAGCGCGGTTGACAGCGGAGGAAAGGGTCAGTAGAAAGGGCGAGCAGCAAATTAAGTCCAAGGCTTCGGAGTTGCAGTTGGTGCAGAACTTGGATTGTTTGAGGAGTCCTGGAGTAGAGTTTAAAGCACAGCAAATTTAGAGTTGGGTGTAAAGTCAAGTGAGAGAGGGAAGGAGAGACATAGATTCGCGTATGCATCCAGCCATGATATAATTTACACATTCATCCCGTCAGGATTCAGTGTTTTATTGCAGATTCTTGACTCTAGTTGAAGCTCTCTATGAGCTTAGTTTTAAACACCAAGGAAAATAATCATCATACATTATCATGGTAGATGGGCTGCCAGAGGCACTTCTTCATTTCAGCTTTCAGCCTCGTCTCCTGCGCGCCATCGATCGCTTCCTCGAAAGTCTTCCATTTTCAAGCAGCAGTGCCATTGGCGAATCCACCAGTGCTGCCGAAACCACCGGTTCCACGAACACTCTCTTCCAACTCCTGCACCTCCACAACCTCCGGGGTATAAATCCGCTCAATGACCAGCTGGGCAATACGATCACCCTCCTTGATCTCAAAGTCGGTCTCGGCGTGGTTGAACAGCAGCACCTTGACTTGGCCCCTGTAGTCGGCGTCGATGACGCCGGCGCCGGTGTCAATGAAGTGCTTGGATGCCAGTCCTGAACGGGGGGCGATACGGCCATCTGTCACCAGGATCAAATTAGCTTTCAAGGATGTTTTGGGGCCACTTTGTCCAGAATGAATGGTGGGCTTACAAGTTCCAGCGGGCACGGCGATGCTAATGTCTGTATCGACGAGGACCTTGCCCCTCGCAGGGACGACGGCATCCTTGGAAGCGTAGATGTCGTAGCCGGCGGCAAAGGCACTGCCGCGAGTAGGCAGGCGAGCCTTGTCGGAGAGCTTCTTGACTTGCAATGCGGGAGGGGCCTCCATGGTGGTGAGATCGGTCTTGACGCGCTTGGCCGGCGGCGAGGTGGTTGTGGCGGAGACGGATTCGGGGGCGGCAGACATTGTGGGTGGAAGAGGTGCAAAGGGGAAGATGAAGTCGGATGTTGGGGGATGGGCCTTGGTAGGGTGAAATATCTAAGAGAAGGAGGATGGTCGGTATTTGATGGGCTTTTCAGGTGTGTCGCGCATGTTGGCTGGGCTCTCTGGTCAAGGGCGTGGGGTTTGGGAAGCGAGGGAGACGCGACTTTGTTAGGACGACGCGCGACATCGAGTGCCGGCCCCGCTGACAGGTCAAATTGACCAGACAGAGTCAACATTGAACCGGCAGACGAAACCCAACCCAGCCAGCTTCAGTGAGGGGAATTGGCCAATGATAGCACTAGCCGCTACGGTCCGGCGCTGTAACTGGGAAGCGCGGGCGGTGGCTAGTATCAATGGGCACTGGTGACTGGGTCCCAGGAACACAGTCTTGTGCAGCACCAGATGCATAGTAAGTGGGTCCATAGTCCGCTGCCCCTAAAACATCCCTGGTCAAGGTGTAGAGTTTGGCAGAATATTTTGCCCATTAAGTTCTAGGTATACACTAACATACCGTAGTGTTTTAAAGCACCAAACGCAATAGTGAGGTACCTGACCTGGTGAACTGCCTGGTACTAGTGCCTTTTGCCTCCCAATGTTTTTTTTTTAAAAAAAGTCTCCCAAGTTATCCACAGGCCCAGTCCAGCTTGACGATACAGATTTTCAAATTGTCAAGGCACATCAACCTTCGCTTGTGAGTAGACAAGTGCGATTGATTTGCGTACCCGCTGCAATGGCCCTCACAATTCCGATATCAGAGGGACCCTTCGAGTCCATCGCATTCCTCGGAGATCGTATGGACTGGCCAGCCTGGTTTGACGATGTCACCGCCATCTCAAGGGCCTTGAATATCTGGAAATATGTCGATCCCGACGGCAAAGACCACCATCTGAGCAAACCCATCAAGCCTACCATCCCGAAACGGCCCAAGTTAAAAGAGCTACCGGCAAGAGAGCAATACGAGACGGACAAGGTGTACGATTTGCGTGTTGAGCAGGAGAGGCATGCCCACACTCTCTCTATACGAGAATACGATGTCTTGTATGAACAGTACCGCATGGACACTGCTAAATACCTAAGCGACCTTGCTGGTTACACGGCTGCCAAGGACGATCTTCAAAAGCTGTACGGAATCATTTACAGAAGCATTCCTGAGAGATACCGTGCGTACCTGAGATTAGATGGAGCAGAGGAGCCCCGAGATATGATCCTGTGTCTGAGATCGAGAATCCACCCTCCCTCGGATGAAGAAATGGCGCCGATTGCTCAACGACAATTTGACATCAAATTGAAAGCTCAGCCTACGGATGACAAGCAAGAATTTATCGAGGCTATTGCCTTGGCCGCCGTCCAACTGCATCGCCTCAAAGCGTCAACGTTTGACGAGGCTACTGCGGTCAAGGACCTGATCAGGTCTTTACAGACGATTGATAAACCGTTTGTAGATTCGTGGTCTCGCAAGTTTGATGGGGCCCCTGGACGGGCCTTCGGCACGCTGCTTGACATCGTCGAAGAATTCAAGTACAAGATGCGCATACCGGATGACAAGCCCTATCTTAAGGACCTGTCTGGTGCCACACCCACTCCGGCCTCCGTTTCCGGTAGCACAACGTTCGGGGAACCGGAGCCACCGATCTCCGTGGAGGACGAGTCGTGGAACCCCCTTGTTCAAAATCAAACAGCCAAACAGAATGGATTTGACTCGTCAAAACCGTCCAAGAAGGCAACGAAGGCCAAGGAAGACGCAGCTGTCGCCGACGAGCAACAGTCCAAATTCAAAATGGCCGATAGGGAAGCTACGTTCAACGAGAAACCCTCCAGGTCCAAGAACGGTGGTTCAGATCACCCGCCTGCAGAGAAATACTCCAAGTCCAAGAAGAAGGACCAATCGAACGGCGCTCTGACTATGCAAATCTGCCCAGGCTGTCAGTTGAGACATCTTATCCGAGGCGACGCCTGGTGGGAGAGCTGTTACGTGTACTACGAACTCGAGAATTTGGGTAATGTGCCGGAACATTTCACCGTCAGCGACAGGAAATTGGATTTGGCCTTCTCTCGACTGGAGGATTTCCCTGATGAGCGTAAGCGGGCACGGGAATGGGCGGAGAAAAAGGTTGGAGGGAATGGCGCAAAGGAGCCAGAGACTGCCGAATTTAATCTGTGGTGAACGGTTGATGTCACATGTAGACGAAACGAAAGAGGGTATAGCAGAGGAACAGGTGATGTAGCTGATGTATTGTGTTTTTGGGGTACATGGTCGTACACTTGGGGGCACAAGAAGCTTGATCGTTTTTGTTGTTGCGATGTCATCCGCATTCATCTGGGCACGCACGCGCTCCGGTAATGGCGATAGAAGCGTTTGTGTTGTGAATATTTACCTGTAGAAATACCAGTCTAATCAGTTTTCCAAGTCTCTTCCAAAGTCAATCAGCCGCAGCCTGTTCGCATCCTTGGGGTGAAACTGCGCAACCTTGCTCCGGACCAAGAACCTCACCGCAGCCGACTCCCGTTCCAGCACCACATACGACGCCGAATTATCCCCCTTTGCCTGAACCAACCTATTTGACAACTCCTCGGTCAACTCGCGCATCTCCCTCCCCGCTGCCTGGATCTCCTCCTCCCCATCCACTCTTCCGCCACCGCCGCTGGTCCTCCCGGCCGCCGCTCCCCAAATCTCATCTATTCTTCTCTGCCGCTTATCCTCCTCGCCGCCCTTGGGCTTCTTCAGCTTCCCCTGGGCGTTGAACCCGGCCGCCAAGTCGTCGGGATCAACCTCCATAATATCCCCCACCACGGGACCGCCCAGCTCCTCAGCCGCCAGCATGGGAGCAAGTTGATTGTCAATAAAATCCAGCAACGCCCTCATGAGCTGTTTCCTCTCCTTGTCATAAGCCTTCGTCTTGGCACGCAACTCATCCATCTTTTCGCGGGCGCTGTCCTCGGGTCTCATCTCAGCCTTGGCCGCGAGCTCCTGCCGCAGGGCTGCGATTCTCGACGTGAGCGCATCCGTGAGGAGGTGCTGGTCCTTGAGGTTGGTGCGGTCAGACTCGAGCTGCTTGCGTTCACGGTCTGCCTCGGCGGCGTGGGATTCCAGGTACGTCCTTGATTCGGTGATGGTTTGGTGCGCGCGGCGGAGGGCGAGGAGCGCGGGCAGCACGGAGCCGGCGAAGGGGAGGAAGGGCTCCGAGGTGGTGTTGATGGTCGTTAGGGCGGTTTTTATGACAGTAGCTTGGTCTTGTGGTGACAGGGGGACTTCTGTTTGCGCGGCGCGGATCTGATGGTTTTTGAGAGTCAGTGAGAGCATCGTGGTGCGAGGGCGAATAGCGCGTCTGAAACTCACTTTTTCGAGCTCGGATTGGTGTTCGCGGACTTTGCGTTGTAGCTCTTTCAGGGTGAAGCTCAGGTTTGCCGCGTAGACGTCGGCCTCGGTGGCTCGCGAGCCGTCATCCATTGTTGTGTGTGATGTGCAGGTGGAAAGTTGACGAGTGAGTGAGTGAGCGGGCGAGCGGGCGAGCGTCTCGCACACGCGTTGGTCTCTGGCAGCTATGTTGCGAATGATCTTATATAGGTCATAGATTTTTGCGTCATTTATAAAAAAGGCAGCGTGTGAGATGACTGGGAGGGGATCATTTAATGCGGCACATGTCCGACGGAATGTGAGTTTGACGACAAGCAGGTCAAATGAGAACGTAACATATATCACTTATGTGGGTGGGCTTATGCGAAGCCACAGATGAGGCGTAACAGACACCACGGTATTCATGCCAACACCATTCCAAGTCGCGTCAAGGCAGTTTTTTTTCAAGATCCTCCAGTAAGATGAAATGGCTCAAAATAGTATCTTCTTGTTCATCCATTCATCAACAGCCAGGCTTCCGTTGTTCGCCAATCACGCGGTGAACCTTGCCGCTCGTGTAACCCACCACCAGGTCAGCGGCCACGTGACACGCCTCACACAGGTGGTTTCTCTTTCTTCTCCACCCTGGCTGACTCTTCGCTCTCCCAACTTCTCGCGACACGCCTCCAGACAGAGCGACCATCAATTCTCACTCGGCAGAGAGTCTTCCCATCTCGGGGTGCCAAAGTCCCATATCTGAGAACCGTCTTGACGGCTTCGACCGCACTCCTCCAGCTTCGCTTTTCGTTGCGACCCATTCTCACCCCGCGCACTGGTATATTCCATGTTCGCCTGCTGACTCAACTCGCGCCCTTCTTTTGCGACTATCTGGTCATATTCCGCTGTATTGCGGCGTCCTCCGCACAACGACCACCCACCAGGCGATATCAGTCCGTTGGTTGTCAACTTTGGAGTGTGACCAACAAAGGTTTGGTTCGAGCTCAACGCTTGCCTCTTCCTTGTTCTACTTGCGAGAAAACCTTCATCCCAGTAGTCGATCGCTTCATCTCCTCACTCCGTTTTCTACCAGCCAAAGCAACTTCCATCATCGCACCTCCCTCCTCCTTCTCCTCCACAGTCACCTAGGAGTATTTCACCGAGGAAAGCCCTGGCGTTTCGGCACCCTTCTTTTATACATTTGCAGATCAGTTACCAGCAGGAAGACAGACACACTTCTACCACATCCTGAGCCCGTCTTTTTTCACTTCTTTGGCCCGCGCCCTCAGTTCTCGTCCACGTCCTCGCCCTCGTCCTCGCGACACTAGCCAAAGTATCCAGTCACATCACGAGCATTACAGAAAAATTTCCGACCCCAGCGATTCTCGTCACTACACCAGCACGTTTTCCTTCCGAAAACCCCTGAGTGTAGATAAAAGACGTTAAATATAGCAGAGAGATCTTGAAAATTCTCTCATCATTTGCCTATTTCAAAGAGAACAGTCCCACCTAGAATTCCTGGGTGCTTGTGATATATTACGTCAACCGATTAAAAGAGGGAGAACCAATGTCTGCCTCGCCGCCCCAGCCAACCTCGACGAAGCGTCCTCTGGAGGAGGCTTCCTCGCCATCTCGTGCCACGGACCAGCCCGACGCGAAGCGCCCAGCACTGGATAAAGTCATCAAGAATGATGAAGAGAGGGAAGCTAGCGAATCCACAATTGACGTCGCCGACAAGAACGGAGACGAAGATGGCAGCAAGTCTGATCAGCCGGATGTTCCTGTAACAGACGGAGGCAGCGATACGAAGGCCGCCGATGCATCCAATGCCGCGGCATCGAGCGACACTGCGGCAAACTCTGCTGCTGCTCATGACGAGACATCTTGGATTCATATTCGAGCTGTCATCTCGAGTCCGGAAGCCGCCACAATCATTGGTAAAGGTGGCGAAAACGTTTCTAACATTAGGAAAATGTCGAATGCCAAATGCACCGTCAGCGACTACCAGAAGGGTGCTGTTGAGCGGATCCTGACAGTCAGCGGAATAGTAGACGCTGTTGCCAAGGCAAGTCCACTTGAGCTGCTTGTTCTCGTCTCAATGGCAACGAGCTAACTTTGTCCCAGGCATTTGGCTTGATCATTCGCACGCTGAACAACGAGCCGCTTGGTGAAGCCTCTACCGCTTCTTCCAAGACCTATCCCCTACGTCTCCTGATCCCCCACATTCTCATTGGCTCCATCATTGGTAAGGGTGGTGCCAGAATTCGTGAGATCCAGGAAGCTTCCGGTGCCCGGCTCAATGCCTCCGACTCCTGCCTACCCATGTCGAGCGAGCGATCCCTCGTTGTCATGGGCGTTGCGGATGCTGTCCACATCGCCACATACTACGTTGGAAGCACGCTGCTAGAGCAGCTCAACGAACGCTTCGGTGGCCCAGCCGCTTCGGCATATGCCACACGTAGCGGTGCCCCGGCAGGCTCTATCCCCGGTGGCATGCAAGTTGTCCCTTACTCGCCTCAGCCGGCCTCCGGTCACTATGGACGACCAGAGAACTACGGCCGCCACCAGGATCGACGGGCTCACCACATGCCTCCGGCTGCTTACCCTCCACACTACCCGCATAACGCCGCTCCTCCCAATCCCGCTATGCCCATGCAGTATGGAGGTCAACAAGCAGCCTATGGAGGTGCTCCACATGCCACGCAGCATATGCCTCCTCATGTTGGTCCCCAGCCCCATGGAGGCCCTCAGGGCCCACCCATGCAGCACGGCATGCCTGGTGGTCCTCTTACGCAGCAAATCTACATTCCCAATGACATGGTGGGCGCTATCATTGGCAAGGGTGGCCAGAAGATCAATGAAATTCGACAAATGAGTGGTAGTGTGATCAAAATCAACGAGCCTCAAGACAACAGCAACGAGCGACTGGTCACCATCACGGGTACGGAGGAGTGCAATCGTATGGCTTTGTACATGCTCTACTCAAGACTCGGTATGGCTGTCACTTGCCGTCAATTTACTTCGTGTTCTGTATTTCTAACTTTTGACTCTAGAATCGGAGAAGCATCGAGTTTGATCATCATATCATAGTGATGGCAAACTGATTTGAGGTTCCTAGTCATACAGCAACCTTTGACGTTCATTGGAACAACATAGGCAAGGAACTTGTTAGCATGTACCAGCTTAGTCTATTTGCGCCCTGTGACGGACTAGGGGTGCGGCTTAGTTAGCCGGTCGTGCTGCATGAAATGTGGTAGTGTGTAATGGCATATTCATTTTACGAGCAAGGTCCTAGGACGGAGAGGAGAGCGTGTTGATCGGGTGATCAAAACGTGGGAGTTTATGGGCTGTGAATGTGTGGACTGCGCCAAGTACTTGTTTAATAGCGCAGTCGAATCTATTGAATTAATCGCGTTAACGTATGGGAGGTTTGAAATTCACTGGAAAAAGTTCTACAGCTGCATTGCCACGCGCTCCGCAGGATTTGTTGTGTAGGGTGATGATGTTTTGACGCGACGGCCGTGGTCGCCAATAGAAGTATCTTCAAACATAGTCATAGACAGGGCATGAGGCTGGCAGAGAACCTAGCCCATTGTTCAAGTTCAACGCTAAAGTCCAGGATAATGTCCAACAGAGTGACGCGGTTGGGTAATGGTGAGAATAGAAAAGAATGAGAATCATAAGACGTAACCGCCCGCCAATCAAAGCCTGTTTAGTTTGACGTGGTACTTGAGAAACACCAGTTAGCCGAAGTGGGATCTTGGCTTCGTAGCGATTGGATACAAGAGAATAACGTACCATGTCGACTGATTTTCTCTCTTCTCTCAGATAATGGATGTTTTTGTCGATTACTAGATATTCAGTAAGCATTTTGTTCTCAAGTCGCACATTATGCGGGACAGTCAAGGGGCGAGGGCGAGGTCGGGGTAAGCGTTGTTACACATGCTGCAGGAAATCAAGCAACTCACCTTTGTCCTCGCCACGCTCGGCTAGATGCGCCTCTTTGCTGTCCCAGCCGAGCATCATGCTAACTGTAGTCCCCTCGGGGACGTTTTGCGAATCATGCATGAGGACGTCATACTGGCCGTAAAATGAGCCATGGTGGACCGGAATATTGGCAGCATCGACATTGTCCACAAAGGGCTTCATTCGCATCTCGAGCCAGGTGTCGGATGCGCCGTAGGCCGTGAAGACCTCTGTGCAGGGGGCATTTAATGTTGCACTAAGACTCCCCCGAACCAAGGCTTTCCAGAAGATGTACGTCTCCACTACGGCGCGGAACGAGGCAATCCAGTTCGTAAAACTGGGCGAGGCAAGAAATGCGTCGTGTGCTGCTAGAGAAGCCCAGCGAATAATCCAAGTCCAAGTTCCGGGACGCTCGATTTGCTGGCCAAAATATGTGGATGACACGCCGGGAACCGCCTGGAGCTGTCGGCAGACGTCGCGAAACGAAAGAGGCAGCTCATCTCCCTGCTGAAGGGACGGTTTGAATTTTAAAGTAGCGACTTGAATGAGCTCCGAGGAGGTCGTTTCCTGTTTTATAATATGATTCATTTTGAAGAAAGAAGTGGCGAACCACGGCGAGGCAGATTCGGGATATGGACTTATACAAGGCTGGTCGTCGACAGTGGGGACTGTTGGTTCGCAAGTAGAAGGGACGCGATTTGGAGCGTCTTTGGCGACAACAACAATAATGATATCAGTGTCTGTTGTATCGAGATGGAAAATGAAGTCAGGTTGCTTGAATTTATTCCAGGAGGAAACAACGTAGTTGATGGACAGGGCCTCGTAAGAGTAATAAGGGACAGTGCGGAGGAAAAGATGGGCAGGCAGCAGAGAGCTTTATGATGATTACACGGCGGCAACATCCGGTGGGCACACGACCGGATATTACGCTGGAGGCACCGGCGCGATAACGGGGGTGGGCATGGACATTGACATCGGCTGGACCAACCAGCTGAGCCTTTTTCCTACCCACAGTATGTTGTCGTGGGTGGCGTCGACACGTCCAGGGCGGCTCCCGAAGGCAGAAGGATGTCCGATCCAGTTTTCTCCGAATGCCCTAGAACCGTGGCATACTGTCAAGATGTAACGTGTGTCATGAAAATTTTATAAAAATTTCGACCGAACATAGGCGTGGGCCGTGGGCCATAATGTCAACACAACAAAGGAAAGCCCCTACCACTGCAGGGCCGGAATCCAGGATGTCGGCCATCAAGACTGGGTGGTGGGACAAAGGACGCAGAGCAAAGGTCTGGCGTGATTCCCAAGCTAGATGTCAGGAGATCGAGGAGCAGGGCAGAGAGGAAGACGGAACCGAGGCAGCCGCTGACAAGCACGGTAGAGCGAATAGCGTCACGCCAGATCTGTATCGCATTTGTCGATCTGCTTTTCCGTGGTTCCTCCAAGCCCGGTGTACGGCGCGAGGTAGTCCGGCAACGGAGGAGAGCTTGCGTGGACGCAGAACGAACGCCTGCTGCGCCCAGGCCTTCGCTTCGTGATCCAGAATTTCTAAAACATCCACCGAGCTCCGTACGTGGAGCAGGAATGGCTATGTTCCCATATCGGTCGGTTTTTGGCGGATGCTAGTGCCAAGGCTCGGCAGGCAATCTCTCAATTCGTCGCTTGCATCGGTCCTAGGTCCCCCATCAAGAAGGACGGGGAGGCCTGGTTTTCATTGCGGTGTATAGAGCTCGGTTCTAACTACCCTTGTCACCGTGTCTTTCCGTGCCACTGTCATTCATATGAGGACCTCGTGTCGAATCTTCACCGATGATGCCGAGATCACATATGTACATAAATATGTACAGTATTTCCATGTTTATTTCGTGTGTCATGCTTTAGCATATCGAGCTTCATTAGTCTAGCATCCATTGGAACCTGCAAGGCAATTTCAGCTGAGAAGATGAGGAAAAGTACTGCAGATGCGAGAAAGTGTGTATGGTCAAAGAAAAAAAAAGGAAAGAAAAGAGCGAAGAAGTACAAGAAATTACCCGCTTAGTCGAGCTCAAGCAATTGCTCCCATCGTGACTGCCGTTCAAAGCTCATTTTACTTCATCACGTGTCAACAACCATTTCTCACCACCCAATCAACCTAGAGAGCCTCATACGTGCCTCCACCCAACACTCGATACAAATCAAAGCCAAACCCACGGAAGCAGTAGTTGAATAAAACAGGCTCACAATGGCCCTGGCTAATATTGAGACCAGCCAAGCGCAGCACAGCACTGCAAATGGCGTGGATCCGACCCTTCCCTCAGAACTTACCCTCCTGACCCTCAACTGCTGGGGCCTCCTCCATGTATCGGCCCTTCGCACTCCTCGCCTCGCCGAAATAGGCAGACAAATAGCTACACTCGAGCCGACTCCTCACATTGTATGTCTCCAGGAATGCTGGGTTCAGGACGATTACCATGGCATCCGAGATGCTACGCGGGCCATCCTACCTCATGGAAAGTTCTATCATAGTGGTGCGTTTGGGGGTGGTTTAGCCATCTTAAGTCGTTGGCCTATCGAGGAGAGTTCCATGTTCCCCTACAAACTGAACGGACGGCCCACCGCCTTTTGGAGAGGTGATTGGTACGTCGGGAAGGGTGTTGCCACAGCCAAGGTGAGATACGGACCAGGTAGAAAGGACATCATTGAAGTCTTCAACACTCATGTAAGTGGCGAAACCATCGTCTACAGGCTTTTTCAACTTCTTCATAGCTAAAACTTCAGTACGAAAGACTCATGCTCCCTATGAAAGCGGACCTAATGACTCGTATCTCTGTCACCGAACCGCCCAGGCATGGGACATCGCTAAACTCGTCCGCGGTGCCACTGACCGTGGGCACTTGGTCGTCGCCCTCGGTGACTTCAACATGATCCCCCTCTCCCTCGCCTACCGCATCATCACATCCGGCGCCCCCATTCGGGATACATGGCGTATCCTCCACCCTGACAGTTCCATCGGGGCATCGGACCAAGCCGAAGAAAAGGCTCGCGGTCTCCCCGTCCCTACAGCCGAGCACAACATCCGTGTCAACGGAGCAGCCAGTGACACAGTCTATAACACATGGAGATGGAGCAAACGAGATCAAAAGAAGCTCAAGCACGATCCCTGCTCCGTGGATCCCGATACAAAAGACCCCCAGGGCAAACGCATAGACTATGTCTTCGCATCAACAGGCGACGTCTCCGGTGGAACAGGCTGGATAGTTAAATCTGCTGCTGTAGAAATTACAGGTCGCCACCCAGAGTTGAATTGCTCCCTGTCCGATCATTTTGGCGTCCGGACTACTCTTCAACGGCACACTCTTTCTGACGGTGCTGTTCACAGGCCCACCGAGCACGACCTACAGCTTCGCTATAATGAAGAACATACTTGCAGGCTAACCCTCTCCGACTATGACGAGATTCTCGCCATGACGAAAAAGTACACTTCTCGAGAAAGGCAGCAGCGATATTGGCGTGGTGTTCACTTTTACGCATCTGTTCTTGTTTGGATTGCCTGCTTAGTAGCTGTGTGGTTCAGTCCGCGCAACTTCGTTTCCTTCCTCCTCATGCTGTTAGCCAGTCTAGGCTTGGCCACTGGTGTCATAGACGGTCTCCTGGCACTGTTGTTCTTCTCCGGCGAGATTCGTGGTCTCAAAGAATTTGAATGGGAGATTCAAAATGCAAGGGCCGCTGCCGTTTCACGCGGGTCATCTTAAAGTGCAATCACACTACTCACCAAGTTCTATTGTACGCTGGAGGAGGGAAAAAAAAAGAATAATGTTCTATAATACTAATAATACTATGGTCCAGCGACCAGTAATTCATTTTCTCATTCTTCATGCTCGGATCTCATACTCGTCTAAGCGTTGCTCGCGCTTCCCCCCTTCAACTGTTAACGCTTCGCTGAGTTTAGAGCTCTGCCATCTCGTACTTTCCCAAATTTGGCGTTATGTATCCCCCCGGACGCATCCGACGCCACGAATACCCCATGAATGCCGTCTTTCTTCTCACGTCCAAGGCCAATGTTTTGGTATTTTGATCTCGCAATAATATGTCTCTGGGTCGCTTTCGTTCTTTTCTTCCATACATACGAATGAATGTTTTGAGAGTCTTGCGCTCTTCAGGAGTGATATTGAAAGTTCGGTCAATCCTGCGATCAGCACTACGCAGTCTTGCCGAATCGTATGGGGTTGCAATCAGCTCGATCGCCAAATTCTGAACCACAGGCCGGCATTCTCGCAGCACCCAGCGAATATGATCAGGTGTCGGGTCCACTGTCTCGTTCTCAGAGGAAGCCATGGGCTCTGTAAAAGGATCCGACTCGTCGAAATAATGTGTGTCATCAAGACTAGTTATGTGTGGCACAAACGGCGGGTTGATGGCATGAACACGGTCCCAGGGAAAATTCTTAACCAGCGGTGAGACTTGATATCTTCCGCATCATCTGGAAAGACATGTCTTTCAAAGACATCCATATATCGTCTATTGTCAACCTGGCAGCGATCTTTCATTTGGTACCGCCTCGAGCATAGCCGGAGCTCCTTGTCCTGAATCAGCCGATATACCAAGTCCTTGCATTTATCGCTGATTAAAGGTCGATGTGGGAACGAGAAGATCTTTTTGTGATCCTAGGAGTACGATCATCAGAAATCTTTGGTACCTGAACGTCGGAGAACTCGGACGAAACCTACCAAGATGTTGCTCTTCGTCTGTTTTCGACCATCGTCGGCAAAGAAAGGGGTATGCCCATAAAGGCACTCATACAGAATGATGCCAATGCTCTACCAATCGCACCTTCCATCATACTCAGAACCTTTACAAGCTCTGATCACCTCTGGTGCCATGTATTGGCTCGTTCCGACGACAGAATTCGCTGAGACACGGTTGCCGCATCTGTTTCTCTAGCCCAGAAGGCTAGGCAAATCGTCTTCGTTTCCTACACTTTTCCGTTCGTGGCGGTCCAAAATGTCCTTCATTGCTTGCAGCCAGGGGATCTGCGAACTAATATTGGCAGACTTCTTTCGGTCCTCTGCATCACCATCCACACGGATACCCAGTCTGCCCAACAAAGAGTAACGCTGGCAGTTGTAATATGAAAGGTCATGAGACCAGTGTCCGTCAAATGCGAGCCCGAAGTCCGATATCTTTAAATGTCCAGATGCCGATATCAGAAAGTTGTCAGGCTTAATGTCACGATGAATGAACTTGAGTCGATGCGCCTCCTCAACAGCCAGGATCATTTCAGCAATATAGAACCTTGCCACTGACTCGGGAAGTATGTTTTCTCGAATCAGTAGACCAAGAAAGTCTCCACCTGGCATGTATTCCATGACCAAGTAAAGACTTGTCAGGTCATCGAAACTGGCTACCAATGGTACAATCCTGTCGTGGTTAGTGAGCATGGAAGCGCCTCAGAAATCGCGGGGAATTCGAGACACTAACCAGTTGGAACCTTCTGAGGCGACAAGAAAATCCCTCTCTGCTCTTAAATGTCCTTCTTGGCAGCTCCGAAGCATCTGCCGACTTTCGTATGATCTTCATTGCAAAAACTTGCCGAGGGAACGCATGCGCCTCACTAGCTTTTTCACGTACTAATTTGACAACCCCAAAGCTGCCTCGGCCAAGCACTTTAAGGCAATCGTAATTTTCCGCGTATGAAAGGTCTTGACGATCGAGAGAAAGTAGAGATTTGGTTCTCATTACTCGTGTCTCTCTGGAGTGGCACGTCTCCTGGTAGTAAAACGATCGTCTAATGACATCCTTTTCATCTAGATCCAAATGCGGACTGTAGTAGAGCTGGGATTCCAGATATTGTTGGCGAGTAGCCCGAGCGTTCGGTTTGTTTAGAAGATTATTGAAGTAGGTTTCAAGATACACCTTGGCGCCTGCTGCTTTCTCAACAGTGAGGATTGTGGGCTGCGGTTGATATAGCCCCTCGTCGATGGTTTGTAACGTGCCAGCATCCGGACTAGATCTGGACCACGGATGCCTACGGCTCCGACGTCGTTTCGGACTTGCTTTGTTGGAAGTTGATTGCGAAACCCTAGAATCCACAGATGTTTTACGAGTTGAGTTGTTCCCAACGACGGACGATTTGTCGGTAGCCAGCGATGAAATCGAGCTAACAGCATCACCAAGAGGCAAGGAGGGAGAGCTTGGCATGGCTTGCAGAGACGTTCGTCGTCGCAAAGAAGAACCTCGAAGGACAACTGTTGCATTGGTTGAAGTTCCAAAGTTCTCAAATCTGAGCCGCTTTGCGAGAGCCTTTGGTGACAAACCCCTGCTTTTGTGCAAAGGAATTGGTGTTGTCATGCCGCCCACGCCATGGCTCACGTATTTCCTGTCTGCATTTGGGGATGAAGAGCGCCTTTGATTCCATTCAAGGATGTTGGAGTTGTCCGAGCCTAGTTATTGTTGGCGAGTGTCAGCAATAATGTCAAGAGAAGGGGACGGGCGCATACAATTGTATGTGGTTTGTCTGATGGCACGGATGGCACTGCGTATCTCAGACAATACTTTGATACTCCCAGGCCGATTCTTGGTTGGGTTCAACTCGGTTTGCTCCCCATCTTTTCTGTTGTCCGCGTTTGGCTGTGGTCCTGCTATCTGTCTAGTTGCTGGGTCCAGTGCTGGGCAACTACTGCGCTTGTTCAACAGCTTCGGCAGCATATTGCCTGGGACTTGAAGACGACTTCAATGTTAACAGCTGACTGTCTTTGCCGAACCCACCTCTATAATATTTATTCCTGAAATGCGTCGATAGGCATGTAGGCAGGTGAGTTGACTTCCATAGCCCACGGGTCGGGCAAATGGAGTGAATGCTACTGATCAATTAGTCGCACGACTGGCACGGGTGGCGAGGAGGCGAGGTTGCAGTTTCTAGGCCTATATAGACGGAACTTGCTCTACACGTGAATTCAGACTTCGTTGTTACTTTCCGCTTGTTGACCGAATGTACGCATGCCTCGGGATGGCTCTTGCCTCCCCGGCCCTCCCCAGAACATGTGTTAACACGGCTTCCTCAACTCCCTGGCCACAATCATCAAGTAATACATACCTAGGTAGTTTTATGTCAAGGTAAAGTATACAGTCGCAAAAATCTTCGCCATGTGTCTCGGTCATGTCACGCAACTTCCATAAAAACACAGCTTTTATTGCATAAGTACGCCAGAATCCTTGAAGCAGGCCCTTAAGACATGCATCAGCGGCGGTCTATGCTACAGACAGCGCACTGCTCAGTGCTACACCAATCATGCAAATGCGCATCATCGCCTCATCCCCCCTTCTATGCCCAACTGCCTTATTGCGTTCAGTATTCATCAAACACAAAATCCTAACAGAGGAGACAGGTCCAAGACTATTCAGCTTCGCAGTGGGTCTTACGATGGAAATTCCAAACCTGGAACGTGACAAACGCCGCTACCCAGCTCGTGCCAGTATCAACTCAGAGTTGGGCGCCTGGGATATTCTTTTACACGTCAAATCAAGAACAAAGGAAGAATGGGTACATCAAGTCGGGAGCCTGTTTGACTTATTTGATCTCGAGCAGCTTGACGTCAAATGTCAATTGGCTGTTGGCAGGGATGCCAGGCATGCCACGAGAGCCATATCCAAGATGTGCAGGGATGGTCAAACGACGTTCACCACCAATGGCCATGCCGGTAATACCAATGTCCCACCCCTTGATAACCTGACCCTTACCGACTTTAAAGGAAAAGGGTTTACCCTTTTTGTTGGCTATTTCCGCGAGTTAGCATCATAGAACAGATGAGAAGCAGTAGCATCGAGTTCGCATACCATCAAACTGCTGGCCGTTGGCAAGCTTGCCAATATATCGGACACCCACGGTGTCGCCGCTCTTGACAGTGCGACCCTTGCCAATGGTTCGGTCGTCGATGGTAACTCCCTGAACAACCTTTACGCCAGTAGTGGCCTTGCCGGACTGCTTGCCAGAGCCAGTGGGCCCCTGCTCGAGGTTCTTGGCAAACTGGACCTTCTTGTCCTTCTTGCTCTCTTCGGCAGCTACGGCCTCGCCCTTGTTGTTCTTGAGCTTCTTCTGTTGCTTCTTGGAGTCGGCAGCCTTGGCAATCATTCTCATCGAGACCGTCAGCTTCCTCGGCGGCGCGCTTATTCTTGCCCTTCTTGGTCTCTACCAGCTTAGGAGCTTCCTCCTCGTCAGAGTCGACCTCGGTGACACGGGGATCCTCGACATCATCGAGCTCGTCGCTCTCATCGTCACTGGCATCCTCTCCCATAGCGTAATCCAGCTCCTCAGGGTCAAAGCCATAGTCCTCCTCGTCATCCTCACTGTCATAGTCGTCCTCATCATCATCCATAATGTAGTTTCCAGTGAGGTAGACGGTGTGTGTGCCAGTGACGACAAAGAATACCTTCTCGCCGTGGTTGACAGTGATATCGAGGGGCTGCTGATAGTTCTGCATGCTACCATTAGTCCCACGCCCATTTAACTGACAATGTCAAGGCAATGGACTTACCCGCTCGGTATCAAGCGTGCAGACAACGAAGTTCTCGAGGTCAGCACCATCATCGCTATCATCATCTTCGTCATCCTCTTCTTCTTCTTCATCTTCGTCAGCTTCCTCGTCTTCTTCAGTGGCCTTGGCCTTGCCCTTAGCTTTGCCCTTCTTGTCCTTGGCCTTCACACCGTTGGGCTTGGCATCCTCCATGTCCTCGTCCTCGTCATCCTCATCCTCATCCTCCTTGGTAGCCTCGAGGAGCTTCTTGATAGCAGCAGCCTGCTTCTGCTTCTTAGCCTTTTTGGGATCGCTAGGGCCACCATTGGCTTCCTCGTCATCCTCATCCTCATCCTCATCGTCGTCGGAGGCAGCGAGCAGAGCCTTCATATATTCGTCATCGATCTCCCCGTCGTCGTCCTCGTCGTCAAGGCCAGGGAAAGCCCGCTTAACAAGTCGCAGAGTAGCGCGAGGAACAGCAGGCACGTTGCCCTCTTCATCAGCCTCTGGCTCCTCGGTAGGGTCCAAGGCAGCCATGGTGATGCGGAACTGGTTTGTCGGTTAGTTGGTTTGCCGCCAATTCAAGGCAGAGAAATGCCAATTCGAGTGGAATATTTCATGGCTGCATCTTGAGACATGATGACAACATAAAAAGGCTAGAAATGGTACTCACAGAAGCAGGGAAGTCCATGGAGGCCGGGATCAAAATCTCGCCAGGCGGGACCTCGAGGCCATACACAGGACCGGGAACGGCGGACATTTTGGCTACACTAATTGTAAATTGAGAAGCAAGAAGTGCGATGTGTAAAGGACGCCGAGTAGATTATGAGGTGGAAGTGGAAAGAGAAGAAGTCGTCAGTTGCAAATCGTGATACTTCTCTGGCACTGGCGAGGTGTGAGAATCGAAGATCGAAAAGTCAAGGCTCTAGGCGAGCGACGAGCTTTGGAAATTTTTCTTTTCCTTGGCTGTCGAGACTCCGCTTTGAACTGCTAGCCAATTAGAAAGTGCGATAAGTCGTTATCGCAAAGTGGGACCAGGACTGGAGCGCTGTCTCAGCAACGGCCCCCACCTAAGCGCCCAAGTAACTACCTACACCCACTGTAGGTACCTAAATAAGTCACCACACGTTATTACTTAGCACCTCAAACAGTTGACATTTGCACATGCAGTCTGAATGTTCGTACTGATACGAAGTACTGCCTCTCAATCAACCAGGCAACAGCAGCATCTTCTTGACCACACTCCTGCGAATTATTCCATCGTCCACGCTCATGCCTGTTGAGATGAGGAACTCAAGTCAAGTGTTTCATCGCTTGTTTTCACGCTACGTACCTACCTAGGTAGGTATTTATGGCTCTTGCCTTGCGCCCTTGCCCAGAGTAGGAGATGTTTCCGCTCTTCGAGAATCGATACCATCCAGTATCCATGCCGGCCCCAGAACGACGATATATCGTACATTTCTACCCCTCGTTCCCTCAGCATCCTCACAAACACGCCATCATGTCTGGTTAATTGCCCCGGATAAAAAAACTTCTCATTTCGTCCTCTGCTCTGTCACGACTGGCTCACGGCGTCTTTGCCTTGGCCGTCTCCTGCCGTCGTGTCAGATTCAAAAACCATGCCTTGACAATTTGCCACGCAAAGCGCAGATAGAATCTAGACTGATTACCTTGATAGAACTGGCCTCGGTCGCCAATCTCGGTCATCATCAGACCTGCCTCGACAACTGGCTGAGCCCAGCGGTTGCTAGCCCGTGCATATGCAGCAACCAGCTCATTACCATTCGTAACGCCGCCTCAAAACACCGGCATCATTAATTAGCCTTGCGTCAGGGAAAACACGGATTTGCGACGTACCGCTTGACCAAAAGTTGCCATCCTGCACCCATCGGTACTTGTCCCCAACTAGATTCAACTTTGGGAATGACTCCTTCAACCAATTCTGCAATCCTCTCGGCCCACCGACCCTCTTGCCATCCGCAATGCCTGCAGACGCACATATGAACAAGCCCGTACAGATACTCAGCACATCCACGCCCTCTGTCTCGGCATGCCCTCGTAGCCACTTGAGTCCCTCTTGTGCAAACTTCTCTGTCGGATCGGGACCAGGAACAACCACCATGTCCAGTTTGCCTGGAGCCACCTCCTCGTCCGTGTACACATGGGTTGCTTTGAGGACAGCCCCCGAAGTCAATGGAATCTCGGACCCTTGCTCCGGGCTGCTAACGTAGTAAATTGACACGTCTGGTGCGAGAGAAGAAACGTGCGAGGGGATGAAGGGAAGAAGGCCGAGGTACTTCTTGCACATGACGCCGAAGGTATCAACGCATGCGACGTCCAGGAATTGGGCGCCATTGGGGATGAACACTCCTATCTTGATGTGTGACGACATTTTGAGTCGCTTTTTTTGCCCTTCCTCGCTGGATAGTTGATGGATGATACGAAAGGTAAGAGGGGAAGTTGAAATGCAATGTTGAATAATGCGCAACGCAATTCTAATGGGCCACCCACTAAATTCAAGTTGTCGACAATTCAGTAGGCAAAATAGAGCAGTGCACAAGCAAGATGGGGAAAAGTGTGCGACAGGTACAAATTATATAATCCAAGACCAACGCTACTTGTACTCTTTTCGCAGCCATAAAGCCGCGACACATCGGATTTGCGATGCCGTATGGCGGACGCAAAGCGGACGTACATCCGGACGTGCTCGGAGTTGAGACGGCGGCCGGGGGGGTATGGAACTCGTGGGATCCACTCCGTCTTGCCGCCGAGGAAACCGATTAAACCTCAGTGTCCGCGTTGCCATGAAAGTTGACGTGGACAAATGACGCATTTATTCGTACTACTCAGGATAGGGGGCTGTGCTTGCGAGATTTGTGTTTCATCCAAGCGCAGCTTTCCCTGCATTGGCAGTTCAATCTTGATCACGGCACGTGGCACCATCACTTACACGACGGCCCAACAGAGACAATTTGCAAAAAACCCAGTCTCACGCCCCGGAGCCAGGGCTACATCAAAAAATCATTAAATATTAATCATCTAGTTCGGGCCCTCATTGCACAACCACCCGAATCCCCATACCCATTGATTCCTCTATGCAAAAATGTCTAGCGAATGTGACAAGACCAGCCAGTGACCGGGCACACTTCGCATATGCCCAACACCGAAAGAAACGCCGGTCACTGAAGTCGGAAGAAAAAGAACAAAAAACTCCTTCGAAGCACGTTTCTTTGACACTGACTTCCACGCTATGAAGCGGGTAGCTCGTGCAAGTATGTGCGGATTAGGTCATGTACAGCACGCTATGCCATAAAATTACCACCGTGTAAAATAAATAAATATATGCGAAACCAAGAGTCGCTGAACCTGGCATCCTGAAATCACCGGTTCCACGTCTTCGCGTCTCGTAGATGGGTCGTGGTAGCAAAACGGACCACTAGTGAACATTTCCATTGAACAAAAGGGGAGAGTGATGGGGTTTCATGCCATGTCCATCGCAGCCTTGGACCTGGCTCTCTGCCGTGTGACTTTCTTGCTGACCGCGTACACGAGGTTCACCGTCCAAAGATGACATATCTCGGCCTGGGCGCAGGGGATGGCGCCGTACAAAGGGGCCACCACCGGCACGAGAATGTAGTCGATGAAGTTCTTCTTGATCGAGCGGTGCGAGAAGCACATGCCGTCTGCGAGCTTCGTGCGGGTCATTTCCTTCTCACGTGCGGTTACACAAATTCGGTGGAAGCTTTCATAGAGACACAGGTAGCAGCCTACGCCCATGAATCCCATGGTCCGCAAAATGTTGGATACGGTAAAGACCCAAGCGACATTGTGGGGGTCACCATTACCATCTGCAAACCAGATGTACAGTGCGGAAGCGAAGACAAGAATGGTCATATGGACAGGTAAAAAGTGCGCCTCGAATAGTCTGTGGAACAGATAGAATATATTCTCCAAGTGTGGTTCCTTGATGGTGTCCTGGGTCAGGTCCGAGAAGATGCCGTTCGCAGCCGACACATCGGCGGTGCTCGTGAACTCGATGTCGGGAATATACAGGCTCGATTCGATGCCCTGGCTGTGAAGAGGCCTGAAGGTTCTCGTCGTTCGTTTGCGCTCCTTCCACATCTCAGCTGCCTTGCGCAAGGCGAACCCAGTATCCAATGCTCCCCACATGTGGCGGAGAGCCTGCTTATAACGTGCTTTGATGTCCTTCGCGGCTCCTCGAATGCCCCCTTTCCCGCCGCCAGTGACATTGCTCTGGCTTACAGGGCTAAGCACAGTTCGACAAGTCAAGTTGCCATTCAGCGCAAAGAAGCATTTAATGTACATGTGTAAATCTTCACCAATGGCCTCGGCGTCGCAGTCCCAGCCACCGACTCGGTCAACCAAGATCAGAGGCAGAGAGTAGACTGAAGTAGGGGGAGCTATAACTGAGCCACTGTAGAGACCAGAGATTCCGGCTGCACACCAAAGAAGTGTCAGCCACGCGGACAATGGCCGCTACAGTATGGGCGTTGCGATCAAAGATGATCGGCGCGGCATACAGTGTAGTCGATGCTGTGTCAGGGTGGGCACGGTGCATGCTGGTGATGCTGGTGAAGTAGCTAGATGAAAGATGGCTGTCCGCTGTAGAATCTTTGTAAGCTTCTTTTGCGTCAAAATGGACAAATAGACCTGGACGCACCATCGATTCCAGTCACAATGACATTTTGCCTCATCCCCATCGAATACTTGACACTGAGTTTGCGTGCAGCCCAAGCCAGATTGCTGCCCTTTCCAGCGGCCTCCCCTGGAATATCTGCAGGATGTATAGAGAAGTCGATGGAGCGAAACTTGTTGACGAATTCATGGACGAGCTTGAGAGCCTTTGATTCAGAATCGACCTCGCGCTGTTCCATTCCGAGGTAGACCTGGTGCCAGTATTAGCCTCATCCTATCTCTCGACTGGAAGATCTGCCACCCCAATTGTTGCGCTTAATCAAGTGCCGGAATAGTATTCTCGATGGTGCTAGCAACAGTGGGACGCTGGTTTTCCATGCGCCGGTCCTTTTTTTTTTTTTTTTTTTTTTTTTTTTTTTTTTTTTTTTTGGGTACTTACATCGTAGCAATTTTGAGCCTGGGAATGCGAGGCCAAGACGTCCAGTGTCTCTTTGAGAGTGTCCATCTCCTCCTTGTAATTAGGAATGATGATTGCGTGAATGACAGAATCTTCCACGTATTCAGTGGCATCTGTGTAGTTCTCAATCTCACAGTCGCTGGTCCCACTGAACATTGACGAACAAGCATTGCTCTCTGTAGCCAGAGACTCCGAGGTAAGTGTCGCAGAGCTGCTAACAGATGTCAAAGATACACGACGGCGCACCATGGTCCTTTTGTAGTCCTCAATTGCCTTGCTCTGAGCCGCCTTCTTGAGCGATTGGGTCATGGTCCAGATCGACCAGCATGCCCGGACGGGGAAGACGAACACGAGCACATGAATAAAGAGACAGTAGTACGATAATACCACGGTCCAGATTCCCGTCCCGTGTTGAGAGGCAATAGTCGGTTTGAAGGCCGCTTGCCCGTTTTCTCTGCTAAATTTGTCGCTTTGCCATTCTTCTTGTGCCTCGCGAGAGACAACCCAGTAGCATAAAGCTATTAGAACAAACATGCTCAGGGCGCCAGCCCGTCTCGAGCACCACGTAAATACGGACATTGTCAGTTTCGGAGGTTGAGAAGCTTCGGGGCGTGCCCCAGACCAGAAGCAACTAACAGTCCGGCGAGGCCAATGGCAGCTGCTCTTCGGGACCGAAGCTACAATATATTGAAATGAGCCACCGAGACGTCTTGTCCCATGAAGGTACAAAGAAGGTAATCAGAAAAAGTCAAAAGGGCTTCGACTCGACTGCAGAGGGCAAAAAATTGATGATGAATGAAAAAAAAAAAGACCAGCCACACTCAGAGGGTTGGAGTACCTGGGGCAGATAAACTGACCAGAGATCTCTTGGCTCCCCTCTCAGGCAAGTTTGTCGACGCATGACCCATCATCACAGGGGCCTGTCCGGAAACTGATGGGCGGAAACATGACGAAATTGTACGGAACAAGATAGGACCACGGATGATATTCCCACATCAAGAGGCTGGCTAGGCAAGGCTGTTCCACATGTCACCATTCAACCGCCAACAAGCCTAAGTACAGGCGGTACAAGGTCCATGTGCGTGACTGGGTTGGAATGAAGGGTTGGCACTTGCCTGGGGAATATGCATGGTCCGTGTCCGTATTGAACGGTGATAGTTTAAGGATGTGATGTGTAGATCAATAACCCTTGATATGAGCGGTGCCTGGACACTCTAGCTCCGTTATCAGTCCCTTTGATGCCAGATCCAAGCCCACCTATAACTAAGCCGCAACAGCACACGCAATACACTAGAGTATTATTAGGCGGGCTGTGGACCACCTCAACGAAGGACTTTGCCAAGAGAGTTTTGTAAGAAAGCGCGAGCCGTTGCGATTGAAGTTAAGTGGCAGGACAATATGCAGTCAGGAGCGAGGGCCCGTGGAAGCTAACAGGGCGTCTTTGCCTGGCATCTATAAGTTGTCATAAATTATATGAAGTTCGTAGCTTGGTAAGAAGTAGTGTGTGAGAAATGTACGTGTAAGGTAAAGACCAGCTTTCCATGTACTGTTGAAGTGTCATTTAAGGAATGCTACCACCATGCTAGGTTAGAAATGCCATGATCGCTTGAATCTGCAGTTGACAAAGTCTGATAATATCTGTCCGTCATGCATTGTGCAGACAACTGGAAGTGCCGACTAGCCGTCGACCGAAGCTTCAAGTCTGATGCAAACCCTGTCCCAAACTGAACGGCCGGGTCGTGGTGGTCAAAGTTGGACGTCCAGCCTCGCCTCCGAACCCGGGGTGACACAAGTGTGTTGAAGCAAACCAAGTTTATGAAGTAAACGGTGCGTAAATGATTTTGCGGTGCCGAATTTCTATGCCAGATCCCCATTTTGATCCATTTTTCTCACTCAACATTCGAACAAAGGACGGATTTCCTCTCACTGCCTGGCGCAGCGGGCTTCACAACTCAAACTCCCACCGTCGAGGCTTTGGCTCTGCTGAACGTGGCTGACGCCAGCTGGAGCCCTTTTCCATCGTCGCCCAGTGGCTCCAATGTTGCCAAGATCGCCAACTACCCAATTGGAGGCTTGGCGGTTGGGCGGAGGCGTTGATCAGTTCTATTAGAGGCTTGGAGGCGGCTCTGGTACGCCTGTCTGGGAGGTCTAAAACCCACGACGAAATCAAGTATGGGATACATCGTTTGCCCATGCACTGTCCTCCATGTTTGTGATAGGCCCATTGATGTACTCGGGACATTGAGCCCTGGGTGGACAGCCCTTCTCTGTGTGAGGACTAACACGGCCGAGTGAACTTGGCCTCTCGTTCGAGGTGTGTTGAATTGGCTGCCTCCCTATCAACCCCAGGAAATTGCTGCCAGAGGCCTCATAACTTTCATGCCATAGCACCGCTTGCTTTTGCTCTGCCACTCTGCGTGACCTGACAAGGCGTATCCATATAAGCCGTGACAACACAATATTTTGAAGCCGTGAAGATCCTCGTCAACAAACGAAGGCAACATCTGAGGGAAGCTGCGGCATTATGTGAAAGGTCTGCTATTTCGTGCCTCCCATTCACAGAAATTATTGTACTGTTCTCCTGTGCTTAGTTCAGCGACTGTGGTCGTTGCGCTTCTCGTTGCTTAGTGACAAGAGGACCGTCGCCTCTCTGTCCTTGGTGTGTACGAAATTGGTAGCCAGGGGCAAGTGCCGTCGGGAATTCCCGTGAAACACTGGGTGGAGGCCCATCGCAATGAAGATCCGTCGCCAGAACACATTCGTACGGGCATCTTACATGACACCATCTTCAGGAGGTCATTCGTGTTGGTCGCGCCGAAACCGCTCACAGCGCAAATTCCTTTTTGTTTCGATTTTCTTGATTCTGCACGGGAGATGACAGCTGACAGTTTTAAGGAAGCATACAGTCAGAGGCAAGAAAGTATTCGACCAGCCCAGGTACGTGGCTCTCGCGCTCCATGGTATAGTACACTACAGTAGACGGGATAGTAGTGTATGCGTCTTCACGGGCAAACATATTCTGCCACAGACTGTATAATCTGATCTTCATCTTATTTTATCAGTTTGTCGTAGTATTGCTGCCGGTGGTCAGGACTGGGGTTATCTCTCGCCAGCTCGATCCCTGTTTGCCAACGTTGTCTGGCTTCATTCTTTAGTGGCTGAAAGCGTAGCCATCACCGCGCACCTGAGCAGGTTTCCTCCCCATCCGTCCGTCGTAGTCGTCAATCGCAACTTAAGTCTGACCCACGAGGCTTCCTCAGTGGTGAGTAGACCCACGTTGGTTGATGGCCGCATGGTGGTTTGCGGTGCCGCTATTGGCCCGACCGTTTTTCTTTCTCTACAGCCAACGCAGAAAAGTTGCAGGGTGAGGTGCCATCGCGACTAGTTTGTGTTAAGAACAATTCAAGTCAATCGCAATGATTTTCGGCGTAACCTGAGTCGTGATTTGGCGAAACTTGGCGGTGAAAAGAGTAACGGATGACGAACCATTTAAAACGGAGACGACTTCAGAATAGTACTCGAGTTTGGCCGAATCACAGAACATGGGTTGTTCAACCACGTGTGTGCAGCGACTCGCCCAGAGCTTCGAGCATCAGGCTTTTACCCCTTGAAACTCTAGCCCTGAAGATGTAGGAATGCCGTCCCATTTACCATCATCTCAATAGGGGGCATACGTTTGAAGGCCATGTACTTACGATGTATTTAATACATTCACGGCACATTAAAGTAGTCACATGGCTCCATGTATTGTACTGTGGTCAATCGACGTCGGATTTCTGTCTGATTTTGATTGTATTGGTCCGCGTATAGTGGCTCTTCTCGTCAACAGCTTTATTCCAGCGGCGAGGGATAGATAGTTTGGTTTAGTCTCTCAAGAAATATATGTAGGTTGATCCGATCGTTTGTGACTCAAAAATATTGACAATATCGGCTTGATATCTCATCGTCATTTCTCAACATCGCACCGTGAAAGTAGATATTGGCGTTCGACCTCGGTGTTTAATATAAATAACTGGAAGCAGCTGAGCTGTTGGGGGGAACCGCAGAGACAAGGATGTTCTGGAAAGGGGGCGGTTGGAAAGGCAGCAATCTTTGTCGATCCTCGAGACCTTTACTTCATCCAGAGATATGACTGATCCGTCAAGACCGTCCCTTGTCGGAGCTGGAAAGAGCATGTTTATCCTCTGGTAGAATGTATCCTTGAGTACGGGAATTACATTCGAATGATTCCGTAACTATTTACCACGTGACGGTGCTCTTTCTTTGTCATACGCTATCAGTTGCTCCAGAGATCGGACTCTGGGATATTCGTAACGCGATGGCGTGCCAAATTTAGACCGAATAGGCACACAGTCCCGGGTGGCAAGCTCTTGTATAGTACACGGCCCCTATTGTGTCTTTTTGTTCCTTTTCCCCTCAGGGTGCCTTCTCGAAAAGCTCCAAAATTGGTTTGGCGGCCTGGTGTGAAGTGTTGGCAATATTCCAAAGACGATCTAGTGTAACGAGAATAGCAACATCACTTACATCAATAAACTTTTCAAGGTCTTGGTCCAAGTTGGCCAAGTCGTCCTTCCGCCTCTTATTCTCTGCAATGAGTTTTTGCTTTCGTTTCAGCAACTCTTGACGTTGCTGTTCTAGAGCCTCACGTTCTGTGCGCTCATGGTCAATTCTCGCTACCATGAGCTCATCCTCGTCATCAGCGGCATGTTCGGGGTGTTGGGC
The DNA here is from genome assembly GCF_019434415.1 of Metarhizium acridum. Classification (NCBI taxonomy): domain Eukaryota; kingdom Fungi; phylum Ascomycota; class Sordariomycetes; order Hypocreales; family Clavicipitaceae; genus Metarhizium; species Metarhizium acridum. Next base: position 2,582,091 of record NW_027094016.1, on the reverse strand, counting down.
CAGGAATTCATCGACGGGAATAAGGGGAAGTTGCTGGTATTTGTGGCTAAGCAGGAAAATTAGCTGGGGCCTCGGAATGTTATGCAGACCAAGGTCACGTAACAAGACACTACATACTCGTATGACTCGCAAGCCGATATCTCGCCTTGGAGATGTCGCTGCTCATAGTAAAGGTTCTGCAGCTGAAGATGCAGACGGTCGACCTCTTGACGAGCTTCAGCAGTCTGGGCTTTGGTTTCGCGGGCGGAGATGCAAGCGTTCCGATGTAGACCGCGAAGGTGCGATATGCTAGTAAACAAATGCTTCTGCTGCTTGGCAATCTCCGCTTGTGACTCGGCTGACATATGAGAGTCACTAGCCTCGTCTACCAGGCGGAGAAGTGTGTGAGCCTGGTCGCGTGCTTGGTCGGATATTTGCAACACGGCCACCAGTCTTGGCTCGGAAACAATCGTGTCGACAGCCATCCTGACGCTGTGGCAAAGTTTGCTTAGGCAAGAGAATGGAGAGGTATCTGTTCCCTATTAACCCAGGTATGAATGATGTTCACCAAAGTCGAAGTGGCGTCGATTATTGATGGCGGTCGTGGAGAAAGCAAAGACCTCAAAGGACGGAGTGGTGTTGTGTTTCAGTGTCCAAAACACCGGTGTCCCGGGTAGGCACATGTAGGCGGTAAAGCTCCGTGGTGGGGCACACCCAAGAAGGTGCCAATTATTAGCTGGGAGACTTCACAATGCATTCATTGTTCAATCCTAGTGCTTTCGCGAGTTGCAGTGTTCACAGTTTTGAATGTATGCTATTGTGCGGAGTAAAACAGTGCAAGTTCCTTCTGGATGCGGAACACATACTTGACACTGACGGGCGATGGAGAAGTTCATCGAACTGCTACCCCAGGGTACCATGATGACAACAGCCTCAAGAACGCATTCGACAATGCCAGCTTTATGCTGTCCGAAACAGAGCAGCCATCAGTCTTTGGGCTATTCCAAGAAGCTTGTTGAATGCTATCTCTTTTGGTATACGGAGGAGTCAGGTATTGATATTCCCTTCGCGTTTGGTCGCTGTCATGCGGACCGCCTTTTTGGCACATGGCTGGCTGAGTGCTGACAGAAAGCAGTCAATCGCGCATTGCGAGGCAAGGGTGTGTCAGACGCTTACTCTGCCAAGGAAGGGACTGACAGACTCAAATGAGCCTTTGGTTTACGGATTAAATTCCCCGTATGTCGCGAGATGCAATTCGGAAGATGCCATTTATTAATAACCGGCACGGAGGGTAGAACCATGGGTGGTATGGGAACTTCGAGAGAGAAAGAGAGTTTCAAAGCAGTCGACGGTTCATTGTTTCTAGACGGCCATGGCCGCGACCTCGAAGGGCGCGCTTGCTCGCCAACCCGCTAACGAGATGACAAGAGACAGCATTGACGTAAACTTGAGCTGTCCAACCAAAGCTTAACACCCAGCCAGACTCGGCCGGCGTCGAATGTGGGAGCAAAAAGACGCCGTCAGCGTCATTTTCATTTCCGACTAGGTGGATACCTTAGACTGTACATACGGAGTACTCCGTAATAAGTCTGGTCTCGACATGGTGCCGCCTCGTGTTGACATGTTGCAGTTCAGCAAGCAGCGACGACTCTGACAGCAAAAGAAGCACGGCAAAGGCTCCGTCACCAATTCGGCATGAGGGATTTGAGGGCTTCGGGCAGTGCTCTCTACGCGCTTCCGTTCAATACCCTCGCGCCATGATGCGCCGTGACTTGGTAGCGGCGCATTGTAGACATGCATTAGCGGGAATCCTTGGGCACCTCTAGGGAACCTATTGGGCCCTCGTCGTTCAATGTCTGGTTGGCTTGAGTCTTGAGAAGCCTCAGCCTATTAAGTCTTATAATTTCCGCTTGACCCAAGATCTAGGCCCCTCTTCTCCGCCTCGTGCTTGACGCTTCTTGCACACTTGGTTGGGGCCAAGGGACCGGGCGACCCTCAACAGCGCCTTCGCTCCTCCGAAAGGCCCCGCTTCTCCTGCTGAGTCCGCTGTGGCCGTTGTGCCCCAGCCAATTGTCCTCGGCCGCTGTCACTCGTGGTGTCTGGTCCTCTGCTGGCCTCCCTCCAACTCTCCCTCTCACTCTCTCTTTGACACTCCCGCAAAAATCATCTTGTGCCCAGCCCGAGGCAACATTTACCCGGCCTATACGGACGACTCCGTGCCCAAGTACACATATAACCCGCCATTCCGCCCATCCGGCCATGGGATTTTTGAATTCGAATTCTTCATCATGAGCGACGTGACCACTGCCATCACGTCGGCCTGTGGCTATAAGCCGCGCGATGATGAACAATTGGGGACATGCGCCGTTAGAGCCTCTGGATCCGAGATGCAGAATACCGACAACCCCGCGAACCAGCGACGACGCCACTCCTTTTTCCTACCGCGAAGAAAGTCAATAGTAGAAACCATCATGGAAGGCGAGGAGGGCCTGCTGCTCAAGGTGGACTTGTTTCTTTCCGAGCTGGAGCGCCGCTTGGACTTTATTGAAAGCTACTATGGCGACCTCGGCAGGGACTACAGTTTCTCTCGCGCATTTGCGACTTTGCAGGCCGTCAGGACAAGATGTTCCCAGGCTTCCGAAGAGGTCATCGGTGCCGGCAGGCGGCGCCTGCAAATCATGGTGGAGACGCTGGAGATGCGCTACCAGGAGACTTTGACTGCTGCCGAGTCGATGCACGAGAAGGCTCGTGTCGGCGTTGATCTCCTTGAGGAGATGCTTTCCGAGTTTGAAGCACGGGCGTACAAGCTGCGGGAGCAAGGTCTGGCCGGTGCCACGACCGCTGCGGAAGCCTTCATGGATGAAGGCCGTCGTGTTGCTCACGAAAGCATCGAAAGAGCAAGGGGTGTTATGGATGAAGGTCTCGAAAGGGCAAGACGAGCCGCGCTGTCCCTGGAGGAACACATTCAACAAGCCATTGCAAAGGCGAGAGAAACACGCCTGCTTCACTACAACGACCTGCCCATACCCTGGCGCAACAATCCTCACATCACCAAGGGCTATCGCTTCACCGAAACCAAGATTGAATGTGTCCAGTCAGCCTTCAACATATCCAACGAATTCATCAACATCTGGTCTCACGCCATCGGCCTTGTCCTTGTTCTCGCCGTAGCACTCTACTTTTACCCAGCCAGCGCCAACTTCTCCCTGAGCTCAAAGAGCGACGTCTTCGTTGCCGCTGTCTTCTTCGTCATGGCCTGCCTCACCCTGGTCTGCTCCACCATTTGGCATACCATGAACGCCGTTGCCGACGTCGACGCAATCTCCATCTTTGCCTGTGTCGACTACACCGGAATCTCACTCCTGATCGCGGCATCCATCATGACCACCGAGTACACCGCGTTTTATTGTGACCCCTTGAGCAGATGGGTATACATGTCTCTGACAGCCGTCTTGGGCATCGGGGGCGTCATTCTCCCATGGCACCCAAAATTTAACGGCACGGATATGGCCTGGGCCAGAGTGGCTTTCTTCATTGGACTCGCCTTGACGGGATTCATGCCGATGCTGCAGTTGTCGCTGACCCACGGCCCCGACTTCGTCGTCACTTTTTACTCGCCAATCTTGAAGTCGATCTTGGTCTACTTTGTCGGCGCTATTGTCTACGCGAGCAAGATTCCTGAGCGCTGGTGGCCAGGCATGTTCGATTATGTTGGGGGCAGCCACAATTTGTGGCACGCTGCTGTCCTGGGGGGCATCCTGTTCCACTACACGGCCATGCAGACCTTTTTCTCGAATGCTTTCCACCGTGCGGAAGGCGGCTGTCCTGCATACTGAGATATTTTTAACGAACAGGGGCTTGATTAGGTTTTCAGGGACCAGGGAACCAGCAATCACAAACGACATGAGAGACGGAAGACAACTGGATGAGGCAAGCACGTTATCGCACGACGTAGTGAGGTATGAGGTGGGAATTAGAAGGACTTAGACTTAGACTTTTTCACTTCTTCAGACGGGGCCATTACCATGTCTTGGCTGCACTTTCGCCAGCGATTCTTGAACATGGAGCATTTACATTGGGCGTTTCGGGCATTTACGGAGCATTTGTGTAAAACTAGAAGGGTATATAACTAGTAAAAGTAAGGACTAGAGTACATGCAAGCGTTGTTTTCTACCAAGTCCAGACTTCACCATATCATGAGAAAGACAGGAACAATTGGACGTGCTCCATTGCAGTGGTTCATTAATATACACGCTCGCTACCCATCTTATTGTACAAGTACCGACATAGTTCTGTCATCCTTCTTCTACCTCAGTAATCCCAATATTTCCAAACAATTCAGCCAAAAGAACCTAAATAAGCACATATTCCATGGATTCCCACCCCGCTTTCTTAACCCATTCATTCATATCCCCGTCCATATTGCCCCATCATCAATCATCAATCATAGCTAGGGTTAACCTAGCTAATAACCAGACAACTGCATCCTCGATGCGCTGGAAGTTGTCGACAAGAAAAAGGAAAAAGCTACAGTGATATTATTATCGGTAGAAGTCGTACGGCTCGGCAGCAGAGTCAATACGAATCTGGACATGTATTGGTACAAGTCGTGCCGTTCACATTGCGTGCGAGGCAATTTCTGAGTATACATCATCGGGGATCTTCTTGATGATCCCAATGGTGACGCTCTTGATCAAGTCGGAGTTCAAGGCTGGAAATGACCTGAGGACTTTGTTTGGACTGATCACACGTTAGTATATACGATGGGACGACTAGTTTAATACAAAGCAACTCACCTGGGAGACTGGAGAATCTGCGACCTCATTATGGTCAGTTGTGCCACGATACATAGGATGTTCAAGTGCGGGCCGTATGCAAATAAAAAGTCCCAAAGCCGCAATACTTCTGGCAGTGGTGGCGTACAAGCACAGAGTGTCAAGACGGAAGGAAACGCATAAATCTCAGCCGAGAGTCCCTTCGCGGTAAGGTACATGCTGAGCTTCGGGTCTACAATGGCAAGCACTTTATCGACGAGCGCCAGGCCGCGATGCACACCGTCCATGGCTCCACGGATATACGCAGGACACTCCTTGGTCAGCAGCGAGTGGAACGCAACAAAGGCTTCGGCCTCACTGCGGGCTGCGTATAAAAACGGAGCGGCCAGGACATTCATGCCTTGTACGTAGGTGCCGGGTTCCGGGCCGGTGCCAGACTCTGCTCAGGATTAGTAGGTGAACAGCACATCGAGTAGCAGGTTGAGCCCACAGAACTCAACTAGTAAACAGTTTTACATACTGGCCTGGGAATGTCCGGAAATGCTTCCTCCAAGACTCTGTCTGAGATGTGTCGAATGGCTGCTACTCGGTCGACTGCTCTGCCGCTCCTCCTCCTTCGCATCATGTAACCGCCATGCGATGGCATTTAGGAGCCGAATCAAGCTTGCCTCGCTCACCCTTCGTCGGAACAGAGGGTCGGTGGTGAGGGTTCTGAAGGTGTCGTTGCGAATTTTTGAATATGCCGGCGAAGCACCGCGATGTATCAAGCCAAGGTATTCATCCGTGGGCATGATGGGAGCTTCCAAAAGAACTAGCCAAACGTATATCCTCAGCGGCGACTACAAGTACATTAGTTAACAATTTGTCATTGATAAGGTGACAAGCATCATGACAAAGCCAAGGAAACCGAGGGGCACCTTACCATTCCATCCTCTGCGCTTTTGATACCCTCATCAACAACCTTCCACCGGGCACTTTCCAGAGCACCCAAGAAGTCACCATCGCTCGGCCCATCGCGGAATATTTGCTGGAGTGACAGGTGCCCGTGTGAAAAAACGGGCTTCTTCATGCCGGAGCGTTTCAACCCGGCCACAGCACCCATATGGTGCATCAATGGCGAAGTAGCATCACTGTTGGCGCGAGCCCGCTGAGGTGAGCGAGTAGCTCTTGAGTCCCGGGTCGGTGAGGCATTCCGCTGCAAGTCCCGACGCTGTTGTGAAATAAGAGACGGCTGGTTGGAAGACCTTGCAGCCCCGAGAGTGTGAGCAGATTGTAGCCGTCGCAGAGCTCGATGCGTTCGTGGAGATGGAGGGACTTGGAGGTCGATGTGTCCCGGGGCGGGGAGCGAGGTAGGTGGAGGGTTCGCCTCTCGTGAGGGACTAGGCATGGCTGTAGATGGATCAACGGTACACCGTGGCACGACGATACATGGCAATTCGACGACGACGACGGCCAACTCGAGAAGTTGTCAGCAGAGATGCCAGACGCGAGACGCGATGGTGCATGGACCGGTGGAGGCGTGGTGGGCTAGGCACAACCAGACTTACATACTAGGGTTACATAGTACTAGGAAGAAGGCGGGGAAGACTGGGATCGCGTCGTAATGTCACACAAGTCCGGTTTCAATACTGCGAGTTGCTCCTTCCCCGAATGGCAGTGTCTATTCTCCTCCAGAGGCTTGTGTCGATTTTGGCAAAACACCTCGGATTCGACTTTCACATTTCACCTGGCATCTTTTGACCTTGTAATCGGTATGAGCACTGTCCTCTTCCAGACCCTGGCTCGGAAGCCTCCCTGCATGCCTTGTTGTCTTGCGAAGAAACATCGTGACCGATGGAGGGCCGACTGACTCGATCAGACCAATTGGCGCCACTTGCAATGCACGATGATGCTGTGGCCAAGGGCACCGTTTGAGCTTAACGCGTGATGGGTAACCAAAGGCTGGGAAGCTGCGTGCGCAGAAATGCCCTTGTGAACAAACCAGATGAGCTAGGCCCAGCGCAAGCCCTGCCTCATTGTATTGACACTACCTGTTGTTGGCTCAGGCGTTTTCTCACCCAGACTCTGCATCAATTGCCCGAGAAGCAAGAACCCTTTCGTTTTGGGGCGACGGATTTGTCAAGGAGTGATATTGACACCGAGGCCGGAAGTTGCACCAAACGCAAAGTGCCGACACTGACTGTCGTGCACTTTGCGGCCTTGGCAACCAACTTGAGCTCAACACCACATGCCGCGCCCCCCAATACTGCATGTCTTTGTGACGACAGCTTATTTGTGGCAGTGGAATATATGCCGCCTGCGCTTTTTGCGGATCTAGGAGACAAAGAAAGGAGCCACATTTATCACTTGCAAAAAAACGAAAGTACCCTCCGCAACTTCAAGACAGTGGTTGTATGATGCGACATCGTGAATGCAGAGGTCACTTTGACACCACATTCTAGACCGCTGTTGGACCAGAGAACTGTCTGACTGAACGGGGATATCAGATCAAGGGCACTCCATGATACGGAATGCACAATGGACCAAAGTAACATGGAATAGTCTCGTCCTTGGAAATTTACAGTTGTGGTCAGTGATGGTTGTCTTCATGATTTGGGATTGGCGGGCAAGGTTATTTCTATTTGTGGAAGGTTTCAGCTGGTTGTTTGGATTGTTTCCAAAAGGACTTTGACCAGCGACAGCTCGAATGACACGCCGACATGGAGCTCGCCTAGTCACTGGCGATGTATTATAGCGGGAGGCAAAGAGTCTTTGATGAAGCAACTTAAATGGCCACGACGAACTATGGCCGCCGGGTCGCGACGAGTTATAGACATACGCCGTCTGAGAAAGTTAAGGAAGCACACACTCGGGCATTTTGAGATGGGGTTGAGTGATGGTTGCAGGTCCTGCACAGCTAAGTATGCCCCGTACATGCCATGTTATTTATATGAGTACAATTTGAATATTGGACATACACGGGATATTGAAGATTTGTGTTGTACATAGACGTGCCGCTGACAAAGTCGGAGTACCTCTCCAGTGCCGTTTGAGGGAGCTCGATGCGGCTCTCCCCCCAACAGGCTTATGATTACATGTCATGTCTGGTTCATGTCTGGTACTACCGCGCAATGGCTAGTACTAGTAGCTCGATTCGAAGCGTGAAGCAGCCATCTCCGCTGCACTATGCTGTTCACGGCCATGAAGCGATTGCGACATCTCCAAGTTGTGGGGCGAGTCGAGCACCTCATCGCGCAAGCGCATTTAGATGTCGACCGTCTCAACAGTCCGAGGTCGAAGAAGCCATATACGCACGCCGCCAAAATTCTGAGGAAAGAGATTTTTCTGCTAATGAATCCATTCACTACACCTCCGGCAGATGTATTCCCACCCTCAGCGTTGACGGCCAAGTGACGAAAGCCCTACACCCCACCATCTCAGATGACGTATTTGGCACTTGGCTGCGTTTTTATTTACTGTTGTTGTCTTGAACCGAGCGATTTGGAATTCGTCTAACTCGTCACCTCACCACAATGTTCGCAGACGAGGCATGATACAATACAAGCCCCACCCTGGAGAGGTCAGGCTGGTCGCGCGGCACCCCCGGCTTGTCGGCCTACCAAGTGGTAATGGTTCTATAATTACATGTACGACTTCCGTGACAAGACCGGGAGATCGGCATGTTCACGCACGGATTTAAGCAGCATCGTCCTGGGTGAAGGTGCTTACGATTTCTTATACTCGCCGCCTCTCCTCCAGTCCACAGGCTACGACATTTCTCCACGTTTCTTCCTCTTTTTGTTACATCAGTTGCCTTGGAAGGCCTCTCCTCTTCCTTACTTGCCCTTGGCTCTCGAGCTCCATCTGGCCTGTTTATCGAACCCGAGACCTACCTATCCTCTCCCGGTCCTTTGGATACAGTCCTTGATACCTGCAACATACGTCATCGCAACACCATGATTTCGTAACGAGAGGCCCTAATACGCCATACATCTTCTCCATTCAACCCTGCAGTGGTATCAATCTTGACTGGGACTCGACCGCTACCCAACCATGTCCTCTTTCGCAACCAAAACAGGCCATGCCTTGGCCAAGATTCTTGGCATCACACTCGAGGATCCCAACCAAGACGCCACAGAAAATGCCACCCGAGGAGAGTCAATTCTCCCCATTCAAACCAGTGACAGCTTTGTCGAGGGGCCCCCAACTACATCTGAATGGCTTCACGATCAAGTACCGACACGGCAAGAAGTCGGTGAACTATGCCAAGTCCTTGTTTCCCTGCCTGTCCTGGATAGGGCACTACAACCTCCAATGGTTCGCTGGCGACGTCGTCGCCGGAATTACTATTGGTGCCGTTGTCGTGCCTCAGGGTATGGCTTATGCCCTGTTGGCCAACCTTGAGCCTCAGTTCGGCCTCTATTCCTCCTTTATGGGTGTCATAACCTATTGGATATTCGGAACATCAAAAGATATATCTATTGGCCCTGTGGCTGTCTTATCTACAGTTGTGGGAAGCGTTGTTGAAGATGTTGCCTCATCCCCAGATACCAAAGACATACCGCCGCATGTCATTGCCTCGGCTCTGTCCATCATTGCTGGGTGTATTGTTTTGGGAATCGGCCTTTTGAGATGCGGGTGGATCGTGGATTTAATTTCCATCACCTCCCTGTCTGCTTTCATGACTGGATCTGCCATCACAATTGCATCTAGTCAGCTGCCAGCACTGATGGGTTTGACTGGCTTCTCGAATAGAGATCCTGCGTATATGGTCATCATCAACACCTTGAAACACCTACCCGAGACGAAACTTGACGCGGCCATGGGACTGACGGCACTATTCTTTCTCTACCTCATTCGATTCACTCTCACGTCGGCTGCGGAGCGTTTTCCAACCCACAAAAGAGTCATCTTTTTTATGAATACTATGCGAACCGTCTTTGTCATCCTTCTGTACACCATGATCAGCTGGCTGGTCAACATGCATCGTAGGGAACACCCACTATTCCACGTTCTTGGAACTGTTCCAAAGGGTAGGACGAGACAAAACCTCACCACCAGACATTAGAACCGCTCTTGGCTAACCAAATAGCAGGTTTCCGCAATGCCGCTGTCCCAGAACTGTCAAGCAGCGTTGTTTCACATTTTGGCTCCCACCTACCCGCGACCGTCATTGTCATGCTCGTTGAGCACATTGCCATTTCCAAATCTTTTGGCAGAGTCAACAACTATTCCATCGATCCTTCACAGGAAATGGTTGCCATTGGCATGACCAACATTCTAGGGCCCTTTCTCGGCGCATATCCATCTACGGGCTCTTTTAGCCGAACGGCAATTCAATCAAAGGCCGGCGTTCGCACCCCGGCTGCCGGTATTGTCACTGGGATTGTCGTTCTCTTGGCCACATACCTTCTGACAGCAGTCTTCTTCTACATTCCGAGTGCCACACTTGCAGCCGTCATCATCCACGCCGTCGGTGACCTCATCACGCCTCCGGATACAGTCTATCAGTTCTGGCGCGTTTCCCCCATCGAAGTATTTGTCTTCTTTGTTGGTGTTTTCGTCAGTGTCTTTGCTCAAATCGAGGACGGCCTGTATGCCACCGTCGCCATTTCTGCCGCCATTCTCATATACCGCATCTTAAAGGCCCGAGGACGGTTCCTCGGCAAAGTACGAGTCCACTCTGTCCTTGGTGATCACATTATTGGCGAGAATCATAAAAAGGTATACGGAGAATACGGTACATTCGACGGAGCGGCTGAGGTCTCTGCACGCAATATATTCCTTCCCCTGGATCATGGAGACGGCTCCAATCCTGAGGTAGAACTAGAGAGTCCTTACCCTGGAATCTTCATTTACCGCTTCTCCGAGGGGTTCAACTATCCCAATGCTAATTTCTCACTGGACTATCTCACCGACGTTATTTTCTCACAAACGAAGCGGTCCAGTCCCGAGAGTTTTGAGCGCGCGGGCGACAGGCCTTGGAGCAACCCGGGGCCTGGAAAATCCGCCAAATCTCGTCAAGATCCAGGAGCCGACAGACGGCCTACACTCAAGGCCATCATTTTGGACTTTAGTTCTGTCAACAACGTTGACATCACCTCTGTCCAGCGACTCATTGACGTTCGTAATCAGCTGGATATGTACGCTTCCCCCGGTGTGGTAGACTGGCACGTTGCATGCATCAATAATCGCTGGACCAAGCGTGCCCTCATGGCCGGAGGTTTCGGTATCCCCACAAAGGCTCATGATGGCCTGCATCACAGATGGAGATCCATCTTCAGCGTGGCTGAGATCGGCGGAAAGGACTCTGCTGCAGCTTTGGCAGAGGACGCTGCCAACGAAAGGGAGTTGCAGGCAAGCCAGTCGCGAATGAGTCAACTAGACGAGGAGATGGGCCAGAGCTCTGATTCGGAAGAAGGCTTGCCTAAACCGGGCGATGAGAAGGCAGAAGGTGCAGCAAAACAGAAAAGACGTGGGGCGGTTGTTCACGGGCTGAATAGACCTTTGTTCCATGTGGACTTGACCAGCGCGGTCCAGAGTGCGATTGCGAATGTGGAGGCTAGAGAAGAGTTTAGGGCTGCTTCTTTGCCGTCATCTTGATCTATATTGGCATATTTTGTTCTTTAGCAAAACATATTGGAGTTTTGGGCATGATAGATTTAGCGATGGCATCAGCGAGAATTTTGTTACACTAAATACACGTATTTAGGCCATAATATTGTAGAATATGGTTTATGATCTGTCCTGCATCTCCATGGCATATGTGAGTATCTTTTTGTAGGCATGTCTATTTGCGGAGGTGACGTTCGGTGCCCCTCATGGGTAGTCAGTGACCGTGAAGGACATAATTGAAGTTTGCCATTTTGTTAGATTTGTTTCCGATTCAATAACTATATAAATTAACGTCCTCTTGAGCCATTAAAAATATTTGTTCAAACTTTGGATAATGTGGGAACTACAGCTGTGATGATGGAACCGTTAAACAAGTGCAAGCAGTCACCTGATTTCGCGTCCGTTTCGCCACGCAATTCACGCCCCGCCAAGTTGTTCTCGTCGAACTCTCCGACGTTGTGGACTAATTCGAAACCTCTCGTCAGCATCTGGGTGAACTGCGTGTAAAAAGGATCCTAAACCTCATCTCTGGTTTCAGTCTCTTCATTGTGCTGAGACCGGGACACTGGTCATCACAGCCTTCTCGTCAGTTACAATGCCCATTGGCATCCAGCGACTCAATGCCAAGAAGTCGCAACCGAACCCCAACATCGTCTTTATCAAGCCACTGCCCGGTCTGAATGAGAAGACGGCCCAGGGATTCCTTGAGAGAATTGCCGCACAATGCCGTGAGCCTCACGCCACAAGTCTCTGTTCTTACGACTACTAACACCATCAAGTCCCTGTCATGCGGAAACACCACATATCAGTCATGACCCTCGAAGAATACGAACCAAATCGCGAGTTTGTAGGCCGCAACTTCAATGCCGGTGAAGTGATCCAACTTGTTCTCCGGTCCCCCTCAACGGGCCGCTGGCTCCCATTTGAATACGTCCAAATGGTCATGATGCACGAACTAGCGCATTGCAAGCAAATGAACCACTCCCGCGCTTTCTGGGCAGTAAGAAACCAGTACGCCGCGCAGATGTACGAGCTCTGGAAGGAAGGATACACAGGAGATGGAATCTGGGGCCGTGGTGCGAGTCTGATGACCGGGGAGTGGGAGCGGAATCAAGTACAGGCAGACGAGGCTCTCCCGGAGCATTTATGCGGGGGGACATATCGTTCCAGACGGAGGAAGAGGAGGACCAAACCTGCCTTGTCGTACAAGGAGCGCAAAGAGCGGAGGATCTTGAAGAGGTTTGGGAAGAATGGGACGGCGCTGGGGGCGGATGAGGAGGCAAAGACGAAGCTGGAGAAAGGGAAGAGGGTGCAGGCGAAACCGAGAGTGGCGAGCAGTGCTCGGGGACGGGAGCTACGAGCTGCCGCCGCGCTGGCGAGGTTTGAACAGAACAAGGTGGAGGAGGAAAAGACGGCCAAGGAAGAGACGGGGTCTGAGAGTGAGGGCGAGTACGACGACGATGCTAGTGATGGTGACGGCGAGGCCGCTGTTGATGTAGACGGTTCAACGTTGAGGGATGGCACGGGCAGAGGGATGGTCAGGGTATGTCAGGACGAGGACTGCAGTGATCCTGATGCCCGAAATGAACTAGGCCAGCTGGCAGAGGTGTTCAAGCGGGCAAGGAGGGATCGTGCTGGAGGCACAAGCTCGCAGACAGTACGGGTGAAGGCGGAACCGGAAATGGAGGCTTCCTCATCCTCGTGGTCGACGGGCGCAAAGACAGAACCCGTTCATGACGCTCCACGGCTTCACGACATACCGGTTGCACCCGCTGCCGCACAAATCTCCAAAGGGCCTCCCAAACAGAAAACCAGCGGCTCTTGGCAGCAAGCACCGGTACAAAGCACTTCAACATGCTCAATATGCTCCTTCACCAATCCCTCATGGGCAGTAACATGCAGTATGTGTGCTCATGTTCTCGACCCAACCCACACGCCGAATTCCTGGCGCTGCACCAGCACAACGTGTGCAAGCGGCAAATATGTCAACTCTGGCGACTGCGGCGTCTGTGGTCTCTGTGGACGGAGACGAATGTAACCTGTCGTACGACCAAAGTAATGGGTAATGAGTGATAAATCTTAATATACATAACTATATATGGCCATGTCCACCAAGGCATCCACGCAAGTCATGGTTATATCCCAGTTTCTTTTTTCCTTTTTTCGTCAACTCTAATGGCATTTTCAATGAACCCTGGCTTCTTGGGGGCCATGAGGTCCGCCGATGCATGCAAGTCGTACGATTGATCTCACATGCATATTTCAGCAACCATCGTTTCATGCACATATGGAACCACGGAGTAGCCGCATTAGACACGGCGATACCCCTTCAGAGACAGAGAGGGATCTTGAGTCGTGTCATTTGAGTAGCGGGCACCCCTGGGTCGCAGACCGGTTTGACTATCCGTGTTGGGCACGAGGGAGATGAGACTTGTTTGTACGGTGCCAGTTGGACATTAGATGACGAGTGGTGGTTGACGGAATAGAATGTATTTCCTTCTTTGTCATTCCCCTGCTTCTCATTTTCATTCTTTTCCTTTTCCGACGGTTTAATTGTCTAGATTCATTTGGCATTGCCTTGTACGTGCGCGGATACCACCGTACACTTTGGAAACACGCATACACCAAATCGCCAGTACTTTACAATCATCACATCAACGCCGTGAAGTTCTTACAATCTACCTTGTCAGCCTAGCCGTATTAGCGGCCGCCGAGAAACCTCCCGCCGGACAAGTCCTCAAACTGCCATTAATGCCCCGAATCCCCAGCCAAGCGAAGCGAAGCAGATGAAGGTGCTTCGAACTCGCTCGGCCCTCCCGGCGCCAGATATCGGCGCCGTGGTATCTACAACTTGCGTAGACGCAAGCCAGTTCGTCGCAAACCAGGTCCATCACAATTGCGAGCGATGACGTGCTGACAACTTGTTCTAATCAGGGAGATGGGCGCGCACGAGGAGAATGAGGCCCAGTCAAGCATCTGTGGCGGCGTACCCGGACCAATACACGCGTGTCGAGGCGCTCTAGCGACAACAGAAGGACAGACCCGGACGGCGTTGTTCAGCATGTCTGCCGTCGGTACAGATGGCACCATTGTCATTTCTAAGCGGCAGTGGCTTCGGTGTGTCCATGCCGCGAGGTCGGCGTGTCCTCGTGGAAGCCTATCAGCGGTATGTGCTGGAGTGGCATCGAGTGGGGGGAATGTGGCATTTACGTTGAGCAAGCCGTAAGCATCAAGGCAGTTGATAGGAAAATGATTGGAGAAATGCTCTCATAGTCTATAATTAGCCTTGAAACAATGCGTGACGTATCACATTGGGATGAGTTCCAGCAGAGGGGAATACTAGCTTCCTTGCTTTGAGAGTGTTTGCTTCCAAATGTTGATTCTGAAGAATCCAAAGCCAAGGTACGTCGGACATGCTGCAAGCCGCCATTCGTTCCGCTGCCTTTGGTTTTGCATCTTTACAACAGATACTGGACCCGATAGCTGGTCCCAGGGCGTCCGTGTATTTAAAGAGACATCCGGGTCCGCATCCCGGGTGTGTGTGGACACATGAGGGGGAGTCTGGGGTCAGCAAAGAAGATGACTGACTAGTTCATGTGGATTTTGGGCCCTTGTTTTCTCGTGGACGGTGATGTATCAGTTCTTCTACTTGGTACCGTGCGAACGGCGTCCGCAGGGGGTTCGTACTGATCAGATCGAGAAGCACAGGGTTGCAAGAGGGTCCACGGGCAGGTAGTAAGAGCCTTTGGACAGTTGCCCTCTTCGCAAGCCAGACTTGTTTGTCAAGGTTCTGGATCAGCACGGGGAGCGACCAGGTGAGTAGCCGGAGCATGCGTGTGGCTACGGGGCCATGAGGACCGGGGAGGATATAAAGACCTCAAATAACCAACGTATTTGAAGATACCGCGCAGTGTTTCAGTCGGGCAGATTGTTTTGATGTACAAATACTTGCATATGATTGTAGGTAGGCAAGGATGTCGTGCTGTCTGCGTCAAATATTGGCACAATGGGGGTTAGGGTTATTCGGCATTCAACAGCTCGTGTGCACCGCGCAACACATCGTGATCCATACCTGAGGCACAAATAAACCACACGATGTGGCAAATCTGCCATGTGCTCTCATGTACAGCAATGGGCAGATGCAGATCTGGTCTGGCAGTGGTTGGCAGGAGCTGGCACCAAAAAAAGGGGAGACCCTTGCTGCCTTCCCAGGGTTTGTTGCGGGGTACCGAAGGGCGTACGGAGCACGCAAGTGCATCCCGTTGAGTGTGCGCAGGTGCCATTTTGGTAACGACCAAGGATGTTAGCAATTAAAGATATTAAATTTAGAGATACTTAATCCACTGAAGAATTTATATAATAAAAAAAAGTACCTTATATACGGAAAGTTACAATTATATAAGTGGCTATCCTGACTGTGAAATTATACTTGGCAAGTATCCAAGAAAAGTGGAGTGTATCCCTTTGGCTGTGCTAAGGTGCCAGTCAGGTATCGGCCCCATTTTTTCTGCGATACCTAACGGGTACCTTTTTAGCGTCAAAAAGGCCCCATACGCTAGGTTCGGCTGTAATATGTGCGATGTAGCTCTTTGTAACTCACAGCATTGCTAATACTTCTATCATCTTATTATTTCCTAGCGGGGTTAAGTATCTTTAAATGTAGGGTTTTTAATTGGCTAAAACCAGAATTCGATACCTGACTGGCACCTTAGCACAGCCAAAGGGATACATGACAGGCACCTGCGCACACTCAAAGGGATACGTTACGGAGTACTCCGTACCCTGAGCCGTGCTTGCAGGGATATTACCCCGCAAAGTGCTTCCATTGGGTGACGTCGCTCCTTGTCCCAAGCCGCCTCAAAGTGTGCAGGTACGGAGAACTAGTACTGACCGAGTTGGGCTTGCAGTCTCTGGCGATGGATTGATTGTCCCTCCTGCATTGTGCGGAGTAGTTTTAACAAAGTTAGGTACTCCATGCCTGTACATAGTCTTTGGGCTTAACCCTAACAATCAGGAACATTTGCAGGAGCATTTGGAAAACCAACACCTGCAAGTACACAATCATCAGCTACAAGCGTCATTAATTCCCCTCACTCCCAGCAGCAGCGCTCAAGCATGGACTCTACCGGGTACCGAGACTGGTCCCAGACTCGGGGGGTGAAGATGGGTGGGTGGCCAAGTGGCCTGCCCAGTACATGTCGTACGGTCGCTGTGCCAGATTTCGAGTGGCCATGACGAGCCACGGCGTTGATAGTCCTGGGTGCTGCTCCGTAGCTAGTGGGAAGGCATGATTCGAACTCTCGAGCTGTGCAAACCAAGGTGGGAGAACGCCACCCACCATCGACTGGCAAGTAGGGTTGCTGCCGTGGAACAACATGGTTTCCAGATGCACCTCCACTTGACCTGCACACACCAGAGCCATGACTGATGCCATCCGGTAAATAGAACTGTCCCGCCGAAATCTGTTTGGTCGAATGAGTATCCTCCTCGTGCCAGCCCTTATCAGCCCCTCTAGCCATCGCTCGACGGACCACTTGACTGGTTCCCCAAGGTGAAAAGGGTGAAAGGACAAGTCCACGAATGAATGACGATGCAACGGCTAGCCGTAGACTCTCGAAAGGTCTTTGCAAAGACTGCCAGGCAACTGGCTCAATCCGACGTCTTTGAGGCCCGGCCAACCACAGCTCCGTCTAGGGGGCTGGCGGAATTGTCGCCGTTCCTTGCTCGTGCCAGACTCTCACGAAACACCAATCGGCAGTTGTCCAATCTTGCCAAGCTACGGAGTACTCCGCATACCAACGCAGTAACTGGCAGCGCTGGCAAGCCTACGAGTCCCTTCATCCCCACAATCCTTCAGGACAGAGATGGTAGCGGGCCCAGGAGATCTGAGTCGCATTGGATAGGGCTCTTCCCCCGGTTCCACCGATCGCGGCCAGCGGGCCTGTCAACGTCACCGGCTGCTTTTGAAGGCGTCAACTTGGTGTTGAGATCTGTTAGGTGCATACGAGGACGAAGCTTGTTATTGTCCTATTCTCGACCTTTGAGACGAGCTCTCCACCGCCCAATCCCGTGCTTGCGTTTGTCTTCTTGGGCAGAGTCCCTCGGGAGCTTGCGTCGATCGCCTACTCCAAAAGGATGCATCGTGTCGCACCCCTCTCTTCACCGTGTTTGACAGCCGACGGTGGTTTGAGGTATCATCTGGATCGGTGCCACCCTTTTAGTGTGTTGCTGGCTACATAAAAGAGCACACACACTGTGTGTGAATGGTGACCCCCAACCAAGGTGGACGAGGATGCCATTGCATGACGGGGGAGCTACCAAGGGTAAATCTGCCAGCTGTTGAAACCAGTTTGCCTCAGGACAGTGGTATTGTCCTGTTCTTTTCGGCATAATGTGCCATGATATGGCCCCCTCAAGGCTCTCGTCTGACCTGATCTCGCCTGTGCCCTGGGCTGAAGTGAGCCCATTATCCATGATCCATCAGCCGTCCCCCACACGCTCCGCTACGTCCGTCACTTATTCTAGGCCCTCCGCTCTCGGTCTTCACGGAGGTGATGGGTGCCGTCACTCATTCATCAGTCCATCAGTCCATCGGTCCATCAACCCATCACTCGCACGCCCTCCCCATTCGCAACCCCTCCGACTTCTGCCCGTCCCTCTCTCGTCGGGTTTATGTCCGTTGACTCGCGGAACTGCACCCACGTGTACGGAGTACGTTTTTCTGACCAAGTCCCCTCTCACTCTCTGCTGGCGTCAACTATCGTCCCTTCTCGGCACCGCACAGTCCGTTGGCAACTTCTCTCTGCATCCACCCCCCTGCCTCAGACATAATACCACAAAAGCTTGCACGCTTCACGCTTCACGCCACCCCGCGCTTTGCACCTTGACTCTCTCTGCCGTTCCTTCCACTACTTCTACCTCGCTCTTTCCTATCGTCGTTTTCACTTTCCCAACCTAAAAAAGTTGCGCACCCTTCTGGTCTGGCTGCTTGTTTATCTAATCGTCGTTCCTTCCAGATCATACATCATACACACAGCCTATTGACACCTTTCCCAACTGCTTCTTGCGCAACAGATAACTCGTTTCCCTCTGTCCCCTTACGATTCTGTCCATCCGTCAGCACGCCTCTAGTCTCGACCATCTCGACCATCGCCACGCCAGCTCCCATCCATTCCAGACATTACGTTCGCCGCTCAGGGCACATTAATAGTATCTCTGCCTCGTGTGTGGCCCTGTTTCCCTTTACTTCTTTTCTTCTTCCCCTCTCTTTCCCGGGGTAAAGCTGGTTGAATAAGTCCGGATCATAGAAAGAGCTTCTACCTACCTACACAAGGCTGTCGTTGAGCCCAATATGTCTTCTGACGGGCCCCCCCAACGGCGCGGGTAACCGCCGTAGCTCAATCACACAAGCCGCCCTCTCAAACCTCTTTCAACGCGGTCCACCCAACAATTCGAGTGGCGGCAGTGGCCAGATGAATAGCTTCGACCCTCAACGGCGACGGTTGTCAGTTACTACAATCGGCCTCTCTGGCACGTCACCCACCAACCCGCCGACCTTTAACATGCGCCGCGGCAGCATGTCCACCAGCTCCGACTCTATTGACGAAAATGCCATCGAGGATGAGGACGTGCCCGGCTCCGCTAGAACCGCCCCGAACACACCTTTTGTCCGCCGTATGAGCTTCGGCGCTTCAGCCATGAGAGGGTACCGCCCTGGTGGCAACAGTCCTGGCAACGGTAATAACCCAGCCTCACCCCCGTCGTCTCTCGGACGAAGAGCCTCACAGAACCAAGGCTCTGTAATCGGCGCTGCTCTATCTGCAGCGAACCACCGAGCCAGTACTGCGAAGCCTTCTTCCGCAGTTGCACAGGCAAGCAACACCATGCCTTCAAGAGCCTCTTCTGACAATGCCAATTCTCGTGCAGACCAGCAGGGCTTCAACTGGTCCGAGCAGCTTAGGTCTCGAGCTGAGAGCTCCGTCTCCGCCGGCCCACGAGCTTCGTTTTCGCTAGCCTCCTCCCCTCCAAGAGGAGCGTCCCACCATGATCGGGCCAAATCCGTCTCCGACATGATGCAACCGCCCGTTCAGACACCGCCGCCTGCCCAGCAGCCCAAGCAAGAACCACGCAAGCCAGACGCCTTTCAGGAGAGAATCCTCAAGGGCGACTTTTACATGGATTGAGTAGCTCACTACTTCCTCATACGGCAGCGCTCTTATGTGCTTTGATTAGTTGAGGACCATGCCCAAAAGTCTTGCCGGCGATGAACACAGCTGTGATGGCTGTTCCAAGGTTAACACCGAGAAGGGCCAATTTTTCGATGGTTTGATATCCAATCAGATACTTGCCAATTCTCATTCTAAATGAATGGGTTTGGCTTCCTCTGTCTTTGTGAGCAACCCGTGTGTTAGTACCGCGTATCGATGAGAATTTTATCATTTTCTTTTTTCAGGCATCACGGAAGGCATAGGAAGTTTTCATCATCGTTTCTGCGAGTGGTTCTATTAAAACGCTACCGCTGATATGTAGCGTCGGATCAGAAATGGGTCCAAAAACATTCAGAGCATGGCAAATGATTTGTTCATTGGCTGCGCGGCAAAACAAAAATAAGCTGCAAAATAGTGCTTGTTAATTTTCTATTTATTTGTATTTGAGAGCGACTATAACGACAGAGCGAAAGGGGGGCCTTGAGTTCCCGTCAGGACAAAACGGCGCGCATGGCTTCACGTTCATGTACTATCTTGCTTGTGTGTGATGTAGGACCATACAGAGTCGCGACATGGAGACATTGGTAACACATGGATGGAGCTGAATATCAGGATGTGATATCGGATTCACTTTTGTGGTGGGAAAGTCACGATTTTGCTAGGCAAATGGCGTTGACGAGTGAGTGTTTTTCTTTGCGTGAGCGCAGCGGCGTATCAGTGAAATGAAGTTGGCGACAGGCATGTGTTTGGCTCGCTTGCATGTACTTCGTTTTATATTTATTTGTATTTGCTGCTCCAAGGACAGCTAGGAATAGCAGTCTCGAGCTCAGCGTTTACCTGCTTAAGTAGTCAGATTGAACGAATGTCCTGCAGCCTTGCGCCAAGCACAACACATGTGACATGTCGTGCATGAGAGACAAGATTGAAACGTGCGGTTCGTGGCATCATTAATGATTAACAGTAGTAAGTAATGTACAAAACAAAGCACCACGCTAACCCGTACACATGCAACGGTATCCCTACGCCAGACCATGATGGATGACAAGAGAAAGGATATGAGAGAAAAAAACCTGCCCACCCAACAAATTCATGCAGCTGCGAGAACCAAAGATGAGTGCGTAAATGGTCGTCACAATGAAAAGAAATTGGGATCCGGCAACCCCTGGAACATGTCACTAAATAGGGGATCATTGAGAGCTGCCATCTTTGCCCCCCCGCCATACGTCTCGCCCGACTGATCTAGCGGTACGCCTAGACTTTCAAAGTCAAAGTTGGCCGGCAGGCCTACCGCCATGTCCATGTCGACAGACTGCTGAGGAGGCTGGGCCATCCACGGCTGCGGGAAGGCAGACGGATCGCGCACCTGCGGGGGTGTGTTGGTGCCCTCTGCGTAATATGCGTTTTGGGGAGGCGCCTGGCCGCCGGAAATGGAGTTGAAAAACGGCCGCGGGGTGTTGGACTCGCGGCCCATGGCGACCTCGGAGAGGACCTGGAGGGGCGTATTGGCGGCGTGCTCTGGCGGCGGCGGCGGCGGCGGCTGCGATGGTTGCATCGAAGGCGTGCCCTCGTCGATGGGAGTGTTTGACGACGAGCCCGCGGCGGGCGGTGGGTTCTGCGCGTCCTGCCTCGAGTCGGCCTTGCCGTGCTTCAGGAACCAGGTGCGCAGCATGACGAGGACGAGGAGGAATTTCGAGGCAGGTCGGCACTTGTCGTCGGCGGCGGTGGCGCTGAACTTCTCCAACAGCGCCTCGAGGTAGTACGCTACGCGCATGTTGTCCTGGTTGATGACCTTGCCGAGCTCCGAGGACGGACTGGACGCGGAAAAGTACATCTTCATCAGGATGACGACGGCGTAGGCGACCCGTACAAAGGTGAATACCGGTAGGCAGCGGATGGAGAAGACGTCCATGGCGAGAAAGGTTTGAAAGATGTTGTCGATGGCGGACAGACAGGCTGACAGGGCATTGATGTGTGCAGCGCTCAGGGGTTCGCTGCTGACCATGCCGTCTTGGAGCATATCCGTGGCGAAGGGGGGCCGGATTGCGTCGGCGGTGTTGTCGGAGTGGAGGGCTAGTTCGTGCATGTAGAGGTTCAGGATGCTGAAACTCATCTTGAGAGTTGCTAGAGAGTCTTGTTGATTAGTGCCACGTGCGTCTCTCGGGTACCAGGAGGGGGGAGAAACTCACGCTGCATCATCTCTTTTGGGACCGCGGCAATATACTTGTCAAGATCCCTCTCTAAGCCCTTAAGCGTGTACTGCGTCCTTGCATCCATGATGTTCACGGCTGTATCAGGATCGTCCATGGACAGCTGAACGCCAATGTCTTCTGCCATGCGATGCGTCCAAATCAAATGGCATAAATACTTGTCCGTAGGATAGGCATCCGGTGATGTCCTCAAGATATCCAGACTCTCCGTCATGAACGGCGACCAACGGATGAGATTTGGCCGATGTAGAGACATGGCCGTGTTAGCTGCCAGGAAGTGGCACGTCAGCCACGTTCGACGGCATTCGAGACTGGTCGGGTCGGGTTGTGGATGTCGTCTGAATGGGTGTTCTCGCCAACTGAAGCCTGTCATGCCGCGCTTAGGTGCTGACTTCTTGCCTAGCCCAATATCAAGGGCCATGACTGCAGACATGTGGACGAGCTGATAGAATTTGAGCTCCTCAAAGTGCTCTGGCGGCCAGTACCAAATGACAGCAACATGGAGGGCTTGTATCAACTCAAGATTCTTCTCACCAACAATGACAATCTTCTCGGCAAAGAGCTCCATCAGCTCCCGTTGCAAGACTCGCTGGAGCCCGTGTGTCTCAGACGAGGCAGCCGCCATGACAGCCAGGAATAGGTACGGCTTCAACCTGCGAAGTTCCATGACTGACATGGCCGGTGGAAACACCACGGCAGGCAAATGCTTCAACATGTGTTCCTTGTACCTTTGAAACAGCTCGGCAGCCGTTTCCAAGCTTACAAGTCCTCGATCAATGATGTCGGTCCTGTTTCCGCGGCGAGCCATCGGCCATTGTGACGAGCTTGCTGCAGGGGAACCTTCTCCCGAGCCGTCCCGGTGCTCCGTAGCTTTCCGTTTATGGCCAGCAACCATGTCCGGCGGATCAAACACGGATGGTCGATAAGATCTGGGAGTATGGCTCTGCTGTACTGGGCTTGCCGCCATTCCCTGGGCGGCCGCGCTGGTCTCGGATCCGGCCCAAGTCCTCGCGGCATTACTGTTGATCCAAAGCCCAGACATGCCCTCAGAGGACTGTCTCCGCGGCGCCGTCGCAGATGATGCCGCGATCCCTGCAATGGAAATTCCCTGTCCAGCAGCGGCCGCATCGCCGGCACCGATTCCCGAAACTGCGGCGCGGGCCTGCAAGCTGGCCGTCAGAGCATCAATCTTCTTCTCGAGCTCAGAAACCCTGCTGTCCGTCTTCTTCTGCCTCTTCCTCGTTGGCATCGTCACAACACAACTTCTCCCAGCCTTCTTACAGCGCCTGCAGGGAGCACCTTCATCGTCGGGGCCGGGTTCGCATCGCACTTTGAGTCCGCGACAAGCCTCGCAGGCCCTCGACTTTTTGGCATCGCTGCCAACCGCACCACCAGCAGCACCTCCGTCATGATCCGCGCCATCTCCATACTGACTCTGTTGCTGGTTAAGCGTGCCAAGACCCGCAGGCGGACTATCGGAGGCTTCAGTCACGTGGTAAGAGGCAGGGCGATGCTGTGCTACTGTTGATGCCGGTTCAACCTGGCTCGAGGGCGACGGTGTTGATGTGGACTTGCCGCGGGATACTGCGCCAGAGAGCAAAGGTGAACGCTGCCCGCCATGGTCTAATCGCAGTCGAGGATCCAAGTCCATGGGGATCGGAGGGCGGTTTCAAAGCTTCATTTGTCTTGGCCGTCGTCGGCCTATTGAACTGAGCTTCCTCGTTCTGTCGGCAGTTTTGGAGCTGCGAAGAGCGGGAATTGTTGTCGCCGAAGCGCCGACGCTTAAAGTAGAACGGAGCCAAGGGCGGAGACGCAGAAAGGAGGAGCGCCAAGCTCAGCCACTTCGCTCTTTCCTTTCCTGACGAGAGTGGAGACCAGCTGGGGCGTGTATGAGGGCCGCAGAGGTAATACATCCGGAGTATTGAGGCCTTTCTGCCGGTTGAGGCGATCGCCGAGAGGAAATATTTCACCATTTGGCAAAGTCAAGGCAAGAGGTCAGTCTTCTCCCGTCACACACTGATCAAGAGTTCAACGCGAAATTGCATTCTTCAAATCCTCCTGCGCGATAGGCTAATATGAAGGAAAAGTGAGAAATAGACGGTGTGTATTCAGAGTACATAGCATTAAGATGGTATCATTCTCGTTCAATCGCAAATATCCATTTATAAGGCACAGCCCCATTCATTCATCGCAACAATCAACAAAAACACACTTTCCGCCCAACCCAAATTATCAAATGCGATAAATGAATAGTAGAATGACGTCCATGTAGTAAGATGCGGTTGAAACGCCTCGCTCTGCGTACCACGAACAAATCCAGAGTCTTAAGCCGTAAACGAAGGGGGGGGAATTTATATAAAAAAAATGCATCTTTGCGGCCCAACGTACCCGTTACTGCCAAATGACGCAGCCGAAAAAAAGAAACCGACACCCTCATCCGTAATATCTTACACGCATGTATATATGCCAGGTTCGTTCTAACAACGTCATACCGTTGCGCCGAAACAAAAACAGCCTAGCCAACTGACATGTTTCATTTGCCCATCACACCGGTGTAAATAAAAAAGGTCTTAAGTCTTTGATTATGTCGTTGAACTCGCTCTGTTGTGGTTGCTGAATTCCTCGGTGACAAAAATCAGGAAACCAATGCAAGAATTCGTGCCTTGATGTCTGTTTCCAACGTATGTTCATGATATAAAGAAGGCAAAGCAAAGCCATGTCATGTCAGTCCGGATAATTTATCAAAAATAGGCTCCATTCAAAAGAGTGCACCTTCTTCACGAAGGCGGCTCTTTGACCCATGATGCTGTAAACCCGAAACTCCTCCCATGTAAACCAAACTCTCTCGCCTTCTTGATTTGGTACTTTGTTGCGGATCATTGACGCCGTGTTCTTCGCTTGATGACGGATAGATCGGCCGGTCATACCCGGGTGCAGTTCTAGGCGCAGGGTGATAGCCATGGCCATCGAACCCATTAGGCAAGCCATAGCCGCTCTCATATGCCGGTCTTGAAACTCCTCCGTGCAGTACCAGAGGTGGTGTAGGCGTGGATCGAGCACCCTGGACATGAGACATCAGAGGTGGCGTCGGAGTCGACCTGGAATGCTCTCTTCTGCGGTCCATTCGCGGCTGGGGATGCGGCGAGGCGCTACCTCCAGATGAAGTAGAGGGGCGTGTTGGCTCTAATCGTTGGGGAGGTGCGCCCGCTTGTCCGTTGGATTCCGACTCTGTGGTTGAAGATGGCAGCTCATACTCTTCGGGGTCGATTCCAAAAATGCCTTCGTAGTTCTGCAAGAACATGGCGAACACCTGTGCAGGGATATTGAGCGTAGGTGAGAACACAATGCCCACATTGCGTACAGTCATCTTATTAACCTTGAAGTTCTTTATAACTCTGATCAAGAACGCAATCAAGTACTTCAACAGGGTTGCGTTTGCCTGGGGTAGTCTTTGACCCAGCTCGTTCATTTTTGCAACCTTTTCATCCAGATCCGGAATTTCAGTGGTGTGCAAGAAGGGGACGTGGAGATCCGCTGTGAGAATAGCAGTTGGGAGTTCTCGCAGATAGAGCTTCAATAAAGATGCGACCGCATGAATGTCATGATACTGCTCGTCAGCAACAAGATTCACATCACCATTCGCATTGAATCGCTCGCGAAGCTGTTTGATAACCGCATTCGATCCACTTAGTCGGAAGATGCCCTCTTCGTCAACGGCATTATGGTGATCAAGATATTGTATGCATCGATAGACAACAGACGGCAGTGGCACGTTGACGTCAACCGGCGGGTTGCAGCGAACAGCCTCGGCCAACGGTGCTCCAAAGACTTGACGGACGGGCCCTTGGTGGCCGTAAGACGGATGGACAACCGAAGCAGACCCAGCGTCGCTGCCTCCAAACAATGAGTCCTGCCCGTCAGAAGAGGTCCGAGTCTTGGTTCCGAATCCGAAAAAGCTTCGCTTTCGCTGCTTTTTTTCGTCGTGCGTCGGAGCGGCAAGGCCTGCCCGGTTGCCCCAGACGGATGAATCTGAAATGACGTGAGGATCCTTGGGCGCAGATATCAACTTGTTGGCCTGGGAGGACATAGTCTCCCCGGCGAGGTTATGTGAGCTGTGCTGCTCGGGAAGACCAGTGGATCCCTTTTGGGGTGCTTCACCCGCGTGCGTTAAATCGTACCTTACTCCGATCAACGTGTCGGAATTTGCGTGTTTGTGTTGCGACTTGCTAGGGGCGCTCTTCTTTGAATTACCGGTGCTGGGATGGTCAGGTCCAGAAGACTGCTGATCATGAGGAGTCTTCGCACCCTGGCGTAGCGGTTGTTTGTCATCATTTACATCTTGGTAATCTATCCACTGCAAAAGAACATCTACCCAAAGATCTCGCTCTTTGTCGCTCTCAGCGCACAATATGTGTTTGACATAGGCGCTTGAGTCTCTCTTCTTGGGTTCCATGATTAAAAATGCGTGCCTGAATTGGTTGTCAAGGTCTTCCCCCGTCGTTGGCTGTGCCGGCGACTGATTTTCGTTGGTCTGCGTATGAGATTGCTTGCCAATTTGGGCATTCCGAAGCCTAATGGTACCAAGATGCGCTCCTCCGGGGGTCTCGTAGTACTTGAACTCTGGCTCCGGCCCTTCCAGGACAAAGAACCTGGCTTTCCAGCCGCCGAAGTTCTTGCCCTTTTTGGTCAAATATCCGCTTCGAAGTGGCCGACCATCTGCACCAATCTTGAGTCCGCTACTTTCAGGGGTTGGACGGAAAGACGACCCTGTCTCATCAGCGTTTGGTGAAAGTGTGTTTGTCGACAAATACTTGCACATCTCAGCAGCCGTGGCCGTGTCGAATGGCGTGTCAAGAACCTCGACCATGTATTCCTCCAAGGCAGCCCGCCGGGCGTCCAACTTGGCCGGAGCGTGGCCGGTGAACAGTGCGCGGTCTGGAGTCTTGGCGGTACACGCTGAGCACTGCTTGAGCCTCGAGTCCAATTTGCTAAGCGAGGCGATGTCCTTTTCGACTCGCCAGAGCTCACTACCATCGGCCCTTGAAATAACAGCAAGTGTAAAGACAGGGTCTTCTTCCAGCTGTGTCAAGGACATAAGACTGGCTCTTGACGGTTTCATCCGTGAAGACGCTACCTTGACCTTGATGGATGGTAGTGCGTTAGGAGGCAACAAAAGATTTGGGTACTCCTCCGTAACAAGACCTTTATAGATCTTTGTACGTTCTGTGGGTGAAGGTTGGCTCGCTTCATCATTACACTTGGCTGCGTTGAGCGGCGTAGTAGACGAGGAGCCCGCCGAGCTTATAGGTGGAGGGGACATTAACGGTGTGTTCGGAGGCATAATAATGGTTTGTCGCGGTGGTCGAGAGGACAGCGGACCCAACGCACCAGCAAGCCTTGCAGACACAGGCGCAGAAGCCGAATGTGGAATGTTGCCAAATGGACGAGGGGTAGCTGGCAACCCGGGACTCTGAAGTGGCACCACGATGTCCTTCTCAGCAAGCAGCAAAGCATTTAGGGAGTGGGACTTCTCTTGCTCGTGGGATTTGGATTGAGATGTAGGGCTTGCGGGTTGGACTGGGGATTTGATGGGACTTTCTGGACAGGGCCTGGAGGCGCTTGACTCTTGAGTATGTCCCAACGCAATGGCTTGACGTTCTTTCTCGTCATCTTCTCTGGTTTTGCGTCTCCCTCGGGTTTCAGCAACCATCTCATCAACTTTAAGGATATCATCATAGTCAGAGTCGCTATCATCCTCCACGGCCGGCGCCAGATTTCGTCGGACTTGTTGCTTCAGCTGCAGAGGTGCCGGCGGTGGCTTCCGTGGAGGGGAAGGAAATTGGCTAAGCCCCTGGTCCGGTTGTGGTGATGATGGAGGCTCAGCAACGGTCACAGATGGAGCAGCTGTTGGTATCTTGGGTGGTGGAACCTTGGGTGGTTCACTCGGATAACTTCGGGACGGCGGTAGGGAAGCATTGTACGGAATCTCTCTTAGTTGCTCCTCGTTCTTCTCTTTCCAGATTCCATCGGCGAGTTTGTATTCTGCTTCATGATCAAACTTGCCCGTCGCATACTCTTGCGGTTTTGGCATGGCGGGGTTGGGGTCAAGCGTTTCGCTTACTGCAGTTGGTGAGATATGCGGCTTGTCGGCTGGTGGGGTAATCGGATAAGGTGCCATGGGAACATCAATGGGAGAGTCCTTTTGGCTGTCTGAATCAAGCGATGGAGAATCTGGTGGTCCGTTTGTTTGTACCCTGGAATACGGCCTTGGACTACGAGGCGAAATCGAACCCTGATATTTATCGAGGCCAGGCGATTCAACCTGTTGCCCAGATGCGGCCTGCATTACTGCTGGGTTGGCCATGATTTCTTTGAGTTTCCTCCTATACTTTTCTTTTTCTTTCAGGGCTGCCTCAAGATCTTTGTTCAAGCCCAAAATCATGCCTCGCTGCTTGTCGACTAGCCTCCATAACTGGCTGTTTTGTTGTGACTGAGAGCTTTTTTCCTTGAGTAAATATTGTATGACAGCTTCTGGGCTGCCCGCCGTTTTGATCAGGCTTGCAATATCGGGCGAGCTCGGTGCATCCTGGAGACCACCCTTGCCGGACGAGGCTTGTTTCGATGATATCGCGGATATTGCGCTGTCAATCGAGGAATTTCGGGGTAATCCTTTGGTTACGTCGTTTGGAGTCGAGGCCATTGTAGCAGCCATGACTGGTCTGCCAGCCTTTGCAGGGCCTGGAGCAGGCTTCGATGTCACGGAGTCGGAGACGCCTCGATGGTCATTCGGGAGGTTTGAAAAGCTTACTCTGCGGAACATGGGGGGTCAGCAAGTATGGACGGAAGGACGGCAGATGGCATCCTGGGAGCCCAAAATAAATTGGACGAAACAACAAAGCCCAAGAACACCAGAGACAACGCCCCGGTAATATATGTCAAGGCGGCACAGGATCGGAAGGACAGACCTTGGTATCTCGTCCTCTGGGCTAGACGGGCTTGACGAATCGCTATAAAAGGTCGTCTGCCCAACAGATGCCCTAGATGTCGCCTTGACGGCCGACCTGCTGCCAATAGGCTGGAATCCCTGCTGTGTCGCAGAAACAGCGGGTTCTGGAGGATTCGTGCTTGACGGAGACGTCGCCACGTTGCTTGCCGTAGATAGCGGGCTAGGTACGGGCGGTCGAGGAGATCTGAAGAACACAGAAAAGAATATGGCGTTAGCAATTCAAATTTTCCAATTGTGACAGATTTATCCCGCGCGAGCAGTGCATTGGGTCTATGTGAACAAAAGGCCAAAGCTGGGGCCACACCAAAAAAGAGCGGCTGTTGAACAGCCGTCACGCAAAGCACAAAGAACTCGGGACCAATTCTTTTGTGCCTTGTGCCTGTGAACGAAAGGGGAGGCGTCCAAGGCTGACAGCGTCGTAGGTCAAGGTTCTTCCAGCAAAGAGATGTTTTGGTTTTTGTTTGAATATGCGATTTGGCTATATGACGAATGGTCTTGCGACCAGCGACAACCGACGGAGACAGCGGTAGAGGGAGGTAGAGGAATCCATTGCCAGAGACATGAATCTCGTAAGCGAACTCACCTTTGACCTGGATGTGGTAGGGAACCAAGAGCTGACAGTGACGGCACGTTGATTAAGCGTCCAGTCGATGGACTCGTGGGATTGTCGTCAAAGGGGGTTTGTGATCGAGGAGAAGACGATATTTGAGAGGCATGAGGCGTGTGCGAATCCCAGCATTGTCCGGCTTCAGGTCCAGTATCAGCATGAGCACCATCAATGTCTGGGTTCGAGTATGCTTCCGAAGATGAGGCCAGGCCACGCCGCGGCGCATGCTGCGACATAGTCCCGTTTATGCAAAGTGTGCTGCAATACCGAGAACCTCTCCGCAAATGTCGGGTGGAGAGGGCGTCTGGCCTCTGGAGCAGACGGAGCAGAGCAGACGGACGACCTCAGCCGTGACAGAAGGGCCAGGAAGGCGGGCGTTGACGGACGGCGTCAATCAATGATGACGGAGGAGGGCGTGTGGATGTTTGAGCCGGTGGCCTTGGCTCTGAACACAAAAGTGGCCTGCCTGGGGGGGCGTCGCGAGGCGTGAGGTGTGTGAGAGGCGTGGGAGGCGTGAGAGAGAGAGAGAGAGAGAGTGTGGTGTGGACAGGGACCTTGGCGAGGTTTCGAACACTTGAGACGCCAGCCTTGGCCCTGATCCACGTCGCATGTAGAGTTCGGTATTGTGCAATGGCATCTGTACCAATCAATGCAATGCAATGCAATACAATACAATACAATACTCTCCAAATATAATACGGACGGGGGGAAAAGGGGCGGTCGGTGGTGGCAGTTGACTTGCACGGATGGCCGGAGGCAGTTGATCAGCCGACGGCTTGCAACACCCGTTCGATGATAATTTGAAAGTTCAATTGCATCCGTCATGGACCCAGTTTGCCAGTCAACCAGTCAGACATTGGCCTGGCTGGACGGGGGAATGGTTATGAGGGAGGTGGCTGCAGGCAACGAGATGACAGGGTACAACTCGGTGCTTGGAATATTCGCTTGAGCAGTCCTCACAGTGGGCAGTGGATGTGGATGTGGATTCCAAGGCTGCTCAAATATGATGCAATCCATAAACTTATGTGTAGTTACTATACATTGTATGCGTGAACGGAGGACCCCTCTGAACCTTGAACTGGCATCTGCTAAATAAGTGGCCGACGGCTACGCTTCTTCAGTTGGTGACGGGAGGTTGTCAAGTTGTGTCTCTCTTGTGAGTGTGAGGGGTCCCCTGGATTGATCCCATGTCTAGCCCATGTATGACATGGCCGTTCCTCATGGCGGCCGTTCTTCCTTCAACACTCTTCACGTCCTGATCCGGTATGCTAATATCCTTACCCCGGAAGAGGCCAGGAATTGCAGGCACATTGCATGCCGCGCACCGGGGCTATTATTGCTGTGCTTGATATATGTGTGACAGAATCGACATGGTTCTGCTCCAGTCGGCCTCGTGTACGGAGTACAATATCACAAGTAACAAGAATTTCTTGATAGAACCCTGCAATCAGCATAGAAGCAAAGAGATTTCTAACCACAAATACAAACAAACAAACAAATAAACAAACAAAGAGTCCCCCCCTCTTGGCAACTGGGCGAGACAGTGCCGTCACATTATTCCAAGTTCTCGCCCGTCAGAAAGGTAGTTCACAGAAATCCCAAGGCCCTGGCCAGACGCCAAAGTGACACTACTTAAGTAGGTATGGAGTACGGAGTACGGAGCGCGATGAAATAAATGACTTGGAGCGCTGCTCCGTGCGACTCCATAAGCTCGTTCGGCTTCAAGTCGATGGAATGGTCTTGCTCCACATGATCGAGGCTCTTCGATTTGCTCCCATGTGTCACACGTCAGAAGGCGCCTCAGCAGGAACAGGGCCTCAGGCGCCTGACACCAAGTATAAAATTTAAAAATAGAGAGTCACCTGGTTTTCCCAGCCGCCTCCCTCGTGTTCTTTCTTCCCTTGCTTCTACCTACTAGGGAGGTATGTATTGTAATTGTAATGTCAGTTTCGGAATCAGATGGTCTGTCTGGTGGAACACCATCAGCCTGGGCACCTACGTACATACTCCTTCC
The DNA here is from genome assembly GCF_019434415.1 of Metarhizium acridum. Classification (NCBI taxonomy): domain Eukaryota; kingdom Fungi; phylum Ascomycota; class Sordariomycetes; order Hypocreales; family Clavicipitaceae; genus Metarhizium; species Metarhizium acridum. Next base: position 2,550,702 of record NW_027094016.1, on the reverse strand, counting down.
TCACTCCGTACATCGGACCATGAATCGCACCTGCCGCCTTCAATGCTTGCAAAAAAAAAAAAAAAAAAACTTGCCAAAGTTTACTAGTAGTCCATGTGCGCAGATGGTGGCTCCCAAGACGCCCATCCAAATAAAAGCAATCTCGCAGCGTCGTAATTAAAAGCAAGCCCTTTTTGCGAATACTACTATCATTAATCATCATCAGCACGTAGCCCTCTGGGTCTAACCTCACACTACTGCACCTCGCCAGGGCGTGCTCGCTGCCGTTCTTCAGGCTCTTCGGTCTGTGCGCAACACTACCAAATGAACAAGAGGCGGCAGTGTCGCCAGTCGCACCCTTCACAGATTCACGAACCCACGAACCAGTTGTCTCTCAAGTCCCCAAGTCCCTGAACCGCCACTCTCCTGGCCCGGGGCTCCCTCGCGAGCCCCGCAGGTGGCCTTGAAATGAAATTGGCAACATTGGAAGGGCCAGGGGCCGGAGTTTCGACATCCAGAAACAGGATGTGCACGGGGTCAGGCCTGTCGGACTCTCGGCTCTCCAATGACGCTATCATGGGTCCCAGTGACGGGGCTTTGTGTTTACCCTATTCGGCGGCCGGCCTTTAAGTTGCCGATGGCAATCCTACCTATGGCTTGACCATTCGTGTTCACTCGTCCACTCAGCTTCCATAGCCAGCGCAAGGACAGCAGGTCTGATATATATCGAATTCATGAATATTGCCAACTCCCTCTTAACACGCGAAGGTGGGGGGGGGGGGAGGTTGAGAGAGAGAAGAAAAGGAAACATGCAGTCAAATTTCTAACTGGGGGCAATTCCAAGGTGAGTAGTACCGACCACGTAGGTGCCGCTCGCATCTGATCTCATTCCAACTCTAATGATTGGTAGTACACTACTCCGTCGTCCGTCCAAGCAATAAGAATATTTAGTGCCAACATCCTGTAGGCACCACCAAAAACTCTGTAACTAGCCATTCCGGGCCAATCTAGAGACGCCTGAGCCACATTTGGATTCATAGAACACAACTGGCCGGGCTGTGACTTGGTCCTCCCATCCACAGCCCCTTGATGCTCGCTCGACAGAAGCAAGGACACAGATCTGACCCAACTGGCCGCTGAGTTTGATACGACATATTATGGAGAGCATCAAAGCTAGCCATTAAGCTAGCATAGCATTCCGTCAACAAGTCCATTTGTCATTACTGTTGAATTGGGATAGATCAAACCGCATACTAGCTACCATAGTCCAGTCTGGCTATACACGGATACAATCAAAGTGATGTAAGAGGCTTAGCAAAAATTCACTGCACATAATGCGATACAACGCAAATCTGACAGCTGTCTTCAGTGGCACGAACTGAACATCTTGGAGTGACCAGGAGAAGGGTTTCATCGCATACTACCACATTGCACTTCCGCCGGGAAATTGAATCACAGAGATCCTCGCCTGGTGTGCCCAAACTCTCGCGCCATTATGCCGGAAAATTTTTGCCGACCTACAAGTCCCATTGGCAACTACAGCGCCTTTCTTGATAGACCATGTTGGAAACCTTAACATCATCTCCATGAAACAAGGCTGCTCGGTGAAGTGAGTCGAATATCAGGGCATATCGTTGAAAGTACCCCGGAATGACTCGCTCGCTAATCAGACTCCCCTATTGCATCCTCAGGATATGCTCAGACTTTTTTCGAAATAAAATAAGAAAGAAATTCCCTCCCATCGGACAAAGAAGGTGCTGTTTCACGGGCCGAGTTTAAGAAGGAATTCCAATTACTCTCAATGCTTTCGACTCGCGGTCCAGCTGCCTCATTTAGTTATTCTTCAATGCTGGCAGTCTGGCGGCGTGTGCCTAAAGTCCGCCAATTGTGCATTAAAATAACTGCCACTTAAGAATCACATCTCTTCTTTCTCAACTTAATTAGCGAACTAGAGTGTAAAAACGGGTACCCGTGGGCACCCGTGGGTATCCAAGTTTTTCTTGGGTTATTCGTGGGCTACCTATTTTATCATGTAAGTGGTTTAGGTATACTACGACTCGAGCAAAGCTCTTACGAATATAGTAAATACAAGTGTATTGTGTATTGTATTTTGTATTGTATTGTATTTTCGTGTATTGTATTTAAATACATTACATTACATAACTAAAATACCTATAAATATATTATAAGTAAAAAAAACCCCTGTTTTCTTAAACTAAAGATTATAAGGCTAATTATAAGGGTTATAAGGGAGAATTTTATATCATTAAAAAGAGCTAAATTAGCTCTTTAAAATGCCCCACTTTTTATTACTATAAGTTATTATCTTAAAAAGTTATAAGCAATTAAAAATTCGCCCCGCTTTACTTACTTTTTATTTTAAGACATAACTTTAAAGCTTAATATCTCGCTTAATATCCACATTTTAAGGTTAATTTTTAAAGATCTAAAATCACGTGATTTTTAGCTTTATTTTAATATATAATATGCTTATATAAGCATTTATTTATAATATTAGATATTTTATAGCCTTATAATACATTTATAGGTATTTATATCCTATAATGTATTATAATATATTACAATATAATATAATATAATATAGTATAGTAAAAACTACAAAAAATATAATACATTTAGAGGTCTAACTACGAGTAACCTAAGAAAAAGATAAATACCCTATAAATACTTATAAAATATATAATAATATAATATAAGAATATAAATTAATTTCCTTAAATTAATTATAATAATTAATTATAATAATTAATATTAACTCTTTAATATTTAATTATATTTATAATAAGTTTTAAGTTTAAAGTATTATCTCTTAATATTTAATATAACTTTAATTATTAGGTTTTAAAGAGTTAATTAAAGAGTTAATAAAATTAATTATTACTTTCTTTTCTTTTCTCTCTTTTCTTTTTTTTCTCTCTTTCCCTTATTCTTAGTATTTCTTACGCTTAGCTATTATCTTTTTATCTTCTCTTACACGTATAAGTTTAAGTATTTTTTCTCTTTTAATATTATTTAATTTTTCTTTATATCTTTATTCTTTATTTATTAATAAACGTTTTATATAAGCTTTATTTTTAAATTCTTTACTTTATTATAAACTATTATAATTACTTATAAGATAATTAATATAAATAATTATTATAAATAAATATAATTATATAAACCTTTTATATAACCTTATAAAAAGGTAATATTTTACTTTTAAAAGATATTTAATATATTATATAAAGTATAAAAGTTCTTAAATATAATTATAATACGCTTTATATATTAACTTAAAATATTTATAGTTAAGTATAATAAGTAAATAAGTAATTAAATATATATATAATTTATATATTAATTAATATTTAAAATTAATATTATTTTAATTAACTCTTATAAAGCTTAAATTACGTTAAGATTTTAGCGAGAAATAAAGGTACTCGTATTATTAATAATCTCTTTTATTAGGCGCTAGAATAATACCCTTAAAATAATAAGTAAGGTATCCCTTTAATAGCGTTAAATTTTTTAAAGTATTATAATTAATTTAAAGTTAAAGTTATAATAATTATTTATAATAATTATATACACTTATTATTAAATTTAAAGTAATATAGTTTTTTAATTAAAATTACTTAATTAAATAATCTTTTACCTATTATCTTTTTAAATTAATTACGTGTAACTATTATATTTTTACTTAAAATACTTTATAATATTATTATTAAAAATAACTAATAAAAATAACTAATAAAAACACTTATTAAAGTAGCTATAAGCGGGAAAAATTAATAGTAAAGAGTAATAAAGTAAAAAAAAGAGAGTAGTAAAGAAATTTTAATAGCTAATAAAAGCTATATTGAAAATAAAGCTTATAAATATATAATTTTAATAGCTAATAAAAGCTATATTAAAAGTAAAGTCTTTAAATATATAATTTACTTTACCCTTACATTTACCTTACTATTAGATTTTATATATTTTAACTTTTTATATATTATCTTATTACTTTTAATATATTTTTTATGCTATTTTTATTATAAAATATAAATTTTATTAATTATTTTTAATAGCTATACTTATAATTATATAAATCCTTTTTTTCAGGGTTTTATTTTAACGTAATATTATATTAATTTAGCGTTATAATTATAGTTAATTCTAGTATTTTCTATAATAATATATATGTAATTATATTAATTATTTATATTAATTAATTTAATATAAAGAAGTAATTATATTTAAATTAGAGCTATAATATAATACTTATTAAATTAACGTAAGATAAAGATAATAAGAATTTAAATTAAAAGAATATTAATAATAATATTATAAATCACGTAAATATAATAAGAAATTCTAATAAAGATATTTTAAAAGTAAATATTTAAGAGATAAAAATAAGCTTTTAAGATATTTAAATTAAAAAAATTAAGGTAAGTTTTATTTATATTATTTTATTTATATTATTAATATTAATTTAAAATAATAATTATATTATATTTAAGCTTATACGTAATATAACTATTAAAAAACTAGAGATAATTTAGTTTAAAATTTAGTAATTTTATATATACTCGCTTAATTATAAGAGAGAGATTATTATTTTAAAGTATAAATAGTTTAATATTACATGAGTTTTTCTTTATATTAAATACTATAATAAATATTTAATATTATTAGTTTTACGCGCCTCTTATAGCTTAATACTTTAAAGGTATTTAATCTAATAAAGTTATTAGTTTAATACTTTATTACTCGCTTATATTATAAAAAAATACTATATAAGTTAAGTTAATAGTATTAAGTATAATAAAATACTTACTTTTAGTAATTAATTATCGTAATTATTTTTATTAATTATTTTTAAGTAATATTATAAAATTTATTAAAAGTTCTTAATTAAATAATACGTATAAGTTAACCGCTTATATTATTTATATTAATAGCTAAGTAAAATTAATATAATTTATAATATTTATAGTTAAGGTTATATACGTAACCTTAACGTAACTTAGCTCTTTACGTTCTTAAAGTAAGAGAATTTACCTAGTTTAGCTTATTTTTAATTTATTATATCTAATAATTAAATTACTAGAGTAATTAAAAGCTTTAAGTAGCTCTTAAAAGAATTAAAGAATATAAAGTATTAAATACTTAAAAAATAAAATAAAAAAGTTATTTTAAATATTAATTTAAAGCTAAAAATCTAAAAAATTCTTAATAATATTATAAAATAAAAATATTAAAAATAATAAATAAATTATAAGTATATTTTTATTAATTAATTTTAATAATTAATTATTAGCTTAGCTTTCTAGTAATATAAATTTAATAACTTTTAGCTTATATTATCTTATAAGGCTATAACTTATAGGTAATATAAAATATTATACGTAATATAAATAACTCTTTCCCCTTTTTAAGCTATCTATTATTAAAGATTTAACTTAATTATATAAGTAATAATTACTATATTATATAATTCTAGTATATTATAAATTATATATATTATTATTATAGAAAACTTTATTATAGAATTAATTAAGTATATAATTCTTCTAATAATATATTAAAATAAACTTAATTATAATATTAGTCTTTTAATACGCCTTTTTAAGAAGATTTATTATAGGTTTTATTAGAAAGAGAAACATTAATATTTATTTATTAAATAAATATATAAGGTAAACTTATATGTAATATTTTACTTACCTTTTAAGTGCTATTAATAGGTTTTACAATTTAATATTAACTTAAATTTTATTATATAATAATATATTTTAATCTTTTACTTTATAATTAAACTTATCTTAAATAATTAAAAGAATAAGAAATATAATATATAATACTTACTTATATATTACTTAAGCTAGCTAATACTTATATAAGTAAGATTATTATTTTACATTTAATAAATAAGAACTTAAAAGTAAAAAGAGATAAAAAATAAAAACACGTAATCTTATAATAAGAAAATTTTATATAAAACTATTTATTAATTATCTTATTATAAGTTACGCGTTTATTTTTACTTAATAACAATTTTATATATTATTTTTACTTATTATCTTTTTATTAAAGCTTTAAGGTTAAATCTTTTTTATTATTTCTTTTTATTATAAATTTTAATTCTAATAATAATATTTAAAAGTATTTACTCTCCTCTTTTTTATTACTAATAATTCATTTATTAGATATTAATTTAAAGAGAATTATAAATATTAATTATCTTTTATATAATATAAGAGACTCTACCTAATAGTTAAACTTTATAACTTAATAATTAATAATTAAATTCTATTAATAATAAATAATTACTTATTTAATAAGTTTATTATTAAGCTTAACTATAAGAAGAATATTTTAATTCTCTTATTAGTCTTATATATAAGAGTTCTTTATATAAGGCGTGTAATAGTTAAATAATATATTAAAAGTTATATATAATTATTATTATATTATACTTACCTATTTATTTACTTCTTAAACTAATAATAGTATATTTATTATATTAAAATATCTTATTAAAGCTAGGTTCTATAAAACTAACTACTTATTAAACCCTTTTAAAGATATAAAATAAGAATTTAAGGTAAGTAGTATATTATTTATATGCATTAATTTTATTAATTAATTTATAAGTTAAAATACTAGAATAGCGCTAATAAATATAAAAGAAGTTATTAGTTTTTATTACTTAAACGCACTTAATTATAAATATTATTATAAATCTTACTTTTAATAATATCCTTAAATTTCTTTACTTAAGTATTATAATTTTTAATACTTTATTAATAATAAAATATATTTATAATTATACTATATTAATATAATAATCCCTTTTATAATATATTATAAAAGAATTATAAATATTATTAATAATTAATAATTAAACTAGAAATATTTAAACCTAAATAATACTTAATATATTATACTACTTTATTAATATAAAGTAGAATTTTTAAATAATTACTTTTAGTTTAATTAATATATTTAAGAATACATTTAAAGAAAGGTAAAACTAAGAGATTATTTATTATCTTTAATAGAATAATTCATAATTATATTACCTATTAAAGAAAGTTAAATTTATTATTAATAATAATAGCTCTTACCTTAAGCTAAAGCGTCTTTATAAAGCTATTTTATAATATATTTCTTTTAAATAATAATAACCTAAGATTTACTTTATTTACTATATTACGTATATTTTAAATCTAATTATTAAAAAGGTTATTTATACTATTAAGATAATAGTAATTAAAAAGAGTATAAATTATTAAAATAATACTTATAAGCTTAAAATAAAGGAAATTATTAAGCTTAATAATAACCTTAAGAGTTATCTTTAAGATATTATTAAAAGCACGGGTAAAACACATATAAATTTAATATTAATTACTATTTTTAAGGTATAAGATATTTATTTATACTCTTATATATCTTACTATTATAAATCTAATATTTTTATTAATTATTTTTACTAATACTTTTATAGATTTAAAATCTTACCTTATATTTTTCTTAAAGTAATAAGGTATAAGCAGAGCATTAACAAGAAAACTACATTTTCAATTTTTAAAAAAGCTTATATAATTAATAATAAATCTAATAAAATACTTGAATTATAATAATAAATACATAAAATAGCTAATATTATAACCAATTAGCTTATATAGAAAAGTGGGTCCTACTAGCTTATTATAAGCTTAAAAACTAGATTATGTAATTTTCTAAAAACACACTACACTACACTATAAAAACTATAAAATGTAGTTTTCTAAGTTTTAAGCTTATAATGCTATATAAGGACCCACTTTTTTAATATTAGCTTATAATATAGGATTTATACTAGTTATCCGTAAAACTTATAATTCTATAAGTATTTTATTAGATTTAATATAATTTTTTATATTTAAAACTATAAAAACTATAAAACTATAAAACTACACTACAGTTAATGCTCTGGGTATAAGTAACCTTTATAAATATATAAGGTAACTTATACTTAAGGCGCGCTTTATTAGAGCTAATACGTAATGTTATTACTTAATAGAATTTAATTACTTTAATATTATTATAAGCTTATAAGCTTTATTAATTAATTAACGCTTTTCTTAATATTAATATAACTTTTTAAGAGGGTAAATTTAATAATAAAAACTAAAAATAAGTTAATTATCTTATTAATATTAACGTGATTTTTTTATAGCTTATAAATTTTATAAGTTATAATAATCAGAGCTCTTACGGATATAGTAAATACAAGTGTATTGTGTATTGTATTTTGTATTGTATTGTATTTTCGTGTATTGTATTTAAATACATTACATTACATTACTAAAATACTTATAAATGTATTATAAGTAAAAAAGACCCTTGTTTTTTTAACTTAGAATTATAAGGCTAATTATAAGGGTTATAAGGGAAAATTTTATATCATTAAAAAGAGCTAAATTAGCTCTTTAAAATGCCTCACATTTTACTATTATAAGGTACTACATTAAAAAGTTATAAGCAATTGAAAATTCACCCCACTTTACTTACTTTTTATTTTAAGACATAACTTTAAAGCTTAATATCTCGCTTAATATCCATATTTTAAGGTTATTTTTTAAAAATTCAAAATCACGTGATTTTTAGCTTTATTTTAATATATAATATGCTTATATAAGCATTTATTTATAATATTAAATATTTTATACCCTTATAATACATTTATAGGTATTCTTATCTTGTAATGTATTGTAATATATTATAATATAATACAATACAATACAGTATAGTAAAGACTACAAAAAATACAATACATTTAGAGGTCTGATAATAATAGCTTAATACTTTTAAACTCTTAAAATATAATATAATTTATATATTAATATCTTAATATTACTTAAAAGGCTATATAAAGTTAAGCTAATATATAAAATTCTAGCTTATTTAAAGCCTTACGTATAATTTTATAATAAGTAATTAATAATATAAAGAAAAAGGCTAATAAGTATAGCACTCTTTTATATAAAGATAAAGATATATATACTATTATAGCTTTACTTACCCTAGTTAATATTAAGTATATAAATTAATACTATTAAGCGTATTTAAGCTTATTATTTCTTAGATAATTAAGTAATATAATTAAGTTATATTATTAAAAGGTATTTACGTAAGAGTATATAAAAATATACTATTAAAGCTATAATAAAACTTATTAATAATCATATATTATAAGTAAGTTATTTATTAAGGTCTTTAACTTTAGCTTTTAAAAGGTATAGCTATTTTACGAATTATTTTTAATAATTTATTTTATTAATAATATTATATTTTATAAATAAGAGTAGTAAACCTTAAGTATTCTTATATTATTTATTAGGCTTTTTTTTATGAATATTAGAATATATTAAAAGATATTTATAGCTTTTAATAATAAATCTTAAAGTAACTTTTATATTAAAATATCTTAAAAATAGCCTAAGATTACCTTATTATTTAGCTAAGTATTATACTATTAAAGCGCTCTTAAAGTATTTATTATAATATTAACTACTATAATTAATACTATTTATTAATTAAAGTATTAATAGACTATTTTTCTATATTAATTTATAGTTATAAGAGTAGCTAATAGCTATTATTATTAAAAGACTACTTCTTAAACACTAATATTCTAATAATAATATAATAATAACACTTATATAAGCTATAAAAGGCGCTTAAATACTTAAATATACTTAGAGCTCTTACAGATATAGTAAATACAAGTGTATTGTGTATTGTATTTTGTATTATATTGTATTTTCGTATATTATATTTAAATACAATACATTACATTCTTAAAATACCTATAAATGTATTATTAGAGAAAAACGCTAGTAAATTTTTTACTTATATATATAAGGCTAATTATAAGGCTTATAAGAAATATTTTTATATAGTTAAATAGAGCTATTTTAGTCCCTTAAAATGCATTAATTTATATTATTATAAGTTATATAATAAGAGAGTTATTTATATTTTTATTATTTAAAATATATTATTAAAAATTTAAAATATAAAGTTTAAACTTTAAATATATAAATTTTATAAAATTAAATACTTTAAAGCTATTAAAGCGTTAATTAATTATATTACTTAATTATTATTATTTTTAAGTCCTTTTTTCTTAATTTATATAGTATTAAACTTAAATTTTTAAGCTTTATTATTTAATATCTTAATAATTATTAAAAATATAATAGTAAATAATATATTATTATGAACCTTAAAATTATATTAATATAATACTATTTTTTATATAATTAATTCTTAATAATATATTTATAAATATACTATAAAAAGACTTAAGAGTAAATGTTAAATTTAAAAAAATATAAATGCAAGTAACTTTTTAAATATATAACTTATAATATTAATATAAATATCTTTATAAAGCTAAAGTTCTTCTTATTATTATAAAATTCAAAAAAAATATTAAAAGCTTTATTTTATACTAATATAAAGCTATTATACATTATACATATTACTATCTTTCTTGTAACGGTGGCTTAGGTTCTAAGGCATAGTAGGTCTGTTTCTTAGAAAGTAAGTTAGGTTAAATGCTACGAAGTAGCTTTTAAGTAGTATTATAATAAAGCTATTAAGAGTATAACTCTTAATAGTAAGACTATTACTTAAATTAATTAATAAAGATCTAGACTATTTAACTATAAGAATACCTTCTTCTTAAGTACTTATTTATCTTTTTATTATAGTCTTAGATTAATTAGCTTAACTATTAATCCCTTTAAACCTTAATTAATTAGCTTAAGGTTTAATTAGTTTAATTCTTTTTAATTAATATATTTAAATATTAACCTCTTTAATCGCCTCTTAGGTTACGTGGCTAATTACGTGCCCTTACCTTCTTCTTATACCTATAAGTTATGCCTATCCTAGCTGGTATAGTTCTATCTTGTATCTTATATAGTATTATTTATAATATTATACCCCTTTTTTATTAGTTTTATTCTTAAAGCTATTAAAATAGGCTAGCTTAAGTATTATACGTTTTCTTTCTTCTATTATTATATGCTATTATATTAATTAATCGTATCTTAAAATAATGGTTTAAAGCTTTATTTACTTCTTCCCTTTACTAAGATAACCTTCTTTTTATAATAATTAATAATTCGTCTTTATTCTTTATAAAGGCTTACGCTTATTACGCTTATATAGGACTTTCTTAATGTAAAGCCTTTGTTTTTAATTTAAGTTATTATATAAAGTGTATAGTAGATAAGTAAGGGAATTATAATATTATAAGGGTAACCCCTTAATAGCTTTATAGTATTACGAATTAATATTATAAGCTTAAAAGGGAGCTTAAAGAAGCTAAGAAGCGTGCTCTAGCTAAGAATTAAAAGGTCTTATATTTACGAAAATAAAAGAAATTATAGTTTAAGAAAATAATACGTATAATTACGCGTAGTATTAATAATATTAAAGAGTTAAAGCGTGTGAAACGTAAGAAAGCGAAATAGCTTTAAAAGACTATAGGGGTTCTTCTTACTTCTTTTAAGAATTTAGATTCTATTTTAGTTTATTTCTTAAATACTAAATTTAATATTAAGTTATTAAATAATACTTAAAAGATTAATTAAAATGCGTTTCTTAGAAATAAAACTATTTAAGTAACGTTAAGTAATTCGTAAGATTTTTAGCTAGTTTTTAAGTGTTTTTAGAGTTTAAATATTCTTTTTATTTAATAAGGTAATAATAATTTTTTATATCTTCTTATACTTTAAGTATTCGTTTAACTTTATATTCGTTAGTATTTTTCGTTATAATATTTATAGTAATTATAGATTTATCTAGTACTTTCTCTAATAGTAATATATAAAATTGTTACGAACCAAGGGTACCTAAAGCAGTTGGCCGGCATCATAGGCCGCTAGCATACAGATAAGAATAGGGCCTAACGGGATCGCAGGTCACGTGAGGGGATCAGATAGGATTAGTTTAATCTAACTTAATAGATTAGAGGGGATTAACCTAATCTAACACAGGGGATTAAATAGGATCTATCTAATCTAGAACTATAATAGAGAGATAAACGAATACTTAAGGAGAAGGTATTTCTATAAGTTAAATAGTTTAAATCTTTATTAATTAATTTAAGTAATAGTCTTATTATTAAGAGTTACACTCTTAATAGCCTTATTATAATATTACTTAAAAGCTACTTTATAGCATTTAACCTAACTTACTTTCTAAGAAATAAACCTACTATACCTTAGAATCTAAGCTACTATTATATTTTAATTAATTCTATTTAATAAGTTACCTTAAAACTTTAAGTAATAATAACTTTTAAGATATTTACTTTAAGCGAAAAGACTATTAACTTTAAGGAGATAATAAAGTACCTTTATAATAAGATTATTAAGCTTAAGAAGTAGAATTAATAGCTTTTTAACTAATAGAATAATCTCTACGAAAAACTTAAGGTATAAGAAGAGGAACTTATAGTAATTTAAAATCTTACACTTATATTCTCTATTAATAATAATAATATACTAAAATTTCTTAAGCTTAAATTATACGATAATTATAAGGGTAATATAAGAAACTTTCTTATATAAGCTTAAGCTTACTTATAAGTTAACGAAAAAATCTATATAATACTTAAGTTATAGATTCTTTATATTAGTAACCTTTTAACTAGGAAAGTAATAGAATAGTAGAAGCTAACCCTTTACGTATATCTTAAGTATAGCGCTAAAGCTAAAGTAAAAGTTATTTATATCTTCTTTAATTATAAAACCTTTAAAGAATAACTTCTTACTATATTTAAAAATCCTAATAAGTATAAGAAAGTTACACGATAACTTACTTAACTTAAGTAAACCGAATCTATAGCTTATTATGCTAGGGAGTTTAAACGTATTATAGTAAAACTTAACTAAAATATTAAACCTAAAATAAAAGTCTTTTATTAAGGACTTAAAGAAGAAGTAAAGAATAATATTTATTAAGAAGATTATTCTAAGTTATTTAATAACTTTATTAAAATAGTTATTAAGGTAAATAATCGTTTATATAAGTAATATTATAAAAAAAGTTATAGGAAATTTAAATTATATACTAGGTTTAATAAATCTAATAGTAGTAAGCTATACTAAATATTAATAGTATATAGGTACTACGCTAGATCTATAGAACTTAATGTTATAAATAAGAAAAAGGGGAAGACTTATTATAATTATAGTAAGACTAGACACTTTACAAATAAATGTAAAGCCCTAAAAAAGCTATAAAAGTTAATTTCTAAAGGTAAAAAGCTTTATACTATAAACTAAAAAGACTTACCTACGCGAAATCTTAGTATAGTAAGTAATAAAGAAAGCTTTACATTAATAAATAATATTAGTTTAAATAAAGATTAGGAATTTAAAACCTAACTAGTATTTAATAACTTTTAGGAATACTAGATACTCTCACTAAAAAGTAAACCTTTACTAGAATAGATCTAAGAAGAAGAGAATTATTTAATTAAGAAAGATAAACCTAAAATTAAATATAAACTTCTTAATTAAACCTTTTATTATAATAATAATTGCTATACGCACCTTAATAGTAAGTAAGGTAGTAGATAGTTTTTACGAGAATAAAAGGGAAGAAGAATAACCCTTATAATATAACTAAAATTATAATAAACTAATTTAAAGATATTAAACGGGAAGTTATATTATACTAAGAATAACGTATACACTATTTAAGCTATAACCTTATAATATAAGAAGAAAGAGAATTATATAACTATAAGTAACTTACTTAGCTTAAGTTTAATTAATATAAATAGTAGATTAAGCGATTATTAAGGAAGCTCTAATAATATATTAAAAGATAACCGCTAATAATAGCGCTTAAAATAACGCGTTAAAGAATAATATAAGAATAGGATTAATAAATTAGGAAATAATAGCTATTATTATAATTAAGACTAATTCCTTAACGGAGATCTAATAGGTCTTTATATACTATAAATATTAATAGTATAGTACACCTTATAATTAATATAACTATAATAGGACGAAAGATTTAAGTAATAATTAATAGTAGAGTATAAGGAAATTTTATCTTACTAAATCTCGTTAATAAATTATAATTGCTTTAAACACCTAAAAATAAGCTCTATTAACTTATAATTATAGAAGGAACTGCGGTAAAGTATAGTTAAGGAGTAGTTAATATAAAAGTTACGTAGCTTTTAGTTAATATATAAGGTATAAAATACTAAGTTACACTAAATATTATAGTAATCTTAAAACATAATATTATATTAGGGATACCCTAGTTATAAGCAAGTAATTTACGAGTTAATTAGAGAACTAGTTAACTTTAATAGAATTTACTAGAATATAATTATAAAGTAAAGAGCAGCCTACGAAAAGCACCTTATTTAGACTATAATAGGCCTTTAGAAATATACGTGATTACTAAAGAGCCTAAAGCTAAGATAATAGAGATTCCTAAGAAATACTTAAAGTATAGTAAGCTATTTAATAAAGAGCTAAAAATAGGACTATTAGAGTATTTATACTAGGACTATAAGATTAAACTTTAGCCTAGTATTAAATTAATATTTAATAAGATTTATTCTTAGAACTTTAAGTAAAATAAGGCACTTAAAAAGTATTTAAAGGATATATTATAAAAGGGATATATAAGATTATTAGAGTCTTTAATAGGATACTTAATCCTATAGGTATTAAAGAAGAATAGGAAACTATAACTATATATTAATTATTAATACTTAAATAAGATTATAATTAAGAATTAATACCTATTACCGCTTATAACGGAAATTAAAGATAAAGTTAAAAAAGCTAAATGGTTTATTATACTTAACTTAAAAGAAGCCTATAATCTTATACGAATAAAAGAAGGCTATAAGTAAATAATAGTATTTTAAACTAGTAGAGAATACTACGAATATCTAGTAATACCTTTTAGGCTTACTAACGTACTAGTAACCTTTTAAAGAATAATTAATATAATCTTATAGAAACAACTAAAAGTGTTTATAGTTATATACCTTAATAATATTCTTATTTATTTAAATACCCTTAAGAAATATAAATAACACGTATATAAAGTATTATAAACTTTATAAGATAATAAACTCTTAATTAAAGCCTTAAAATACTAGTTTTATTAGAATATTATATACTTTTTAGGGTATATACTTATATATAAAGAAATATAAATAAGCTTAAATAAAATTAAAACTATTAAGAAATAGTTTACATTAAAGAATCTAAAAGAAGTTAAAGGATTTATAGTATTTATAAACTTTTACCGTAAGTTTTTAAGCGAATATAAAGACATTTTATAATCTCTTATAAACCTAATAAAGAAAGAAGTTAGCTTTTAATAAAATAAACTAAAAGTTATAGTATTTTAAAAGATAAAAGATTTAATTACGTTAAAACCTATATTAAAAGTATTTAATTAAAATAAACCTTATAAGCTTAAAACGAATACCTTAAACTTTATATTAGGTAAATAGCTTAAATAATAAGATAATTAAGGAAGATTACACTTAATTATATTCTTCTTAAAGAAACTCTATAAACCTAAACTTAATTATAGGATCTATAATAAAGAACTTATAGCTATTATTAAGTGCTTTAAAGAATAAAAATACTATCTTATAAAAGTAAAGTATTAAATTAAGGTTTATATTAATTATAAGAATCTTATATTATTCTTAACTATAAAGAATTTAAATAAATAATAGATTAAATAATATAAAACCCTTACAAATTATAACTTTAAAATTATATATTATAAAGAATTTAAAAATAAAAGAGTAAACGCGCTTAGCTAAAAAGAGAATTTAAAATTAAATAAGTAAGTAAGTAATATACCCTTACTACGCGCTATTAAGAATAGAAACCTTATACTAGATACCTAAGAAATTAATATAATATAATAAGTTAAGCTAAATAAAATATAAATGCATTAGATTATATTATATATTAAGAATAATAGTTACTTAAATAATTAGAAAATAAAAACGCATTTATTTAAGAAAGGTAAGACCTTCTTATATAATAAATAGTAGTATATTTCTAGTACACTTTAAGAGTAACTTATTAAGGAAATATATAAGCACCTATTATACGAATATTAGAGTATAAGGAAAACAATTAATAGGCTAAGAAGATTATATAACTTCTTAGAAAGTAAAAAAATAATATAAGAAGTTATTAAGAAATACGACACGTATAATAAAGTAAAATTAACGTAACACGTATTATACGAAGAATTATAACTAATATTACCACCTAAAAGAGCATAGTAAACTATTATAATAGACTTTATTATTAAACTATTAAAGTTAAAAGAACCTATAATAAGAGTAGCTTATAATAGTATTCTAGTTATTATAAATAAACTTATAAAGTACACCTATTACATTCTATATAAGGAACTAAGTAATACTAAGAACTTAGTATATATATTCTTTAAAATAGTTATTATATAATATAAATTACTAATAAAGCTTATATTAAATCGTAATAAATTATTTACCTTAAACTTTTAAAAATACCTTAAGAAAACTATAAAGATTAAATAAAGCTTATTAATAGCATTCCACCTATAATTAAATAAGTAAATAGAAATCTTAAACTAAATACTTAAATAATATTTACGAAGCTATATTAACTACTAATAGAATAATTAAGTAAAATAGCTACTATTAGTATAATAGGCTTATAATAGCTCTAAGATTAATAATATAAAGATATTATTATTTAGGGTAAATTACGAATTTAACCCTATTATTAAAATATATATAATATAGAATGTAAACGCGTTAGTAGCTATAACGTATATAGTAACTATAATAGAAATATAGAAATACTTATAATAGAAATAAATATTTTTATAGAACTAAATAAAATACTATGCGAATAAAAAGAGATTACTAGTACTAATCCTAAAGAAGGGATATAAAGTATACTTTATTTATAAAAACATTAAAATTAAGTAACCTAGCAATAAACTTAACTAGAAGAAGATTAGATTATTTCTTATTAAATGAAAAATCTTAAATACTAACTACAAACTATTATTATTAAATAAAATAAGAATCTATCCTATATTTTATATATTACTACTAGAGAAAGTATTAGATAAATCTATAATCGCTATAAATATTATAATAGAAGATACTAATAAATACGAAGTTAAACGAATACTTAAAGTATAAGAAGATATAAAGAATTATTATTATCTCGTTAAATAAAAGGGATATTTAAACTTTAAAAACACCTAGAAACCAGCTAAAAATTTTATGAACTACTTAACGTTACTTAAATAGTTCTATTAAAGAATAAAAACTTATTAAAAATAAGGAAACCTAAGTCTACTAAAAACTTAAGTGTTTAATTAAGTATATTAGACTCTAACTTTAAACGCTCTTAGGCCTTTAACTCGTTTAAACTCTTTATACTATAAGTAATTATTTTCGTAGCCTTTTATTATAAAAATTTCTCCTAATAATAAATCCTTTATAAACGAGCTATTACCCGCTTTAAATTCTCCTTAGCTAAAGCACGTTCTTTATTAAGACGATTCTTTTTACGAAGAATATAATTATAAGCATTTAAAGACGTTTCGCTTAAATTACAGCTAATATAACCACGTAAAGCGTATTCGCTACACTTGTCTTTCCCTTTAGCAATAATATACTCTTAATTGTTTTTTTAACACGAATTATAGGAAGATATAATAAAGTTAAAGGTAGATATAAACTTAAAAAGACGTTTGCGATTAATCTTTTAGTTAAGGCAAGATCGCTATTTTAAAATACGATTAAAAGATATTATAAAAAGAATAATAAAGAAAGAAAAAAGGGAAAAGAGAGAAAGAAAGAGAATACTTACTAAACGAAACGAAATAGCCTTAAGAATAAGACTAATAAGGGAGAAGTATTATATTATAAACTAAGGGTACCTAAAGTAATTAGCTGGTATTATAGGCCGCTAGTATACAAACAAGAATAGAGCCTAACGGGATCACAGGTTACATGAGGGGATTAAATGGGATTAATCTAATTTAACTTAATAGATTAAAGGGGATTAACCTAATCTAGCACGGGGAATTAAATGGGATTTATTTAATTTAGAACTATAATAAAGAGATAAACGAATACTTAAGGAGAAGGTATTCCTATAAGTTAAATAGTTTAGATCTCTATTAATTAATTTAAGTAATAGTCTTACTATTAAGAGTTACACTCTTAATAGCCTTATTATAATACTACTTAAAAGCTACTTTATAGCATTTAACCTAACTTACTTTCTAAGAAACAGACCTACTATGCCTTAGAACCTAAGCCACCGTTACAAAAATATAGGGTAAATTCTTATTTTATTTAATAATAATAGTTTATAGTTAATATTTAAGATTTTTTATTTAATAAGAAATAGTTTAATCTTCTTTTAGTTAAGTTTATTATTAAGTTACTTAATTTTAATATTTTTATAAATAAAGTATACTTTATATCTTTTCTTTAAGATTAACGCTAGTAATCTCTTTTTATTCGCGTAGTATTTTATTTAATTCTATAAAAATATTTATTCCTATTATAAGTGTTTTTATATTTCTATTATAGTTACTATATACGTTATAGCTATTAACGCGTTTATATTTTATATTATATATATCTTAATAATAAGGTTAAATTTATAATTTACCCTAAATAGTAATATCTTTATATTATTAATCTTAGAGCTATTATAAGCCTATTATACTAGTAGTAGCTATTTTATCTAATTATTCTATTAGTAGTTAATATAGCTTTATAGATATTATTTAAGTATTTAGTTTAAGATTTCTATTTATTTATTTAATTATAAGTAGAATACTATTAATAAGCTTTATTTAATCTTTATAGTTTTTATAAGGTATTTTTAAAAGTTTAAGGTAAATAATTTATTATAATTTAATATAAGCTTTATTAGTAATTTATATTATATAATAACTATTTTAAAGAATATATACGTTAAGTCCTTAATATTACTTAATTTCTTATATAAAATATAGTAGACGTATTTTATAAGTTTATTTATAATAACTAGAATATTATTATAAGTTACTCCTATTATAGGTTCTTTTAACTTTAATAGTTTAACAATAAAGTCTATTATAATAGTTTATTATACTCTTTTAGGTAATAATATTAGTTATAATTCTTTATATAATACGTGTCACGCTAATTTTACTTTATTATACGTGTTATATTTCTTAATAACTTCTTATATTATTTTTTTACTTTCTAAAAAGTTATATAATCTTTTTAGCCTATTAATTGTTTTTCTTACACCCTAATATTCGTATAATAGGTGCTCGTATATTTTCTTAATAAGCTATTCTTAAAGTATACTAGGAATATATTACCGTTTATTATATAAGAAGGTTTTACCTTTCTTAAATAAATGCGTTTTTATTTTTTAATTATTTAAATAGCTATTATTATTAATATATAATATAATCTAATATATTTATATTTTATTTAGCTTAACTTATTAGGTTATATTAATTTCTTAAATATCTAGTATAAGGTTTTTATTCTTAATAGCGCGTAATAAAGGTGTATTACTTACTTACTTATTTAATTTTAAATTCTCTCTTTAATTAAGCGCGTTTACTCTTTTATTTTTAAATTCTTTATAGTATATAATTTTAAAGTTATAATTCATAAGAGTTTTATACTATTTAATCTATTATTTATTTAAATTCTTTATAGTTAAAAATAATATAAGATTCTTATAATTAATATAAACTTTAATTTAATACTTTACTTTTATAAAATAGTATCTTTATTCTTTAAAGCACTTAATAATAGCTATAAGTTCTTTATTATAAATCTTATAATTAAGTTTAGGTTTATAGAGTTTCTTTAAGGAAAATATAATTAAATATAATCTTCCTTAATTATCTTATTATTTAAGCTATTTACCTAATATAAAGTTTAAGGCGTTTATTTTAAGCTTATAAGGTTTATTTTAATTAAGTGCTTTTAATATAAGTTCTAATATAACTAAATCTTTTATCTTTTAAAATACTATAGCTTTTAATTTATTCTATTAAAAGCTAACTTCTTTCTTTATTAGGTTTATAAGAGGTTATAAAATATCTTTATATTCGCTTAAGAACTTATAATAAAAGTTTATAAATACTATAAATCCTTTAACTTTCTTTAAATTCTTTAATATAAGCTATTTCTTAATAGTTTTAATCTTATTTAAGCTTATTTATATTTCTTTATATATAAGTATATACCTTAAAAAGTATATAGTATTCTAATAGAACTAGTATTTTAAGGCTTTAACTAAGAGTTTATTATTCTATAGAGTTTATAGTACCTTATATATATATTATTTATATCTCTTAAGGGTATTTAAGTAAATAAGAATATTATTAAGGTATATAACTATAAATACTTTTAGTTATTTTCGTAAGATTATATTAATTATTCTTTAAAAGGTTATTAGTACGTTAGTAAGCCTAAAAGGTATTACTAAATATTTATAATATTCTCTATTAGTTTAGAATACTATTATTTACTTATAGTCTTCTTTTATTTATATAAGGTTATAAGCTTCTTTTAGGTTAAGTGTAGTAAACTATTTAGCTTTTTTAACCTTATCTTTAATTTCTATTATAAGTGGTAATAGGTATTAATTCTTAATTATAATCTTATTTAAGTATTAGTAATTAATATATAATTATAGTTTTTTATTCTTCTTTAATACCTATAAGATTAAGTATTCTACTAAGAACTTTAATAGTCTTATATATCCCTTTTATAATATATTCTTTAAATACTTCTTAAGCGCCTTATTTTACTTAAAGTTCTAAGAATAAATCTTATTAAACGTTAATTTAATATTAGGTTAAAGTTTAATCTTGTAATTCTAGTATAAATACTCTAATAATTCTATTTTTAGCTCTTTATTAAATAGCTTATTATACTTTAAGTATTCCTTAGAAATCTTTATTATCTTAGCTTTTAGCTCTCTAGTAATTATATATATTCTTAAAGGCCTATTATAGTTTAAATAAGGTGCCCTTTATAGGCTACTCTTAGCTTTATAACTATATTCTAGTAAATTCTATTAAAGTTAGCTAGTTCTTTAATTTACTTATAAATTACTCGCTTATAATTAAGGTATTCGTAATATAATATTATATTTTAAAATTACTATAATATTTAACGTAACCTAGTATTTCGTGCCTTATATATTAATAAGAAGTTATACTACTTTTATATTAACTACTTCTTAGCTATACTTTATTATAGTTCCTTTTATAATTATAAGTTAATAGGGCTTATCTTTAGGTGTTTAAGGTAATTATAATTTATTAACGAGATTTAGTAAGATAAAATTTCCTTATACTTTACTATTAATTATTACCTAAATCTTTTATTCTATTATAATTATATTAATTATAAGGTATATTATACTATTAATATTTATAGTATATAAAGACCTATTAGATCTCCGTTAAGGAATTAGTTTTAATTATAATAACAGCTATTATTTTCTAATTTATTAATTCTTTTCTCTTATTATTTAACGCGTATCTTTAAGCGCTATTATTAGCAATTATTCTTTAACGTATTATTAAAGCTTTCTTAGTAATTACTTAATCTACTATTTATATTAATTAAACTTAAGCTAAGTAAGTTACTTATAGTTATATAGTTCTCTTTCTCCTTATATTATAGGGTTATAGCTTAGGTAGTATATGCGTTATTCTTAGTATAATATAACTTTTTATTTAATATCTTTAAATCGGTTTATTATAATTTTAATTATATTATAAGGGTTATTCTTCTTCCCTTTTATTCTTATAAAAACTATTTATTACCTTACTTACTATTAAAATACGTATAGTAATTATTATTATAATAAAAGGTTTAATTAAAAAGTTTATATTTAATTTTAGGTTTATTTTTCTTAATTAAATAATTCTCTTTTTCTTAGATTTATTCTAGTAAAGATTCGCTTTTTAATAAGGGTATTTAGTATTCCTAAAAGTTATTAGGTATTAATTAGGTTTTAAATTCCTAATCTTTATTTAAATTAATATTATTTATTAATATAAGGCTTTCTTTATTACTTATTATACTAAGATTTCGCGTAGGTAAGTTTTCTTAGTTTATAATATAAAGCTTTTTACCTTTAAGAATTAGCTTTTATAGCTTTTTTAAAGCTTTATATTTATTTATAAAGTATTTAGTCTTATTATAATTATAATAAGTCTTTCCCCTTTTCTTATTTATAGCGTTAAGTTTTATAGGTTTAGTATAATCAGAGCATTGACAAAAAAACTACACTACATGTAGTTTTTTAGTGTAGTTTTTAGTGTAGTGTAGTTTTTATAGTTTTAGTGTAGTTTAACTACACTACAACTACATTTATAGTGTAATGTGTAATTATAAGGGCTTTAAAAGTAGACTTATAAGCTTATAAAAAAAACCAAAAAATACTATAATTTTAGCTCATTATAATGCTATAAAAATATCCTTTATAAGTTAGTTAATAAGTAAGATATTAAAGTTTAAACAATTCTAAAAATAAAGATATTAACTTGATTTATTTTAAGTATTTAATAAGAAATAAATGCTTTTTAAATGTTATTTATATATATATAGTATATGTAATTAATATAGAAATTTAAAATATATTTTTTTTTACCTTAATTATATGTAAATAATATTTTAAAATATTTTTAGTTTTTATTTATATTTTATTTAATTAAAATAAATCTATAAAAATAAGTAATAAGTATTTTTATATTTTATATAAGTTATCTTAATAGCTTATTAATATAAAACGTATAACTTTATCTAATATATATTTAATAAAATTTATATAAATTATTTTATATATAATTATATATGTTTTTTAATTTAATTAATATATATTATTTATATTAAAGTAAAATTATATATATTATTAATTTATATATTATAAAGTATTTTATAAGCTTAAATATATATTTAATATAATTAATTCTATATATATAAAGATTAATATAAATATTAAAAACTTTATTCTTAAGTTTTTTTTATTCTATATATTAAAACTATTATAACTTTATGAAAAAAAGGACTTTAAAACAAGAGTAGTATCATTTTAAAGCTCATAATCTTAGCTATCCAAAAATATTAACCCCACTTAATTTCACCCATTAATTATAAAGATAATAGCCGTGGTATTTAATGGGGTAAGTTAACTAGGGTAAAACGCCATAGCGTTTTACCCCACTTTAATAAAAAACGCCACAATTTCTATTTCCTAAAATCTCTACGAATACTTAACTAAAATTTACAAACTTATAACTAATCGATAGCCCTTAAAAAGCCCTTTAATTTAATACTAATTGCATAATTATAAGTTTAATATTCTAGGAGTTATATTCGGTTAAGGTTTTAAGATACAAAGATTTCCTGTAAGCTGCATATGCATGTTTTAAGTGATAAAACAGCATATTATCACACAATATAACGCCTTTAATGCATTGTAAGCACACCGGCCTTTTCAACTGTTTCACTATAATTGCATTTTCTCGTAAAACTATTCTATTGTTTTCCACACGAATATGCATGTTTAAGAGGTAAGTTAGGCATCAAAAAAATGCCTAAATTCTAAGGTTTCTAAAACCGTTTGTATTGTAAATTTATTCTATATATTGACTGTGTTCTCCCGCTTTAAAGTTTAGAACCTTTCTTTTCTACATCAATCTTCTTACCCTTATAACTCTACGAATACTTAACTTTTATCTAAACTTTTCTTATTATTAGATAGCCTTAAATTTAGGCTATCTTATAAAAACTTTTTAGTATTTAAAACCTACCTTTACAATGGATTAAAATCCTCTTGGAATTACACCTCTTATTATTACGGATAATTCAAGCTTTTCTCAGCAAACTTCAACTAAAAAAGACTATACAAATGATGAAAGCTATCAATTTCGCACAAAATCATATATTATTCAACATAACCTTTTTTCTTATGAGGTTTCAGCAGTTAATTTAGAAAAACCACGAGAAATCACCTTTTTTTGCAGCTAGCCAAGCTGTAACTTTACTTTTACCTGCCTAGCTAGCCGTTTTCAGTCCTCTAATGGTTTAGCACATTATAGGAAAAAACATCCTACTATTGTAGTATTAAAAGCCGAAGAAAACGATAAAATAACTAGTAAGTTACTTCTTTTATTATTTTATATCTTATTATATTATTAATTTATATATTTATAATATTATAAATTTATAATTTACTAATATACTTATAAATAGTCCCTGCTACTACAGAATTACCTTTAATTTCCGACTTTTTAACCGAATCTAGCTTTTCTAGCTTTTTAAGAAGCAATAAAAGACCTAGAAATAATACTATTACTAGTAGTAGTAATGGATTTTCTAAGGATACTGCTCTTATATTAGCTCTTGAATTTATGCTTTAAAATAACCTATCTTTTGCTACTATAACTAGTGAAAGCTTTAAAAAGCTTTTAAGTTATTATTATAAGTAAGTTTATATTATTACATTAATATATAACTTAAATATAATATATTATACTAATATTAAGTTATTTTAGTTATAATATTAGCTTTTTTCATTATAAAGGCCTTATATCTCACATGAAAATATTACATTCTAATATGAAAAAGAATATAATAAATAAAATTCAAAATCAAGTTAATAAAATGGGTTTTATATCTATTCAACTTGATATTTGGACTTCTATTAATTCTAAATCATATTTAGGGGTTATAGCTAATTGGTTAAACCCCCAATTTAACTTAGAATATTATTTAATTGGTAAGTATTCTTATATTTATATTATTATTATTATTATTATTATTATTATTATTATTATTATTATTATTATAATTTAAAAGCTAATTATATATTAAGGATTTAAATATTTACCTACTAGCTATACCGGCCATTTAATTAATTCAATTTTCAATGAATTATTAACTGAATATAATATAAACCCTAAAAAAATTACAAGGTTAGTAGTTTATAATTATATATAAAATAATATTAATTTACTAACTTTTTAATTATAGCTTTACTAGAGATAACGGTTCTAATAATAACACCTTTTTATCTTCTTTTTTAAACTTATATTCTAAAAGGCATAAAAAGCCTTTAGATATTCGATGTACAGCCCATATTTTAAATATAGTGGCTAAAGATATAATATCTATATTTATTAACGAAACAACAAATACCAAAAATATCAAAGATTATATAAATAGCGAATTTTTACATTATTTTACCGAAGAATTTAACGATTTATCTGCTGAAAAAAGAACAAAATTTAATAATTTAATTCCAGGTATTTATTATAACTTATATTACTTATTTTAAGTTATTTTATATAATTTAAGCTAATTATAAAATAGGAATTATTGGAAAAGTTAAAAGAATAGCTATTCTTATTAAAAATAACCAACAACTTTATTTACAATGGTTAGAAGCTTTAAAAGAAGCTAAAGATAAAGGATTTATTACTAGAAATAGTAATCTTACAAAAATACTATTAGGTAAGTTATTAATTCTATATTATAAATATTATTTAAAGCTTTAAAAGCTTATAAATATTATTTCAAGCTTTTAAAGCTTATAAATATTATTATTAACATTAATAAGTTATAATAAGTATTAATAACTAACTTTACTTATATTAGCAAACGCAACAAGATGGAATTCAACCTATAAAATGCTTCACACAGCTATTTTATTAGCAGAACCTATTAAAATATTACAAAAAAAAACGAATTTAGCAGCTTTTAAAGATGCTAGCTTAACTACGCAAGAATGGGCTAATTTAAATACTTTAACAAGTATTTTAGAGATTTTTAATTAGCCTATAACACAATTACAAAGCTAATCTTATAATACTATAAGTTTAGTATGTTTTTTTCTAATAAGAATTCATACTTTACTTCAAGATATATTAAAAGATTAAAAAAGTTGGCTTAAAAATGTAAGTTCTATAATTTTATAATTTTATTTTAAATTACTAATTATTTTATAGTTAAATACTTATAATCCATTAGCTAAGGTCTTTATTTCAGCTTTAGAAAAAGGCTTACATAAATTAAATTACTATTTTCCTAAGGATATTAATAGTAATTATAATTTTTAGAAGCCTTATTTATTTACTGCTATATTAGACCCTAGACTTAATTTACAATCAATTAAAAATCAATTAAGTATTAATTCTAATACTATTAATCAACTATTAAAAGACTTAAAAGCCGAATATAAAGAGTAAGTTATAATTTATTATATATAATATAAATTTTAAATTTCTTAATAACTAATTATATAATAGAACCTATTACGAATATATAAAAGACCCTAAAAATAAAGTAATTCCTTATATAGAATTAGAAGAAATTTCTTCTAATTCTAAAAAATCAACTAAAAATACAAATAATACTCGAATCGAAGTTAATTTACAATAACCAGCTAATTCAGCTTCTTATAATGATATTAGGCTTTAAAAAAAGCCTAGCTTATTTAATAACTTATTTCCAAAGCAAAAAACTAAAGCTATTGAAAAAACTAGAAAAAATGAGATTTCTAGTTATTTAAAGCTTGATTTTAAAGAAGATACGGTATTTTTTATCTTTATAATATTATTTATACATTTATAATTATAAGCTAACTTTTAATAGCAAGATATATTTATTTGGTGGGCTAATTCCACTGAATCTTTCCCAATTCTTTCTATAATAGCTCGAAAATATTTAGCTATTCCAGCTACTTTAGGAGCTATAAAAGGGAATTTTAACCAGGGAACTAATATTATTACTAAGCGAAGAACTGCTTTATTACATGAAAATATTTGAATTATTTTATTATTAAAAAACTGGGTTAAAAATAAGAATAAAAGAGTGGAAAATAAGAGATATTATAATTTATTTTTATATTCTAGTGGAAATTCAAAAGAAAAAGAAGAAGAAGAGGAAGAAGAAGATCAGAATAAAGTTTTAACTAATTCTAATAAAAATAAGGATATTTCTAAGTCTAATTATATAGATATTAGTGAGGATATGGAAGAAGAAGAAGAGGAGGAAAATATTTATGATTCTGATACTTAATTTAATATTAAAAGGGTTTTTTTATTATTATTTTTTATTTTATATAAAAGAGTGAAATTTTAGCTTTATAAAAGTTTAAAAAGTAATATTTAAAGTTAACTATATAAAGAGTTATTTAAATTTATATTTAATATTTTTATATTTAAGTTATAGGGTAATAAGTTAAATCTCTTTTTTTAAAAAATATTTATATATAAATAATAGGATTTTTTTCCTTTATTAAATTAAGTAAATTATAATTATAATTATAATATAAAATAATATTTACTTACCTAATATAAATCCCTTAAATTTCCCTTATACTTTCTCTTATTTTTATATTTTTATTAGTTTTTTAATCCCTGTTTTTAGCTTATCTAAGCTAGCTAATCCCTGCTTACTAATACTAATATTAGTAAGCAAATTTAGCTCTTTTTTAGCTTACTAATTATATTAGCTAATAATAGCTTATAAATTAATTAACACTACACATTACACTAATTTTTAAAATGTAATGTAGTGTAGTAAAACTACACTACACTACACTACACTAAAATTCACTAAAAACTACAAAACTACACTACTTCCAATGCTCTGAGTATAATACCTATATATTATTAATATTTAGCGTAGCTTACTATTATTAGATTTATTAAACCTAGTATATAATTTAAATTTCTTATAACTTTTTTTATAATATTACTTATATAAACGATTATTTACCTTAATAACTATTTTAATAAAGTTATTAGATAACTTAAAATAATCTTCTTAATAAATATTATTCTTTACTTCTTCTTTAAGTTTTTAATAAAAGACTTCTTTTTTAAATTTAGTATTCTAGTTAAGTTTTACTATAATACGTTTAAATTCCCTAGTATAATAAGCTATAAATCTAGTTTACTTAAGTTAAGTAAGTTATTATATAGCTTCTTTATACTTATTAGGGTTTTTAAATATAGCGAGAAGTTATTCTTTAAAGGTTTTATAATTAAAGAAAATATAAATAACTTTTACTTTAACTTTAATATTATACTTAAGATATACGCGAAGAGTTAGCTTTTACTATTCTATTACTTTTTTAGTTAAAAGGTTATTAATATAAAGAATTTATAACTTAAGTATTATATAAATTTTTTCGTTAACTTATAGGTAAGCTTAGGCTTATATAAGAAAGTTTCTTATATTACCCTTATAACTATTATATAATTTAGGCTTAAGGAATTTTAATATATTATTATTATTAATAAAGAATATAAGTATAAGATTTTAAACTACTATAAGTTTCTCTTCTTATACCTTAAGTTTTTCGTAAAGATTATTCTATTAATTAAAAAGCTATTAATTTTACTCCTTAAGCTTAATAATCTTATTATAAAGGTACTTTATTATCTTTTTAGGGTTAATAGTCTTTTCGCTTAAAGTAAATATCTTAAAAGTTATTACTACTTAAAGTTTTAAGGTAACTTATTAAATAGAATTAATTAAAATATAATAATAGCTTAGGTTTTAAGGTATAATAGGTTTATTTCTTAGAAAGTAAGTTAGGTTAAATGCTATAAAGTAGCTTTTAAGTAGTATTATAATAAGGCTATTAAGAGTATAACTCTTAATAATAAAACTATTACTTAAATTAATTAATAAAGATTTAAATTATTTAATTATAGGAATACCTTTTTCTTAAGTACTTATTTATCTCTCTATTATAATTCTAAATTAATTAGCTTAACTATTAATCCCTTTAAACCTTAATTAATTAGCTTAAGGTTTAATTAGTTTAATTCTCTTTAATTAATGTATTTAAATATTAACCTCTTTAATCGTCTCTTAGGTCACGTAGCTAGTCACGTGCCCTTATCTTCTTCTTGTGCCTATAGGTCATGCCTATCCTAGCCGGTACGGTCCCGTCCCGTGTCTTGTGCAGTGTTATTTGTAACATTTCTCTTCTTCTCTATTTTTAGTACTATTTATAAATTTAACTTTAAAAATAGCTTTATTACTACCAGAAAAAGCTAAATTTTCATCTAATTTAATTTTTTTGAATTTAAGCTAAAATAAGAGAATAAATTATAATATTTATTTATTTTAACTTATTTTTCCTTATTTTTAGCCTAGTTTTTTAATAATAAAATTTTTTAAATATTAGAATGTATTAAAGAGGTTCTTCGCTTACTAATCACGTTACCTTCTTAGTTAAAATTCCCTTTTATAGCTCTTAAAGTAGCTGGAATAGCTAAATATTTTCGTGTTATTATTAAAAGAATTAGAAAAGCTTTAATAGAATTAGCCTACTAAATAAATATATCTTTCTATTAAAAGTTAGTATTTTTTTTAATATAATTAAGCTTATAAAGTTAAGGTTATTATAATAAAAGTTAAAAATACCTTATTATCTTTTAAATTAAGCTTATAATAACTAGAAATCTCGTTTTTTTTAGTTTCTTTAATAGCTTTATTTTTTTACTTAAGAAATAAGTTATTAAATAAACTAGGCTTTAATTTAAGCCTAAGATCTTTATAAGATATTAATTTCTTAGCTGGTTGTTTTAAATTAATTATTACTTAATTATTTAAAAAATTAGAACTAAAAGAAGAATCTTCTTCTATTTCTATATTTGGAATAAGCTTATTTTTAGGGTCTTTTATATATAATTCATATGTTCTAAGATATAATTAGTTATAAAATATTAAAAAAAAAGTTATTTTTATACTTACTCTTAATATTCTATTTTTAAATCATTTAATAATAAATGTAAAGTAATTAAATTTATATTAAATCGGGTTTTAACCGTTTTAATATTAAATCTAGGGTCTAATATAGCAGTAAATAAATAAGGCTTCTAAAAACTATAATTACTATTAATATTTTTTAGAAAATAGTAATTTAGTTTCTTTAAACCTGTATTTAAAGCTAAAATAAAAGCTCTAGTTAATAGATTATAAGCGTTTTTCTATAAATAAGTTAGAATAGTTATTATAATTTATTTTAATATAAAAAGCTTAATATAAAAAGTTTAAAAATATAAAAACTTACGTTTTTAAGCTAACTTTCTTAATCTTTTAATATATTTTTAAGAAGAAAGTATATTTTAAAGATATAAAAAGATACTAAGCTTATAGTATTATAAGCTTAGCTTTATAATTTCTTTATAGGCTTATTCAAAACCTCTAAAATGCTTAATAAAGTCTCTAAATTAAGCTATTCTTACGTTATTAAATTAATATCTTTAAAAGCTGCTATATTTATAACGTTTTATAATAATATAATAGCTTTTTTAAGTATAATAGTCGTATTTATTATTCTAAAAGTTAAATTCTATCTTATTACGTTTACTAAGTTAAGTAAAAATAATTAATAATAATTATTAATAGTTTTAAATAGATTTTTAAGGTCTTAATAAAAGAAATAAAATCTATTAAATATATTATATAAGTTATAACTTACCTAATAGTATTTTTATAATATTATTATTTTTAGCTATAAAGCCCTTAAATTTAGCTTCTTTTAAAGCTTTAATCTATTAAGAATAAAGTTATTAGTTATTTTTAAGAAGAATCGCTATTTTTTTAACTTTTCTAATAATTCCTATATAATAATTAGCTTAAAATATATATAAATATAATAAAAAAAAACTTAAAATACCTAGAAGTAAATTAGAAAATTGTTTTTGTTTTTTAGAAGATAATTAGTTAAATTCTTTAGTTAAAAAGTATAAGAGCTCGCTATTTTATATTTTTTAATATTTTTAGATGTTATTAATTCGATAATAAACGTAAATATAATATCTTTAATAATAATATTTAAAATATAAGCTATACAATAAATATTAAAAGGTTTTAGGTTTTTTTCCATATAAAAGTTTAAAAAAGAGGTAAGAAAAGTGTTATTATTAGAGCTATTATCTCTAGTAAAACTATAATGTAAAATAAGTTAATAAAATATCATAAAATATCATAAAATATTATAAAATAACCTTATAATTAACTTACCTTAATATTTTTTCTGGTTTTATATTATATTCTAATAATAATTAATTAAAATAAAGATTAATAGAACTTCTAGTGTAAGTATTAGGTAAATATTTAAATCCTAAATATAATTAATTTAAAAAGTTAAATAATAATATAATACATAATAAAAATAATAAACTAACTAATTAAATAGTATTCTAAATTAAATTTAAAGTTTAGCTAATTAGCTTTAACTTTTAAATAAGATTTAGAATTAATAGAAGTCTAAATATTAAGTTAAATAAATATATAACCTAATTTATTAACTTAATTTTAAATTATATTAATTATATTCTTCTTTATTTTTAAATATAAAATATCTATATAAGAAAGTATATTTTAATAGTGAAAAAAGCTCGTATCTTAACTAAAATAAGTTAATATTATTAAATATATATTATATTATTAAATATATAATATAATATTATTAAATATATAATATAATATCATAAACTTACTTATTATAATAGCTTATTAGCTTTTTAAAGCTTTTACTAGTAATAGTAGTAAAAGATAGGTTATTTTAAAGCATAAACTTAATAGCTAGTATAAGAGTAGTATCCTTAGAAAATTCACTAATAATAGTATTATTTCTAGGTCTTTTATTACCTCTTTTACTATTAG
Source organism: Metarhizium acridum (assembly GCF_019434415.1). Taxonomy (NCBI): domain Eukaryota; kingdom Fungi; phylum Ascomycota; class Sordariomycetes; order Hypocreales; family Clavicipitaceae; genus Metarhizium; species Metarhizium acridum. The sequence goes on along the minus strand of NW_027094016.1, from coordinate 2,518,907 downwards.
ATATACTAGATTAAGCTGATATTTCGGATAATAAAGGTAATTTCGTAATAATAGGCACTATATATTAATAAATTAGTAATTAATATCTTTAAAATATTATAATATTATATTAATATATTAAAAGAATAGTTTAAAGATAATAACTTACACGTTAATTTAGAATTTTCTTCGTTTTTTAAGGTTATAATAAAAGGATGTTTTTTTTTATAGTGTGTAATACTATTAAAAGACTAAAAACGCTTTACTTTACTATAAAAAGTAAATAAATAGTCTAATTAAGTGTAAAAACAATGAATTAGTCTTTCTTTATTAAAATTAATCTCTAATAATCGAAAATTAAAGAGATTATATTAAAAGATATATGATTTTAAACTAAATTAATAGCTCTTATTATTTCTAGGGTTATTTTAATATTGATTTAGCGTTAAAAGACTCGTAGTAGAGTTATTATTCGTAGATAAATTGGGTTTAAAATTAAAGGGATTTTCAGCCATTTTTAATGATAAATAAGATAGGGTTTTAAGGTAAAAAAAGTAGTTATTATATACCTTAAAAGTAGGGTTCTTTAGTAAAAAAAAAAAGTTTTATTAAAAGTAACTTAAGTAAGATATTAATTAAGTTATAGGTGTTTAAGTGTTAGTATAAAAAAAGAGAATTCTAAACTTTAAAGAGGGATAACACAGTTAATATATAGAGTTTAAATATAATGAGAAATATTATGAAAACCTTAAATTTCAGGCATTTTTTTAATGCCTAACTTACCTCTAAAACGTGTATATTCGTATAGAAATCGGTGAAAAATTTACAAGATAAAATACAACTATTATAAAATAATAGAATATACCGGTGTAATTATAATATATAAAGGGCTTTCTATTATATTACGTTAAGGCGTTTTTTCACCTAAAATATATATATGTATATTATAAGAAGTATTTACATTTTTAAACTTTAAGTTAATATAACTTTAGGAATATTAAACGTATAAAGATACACCTAATATGTAAAGATAAAGCTTTTTAAGAGCTATTAATTAGTTCTATTTTTATCTATTTTAGTCTATTATTAGTAGAGATATTCTAGTTTATAGAATGTAGCGTTTTTCTTAAAGTAAGGTAACTTAAATACTCTACTTTCTTTACACTATTAAATACCGCATATAATATCTCTATAATTATTAATTAAAAATAAATAAAAATATTATTTTTAAATAGCTAAGATTATAAGCTTTTAAATAATATTAATTTTATAATAAAATTCGTTTTTTTTATAAAGTTATAATAGATTAAATATATAGTATAATAAAAGTCATAGAATTTATTTTTAATGTATATATATATATATATATTATAATATATATAAGTATATGTAAATATTTTATAATTATAAAATATATAAATAAGTATAAAAAAAGCTAAAGAATTTTATAATATATAATTTATATATAATTTATATTATATTAATAAAAATATTTAAAATATAAAGTATAATAAATAATTTAAATTAATAATAAATAAAGGAAAAATAAATAAAATATATATTATTAAGAATATATTATTATATAATTATCTTATATTATATATATATTTTTATTTATTATTTAATAGTATTTTTAAAATAATTAATATATACTATATATTTTTTTTAGTTTTTTATATATAATATAAGTAAAAAAAATTATTTAAAAAATATTTACTTAATTTACATAATATAATGTCTTTATAAAGCTTAAAAAAAACCTTATTTTTTTATTTATTTTATATAAAAAGTTATATAATATTTTATATTTATTTTATTTTTAAAGTAAAATATTTCATTAATACGTAGACTTTGAAGTATAATTTTATATTATTATAATGAGAAAAAAATCTATTATTATTATATATTTTTTAAAATTTATTATTATATATTCTAATAATACATTTATAGGTATTTCATTTATATATTATATTATATTATATTATAATACAATACAATATAATATAGTATAGTAAAAAATACAAAAAATACAATACATTTAGAGGTCTAAATATACTAGATAAGCCTAATAATATAAGCTGTTTTTTATTAAATAAGTATAGTATTAATACAGGTATTTATTTTATATTTATTACTTAAATTAAGCTAATTATAATATAAATAAAGAATTACTTACTTCACACGTAAATTAACTTAAAGAGAATAAGTTATATATATAATAAATAAAAAGCTTTAATATTTTAAGTTAAATATTATATAGCTTCTCTTCTTTATTAATTATATATAGTAAAGTATTATTACCTTTTAAAGATACCTTAAAGCTCTTTAACTTAATAATTAAAGCTAAGTATTAAGAAATTAATTAAAGTATAAATCTTAAAGTATAAGATAAGAATAATACTTCTTTTAATATATTTAATATATTAACTATTATTACGCGCTTAAAAGATTAAATTAAAGCTTAATTATTAAGTTTAAGTTTAGCTTTAATAAGTTTTACGTTAAAAAAACCTTACTTAATTAATTTAATATTAGCTTAAAATACTTATATATAAAAGAGATAATATATAAAGTATTTAATATTTATTATATTACGTATATAAGTTAAAAGAAATATTTAATTAATTAAAAGAGATTTATTATAATAAAGAGAAATATAATAAAATAATTATTATAATTAATTATTATATAACTTAATAAATATACTCTTAAAGTAATTACGTTTACCTTAAAGGTAATAAGTAATTTAAGTATTCTTAAATTAAATAATAATACGCTTAATATAAATAATATAAAGATTAATATCTTAAAATAAAAAGATAAGGTAAAACTTAATAAATATACTTAAATATACTCTTAAATTAATTATATTTATCTTAAAAGATTAAAGTAATAAGTAAGTTAAATATTCTTATATTAAATAATAATATACTTAACGTAAATAATATAAGAATTAATATATTTAAATAAAAAGATAAGATATAACTTAATAGACTTTTATAAAGTATTAATTAATAATAATAAAGGTTTTAAGTTATACTTATATAAGTATTATATAAAGTAAGGTATAATACTTTAATACTTAATTAATAATAATAATTATTATAATTTAATATAAAGAAAGTAAGTTATATAGGTTTTATTTAAGTACCTAAAAACACCTAATATTTTTAATAAATAATTATAAGTACTTTATTTTCCCCTACTAATCCATTTAAGTCTTTTTTTTCTACCTATACCTACCCAAAGCCCACGGGTAAGCAGAGCATTAACTGTAGTGTAGTTTTGTAGTTTTATAGTTTTTATAGTTTCAAATATAAAAAATTATATTAAATCTAATAAAATACTTATAGAATTATAAGTTTTACGAATAACTAGTATAAATTCTACATTATAAGCTTATATTAAAAAAAGTGGGTCCTTATATAGCATTATAAGCTTAAAACTTCAAAAACTACAAAATGTAGTTTTTATAGTATAGTGTAGTATAGTGTGTTTTTAGAAAATTACATAATCTAGTTTTTAAGCTTATAATAAGCTAGATGGACCCACTTTTTTATGTGAGCTAATTGGTTATAATATTAGCTAATTTATATATTTATTATTATAATTCAGGTATTTTATTAGATTTATTATTAATTATTTAAGCTTTTTTAAAAATTGAAAATGTAGTTTTCTTGTCAATGCTCTGCGGGTAAGCAACCCACACGGGTACCCGTGGACCTTTTACACCCTACAGTAAACCATACTCCACTCAGAAATGAAGCTCGGGGTACTATCTGATAGACTCCGCTCGTCTTTTCAGCCATCCCGGCTCTTGTCCATATCTGGAAACGCAGCCAATAATAGTGTATAGCCTGGCGCTGGCTTTGCAGTACTAGTTTGAGGCTCACTTTCTGTTGCCAATCAAGCCAGCTATTCGCTTCCCACCTTTTCCCTGTCTGGTGCAATAGCTCCGGCGCCTCGCTTTGGGGCTCTCTAGCGTTGTCACGTCGGCTAGTTTAGCGGTGTGACAAACATGTCTTTTGAGTAGCTCGGTGCTTCGTTATCGCACCTACTGCTACTTGCTACTGAAGACTGCCCCTGAGCATGTGGCCAAGAACTGCCAATGCAATACAGGTTCATCATTGCGAAAGCTCACGAACTCTAGTGCGCCACGCTATCTGTGGCCGCAATACGACCGCAGGATGGGGGTTCAAAGCCAATGGATGATCCAGCCTTGGACCTGCGACCTCTCCAAACAACACATCCACAACCATTCTGTAAGAGAGCTGGATTAGACTTTCAGGTCTCCTGCTAACTTACATGGTCATCGAGTGAATGACTGACTGTTCGAAGAGCTGTCACACTGAACACAATGCTAGAATCCAGTTCACAACATGTCGCCCCTCACCTGCTGGATGCATTTCCCTTTAGCCGACGAGGAGGTGATGAAACCTGATCAGAGAACTAGTGGTCGTGACTGGTTTGCGTTTCAGGCTTCATCATGGCATGTATTTTCCTTGGCCCGGTCTGACATCAGCGTAAACAAGACACGCATGGGCAAAAGTTTGTCAGCATGCGTTGTAAATCTTGTTCCTTTGCAATGGAGAAGATGAAAATCCCCCAGACGCCCCCGTTGGAGATTTATATTTGGCATCAAAAGGGGGCTTAAGGCTGGTGGGATTCAGTGTCGTCATCCTATTCCGTTCCAAAGAGCCTGAGCTTGTGGCACCCGTCATCTGTTGCAGCACTGAAACATAGCATCCTTCATCTATATTGTACATACCTACTCCGTGGGCCCCTGCCTGTAACCATGTCAGCGTGTGCTTTTTCATGCTAATGCTAGTAAGACAGACGCCGGCATGACTAAACACTGTAAATCGGCAGCTCCGCTGTTTCAAAAGCCGATATGCTATTACTTTATCGAGCGCAGCCGACATGCAGGCTCGGAGGAGACATAATGTTCGCCTGTCGCCTGGGCATACACTCGATGCCACCCGTATATTTACTGTATAGCGCGCGGTAACTGTCCAGTCTGGTCAGATACCCCTTTCCCCATGCCTCCCCGCTCCTAGGACGCTGACTTACATGTATCTAGTTGGAAATGTACTCAGCAGGCAAGGGCAAATCGAAGCAGAGCTTGCGCAATTCAAATCTCTCGGCTCTGTAGCCACAATAGTAAGCGCGTATAAGGACCGAACATCACGGTGCGTCGACATTCGCAGGTTCTATCATCATTCATTCACTCGCCTATGCCCTGCGCGTCAAAATGCTGGTCGGCTCACTACCAACATCAAACAGCGGATGGCCAACTACTGGAAAACACGGACAAATGCAAGCCTCCCATGGAACGTCTCAGTAATGATACAAACAGGCTACCGGCACAGCGGCCCTTTGACTCGGCAACCATACGTTGACAACAGTTGTCAACGTCTGTTTTTGGAAAACTTGCAAAACTTGAAACCTTTCGGGAAATAGTGGAGATGCATCTTGTCGTTCCCGTGGTTCTCTGTGGTCTGTGGTCTGCGGTCTGCGGTCTGCAACGGCCAACGGCACGGATGATGCCAGTACCCGGCTGCTGGGTCTGATGTGCCTTAAACGGTCGTGGCACAACCCCCTACCTGCTTGTGCAACAAGGATACTCCGGGGAAGGCCAAACACAGGGATGGATTCGTGGAGTACTCTGTGACTAAATGGTGCCAAGCGTCCATCCAAATCAGACTCGGAAAAGTACCATCTCCTTGGGTTTTATCGGAATAGGTTTGCTAGGTAGGTAAGTATGTTGCTAGCGCTGACAACTTACGACTCAGGGGGACTTATGCCCTGAAAGTGCCCAGTTGCAAGAACTTTCATCGACACATTCAGACTCTGCATACCCCAGCGCGTATCAGGAGTGCTCGACGACAAGGCGAAACACCTCATGCTCCCTGCTCATAGTGCTTCATGCGATAATGCCTCATCAACGACAGTGACGCCCCACAGCCAACGGTAATGGACCTGATGTCAACTTTGGGCGCCAACAGCATGGACGACCTGAGATTCAGGTGATTGCACCCAAGATGTTGGGGTTCCCTTGGGCGCCCAGTGGTCACTCGAGTCAATCTCAATAAACCCGAGGTCGTCTGTTTCCGGCAGATAGATGCTGCTGGAAGCATGGTTGTTGCTGGGGCTGGGCTCGATCGGATCGGGCTGCATAATAATGAACAAATAGCCTTCCATCCCCTCACCAAGGAACCCAATCAATCGCCTCATTAAACAAAAGGAGAATTATACTCGCGATATCCCAGGCAGTCAGGCACCAGGGTCTGTGTGGCCATGGCGAGTCGACTCATATTCTAGAAGCCATGCGCCTACCATGAGTGGCTGGCTGATCTACGCAATATCTCCACCGAGCCATGCGCGGAATCCTGATATTTCCCTCTTTTGCCTTTTTTGCTGGGCCACAGCCGGGACCAACTATTACGTCGTGCCCAACGTCATAGGACCATTGGGCTCCCAGCCACGCATTTTTGGGCGCCAGGCTCCGATGCCGTCAAGTGCTTCAGCACTCTTCAGCACCCCTCAGCGCTGCGTTGCGTAGTGTTGCGTGGTCATGGTTGTAAGTGCCTGTACGTACGTACGGAAGTAGTAGTTACATATAGATAGAAACGTGGTCCTTGCCCACATGATGCATCTTGGTTGCTGCGCCCATTCGTCCTGCCCTCGCGTCTTCTGCATCTTGTGCATATATTACTCGTGCTGGTCCCTCTTGACAGGAGGCTTTTCCATCTGATCTGCCACTGCATTGCGAAGCTCTACTTGAGCCCCCCGTCCTAAGCCTCTTCGACCTCAAACATCGCCGGGCCTCATCCGCCGCGATCGAAATGGGTATGCCGCAACCATATCCCCATCCGCCACGCCCTCGTGGCCATCGCCGCCACCAAAGCTAACCGTCTCCCAGGTCGCGACCGCGGCACCAAGAAGCGTCTGTACCTCTCCCGACCCGAGCCAGACATCCTCACCTCTCGCCGCCGCGTCACGCGAATCATCCCACCTACCCCTCCGCCGTGCGAAGAGCCCATTCCCGCGCCCGTCGTTGAGGAGCCTGCTGAGCCTGAGCCATGCCCGCCCGAGCCCTGCCCATCTCCACCCGCTCTTCCTGAGCCTGAGCCGCAAATTGAAGTCATAGCCGTTGACGTCGAACCGTCTGTGAAATCGTCAAAGTCCAGTCGCAGCCGCTCCAGGAGCCACAGCCACAGCCGCGAGAAGGAGGTGTACGTTGAGCGAGATCGCTTCGTCCCCGTGCCTGTGCCCGTTCCTGTGGAGCCCAGGTACGAAACGTACCGCTACGTGGAGGCGCCGAGGAGATACGTCGAGCCTCCCAGGGAGAGGAAGATGATTGAGGACAATAAGGAAAGAGTGACGCATGTCCACGTGCATACGGAGGATAGGGAGACGAGTCGTGAGAGGAGGGCCTATCGCGACAGGGATCGCCATGACAGAGAGTACTATGACTCGAGGGATTATTATCGGCGGTAAAAGGTCTATGGGAGGCGACGGCTGGGTTAATGATTATGAAATCTAATGCTGTCTACAGTGTGTAGGAATTTGGATGAAGGCTGGAATTTTGGATTCACTGGGGCGAGAGGGTCTGGATTTAACTTTGACATGATGAACAAGTTTTTGATCTCGTTTAGATGCATGTACAGTTTGTGGCAGAATATCTTTGTCTAGCAAGAAGTATACCCTCATATTCTATGGTATATTGTAGCATATAGCACGATAGCCAGGTACCTGATCTGGTCAAATACTTTTAGACCCCCACTGTGCAATTGCAACATGGATGTCTTGCCTCCCGGCAAGCTGTGAGAACGAGAAGGACCTTTAATATCGAATAACCGACTGCGGACGTCTTTTCGGGCGTCGCACGACGGGCACGCTCTGCTCGGCCATGTATGCAATCGGGCGCGGCAAACGGTCATCCGCCATTCGTGCCTCGGTATAGTCCACCTCCGGCTTGGTTGGAGGTCGATCGACAACAAATGCCGCGGCATCCGTCCTCTGAGGCGCCACGCCAGGCACATGTCTGGTGTTTGATACGCGGCCCGTCCGCCTGCCAGACAGCCACCCGAGGACATTGCCCAGCTCGCCCATCCACCACAGGCCAATGACAATGATGAGCAGCGTGACCGGGACGGCAACGGCCCAGTACAGCCACTGGCCTGAATCCATGTCGCGGATATCGCTGGTGTTCATGCCAAAGATGCTCGAGATGGCACTGAGCGGGAGGAACACGACGGTGACGATTGTGAATGCGTAGATGGCGTTTTCCTGTCGATCCTTTGTCCAGTCCAGGCCGTACACCACGGCACGCTCCAGGTCGTCTGCGTAGTCGGTGTGGCGGCGGAGGTCGAACTCGCGCTGTTCAACAAGCCGAATGCATTCGTTGAGGAATAAAGCGCGGAACCCGAGCTCATCTGTAGCCGACAGTTTTGAAGCGGCTTCGAGGTCCGCTGCATCTTCGTCGTCCAACCTCATGTACTCGGCGTCACGCCGTCTCACCAGAGGGTCGTACGGCAGCGGACCAGGGTAATAAGGCGGTGCGTCCTCGTACATGTCCCTGGCTCGTCTGCGGCGCCAAGCTGCGTCGTCGGCTGCGTCTGTGAGATACCTGCCGCCGTCTTTGGTGGAGAGGTTTGACTTCATGCTGGCCAGAATATATCTTTGCTTCGCCACTGTCCTTTTGATGACTGTCATTTCTTGTTGGACCAAATCGATCCGGTGCTGATAAGATCGGTCGGACGGCTGGCTGGTGATCTCGGCATCCTACCAAAAATAGAAAAGGTCAGCACGGATCCAATCTCTGCAAAGAGTCCAGGCTGCCCTTACCAGCAACGTCAGGTACTGCGCGTAGGTATCCATGATGTCTTCTGATTTACCCACTTGGTCATGCAACAAGTTTAGTGAAAATAGCGAAAGGACTTCCAAGGGTAGCACGGCAGAATCGTCGAGGATGTTTCGGCTCGAAATGCTTTGAACAATACGGTTCATGCCGTCCATCATCAGCACTTTAGCCTTGGACACGTGCCCAAGCCATGCATTTCCTCTATCAGAAGCACTGATCAAGCCCGACACAATGTGAAGCCAGGCCGTGATGAACTGCCGGGGGAGGTCGATGGTGGCCCTTTCCTTCTCATCAGCATAAGACATTAGATTCTGGAAGTTTTCAACATTTTGAGACATGTCTCTCAAGGTTGTCCTAATGTCTGTCGTAATATTTTGGCTTGCAGACACGGATGAGACTGTGAATTCGCCCTCCAGCTGAGGTATCTGATTTAGGTAGTTGTCATTAGCAACATGATTGCGGCTAGTTTAGCTTACCGTGGCCCGAGATTCATACCTTGAGAAGAGACTTGAGAGCCCCCCAATACTTGTGTGTCGTTGGCCCATCAAACGTCGAAGGGAAGAACAGCTTGTGAATATCATCCGCAGCATTGAAAATATCGATTCTCTCCTCATGCATGAGTCTTATATTGTCATTTGCTGTTTCTTCCACCTGGGACGATTGTTTCGTCAGTAAATCATGCACACTTTCCCTTGTCGCATCTCCGCAGTTTTTGTACGCTCGCTGATCTGCGTACGATGTTTGGCCTGTCAAAAACCTCTCGGCCAAACCCAATTGTTCATTTAAGACTTCTACTGGCTGGAGAGTGAGTACGTGTAGATATTCATGTGGTTTCTTGCATGGTTTTGAGTGCTCGTCTCCTGCATCACCAGGTACTAGGGGCTTCAAAACGGTTCGCGGAGGAGAAGGCGGTGATCTACGTCATATTAGTCAAGATTCAGAGATTATTAGTATTAGAGGTTGTTAAAGTCATCGCGGTGAAATTCTCACACTATCTCCATCTTCAACACGACACCTCCCTGAGGGCGAGCTGCGAGTCGTAAAACTTTGGACCAGTTTACCGCCGTCACTGCTTGGTTGTTATACGTAAACTCCAAGTTTCTTGGCCAAAAGGCGTGGAAGTTGGATAAGAACATCTACCCCAGCTTAGTGACCAAAAAAGGAAAAGAAAAGAAAAGAAAAACAGAGAGAAATAGGACGTCTCTCGACAGCACTCACAAACCAAGTAGAACATGCCACAGCTGGAAAAGACCAAGTAACAGCGTTTCCGTACTTGACAAGAATCCTTCCAGGCGTAGAGCCAGCAGTCTCTGGGGACGGCTGAGACTTGACGTCGACCAACTCTCCACGAAGGTCGAGCTCGGACATGGTACCGCAAGTTACGAGGAGCGCTGTCCACTGGTCAGCCACAGGGCAGACTTGTATCACTCAGGGGGTATTTCATACAGTTGTCTAAAACTATACACCAGAGCTGCGCAATGTGAAAGCAGTCATTCGTTTTGGTGGAGGCCACTTGACAAACAGCTTGTAGCATGTCCCTCTGTTCCGTTGTGCGAGAGTACTGTGCCTGCAGTAGCGTCTGCGAGGGAAACACAGACGTAGTTGAGCCCGCAAGCAAGCCCGAGTACTTTTGCAGAGAGAAGTACGGGAGGCAGATCCATCTCGCAGAGCCGGTTGGCTTCTCCTGTCCTGAAAGCTGCTTCGTGAAGGACTTTAGAGGGACTTCAAGATAGCGAGGTTCCATATGCCCAACCCTTGCCCCTTTGGGGTTTTGTCGTGTCTTAATACAGTTCTTTTTCACATCTGCTCTGAGCTTTGCCATGGCACTTCTTTCGAGCTCTGGGAAATGAATTTGACGCGATATTTCGGCCTGCATGACTGTCAGACAGAAAGTGCATTACGCATGGAGAGCATCCACGTTTCAACTACCCAAAAATCGTCAAAGTTCATGACTTCTTGGTGGATATGGCTGCCATGCTGTCAGTAACAGTTCTGGACCTCTTTGCTAGGCTCGTTAGTTGCTACTCACAGCCACTTAAACAGTGATCTTTTCTTCCCTTTTGTGTCGAACAGCTCGGTCAGTTTGGCTGCATGGACGCCTCCAGGTTCCGCGCTGCCGAGGTAGTGTGAAGAATAAATCCTCTTGGCATTTGATACTATAGAAATATCGCGATCCTCTCTATGTGCAGAGTCAGAGTCCACGGCTGGGGATTCCAGATCCGACAGTTCGTCGTCCTTGGAAGCCGACTTGGGGAACAAGAAATTGAATTCGCCATAGGCGGCCAAATCTCCGCCCATGGGGCTCGGTGGACGAAAGCCTCTATCAGCCTGTCCCTCGTCAACAATGTAGACTTGTGCATCTCCAGACTTGTAGGCGTGGACCGTGGGGCCATCATTGGCATCATAGTGCTGCACCCTCGATGGAGAATGACTTCGATTAGAAGCCTGGTCCGTATCTCTCCTAGTATTTCGTGGCCACGAATAGACGTCGTCTCCTTCTCTGCTGTCCATCCGTGGGGGAGACTGCGAGTATCTCGCCATTCCTGGTGGCGGTGGAACCTCAGCTGTCTCGGCATCACGATGCCTCAGCCGCCTCCCTGAGGGAGCAGGAGGACCAAAAACTGTCTGCTGCGAAAGCTCTCCATGGTGTGACGGCATGCGGCGCTCGAGATGTGTCCATGGCGGCAAGTTAGATGCGGGCACTCTTTCTGGGACATATTCATTACCAGAGTATTGGCCACGACGTCTTGACGCCGTTGGAGCACTGTATAGATATCTCCGAGGAAGATCAGGCTGTAGGTAAGAAATATCAGCCAATTGTCAGCCGCAAACCAAGGGCAAAACACACGGCATAGGTTTCTCGGTCGTCTTGGTAGAAGCGAACCCGTGGCCGACGCGAGCTGCCTTCAGCAGAAGCGTAATAGGCCATTAGAGCAGTGCACAGGAACAACAATTCCTGGAGTAGGTATCAAACTAAGAAGACAGGCCAAATCATGCAGGTACGAAGCGAAAATATCTATCTTGTTCCTGGGGACCGAAAAAAAAGTTATGTATGTATGAGCTAATCTGACCATGCATCGTCAGGGGTCTGGCCTGCAGCTGCATGGGGCCCGGCCTACCCTACATGGGTCGAAATGATTGAGAGGATGGAACCGCGCTTCAGGCAAAGCTTCATCAATTTGCCGTAAAAGACAAATCACACCCGCTGTCAAGACTATCTCTACGAGGCTGACAATCATTGCAGTCTAGGCTTACAGACTCATTAGCTGACTTCCAGTTGCGCGCAGCAAAGCGCTATGCCTACAGTTTCACACTTTTTAGCCAACTTGTGGTTAGCACGGATGAATGGATAGAGGTTTTGAGGGTTTGAGGGTTTAGGAATTCTTAAGTTGGCAATTCGAAGGTGATTTGTGTCCCTTTGTATTGCCTTAGGACCACCTCCCTAAGAGGAGAAGTCCATACGATGTCGGTGGTTCGAGAGCGGTCAGATATTCCTGTCCCCGAAGTGTATGCTTACGAGGCCAACTGCGATAACGTTATTGGTATCCCATTCATACTCATGGAGTTTTTACCTGGAAATACAATCATAGATTCATTTAGCGGCTATGATGTTCACAAGGGGAAGTTGCCTACGACGTTTATACCGGAATTTCATGCTATATTAGCAGACATTCAGGTGTGACATGACGCACCATCATTTCTTCGTGGAGCTATAGCCATCTGACCCTTTGGAATATAGGTACAAATGTCAGGTATACGCTTTCCCCGGATTGGAGGCATTGCTAAGGCTCCCGACGGGACGTATTGCGTAGGACCGCTCCCTGGAATCGGCGGCCCCTTCGACTTACCAGCGCAGTTTTTGGGAGCCTGGGCTGACCACATCAAGTTTCCGCTTTCTGAAAAGACCATCCGGGAACGAACACCCCCGGACTTGGTTGATGAGATACTGGAGTCAATCAGATCATTCCCGTCCAGACTCAAGCAGCTTGCAAAGGAATATAGCTTCCGGACAGACCACTCTACCAAGAAAGCGAGACGGTTCGTAAGCAGTTGGCGGAGCGCGAGGATTATGTCAAGCTAGTTAAAGCGGCAGAGGTATCATTTGTCTGAAATGCTTGGAAACTCTACTGCCCAGTATTTTGCGCATGCTATGTGGCTGTATCATATCGATGGGAGGATTGGGTTTTACAACAATGTCATCAATTCTTTGCAGACTACATAGAAACAGCCCCGTTCTCCTCCAATAGAAGCTTTGGCCCTCACAGGGAGGGCATTCAGGAGTCTTGGTCTCATCAAGATGCTGCGCTCGTGCCGCCCCATGAAGGCTATATTGGGCGCGGGCTGAATCACGTCTGCGGCAGTGTCCTTGGCATGATTTACGGCTGGGCAAGGAACGGCGAAAGTGCTCGGCTACCTACCTAGGTAGGTAGGTAGTTTAGGTACCTAGCTATCGCGTTATGTGCTATACTATTTTTTTTCTTTCAAGTTGATTTACAAAAATTGGAAAGGGCTAAACGTAGGTCATTTAGTGACACTGTATTTTGGCCGTACCTAGGCCAGGAACCGTAACTAACCACGTAATTCACTATAAACGTATCATGATACATTATAACATGCTAAAATATATTAAAATATAATATATTTATTTACTTATATACACTAGTTTAACCTTTACTATTAATATTTTTATATAGTAAAAAATATAATATAATATATTTATTAAAGCTTTGGAGATACGTCGTATAGCAGTTTACTCTCCAAGATTCGCGGTTTAATCTCCTAGGCTAACAGGCCAAATTAGATCTGTCCTGTTTAACATTCATTGCCAAGCGCCCGCTAATATTAATTATCTGGTAGAAGCCTAAACTTGTGGTCCCTGCGAATTGCATTTGTCAAGTTAACCAGTCTCTCCACAACTTCGTATCGCGGCGTGTCCAAGTACGCAAGTGTCACACGGTTACACGAGGGCTATGAATCTATGATCACGCGACCTGGGGCAACGGCGCTCACCGACTTCTTGTATCTACAGAGACCTTTCGTCCCTCAAGGACTTGGAAAACCAAGGACCTTTAATACCGAAGACTGTTATTAGATGAATAGAGCTATTGCTCCAAGCCCTCACAGAGCCCTTGTCACAGTAAGAGATTCATCGGGGATGGTCTTCAGCTTCTCGTATAACTTTCGCACAAATCACTCCAGATAAGCCTTCGCAAGTGTCCCAACTACACTTGGTCGCTCTATGCCCTGGAGATGGGCAATCCATTACATATTATGTGCCGAATGATATTTAGTCTCGGATTAAAGCTTTGATAAACCACACCACCGAACAGCTTCCCTCTATGAAGATATTATTTACTGGTCTATTGAGTAGACTGCAATAGAAACCGGCCAACTCTTACCTATTTGGGCGAACTCCGTCGTTGGTATTATTGTCGTACATCTACCCACCAAGTTATCAAGTCGGTAATGAGTGTAAGAAGGTAGAAGGCCGCGGATAGTAACCGTGCTAGCCCATCGCTAGTAGAGGAAGCGATGCGAGCAATTAACGCGAAGCTCCTGCGTCGTAAATTAGCGATGAGAGAGGAACGTACGTGCTTTGCGCCTTTGAGTAAATTTGCCTCCTTTAGGTTCGTGGGTGTTTTGGATAATTTCCCGGCAAGCACTTTTGCTGTCGCTGACGCGTAGTGTTTTGTACACGATACTTGGGCCGCCGAGTCCCAGTTAACTTCCGCGGACATAATTTTTGGTGCTGAGCCGGCGGTTCTTAATCTTCTTGATAAATCCAAGCAACGCGCCGATAAAGCCCAATAAAAGCTCGCTGAGGAATAAGCCCGGCGTAAGGACGAGTCCGACGATCAGATAGCGGACTTGATTGGGAACTGATAATAGTTGGCCTTACAAAAACACTCGTGAACACCTTTGATCTGGTCGGTTACGAATACTAAGAGTGGGTGAAGGTGACCCCAGATCCATGAAAATCTATTTCATACTTTTAAGACTTGGAATATATGAGGCCGTGCTAATTTTTGAAGTGTTTTGGCGACGATGATAACGACGACAGTAATAATAAGGAATCTATACTTGGATAATTCCTTGACAATATCATCTAGTTGGATCTCTGAGCCCTCCTGATCCGCGGCGATAGCCTGTTTTCGTTTAGGGTGTTTAGAGATCTAGACAGATGATATCACCTGTCTTGTATCGCCATATTGATCTGATATAATAAAAATCTCTGTCGATTTCGACGATGCAGCCAATAGCCGTTAAACTCAAGATTTAAACCTGGTGTAAGGTGCGTAACGTTTTGCAATCTCGCATTACGACGGTCTTCCGGTGTTTTGGGCCAACGTACTGTCTTTGTCACATTGAACTGAAATGTCTTGTCGCCTGCTTAGGACAGCAGCGTAATTCCTACGATCCCGCCGGGCAGCTTGCTGAGAGTGGGAGTTGAAGCTTCGTGGATGGAAGAGTGAACAGGTTAATAGTGAAATGAACTCGAATAACTCTCGACTATTACGTCATTTATATGCATGATTATGACCAAAAGGTAAGAAGAATGCGAAAGGTAAGAAGAGCGAGAAAGGTAGGAAGGGAGGATTTGCGTTGAAGAACCATCGTCGTTATCCACTAGGTATCTGCACTTGGATATAAACGTTGTATAAGGGGGTGTAATGTTTTGTCCCGTACTTTGCGTTGAAGGTCAGAAGCAGAAGCAGGCTGGATTTGAGGTATGTAGTCCCAAAATGTGATGCGCTTGACGGAACCAGGTCTTGTATTAATTCGTGCATCTCGGGCCATTTGTAGAAGCCCGTTGAGCCGCCAGTGAAAATGACGGCCATGCAGGGGTCGAGGTCGGCGGTGATTTCCCACTTCTTGGAGACGGCATCTTGGCTTTGGGGGAGGAGTAGGATGAGAACGAATGTGTGATTGTTGGTACCCTCGCCAGCAGTCTTCGATGCCAGAGCAAGATCCTTCCTTCTCGAGTCCGTGGATTGATTGTCAAGCCACAGCCTTGTGGTGCTAGCGGACCAGTGGCAGCACTTGACGGTCAAGGCTTGTCAGTGCTCTTTAGCCCTGTTATTCCATTCGCCGAATGTGATTCTCGGTTGGTCTGCCATGTCGGCACATTCCACCATGGCGACCAGTTCTAGGAAACTTTCTCCTATCGAGCTCGTGGCTCTCTTCATGTGTGGGAATGTCTTCAGGCGCCATCAGCAACGGTGCCATTTTGAAATATGCGTGTTCCAAGGCATCAACGGTCTCCCCGCCGTGCTGTCTATGATGTCATTGTCATGTATAAATCTGATTTTCGTGATGTATAAGGGGAGTGGAAGCAAGTTCAATATCGCGGGCGTGTTGCTAAGCGCAATTCTTGGCATTGAATGTTGAGTTTGACTCTTTTGGAGCTATTGAATTCGAATTTCCCGAGTAGTTGAGTTCGGGGCTCACACAATAATTCTACCAGACTACCCCAATCCGCATCTCCGACCCCCAGTCAGCCATCCCAGGTCTTCCTTCACCGGCACAAATGAATCCTGCAAAGCTGGGACTTTTTTTTCTCAATGGAAACGTCATGGAATTAAGAACAAACGAAATCGAGGCGTTCATTGAGTAATGGGCTCTATTTTTACATGTGGTTACGATTGGCAAATCCCCCCGGCGTCACCCATCGCTCCATCAAATACACCCCCCTCCTTGATCCCTCCACTCTAGAGAATATCAACTACAAAATTTGGTATAGACGGCACCATGATCCCCAACAACCCTCTTTCTATGTCGCTCAAAGAGATTGTTGATAAATACTTAGCCGAGGAAACTCTTGATGAAAGACTGAGTGACATCCTTGAGCTTAGCCTCAAGCTCCTTGCTGATGGCACCCTCCTTCTCAATTGTGTTGAGGAGCTCAGCCTCGTTGGCCTTGAGGTGGGCAAGGTAGTCAGATTCCCACTGGAGAATCTTGGAGACAGGGACGTTATCGAGGTAACCGTTGACACCAGCGAAGATCAGTGGAACCATCTCGTTGACAGCCATGGGCGAGTACTGCTTCTGCTTCAAGAGCTCGGTCAACTGTACAAATTTAGTTAGCCATCTGTAGACAGGTCACTGTAGGAATATAGCCAAGACGTACGCGTTCACCACGGGCCAGAGTCTGCTTCGTGGCAGCATCCAGATCGGAACCAAACTGGGCGAAAGCAGCAACCTCACGGTACTGGGCCAAGAAAAGCTTGAGAGAACCAGCGACCTGCTTCATAGCCTTGAGCTGGGCGGAGGAGCCGACACGAGAGACGGAAAGACCGACGTTGATGGCGGGACGGATACCCTTGTAGAACAGCTCAGATTCCAAGAAGATCTGACCGTCGGTGATGGAAATAACGTTGGTGGGAATGTAGGCAGACACGTCACCACCCTGGGTCTCGATGATGGGAAGGGCAGTCATGGAACCGCCACCGTGGTCCTTGTTGAGCTTGGCAGCACGCTCGAGCAGACGAGAGTGCAGGTAGAAAACGTCACCGGGGTAGGCCTCACGACCAGGAGGACGGCGAAGCAGCAGAGACATCTGGCGATATGCTACAGCCTGCTTGGACAAATCGTCGTAGATAACCAGTGCATGGCGGCCTGAATCACGAAACCACTCGGCAATACTCGCTCCTTGCAAAACAGAATTGTTAGTATGGCGTCCAGACAGAGAGAAATGTAAATATCTCCAAAAAATAAGCAACACAGTAGTAGACGGGACGGACGCCCACCAGACGAGAAGGAGCGCTGACTAAGCAAAGGGAAGGTACGTATACTGGACAGGGCGTCGGGTGGGGAAAAGGCATGAAACTCGGGGGGGAAAGCGCCCACTGGGCGAACCACATCGTGAAATTATGGGGGAAGAAGGTAGACTCAAGAAAAGTTGAGAAAACGAACCGGTAAAAGGAGCGAGGTATTGGAGCTATTTGTAGATACTAGTATCAGCATTGGCGATTCACATTGACAAGCTTAGCCTGGCTACTCACAGGTGCGGCTTCAGAAGCGGTGGCGGCAACGATAATGCTGTACTTCATGGCGTCGTTCTCCTCGAGTGTCTTGACGAGCTGAGCAACAGTGGATCGCTTCTGACCAACGGCAACGTAGACACAGTACAGCTTCTTGGATTCGTCACTGCCGCTATTCCATCGCTTCTGGTTGAGAATGGTGTCGAGACCGACGGCAGTCTTGCCGGTCTGACGGTCACCAATGATCAACTCACGCTGACCACGGCCAATGGGAACCATGGCATCGACGGACTTGAAGCCAGTCTGGACAGGTTCATTGACAGACTTGCGGGGCAAAATGCCGGGAGCCTTGAGCTGCGCACGGCGACGCTCCTTGGTGTTAAGAGGACCCTTGCCGTCAATGGGGTTACCAAGAGCATCAACAACACGACCCAGCAGCTCAGGGCCCACGGGGACATCAACCTAAACAACGCATGTTAATACATATAGATGTCGAAGATTGACACGTCGCCTGCAAACTTACAATGGCACCTGTACGCTTGACAGCTTCGCCCTCCTTGACGAGACGATCGGAACCGAACAGCACAACACCGACCTGACCGGCCTCAAGGTTCATGCACATGCCCTTGACACCAGAGGCGAACCTGGGAGGCAAGGGACGTTAGAAGTAATACAGATATAGAAGTCATGACCCAGAGGCAGGCCAAACTAGGGACAAGAGGGATGAACGTACTCAACCAGCTCCTCGGCCTGGACATTGGCAAGACCATGGACACGAGCAATACCGTCACTAAATGTTGTCTGTCAGCAACCGCGTACATATTTGATGCGCCAATTCCTCGGCCCTCATAGAGAACGCCCCCATGGAGGATGCTCTCGTGGAAAATGTTCTTATTTCAAGCAATGTTGTGGTGTATCCGATGGCCCGGAGTTGGCCGTTTTGATGCTGTAGAGCTCCACATACCCGACGGAAAGGACACGGCCAGTCTCAGCGAGGCCAGACTCCTCCTGGACGCCACGGATGCGCTGCTCGAGGATCGAGGAGACCTCAGTTGGTGAAGCCTTGTCGGCGTAGGATCGAGCCTGCAGACCGGTGACGACGACGGGTGCGGCATTTCGCACCTAGAATAACAAGTTAGCCGAAAGCCCAGCAAACTGCTCAAATCGAGCCAGCACCACCGCCAGCGCCTCGAAGACCTCAAAATCCGTGCAACGTTTGCCCGCCTTCCCAATTGAGCTCCTCGTAGGGCCTTCTCGATGGATGCGGACGGTTTTCGATGGCATTGGCGGTCGGGTTGGGTCTGAGGAGAAGGACTCACCGCGGCGACTCTGCCGGCAGCAGAGACGGCGCCCACGGCACGCGTGGATTGTCGGAGAGCGTTCCGGAACATATTAAAGGGGGTATGTGAGGATGCAGATGAAAGAGGAGCAATTGCAGCAACGTGCAATTGGGAGAGGGGAGATTGGAGGTTGCGATGCTGCCTTTTGCAGGAGAGCAAATGGAGATTTTCGGGAGGACAAGTGATGAGAGCAGAGTCTGTGAGGGAGCGGGTGGAGCACAGTTGGCCCGGTCACCCAATTAAAGGCTGGTGCGCGGTTTTGCCTGCAAATTCCGAGGTTGCCTTAACAATTTCCCCCTTCCGGGTTCGAGCCTCAGGTATCAGCCACCAGCGGTGCCTGGATACTTACTTAGAAGTAGGCTACTAGGATTACAGTGGGAGGCAAGAAGTCTGGTATTTAAGCAGATCAGGTACGTAGTACTTACCTAAGTACTGGGTAGCTATCGCGCTTTATACTTTATTATTTTAGAATATATTAGTGTATACGCCTTAATAGGCAAATATATTTATCCACAAGCTGTACATAGCTGGGCTGAGAGCGCCATGGTATCGAGAATAAGGGGAGGTGCAGGTTCTTCCTTAACAGCCACTTCAGTTGTCCCAGCCCGTCATAATACCAGCACCAGTTGACCAGACATCAACTCATATACATGCGTAAGCTTGACCGATAACATTGACTGTAATTATAACTTATAGCAGAATATATTTGCTCACCGAGAAGTATACACAAATATACGATAATATATGATAATATAGCGCGTGATATTCAGGTACTTGATTTAATTAAATACTTTTTGCCTCCCACTGCACATCGGTAATCCAAGATGGCAAGTCTTATCATTTCATCCACGTCATCGCGACACCCATCCATCATGCCGCCGCTCCAGCACTGATGCTCGCCTGAATCTCCTTCTGGTATTGCCTTACAAACGACGTTACCGCCATTATCGCAAACGCATTGCCCAGCTCGCCCGTGACGCCACTGTTTGTAAATTTAAAGGCTGCTCCCTTGTTCACAGTCCATCTGAGCTTTGTCCAGCTCCATACTGCCACAATCTCATCGCCATGATTCAGGCGGACTAGCTTCCATCCACGAGACATCTCACCAAGCTCCTTGACCTCCTCGGTCTTGCTGCTTCGCCATTCGAATTTCTCGGGATACCCATTCTCGCCCACCGACACCGCAAAGGTATAAGCAAAGTTCATACCGTTGAGGTGACAACGGATTTCTTCCTTGATGAGCCCCTGGCCGGGTTCCTTGGGCGGTAGTCGGACTTCGTCAAACGTCCCCATTTTGTTCCCATACTTCACCGCAGCCAGCGGGTCCGAATCGGTGTCCGGGCCGCTGTACAATATCAAGTCGCCGTACCATCCTCCTGGCAGAGATATAATGTTGGAGGGTTCATTCTTGTGTTCGCCAATGACGAATTTCAATCCGTGGCGCATGGACTCGTAGTAGAGGTTGAAGGACTTGTTGAAGTTGGTCTTGCCCAACGACGAGCTGAGCAGCCGACCCTCAATTTGCTTGGATTCGGCAGAGCCCATTGCGACGTGTATACTCACCAGTTATCTTAACCTCGGGTATATAATGTAATGTACGCGACACTTCATGAGATGGATTCAAAAGATCAGGTGGTGAAAGCTAGATTTCCAAGTACTACTACGAGTGTTGCGTTGTATTGATGTAGACATATCAGACAAAACCACTGATGGCAGCAACACACAGTATTTATATGCAACGCCAGATCGACGTCAATGAACCTTTCGATGATGATCAAATCTCACCATTCATCAGCTTGCCCTGCGCCATGGGAGTATTGGCCCATTGCGAGCATTTGGCTCAGCTCCTTCTCCACCCAGCGCTGTGGACTTCCGTTTTGGGCATTGAAGACGAAAAAAAATCGCAACATCGTAAGCTGTGAGGATAATAATATTACTGCCACCGTGGCTGCTTACAAGTAGATGGCCAGCTAGGCCGATGGAACAAGTACGATACAGAGTATTGCTACCACAGCTTATTTTGGCAGAGGCAATGCCGGTACACCAGTCTGGAGGCACGCGAATAACAAGGAAATTCTTCATTATGGAGGTGAGACGTCACATTCCGAGACAAGTCATCGTAGAAGCCGGCATGGGCGCCGGTCGGTCTCTAAGGCCGTAAGCTCGACTCTATTCGTCGAGCAGATGCAACAAAGACAAGAGCAAATACATTGACCGCATCGTCCCATTTTTGTTTCCCTGAAATGTTCGCCATGACATCCATAAGGACAAGATACCCCCATGCTCCAGTGTCCTAGAATTTATCGGACAATACCGTCGAATCTCTGCTTGAACCACTTGACGGTCTCCTCGCGCTTGATGCGATGGCTAGCACCAATTCTGCTCTTCATACGGCGGCGGCGAGTGACACGCTCACCGGGGCGGGTCATGCAGCAGTAGAAGTCCATACCATAGATACCGATGGAAGGGTCGTACTTGATGCCAAGATCGATGTGCTCGCTGATACCGAAGCCGAAGTTGCCAGTCTCAGAAAAGTTGCGCTTGCGCAGCTCGTACTCCTTGACCTTGAGGCCACGCTCGAGAATTTCCTCAGCCTGCCATTTTATGTTAGATTACTCTAGTGACTTGGCGCTTCGGTGCTCAATGAGAAAATTGTTTTACCTTGGGGCCACGGACGGTGACGTGGACAGCAATCTTTTCGTTACGTCGAATACCAAAAGTACGGACGGTGTAACGGGCCTTGCCTGTGGTAAAAAGAATCCCGTTAGGTGACGCCAGATTCAATTTCAAGATAGTTGGCTGTGAGGTGATTTTTACATACTGTAGACCGGGGTCTGACCAGACAACTGCTCAAGCACCTTGGCGGCACGGGTCAGTCTGTCACCAGACTCGCCGACAGAGATGTTCAGAACGAGCTTCTGAATCTTGAGCTCCCGCATGGGGTTGTTAGCCTTCTCGGACGCCATTGTTGCGATTGTTGTCGACGGGTATCGTTGCTTCGTCGAAGTTCGTGAGTTGGCGAATGGGCGGGTCACGAAATTTTGTGAGTCCAAGGAAATTTCGAGGGTTTGGCTGCCCTCAAGCGAGGCGACCGGGAAAAGTGGGTTATTATCCTGAATATGGCTTAGCGTAAGATGGTACATTGGGCTTGTACCCCCATCCTGGACTTTCAGCCTTCTCTGGTGAGGCTCCGCAAAATTTGGAGGTCCAACACCATCCTCACCTCCCAGCACGCGCCAGGCAGTGAGTGAGTTGCAGTCATCGCGGTCGCGTACGAGCTCCGCGGACAGCTTCCAATTTTTTGAAACACTGAGAAGCTGTATTCGCAGGCTCTCAATCAACCGTCAAGATGTCGAACAAACAAGGAAAGATGGTATGCCCCCCTCCGTCAAACGACCCCATCTGCCGCTACCATCGGTGTGGTCATGATACTAACAGTTGGATATCGAACTAGGCCGGTTACGTATGCGTCCCTGCTTTGATGCCATCTAACCAGCATCTACTCAATGACCAAA
The DNA here is from genome assembly GCF_019434415.1 of Metarhizium acridum. Classification (NCBI taxonomy): domain Eukaryota; kingdom Fungi; phylum Ascomycota; class Sordariomycetes; order Hypocreales; family Clavicipitaceae; genus Metarhizium; species Metarhizium acridum. Next base: position 2,496,226 of record NW_027094016.1, on the reverse strand, counting down.
GCGTGCTGACTTGCCGTGTTTAGATTAACTGGCGAATGCGCGTCATTCTGAACGACGGCCGTGCCATGACGGGTCAGATGCTTGCATTTGACAAGGTTTGCGAAGCTCATTCGACGTTTTACGACAAAGAAGAAAAAAGAATTGGTCTAATAGTGGGATAGCACATGAACCTCGTTCTCGCCGACACCGAAGAATTCCGACGCGTGAAGAGAAAGGCCAACAAGCCGTCCGCACCCGGGTCATCATCCCAGGTTGTCGAGACTGAAGAAAAGAGGACTCTTGGTCTAACCATTGTTCGCGGCGCCCACATTGTCTCCCTTTCCGTCGAGTCTCCTCCCCCAGCCGATCCCAGTGCTAGACTTGGAAAGAGTGCTCCGAGCGGTATTCCATCAACCCTCACAGCTGGACCTGGAGTCGCCAAACCCGCTGGTCGTGGTGCCCCCCCTCCATCTTTGGCTGTAAGGATTCCCCAGCTGTCAATGTATTATTGCCTGGTATACTAATTATTATGTTTCATAGGGTCCCGCTGCTGGAGTTGGTGGCGGCGCTCCGCCTCCAGGCTTCCCCGGTTTCCCAGGAGCTCCTGGCTTTCCAGGAGCCGGACGAGGTGGTAAGTTCAATTACGCCGATCAAAGATGTCAACGACGGTCTAACTGGCTTCAAGCTCCTCCACCGGGTTTCCCTGGAGGTTTCGCTCCCCCGCCCGGTGGTTTCCCCGGAAATGCACAGTTCCCTCCCCCAGGGTTTAACCCACCGGGCGGTGGCCCTCCTGGATTCAACCCACCTCCACGAAGATAAAAGAACGTTCTTGGCGCTTGACGACTTGGGATTTCATCACTTTTCAAAACAAATTACGACGCTTTCGTCTCTGGCGAAGAAACGGTTATGGTGTAGATCAGGAAAGCCTGCGTTTGCAAGAGTATGACAATATTTTCTTTTAAATGAGGATCGTACGGTATCAAAAATGTATGTGACATCTCATGGCATCATTGGGTTTCTTGACGTCTCTGTTGACACGATGGATTAAGAATACCTGGTCAATGCAGAATGGCCTCGGATAATCACCATGTGATGTATGGCCGTGTCAGGCTGATGGGCGAGTTATGCGATGTACGGGCTGCTCAGTACCAGGCATGTCATTCTCCATGGTCAACGTTACTGAATGCTCGACTGAAGCGAGCCTCACAATTCTGTTCCAAATAGGCTATGAGCAAGCACCTCTTCTGGTGTACGATCCTTGGTGAAAAATTACGTGATAAAATTATTGAGGTGCTACGTACGTTGTATTGCTAAACAGCAGGTGTATCCATAACGAAATCCGTCGCTATCAAGACCCTTCCAAATCCCAGCAAGCCCTCTCTTCTCTACAAGCCATCACTTATATCCCAGCAACATGACTAAATACCCTCGTAGCAAGCTGGCTAAGCAGCCTCGCCCTGTCGTCCTGCGGGAGCGCCTAGACAAACAAGGATCAATCAGCACATCTCACCATCAAAGCCGTCAAGCGCAAGCTTACCGAATACACCTCATATACACTCTTTCCCTTGGCGTCCCTCACCGCCCCAAGCCTGTTCCCCGCCACCGCACCGGCCAACATGCCCGGGAAGTTGGCGATGATGAAGCCCAACGCAGCGCCGCTGAGGCCCCCAATCAAACTCCAGAACTTGCTCGTCGGCGCACTCGACCCCTCCTCCGCCATGCCCTCTTCCCGCATCATCTCCTCGAAAACGTCGCTGAACTGGGCATCTTCCGTCCGCTCCCGCTCGGCGGTGTTCGCGGTCCCGGCGGCATGGCTGTTGAAGAAGTTCCAAGCCCACGAGTATGCGCCCTGGGCGGTGGCTCCCGGCTGATGTGGAATCTCCTCGTCGGCTTCTTCGAAGGGGTTCGCTTCCGCGGCTGAAGGCGGGAAGAGCTTGCGCTGGGCGTCGTAGTCTCTGCGGCGGGTGGCATCGGAGAGGGTGTAGTAGGCGTCGTTGACGAGTTGGAACCTGCGGGTGCGGGCGTCGCGCTCTGGGGAGTCGGCTGGGACACGGTCCGGGTGGGTTTTCAACGCGGCGCTGGGGCGCAGCAGATTGTTAGCTGGGGTGTTGCTGCTTTTGCAAAGCGATTCGAGGCGCGGAGGGACTTGGGAAGACTTGCCGCTTGTAGGCGTTGCGTATTTCTTGTGTCGTAGCCTTTTCTGTGACTTCCAGAACCGCATCTTGGATGGCTGTTAGACTGGACTCTTTGAGTGGTGTTGGTGGGTGTGGACGTTTACAGTAATTTGGTGGTGGTCCTCTCGACATTGTTGCCTAATAGTATGATACTTGGGGGATTTGTTACGAGTCGTTGCCAGATGAACCGAGTTCGGTGTGATTAGTGTATTCTGAGAAATGGGATGAACGTGGTTCACTATTAGCATGTGTGCCCGGAGGTCACCAACGTCATCGTGGCGGATCCTGGATGTACCCCACGCTAGTTAGGCGTTGAGCTCGACCGTGATCAGTCACTTGACGCCGTTGAACGCTGCTTGCTAGCAGCCCAGTAGTTAATGCATCGAGATCTGAAATACACGACAACTGTTTTTTTTTTTTCCTTGTTTGAATACATGCCCTCAAACGCCCAATATAATGACTCAAGTACACTCGACTTCCCCTTGACCGAGATACTGTTCTGCTCTTGATATCGCGTCATTCACAATCTGGCTCGCAGCGCCACCTCTTCCCGTCCTCTGGTAGTGCCCGGCAAACACCCACATGTCTCGTATGACCCGCAAGTCGGAGCCCGTTCCGTGGGCAGCCTCTCTCTTCTCGACTGCATATCTGAGATTCTCTTCCGCCCGGGCCCAATCTCGCTCATGTTCCTGCAGCCTGGCCAGCATCTTGCGGGCATATGCATGGAACCTGGCATCGGACCGGCTTGCTTCTTTGTCAAATGATGTTTGGTTTAGCAAATCTATCGCCAGTTCTTCTGCTTTGTGTCTATCGCCGAGATCCATCTGAGTGTACTCCAACATGAGGGCCATGATTCGCAATCTATCCAACTTGGACACTCGAGGATCCATGTCGGCAAGTTGGTATAGGCCTGTCAACGCAGCCACCATTGTCTCTCTTTTCTTTGCCAGTTCACAATCCCTGCGTAGACTTGTTCTGCCATCCCATATCAGTTGCTCGTAGAGCCAGAGATGTGTTGGCGCCAGGGAGCCGATATGGTCGCTGAGAATGTCCACATTTTGTAGCCAGGCTGACCGCAAGAGATGGCATACCTGCTCCCTTCCCAACTGGGTCTGATAGTCGCACTTTGTGAGCTGCTGGAGGATTTTCACAAGAGGGTGCTCCTGTGGAAGACGTCTTGTTGAAAGCTCTCTTGCATGAGTGAGAAACATGCCCAGAAGTTGAATATGGCCCCTGTCTACCAAGTCGTAAACCGTATCCAGTATATGCCATACAAGGTCTGGATGATCTGCCGTGAGGACAAACTCAAGACTATAGAAGGCCCTCCTCGCCGCCATGCCGGCCAGCTGGCCCTTTCCGTGATGCCACAGGTCAAATACCAGCTCAAAAGTGCGGTACATTGTCCGGCTATCCTGAATGGGTGGCTGGGTCGGATTCGCGAGATACCGCACCATGGGATCCAGTGCATCACCTCTGGATTCCAGTTTACATAGGCTCCAAGAACGGACACTGTCGAGGACCAACTCAAGACCTGCAAAAGGGCCAAGCCTGGTGGTGCATGCCATGGTCGTGCAAGCTGGCTGCGGCATGCGATCTGGCGTTTGACGTAGCACCTCGGCACCCGATTTGCTCGAGCCGGCATTGTCTGACGCTGATGCCGCGGTGGAGGCCACAGCACTTTCTGAAGCCGTGCGGTACGCTCTTTTGCGCAAGTTCCACTTCTTCAACCGCTTTTTATACATTTGTTCTCTTGGTTCGAGTTAGCGGCGAGCCGTATAATAGCAACCCAAAATTATTTGTTACTTACGTTGCAGCAAACCCATGTTTGGACGTCATGATGGCCATAGTATCAACCAGCCTTCGGTTTTCACTGATGTAGAGATGCTCAATGAGCCCCCGCTGGACTTCCCATTCTCGCTCCGTGTGCTCTTTGGGGTTGAGTTTACCTGCGTTTAGTGGCACCTCTCCAGATGGCCTGGGGGCCAGCTTGGGTAGTTGTGACATGGCGGCCGACGGTGCGATGGGATCTGGGTGATGGACACCGTATCCAAGCCACCCAGCATCAGAACGAGCTGCGCCACTTGAGATGCAGACCTCGAGCCAGTTTCGAAGACTTCACAATTCATGGTAGCCTAGTTGGGGTGAGCCAACAAGTTTCATGAGTGATTGACAAGGGCGATGCGTGCTTCTGTAGTGAAGTCTGGTGCTGCCCAAGCATGTCGATAGTTGGACGTTCATGTTGCCTGCAGCTACGGAGCCATTGTGGCCAATGGCGGGTCTCGTATCCGAAATGTGTGCGGGCCAAGGCCGCCGTGATGAAGCCAGCTTCAGTTGTCTTCATGATGGTAATGCCAGGGCTCTGCATGAAGTTTTCCCTGTACAACGCCCACAAATCAAAAATCACTTGTCGGGTTGCACTTGATTTCCAAAAGGCAGAAACTCAGATTCGAGACAACAAGTCAAATCTACTCTATCTACTCCGTAGCACGTTTCAAAGAACAATCAAGACGAGTGCAAGCCGTATTCCACAACACCTACCCTGCACGGGTGGGCCCGCTGACTCAGCAAACCTCCACGCAGCCCCAGCCCATAAAATTTTCGTCGCAGCGCAGAACTTTACTTTTGTTTTTCTCTTTTCTTCCTCGTGCGGCAGGCATGATATGAAGTTTTATCCCGTGTTGCTCGAGTCCTCTACCATGGATAAATCGCAGCGTCAATCATGCCCAAGATGAATCATAATTGCAGGCCGGCTTCTTTGCTATTGGTGCAGGTGCTTTTACCACTTGGATCGCAACATGGAGGCTGGACATACTTTCGCACCGAGACTTGATGGGTGACAAGAGAGGCCAGGAGATTGCGGTTCTCAGATCGCGTCGCCTACGTAAAAGCAACACTATGGACTGGATATATGTCAGGTCGTGGGATACTTATTGAATTGCCTCTTGTTTTTCTATCCGTGACCGTAACTCCGGCTTGTGATAATGCGCTTCTTGGCTGCCCACGTTGGCGTTGTTTTTCCTCAAGTCATCCTGTCATATCATCATTGAGACCTCGCAGTAGGTGGGCGTGTGCTTGTGGTGCTTTTATTCATCATCCCCTACTTTCTGGAGCTTGCCCATCTCGCGTTTGGTACCGGCTTCGCCAATGAGCTTGATCCGGTCAAGTCGTACGGCGTCAGCGCCTTCCTCGCCCTTTTGCACATACAGAATCAGGGTGGTTGTCTTTTGGAACTTGACGAAGCGCAAGCTGATGTTCGCGGTGCCTTCGGCGTTCCAATCCTTGGAAGTCAGCGTAATAGCCTGAGTCGGCTCAGTATCGTCGGCTTCACTGAAGTCCATGTGTTGCGGCTGGTTGATGTATAGGTGAATAACCACGGGTCTCGAGACGTTATCTTGGTCCTTGGGAGGGAGAGACGTAATCTGTGCGCTCCACTTAGTTTCACTGCTGGCAAGCTGTGGCAAACGTCTTGGCTCACCTGCAATGTGTGAAGTTTGACGGAACCTTGGAAAGGGATGAAGAGAAGAAGCTGGTCATCCGCGCCACTCTGGACAAAGTCCCTGACATTGACAGGATTGCTGTCGTTGCTCAAAGCGCTGGGCTTCGTGACGTCGAACAGAACCTTGACCGGTCCCGCATCTTCGTCGGCATTCGAGAGCTCGCAATTGCGTATCTCTACTTGGTCAGAAATATCACTATATCCTCTGGGAATCTCTGCGCCGGCCCATGAACCACTACTGCCGCTCCCGCTACCAGATGATTCGCCGGCAGACTCAAGCTCAGAAGCCAGTTTCTGGATAATGCGTCTCAGCTCGGTGGGATTCGCGCCCTTGACCGATTGGATCACCTTGCCCTCCTGGAACAATAAGAAGGTTGGTAGCGCCGTAATCTGATATTCCTCAGAAAGGGCTTGGACCTTTTCGGTATCGATCTTGACGAATGTAAGGAGTTTCGGCCGGGAAAGCGATTTTGACAATGCCTCATACACTGGCGCGATTTGTTGACAAGGACCGCACCAGACCGCGAAGACTATGGAGGAAACAGGGTCAGCATGAGGGGGAAGATGCAGGGAAACTCAAGTAGACAACGAGGCTTGCAATATCTATCCGATCTGAAGAACTGCTCGCGATCACCAAGCAACAACCATCTTTGGTGGCGGGGTCGAGCCGAGGCGACAGCTTAGGCAATGAATGGATCTGGATGGACCAGTTACTCACAGTCGGCGACGACGAGTTTTGAGCTCTTTAGAATGCCATCGAACTGCTCCTTGGAGGATATTTGCACAGGCGCTTGCGACATTGTTCTTAGGGCCAACAGTGCAGAAGATGCTGCTGTGTCTCTGTCTGTATTGTCGAGTGTGGAGAATGCTGGGACGGTGAAGGATGTCGTGAAAGCGTCAAAGGTTCAATGTTGCTGATGCGAGCTGGAACATTGAATTTAGGCAACCAGGGACGCACGCCCCGTTGCTGAGACGCCCCAGCCTACGGAGTACCAAGGCGGCCTACCAAGGCAGCCTACCTAGGTACCTAGGTACTTAAGACTAAGGTGTATTCTACTTAAGTAGGTACCTACCTAGGTAGGTACCTAGGTACTTAAGTTAGGTACGTACCTTAGCGCGCTAAGGGGTTTTCTGGTGACTATTCTTTAACTATCATTTGTTATAAGATAAATCTTAACTTATTATTAATTATTAAAAGTCTTATACAATAAAGCCAAGTGTCACGGTTTCGACCGCTAAACTCGGCGACAATTGACGCCGCTTTTGGCGGCATCGACCGGTGCCCCCTACTGGGGGTTGTCATCACCAGAGATGGATGTCAGAAACAGTAAGACCAGAGCTGACGTTCGGTAGCTAGTTCGGTGTCAAAATCTCCATAGCGTTTGAAAACCATATCAGTAATCTTCAGCCACCGCTGGTGGAGCTTTGTGATAAAATGGGCCTTGGTGTAATCCCAGTATTCCGGGTACCATCCAGAGTTTTCCCAATCAACGATCCCTGAAAGCTTTCCATTATACATTAGAATATTTCGCATATTTAGGTCCCCGTGCGTAAATACGATTTGATGTCCGCTGTAGTGTGAAACATGTGGCAGTGCGCCAACTCGGAGAATGTTGTTAAACTCTTCCTCATTCATAAATGGTCCAATAAAATCCCCCCGATCGTTGTTGAAGTCTAACCCTGCGTTGATTCTGTAGTCATAACATGCCTTGCCGAGGGTACTGGTGATGGCATATTTTGGTGCAACCACCTTTGGTATTGCCCGTAACTCCTTAAGACTTTTCTGTAGGTCGTAAACCAGAGCTGTCTCCTCGTTATCGCTGAGCGTATCAATGCACATCCCCAGGGGGATGCCACTGACTCTGCTGGTCAGAAGGTAAGATTCCTCTGAGTTTGAGACAAGATCCAATGCGCGCGGGACCGGTATATGCGTATGGCGCCTTACGAGCTGTATTGTTTCATACTCATTGGCCAAGCTTTCGTGATATTCCACACTTGCAATCTTGACATACATACCGAGCGGAAGTCGTTGAACCTTCAAGCTACAAGATGGACCATACATATGTGCCCCCAGAAACGCGAGACCATGGTACGCGCTTATGCGGATAGAGGCTGGTACCAACCGCCAGGCCACTAATACGGCTGCAGCACCACGTCCCAAGAAGCAGCGCCATAGCGAAGCTGACGGCAGATTGGGGACTGTCCTGGGACTCTTATTTGCGATTTCTTGCGCGACCAGGCTCCACCGAATAGGTTTCGCGAATCGTGATAAGATTTGCAGTGCAGAGGCGTCTGGAGTATCCACACAGGAAACGGACTGGTTAGTAAAACAGTCACTTCGAAGCACTGGAGTCTTCTCTATAATAGAGGGCCAAGTTGGACCTCCAATTCTGACAACAGTAACACGATACTGGACCTATGTAAGTGCGGGTAACTTAAACAGTTGGATATATGAGTAAGGACAAAGACACACCCACCTCTGATCGTTTGCCGAGTGCGAACTGAAAGAATCCTTCCGATAGCGCCGCTGCCGCAGATTTACGCACAAGCCAATGACTCCGATAGGTATTCAAAAAGACTGCTTTCGATAGCACCCAGTCCCGCAAGTCAGATCCGATGAAAGCACCGAGAATTTCATGCAAATTCTGAGGACAGCCTTATCAGCTAAATATAAAAATAAAGGTTGATAAAGACAGAACTACCTCGTTGACTTGGATCTTCCTAGCTGGAGCTGGAAGTAGAGGGGCGACGACTAGCGGATCCCAGAGAGAGTTGCCTAGTCCGGTGATGCAACACCTGCTACGGTCTCTCTTGATGATGTTGGCAATGACGGCTTTGTCATGAAGTTGGTAGGTTTGGCCTTTATAAGCAACTGCTGATCATTAGTGCGGCCCTACCTGAAACTTCGTCGGACGTACACATATTGATCAACTGTTTCCAATCGGACAAAAAGGGTTCCAGATCAGGGCCCTCTCCTCCAAGGAAACATTTTTGAAGTATGTAGCGAGCGGCTTGCATAGGGTCTATTGAGTCCTGAAGGAAGCATTCTAGTAACTGTCCGTCTGGGTGCGGAAGGTCGACGCTCCGTACGAACTTCAGCGCCAGTTCGAATTCGCTTGTGGTATGCGCCATGGTATGACGTATCGTGGCGTTAAGGTCAACTCAGTACATCCAAAATATATACATATATATATATATATATATACTGAGAGACAAGTATTGCTTGTGTCAGGGGGGCTGGAAAGCGAAGGGCGACACCTCTATTTGAAGCACAGTGGACGGACGGATTAACCCTCGCACCCGAAACCTTACGTTACCTGTAAGGCATCCCACGAGGAAGACCACATGCACCTGTACTGCGCTAGAATAGCGCGCTAAGGTAGGTACCTAGGTAGGTAGTTTAGCCCTAGGAACATTGAATGCGGCCGTAAATTTCAGTGACTTGAAAGACTGGGAGCGATACCAACGTTATCTTGTTCCTTCTTTCCTGTTTGGTGCGTGACTTCCATCAAGCACATACGAATATTTACACAAAGTCCAGATGTCACCACCATACGTCCGAAGCGCCCTATTGTATCACCCACGCAAGCGTTGGACAATGCACACACCCATGGCGGCAAACACACACACAAGCGTTTGGATTGCTGCCTTCACCTTTCTCTCACTTTTTGTTCAATATGAGTCTGGAGAATGAAGCCAAGAGAGGGGAAAAGAGGGAGCCCCCGGATATTTTTGCCGGGAACCAAAGACGTTGCTCTCCTTCATACACTCTTTACTCATCCTATTCTTCTTCCTCATTACTTCTTAAGTCATCAACATCATACGCGCAGGCACTTTTCCACCTCTTGTTCCAAACTGTCATCATACAACCAAACACAGTCTACAAGGCCGGCCAACGTTCAAGGGACCCAGGGCGCTCAATATGTCCTCGTAATCGTTTATGCTCCTAATTTTACTCATCTGGCCTACCTTGCCCTCCCCCCCGGCCGTTACAAAGACACGAGACAATGACTCGCGCCCCATTAGACGGAAGGCCAAGACAGCTAGAAAGGCCACCTTTACGGGCACATCACCAGAGCAGAAACAAGACAAACACATCGTATATGGATCATCTACGTCCTGCTTCCCCTCCCAAAACAAATCCCTGGGTGAAGAGGCCATCTGCTGCTTCACTTGCGCCAGATTGGCCTCGAAATACTGCCGATTTTAGCAAAGATAATGAGGGACCGGCGGAAGAAAAGGCAATATCTCGAAGCGTGAAATTCATTTGTTCTACCGATGGCAAGGATTCGGATGCTGTCTCGCCATCAAAGAAGCTTCTCAGAGCGGCGGCGCCTCGGGCTTGTGCCAGGTTTGCATAGGGCTGGATCGTCGCTAAACATGGAGTACATCCACTGACAAAAGGTTCTAATAGGTTGTGGCTACGGCCATTTGGCGCCGACGTCTTCGTCTGGGCTGGGCGCGAGGTTTTTGAAGTACACCGTAGCATCGTGGAGTCGCGGTCGGTATGGCTTAGACAAAACCTCCCACCCGCAAACAAGGTAGGATGAAATATTGAGATATACAGAAAATTTACGGGCTGTAATGGACTGACAATAATCAGAAAGGGACGCCGACCGATGTGCGCTTGCCTTTTTGCCCTCAAGTCGTGGGATACACGTTGCGATTCATGTACACCGAAAGTACGTCTTGTTTTCCTCGTAGTGCAATGCAAATGCTGATTAAAGACTGTATACAGGCCTTGAAATATTAGAATACGACCGGGAGAATTTTTGTGATCTGATTTGTATACCACGTAGCGCATTGCTGTACGTTGGCGCCGTAGACCTTGGAGTCGAAGCGATGAAAGATCATATTGCAAAGGTCCTTGAACAGATGACTCAAGACCTGGCGTGTTACCTGACGAAGACATTTGTAAACAAAACGATGGAACATACGGAGGTTGTTGCAGCAGTTTTTCACCTTCGAAACGCACTAGAAGTTGCATATTCACACGAGTCACAAGCAGAAACTATATGCCTCCGGCGCCGTCTGGCCAGTCTATTGGATATTTTGTTTCCCGTTCTCATCCCACACCCGCAATTTGTCGACTTGCTTTCAGACAAGATTTGGAAAGAGCATTCGGAAGCTATATCGCACGATCTTGTTTATGTGCGACGAGCGAAGGAGCGTTAGGGCAGCACCTTTGAAATCGGTGTAGGTTGCTTCCTGAATTTGATATTGCAAGTGGTTGGGCGTGGTTTGGGAGAATGGTAGTACACACTTCACAGCACCTTCAGCTAAATGCTACGCGAGATACTACTCCTCTGAATCACGATTCTGAACACAATAAGGTGTCTCTTTAGCCATTCAGTGGCACCGGGTCGGAATCAATTGCCGCGATTCTGCATTGGTATTCGATGAAGAGACGACCACCAGGCATCGAGTGCAACAGAGCATTATAACGGTATTGCTATTGCACCAGAAGCTGCCATTATGTATCGAATGGGGAGGAGAAAAAGCTGGCAGTTTTTCCAGCCATTGATGTCGGGCTCTTCGGGAGGTGATATTTACGATCTGGAGTCTTCAAAGTTTCGGTGCCGCAGAGTGAGGGCCGCATCCTCCTTCGTTCCGTGAGGTGATACGGAGGTTTTCGCCTAAGCTACAGTATGTGGTAGAATTTATATTTGCACATCAAGAAGTATACACGTTTATATTCGGTTATACGCTGCTCTGGATTGGTCACTGCATGTGTCCCATTCTTGGTTTGTCAGGAGTGGTGGTTTGCCTTGGCCAAGCAGAAACTCCATGGTAGCTCAAATGAGAGCATTCAGACTCCTGCTATTCGCCGCTCGTTTTCGAAAAAAATCGTAAATGAATAAATACGAACATATGAAAACACACGTTCGCCTTTGATATGATGCGGAAGTTATTACGGAAAAGAGAGCAACAGGCTAGCGTTCGTCTTGGAGTTGCGAGCGAGGAAAAGTGAATTTACAAACTCGCAACGGCGAGAGGTGTTAAGTCACCCCGCTGCTAGTCCGGCAATGCCTCTTGTCCTCCTTAGACTCATTGTCGACTTATAACTTGGTGGGTAGATGTGCGAGAATGGTGCCGACGACGGATCTGTGGCATGGCGTGACCGGGTGTACCGCGAATCTTCAGAGAATAAATTGCTATGCGGCCCATCTCAACCGACTCACTAATGATGGGATTTGGGGACGAGGGAGAATCGTTGGAAAATGAGACTGGTCGGCTTGTATCATTAGAAGAAATAACTACCTAGGTAGTTTACATGGTATTTATGAGACGTGTAAGTCGTAGATACAATCGTGAAGTGTTGTCGCGCCCAACGGTGGACAGAGGAGAGCCGATTTGATGATTTATATGGGTATTTCAAATTCAAGGCTTACCAGACTGCAGCTTGACCTCCCAGCTAGACAAAGCCGCGCTGGCTGGCAAAATATTGAAACTTGAAGCCCACCGCGGGGGGCTCCGGGCAGGGCAGCTTTGCTTACGCCCGTTGATTGATGCCAAGGACTCAGTAGTTACAGAGGGAGGCAAAAAGTATTTGTCTAGATTAGGTACCTAGCTATCGCGATCTATATTATAATATAGAAGTATGCACTTCTCAATGAGTAATTATATCCTGCCACAAACTATAGAAAGACCGGGGTTAGAGTGTACGTGGTTGTGACATCATGAGCCAATCAGGTTATTATTTATGTACCTCACTCCTGTCTGCCGGCGTCATTTTCTCATTTCCCATACCCATCCTCAATTGAATCCTCTCTCCAGCAATTCCCAAAGCCCCTTCAAAACAACGCATGGTATGTTTTCCGAAGCTTGCTCAAGGGTCAATGTCACTAAAAACGTCATCAGACAATTGATTACTGTCCGCGGGCTTCAACGTCACACCCACTGTGCATTCTCCGTGATCTCACCTCCCCAAGAGACTTTACCCAAAACTCATCGACAGCGATAGCCTCGCAGCATTTCTGCCATGGTTACCGCAGATAACGGGCCTGAAATGTCCGCCACGACAAGAGGTATCCTGAACAAGGTGCGGCACATGGTTCCTCCAATGCTGGACAAGTTCCACAAAGGTACCGCCGCCCACCCCCCCCCATGGCTGCCGCGCGCCGGATTTCAAGGAACGCAAAGAGTGCTGATGTCTCCGTCTCCCTAGGGCAGCTCGGAAGAGTAGCAGTCATTGGCGGGAGCCGGGACTATACCGGCGCACCGTACTTCTCCGCCATGGCGAGCGCTAGATTGGGCTGTGACATGGTGAGCCGGTTGCCTTTGCCTCGGTCAAAAGGAAGCGATTGATGTCGAGGGGATTAACACGACGGCTCTAGTCTCATGTTGTCTGCACCCCAGAAGCGGCAGCCGTCATCAAGACGTACTCTCCCAACCTGATGGTCCATCCGCTTATGCGCCAATCCCCCGATGACGAGGCGCCCGAGCCGGACCCCGACACAGTGTCCGCCGCCATCATCGAAATGCTGCCCCGTCTGCACGTCCTCGTTGTCGGACCGGGACTAGGCCGCGACCCCCTCATGCATGACACAGTATCCCGTGTAGTCCGGGCCGCCAAGGAGAAGAAAATCCCCGTCGTAATGGATGCCGACGCTCTACAAATCGTCCAGAGGAACCCCGACTTGGTCAAGGGCTACAAGGAGATCGTGCTCACCCCCAACGTGGTAGAGTTCAAACGCCTGTGGGATTCGCTAGGTCTCAAGGATCCCGGCGCCGCCAAGGAGACGGACAAAGTCGAGTCGTTGGCGAGGGCCCTGGATGGTGTGACCGTTATCCAAAAGGGACAGAAGGACTTCATCTCGAACGGCAAGGCCACGCTGGTGAATGATCTCGAGGGAGGCAGGAAGCGCAGCGGTGGGCAGGGGGACACGTTGACAGGGTCGGTGGCTACGTTTTTGGCTTGGAGGAAGGCGTATCTGGACGGGCTGTGGGATACTGCGGGTTGTGGACTGGGGGAGGATGAGTTGATGGGGTTGGCGGCGTTTGGCGGGAGTGCTATTACGAGAGTGAGTCCTTTTCATTTCCCACACGTCTGCAAGGTCGCGCGAAGCTGGTCAGCTCACACAGAGGTCTCCTGATGTGTGCCCTGTATCTACTGCAGAAGACGCCTTCCTCAACTGACTGCTGCAAGGGTGGGTGAATCTGTGTGATCAAACGCTAACCAACTTGTAGGAGTGCTCTCGTCTCGCTTTTCTCAAGAGAGGCCGAAGTCTGCAGGCCAGCGACCTCACCGACGAGGTCCACGGCGCATTCATGGGCCTGTTTGGAGAAGTTGATGGTGAGGCTGGAGGGTCGAAGCTGTAGCCGAAGCCGTCCGGTCGTGTTGACGGTGGGATTGAAACAAGGACAAGCCAAGTCGTCAGAGAAGCCAGACCTAGACACAATGACACGGCCATGATATAAACAAAACACACTCCTGCCGCAGCCCCCCGGATAGGTGCAGAGATTGACCGAGGCTAGGCAATCTGGGCAATTTTATAAGTGACAGATGCACCGCATAGAAATGCCCTTCAGAGCGAAGAAACTACAAGAGACGCATCATGGTAGGATGGGGGGCGAAACAATATTTATAAAGGACATGTACCTGGCTATCTCGGTCTATAATAGATATACTAACAGTGTATTAGTGTATACTTTACTCCTAGGCGGATACATAGTTCCCTAGACAGAGTATCGCTTGTATCTATGGTAGGTTTGGGGGACTTTTACTTTGAAAAAGATTAGAGGGCTCGACGCAGGCCTATGCGGGAGTACACTGGCATGGAAAAATGAAATAGCACGTGCGCTTCGATTTTGTTAGTTTTTAGCCAATGTTTCGCCTCTATTCCAACTGACGATATAACCATCCCTGACTTTCTTGACTTCATTTCATCAACGCTAGCGTGGATTGGTAGTTGGAGATGCTTACCCTTTGGCTTTTCGTACGTGTCACTTTTGCTGATAATATGAGCGAAAACTTGAGCTACATAGAGACGAGAGATGGATGGAGAAAGTCACGTCATTTTAAATAATGCAGGAGAGGTCTCATTGGCCAGTTACCGAATGGCACTTCGAGAGAAACTAATCAGAGGCCTAGGGACGGCCTTTTTTACCATTTCGATAAAGAGGCCGAGCTTCAAGCAGCGGCCCAACGCTTCAACTTGTTTATTAGCCCAGAGTGCGCCCCCGACTGGGTTCAGAGTCGGTCCAAATTCGCGCCTTATAATATAATATGTTACAGGATACATTGCAGATGTAAGTCATTTCTTTAGTACAGCGACATTTGGGCTGTTGGCTACTCTGTAATGTCACTCGGGGTCACCAGCTGCGCAACCATGGCTGTTCCAGGGGGGATAACACACACACACACACACACACACACACACACACACACACACATACATATATACATACACATGGAGTGAGCACAAGTTGCGTCTCGCCATTTTGTCGTCTGTATGGTAGCATTACAGGAGCACACCAGGAACACACTCGTCTTCAGGTCCAGTTGTGGTTTCCATACCAGTCAACATCCAGGTCGAGACGCAGGGCAGCCGATTCAACAAATGGTTGCAAAATCTGACATGCCACACTTTAGGCAAAAAATAACAGCGCCCCGAACCCTCCCTTTTCCCATCCGATCATAGGTTGGCCGATCAATAAAACCTCGATCCTGCACATCTCATCCGCAGGACCCGGGATCGTCGATTTTGTCGATCTGGCGCGAAGGAACCCCGCCTCAGCTTTCCAAGGGATAGCTCGACGTGTTGTCGTGAACTGTCATATTTTGGATAACTGTGTTGCTGTGGATAGGAGTGGGCAGGGGGGTTCGGCCATCGGAAAGACGTCGTCTGGATTGGCTAGGTTCCGCTGAAGGCTGGAACGACACTGAAACTAGTGACCCTACTTCTGCACGTTGCCGCGAAGAGGTGAGCGAGGAGGGCGAAGGAGTCCACCCCATGGGGCGAGGGGTTTTGGATGGCCACGTTTGAAATGCTGCAATTGACCACTCAGGTCGGCTAAGCTGGCCGACCAGTTTCTTTCTTCGATATTAAGTTTGGAATGGAATTGCTAGTGCATATCGAAAAACTTCCCATTTTATTTCCCACACTGCTCGCTTTCTGCTGAGAGTTCCATCGTTGGTCCCGCCCGCTGCTGAAACGTTGAACGTAGCTGCATAGAGCTAGGGCTAGTGTTGCTAGCAATGGGATCGACTTCTGAGCCGTGGTGGTATTTGGGTGTGAGGACTGTGTAAGACTTTGTATGCAGGCAAACATGTATGTTTTTGGTACCGTATAGAGAACTTGTCAGGCTGCATTCGGACGAAAGGGGGGAGTGTGTGCTCCCTCACCAGGAAGATATCAACTTGCCCTACCGATTTCACCCTCTCTTTATCTGACAACATGTTCCGCCTGCCAACATATTGATTCGACCTTTACCTAGCCTTGCATGGTGAGCGAGCGAATATAGGCGTAACAAAGGAAAATGACCCTCTACCTGGAGTCGAGGTGGAAGCCATGCCAAGCCGCACCAGAAAAAGCCATGTGAGCTTCGCGACCGTGATTAGACTTGTAACTAATCTCATGCATGAAGATGCTTTTTACTACCTCGCAAGATTTTCTAGTTCTCTCTCTTGCCACTTTTCACATTTGTGTCTGCATGTACCTCCGTACGGAGTAAGGTTCCAACATCTCCGGGTTGACACAGTACAAGTTTGTGGTCGAGTCTTGTTCTGCCGCCAGCAAAAAAAAAAAAAAATAAAAATAAAAAAAAAAGGAAAAGGGAAAAGAAAAAGAAATGAATTTCCCAGCACTTGCGGGGGCTATGATTCATCGGGGCCACAGGAAGCAGAGGGGATACTTTTGACAGTTCAGCTCCGATTGTCATGTAGTTGCAGATGTGTCCCCAAATTAGTTGATTCTCCGCGAGACAGAAGTGGCCAAAAGCGATCAAGACTGCATGGGCTTTTTGGTAGGAATCTCACTTTAAAAAATTTCAAAAGAGAATGCTCTGGAAACAAGAGCCAGCTTCGCGACGTATGCTCGTGGCGCCAAAGCTGTTTCCGGGGGCCCTCAGTGTGTCGTTCATTGAGGGTGAAATCACCCAGCACTACGGAGTAGTCAGCTCGTGTTAACTTAGATCTTATCTGTTGGAATGGACCACAGGAACCCGATCTGCCGTGTCCTCCCTTCCCCCAGTAGTTCTGCAAGTGCTTAGATGGTTGCATTAGTGACCCCTTGCACCACATCAGCAGCGTAGTCCGAATTCCGGGCTAGAGTAGATAAAATCAGCAGCCCACTTATCAGGGGGGAAACTGGCTTTTCTATTTCGCCGGGGGGAGAGAAGGGCGGTTTGTAGTCTGCCGTCTTGCTGGGTATCCTAGACTAGAGACGTTGCCGGACGAATCGTTCTGTCGTCGATTGTGGAATTCTATCACGTTATGCTATTATCTCGACGCAATCAGATGTAGCCAAACGCGACCTCAGAGAGAACAGTCGACCATGTACTTCGTGGCACTTATCCAAAAGCGACGGAAAAGTAATAATAACAATAATCCAATGGCCGAGTGGGGGGATGGAGCATAGCCCTGGGGCCAAGAACAAACTTTCGTGGGACACAGGATGAAAGAAGGCCAACAGTTAACTAACTTCGTGTCTTGATGGGAGCAAACACTCATCTTTTAACCCGAGAACCACCAGACTGGTTCGCATATATTTCAGGGCAACCGAGACAGCCCAGGAGAAATTACATCGTCTTGGCCAGAGCAAGCACATGTGCGTAAAAGCTTATGTATACTTACTCAGCTTGGCAGGATTGGAGCTGGTAGTTACAATAGAGACGACTGTGCACTTCGTATTCCGCGAGACCGGGCAAGGCTGCCTCGGAAACATATTACGTATAATCGTTCTCCCCTTGCCCAACCCCGAGGTGGTTCGTTATAGCCCGGTACGGTGGGGTTTTTGGATCCTCTCGTCAATATAGCCGTCGTGCAACGACAAGGCGATAAAGGGGGGGGGGGGGCCGTGCGCCCGCCCGTTGAGCCCGCCTTTTGCATTGAGCCACCGTGGATGAACGGGAAGAGTGGAGAATATTTTCTGGGTTGCTTTTGTTGCGAGACGATGTTTTCCTTCGGAGTTACGGAGTAACGGTGTTTGAGTCACGACCCAGCAATGAGAATAACGAGACTGTGAGTAGGTTGAGAAACACCTAGATTGTCATACTGAATTATACTGGGTGATTTATTCTAATAATGCCGGAACAATATCCAATATACCGGTCAAAGTGTGGACAAAGTCCTCCCGGATTGTCGGACGCGGCTCTCTCCCCTGTCGAACATCTGCCTGACCATTGAGCCGAGTTTCTGGTAGTTGGAGCCATGGTTCTGGGTCCGGGTAACGGGGACACAGGTCACCTGCAGAGGTGGACGAGCAAAAGATCTCGCATCATGTGCTATATGTAGCATTTACGCATAGTCCTCTGTACCTGTTGGCTCAATCGTGTACACGTCTTGCTGTCCCACGGGAGCGAAAGGCTGGGATATCACCAAAACGCGTTACGGACACTAATTGGTGGAATCAAGTCACTTTTGGTGCTTGCGGGTCAAAGTGACAGCTTTCTGACAGGGAAAGTTTGCTTTTGTGATGTCGTTGTTGGTTCCACAATGGTCTTGATTAAGAAGCGTTGCCAAGTCGCCAAGCAAAACCCACAGCCGGGGTTAGACAGCCAGACCGTAGAACCAAGCCCAAACGGAGTAGTTAAGGCCAAGGGAGAAAATATGAGAGAGAGAAGTGGGGATGTGTGTGTGTGTTCATGCGAGAAAAAAACCGATCACTGCCTGTCACCCTTAAGGGCCCTCTTGCTTCTGACTATTGTGGTGCTCTGAAAGTACTCCGTATGTACCGATTAAATGGACAATGAAAGTCAAGTTGGTCACGTTCTCTCGTCTCCTGTTTGCTGGTCAGATATCAAGCTTTTTGACACAAACAGACTAGTCCTAATGCCTCATCGCCGAGATACGTACAGGGCAGAGAGAAATGCATTGCCGGCTGCTCAGCGTCTCGCGGTTGGATCAACCAACTCTATACGTCATAGCAAAGCCGGGGAGAAGCAGCTCGGCAATGGGCAAGGTCCACATCAAGAGGCTCTCTTCTGAGTCTGCAGCCCAATATTGGCAGGCAGTATTATTGATATAGACACCAACGTATGCTTTCCTTTTGGATTAAGCAATTTGGTTGTCGCCTGGCTGAAAGACCAGGCGGGTGGTAATGCAGCAGGGTGACATCAGGTCCTTATTTCTTCACACAGTCTACTAGTGTAGCCTGCAGCCACTTGTTGCCTCAGCCAACAGACACTAACATAAGCAGGGCGATATATCCGGCAAACGACTTTGCCGAGCTGGGCTGGCTCTTAAGAGGGGTTTGCCCCAAATCAAAACAAAAAAAAGTGAGAGATGAGGATGACCGACGAACCAAATCGCCGGGCTGGCTTGTTGGCGGTTCAGAGTGTCGGTGAGCTTCTCTGATTCGAAGTTGCCGCCCCCTTTCTGTCGAGCATCAAAAGCAAACAATTTGGACATTCATATGACAGAGCCGTTACTCCGTATAGTTTCTGTCAAATAATTGTGACTGAGGGGTCAACTTGAGGGACACCCTCAGCGCATTTCTGACAGAATGTACTCCGTACACACGGTAAACTGGTACTGTATCACGGTGAGCTCGTCATAGCTTTTCGAGGCGAGCCTGCCGCGTGGTTCGCGGGGATAATACTAGATGGGAGCCGGGGGTGCCTGGAAGCAATCAGTCCAGTTTCACCCGACACAGAGGACACAGGAGACAGAAATCAGACCAGGAAAAACGTCCGTTCGTCAGTTGGTTATTTGCAATGCAATGATAGGATGAACGTGACAGAAGAGTGAAGTGCAGACAATGCAGCCATGAATTGCAGCACAGGTATTGCAATACATTGCATGCACATATCATGCAACATTAGCAAGCTGTTGGGTCAACTGGTTGCAACGCCACCATCCATTCCTTCGACTGTCAGCACTTTCCCGCGGTTCAGCTGGCGTGGGCCAGAACTTGTCTAGGCTCAAAGACTGCCAACGGGAAAGATGTTGGAGATTGTGCATGCGCGCGTGTGCATGTGTGAGATTCGGCGTCAGACGAAGGGAGACGTTGTCTCCAAGCCATCGGATAGTACTCCCTCTGTCTTTGCTGCCCCAGCCATGGGCAGAGGCTCTCACATCGCACTCACCAGCCTTCAGGACACCAAGCTTGTCGACCGGCCTCTTGGAAGACGAAACTATTTGAGAGAGACAAGTCGTGTGGAGCTGGGGTGGAGCGACGGCCAGGAATGGGCGGGGAGGGTGTCGTCTCCGGTCTCCCCGGCTCGTGTCCCGTTGTTTTTTTTGTTTTTGGCCTTTTTGAAGGACACAGTCCGAGAGCCTAACATCCCTGCCACCTAGCGGCATACGGAGTAGTTACAGCATTGTGAGATTGGTGGGCTGCTGCTTGTTTTTTTTTTTTTTTTTTTTTCCCCTCCATGGCGGTGGTACATGCTCTATACCAAGTCTGTACGCCGTGCTGCCGTAGGGGCCAAATAGTTCCCAGGGCGTCTCCGTTCAGAGTATGGAGTACATGCTTCTGCTGGGTGTGTTGAGGTTTCTGGACGTATGGCTTGCCCTGTCGTGGCTATGGCACATTGGAACCCTTGCCAACGACCCTCGGGCAACGTGGTAGGTCTTGCTTTTTGACCAAGGGCTCGCGTGTGCGGGTGTAGGTGCTGCGGTGCGAGGGCATGTTCAGGTCCACGCCTTGTCGAGTCGAGAATCCTCGTTTAAAGACTGTCGTGGCCCCCAGGTGCTGTCGATGAAAACCCGATTCCAAGGATGCACCATCCGTTGACTTGAATCTCGGTCGTTTGCTCACTTGTCCCATTGCAGTTGCTTTCGTGAGGCTTGCCAATGCTGCCACTCTGCCGCAGAACTTGACTTCGACTAGGAGAAAGAATCCGGGTTGCTCCTGCCCAAACTACATCACCTCTCGCCTACCACCCTGCCGACGGACCTGTCACTTACACGCCTTGTCGCCTTCGCTGCCGCCCCAGTGCTGCTCTTTGCACCCAAAACCATTCCAAACACCCCCAGCTGCACTGTCGTTTATCTTCGCATTGGTTTTGATTCCTCGCCACTGGGAATAGGTTCACTGTCCTCTCCTACAGAGGAGCCAGCCCGGTATTGATTTGGCAGCTGAATTCGTCACCCTCGGGAAGGCGGCTTGTGCTTCTTCGGAACCTCACAACGAGAGCTCGTGCCTCGCAGCTACGAAGGATCGCAAAAAGTGACGACCATACATACGCTGTACGACTTGTGCACATGCACATGCACTACGTCAAGAGTTGGAGATTATGAGCTCAAGAGAGATGATACGTAAATTTCGTCTGGAGTAGCTGTCCTTGTCACACGAGTTTGAAGTTCATCGTGGCGCGGCTCGCCAACGGTCGATTCGCGTGATCACCTTTGACTCACTTTGCCGTCACCTGGAGGACACAACACATTCACTCCCGCACTATCACCGGTCACAGCAATTATCCTATTCCGCCGAGGAGGCACACACCAAAGGACGAGGGGAAAAAAGAGTTTTCATTCTTGATCAACTTTCGAAACCCACCACTATGAAACAAGATTTGGCTACGACCATATTCCAAATCTCACCAACAAACCCTCCGAAAATAATGGCCAACGGTTTAGATCGACTAGAGAGGCTCTTTGCCTACAAGCGCAAGGCCTCTCCCACCTCCAGTGGACGAGCTAGTTCCGCTGTTCCAGCCATCGAACAGCAGTTTCCTTCACCGTCATTTATTCGGCCCAAGACAAGCCGGATGACTGCGCGCGACGAGGGGCGCTTGAGGCAGGCTGCGGGACGTTCGCCGTCAGTCCCAGATATCATGACATCTCCGCGAACTTTTCATCGCCAAGCATATAACTCAGTAACAACTGATTGCAATGATCCCCCCAAGGAACGCTTATGTCGATCTCCTTCATTTAGTCAAGGCAACGCTGAACAATTGGTCACTGGTCTCCGTGAATTTCAGTTTCCCAAGAAGTCTAGCCTCAACAACGAACCATCGCCTACATCACCCACCTTTAACACTCCCAAGTTCAACGAGGTACCTCAGCTGCCGAGCCCTCGAAGTCGATCTCCGCTGGAAATCTCCATTCCGCCTCCAAACAGACTGGTTACTCCCCCTACTTCACATCATGGGTCACAGTCAGCAAGTCCAACGAGCAAAGGCCCGCAGATTCCCCTTCCAGCGCGCCCACCTACCCCAGGTCAGTCTCCTGATCTTGGACCTGTCGCTGATATCAAATTGCGCAACGTCAAGTCCGCCGACGCCCTCGACAGGTCGCTATTCAAGGACATTGAAGCTCAGCTCGGTGAACCATTTGACCATTTCTCCCTGAACAGGTCATACAGTCAGTCTAGTCTCGCCCACTCTACCCATTCTTTCTGCAGTTCTACCTTGAGAGAGCCCGACTTCAACGAATTTCTCAACCTCAGCGACGACGACATTGCCGAATTCAACCCAGACAGCCCATCCTTAGAGCCTCTGGAAGAAGGTGGCCAACCAGCACTGCCTCCGATGAAACTGTCCGTGTCGTCGTCTCAGCAAGCTCCCTGCGCTCTATTAACTTTGACACCTCCACGTGCTAGTCGGCCCGCTGCGGCCGCTGCATTCGAGGCGGCCAGAATTGCTCGGCGCTATGATTTTGATTTGGTCTATGTGGTCAACCTCTGGCCGGACACGTCGAAGCAGACTTCTGGCAATTATTTGAAAGGCGGTCCCAAGCCAATGATCGGACGTCTTCTCGCGGCACATGGTCTTCATCACGTTCCGTCCCCACTGCAGATCTCTACACGCGTTCACACACGAGTTCTCAAGTCTGATGGTTGGACTGAGTACCGAGACCAAGATGCTCGGCCCCATGATCTTGCGCGTGGATTTTCCTTTGCCTTCTACACAGGCCAGTACGCACGAAGCACCTCATCTCGCAGCGCCAGCCCTGTTTCAGGTGTTCGGCTGTCTGAAAGAATTGACCGGGGCATCGTGTTTGCCGCTTACCGCAAACCCCGGGCCAGTGAAGACAAGCTCGGCCGAAACTTCAATGAAGACGAACTCGGAGAGCTGCATCGAGATGCTGAAGCACTTGTGGAAATGGTGATTGACATTCACGTTGCCAACAGAAGTCGCCACCCACCAACACGAACTTCACATACAGACGAAACTGGGCCCATTCCTCTGCAGCAAGTTGACTTCGCCTAGTCGCGGTACTATTCGTGATCTACTCGTCACATCCACAATCATTCATACACCATGCCATATTTCCTATATACAATACAGTCTCACCGACCTGCCTCATTTCTCTTGTGTTCTCTTTGTCTTCACAGCATAGTATCAGGGTAATTGTTCTTTTTGTCAATTGTATTTGCGAGATACCTCAGGGTGGTTATAGTCGGTTTTGCAAACCAAGAAGTCAATGCACGACCATACATGATGATGACCTGGCGTTGTACCTTTCTTTTTTCGGGCTGGACAGTCTTCCTTTGCTTGAGCTAGTAATTCGCACTGGCTCAAGAACTTGGCATTTGCTGATTGCCAGGCGCATGGGGAGGGAGGGAGGGAGGGGGGAATCCTTTGTTCACAGGACAAGAATACGGAAGATATGGCCCGGCCAACATGGAACAGGGTGTTTGGTGGCTTCTTTGTCATTTCGTCGATGCAGGTTACAGGATGCATCGGGCTTACCTGGTGTGTGTAACAGCGGGCCCAGCCGCACAATGCATAGGTAGCACAATCCTTGTAGTGAGGCTGAAAAAAAAAGTTTACCATTTGATATGACTGATCTGTTGGGTACTACTGAATACTATTGTGTCGACTGAGCCTCTTGTAATTGCTGTGCGAGTTGTCACTTTTGACTGGACAACTGGCGTGTGACGGAAGAATATTGCAATAGGCGGATGATTGGTAGTAATACGAGACGGCATATATAATTTTTGGTCCCGCGTGCGAAAAGAATATTGCCCATCGTACAGCTGACAAAACATATTGTCTGCAAAAATTAAGAGAAAATTAAAAACCCTCACGTGCTAACATCAAGACATATGTCCAAGCGTCAACCATCCCCGCAGCCGCTTACCCATCACGGCCGTCCTCCCCCTGCATATTTACCCGTTGGCAACTAAGTGGGCTATCGTCCACTTAGTCGCTGACGGGTACAATAATTCTCGTTGACGACGCTCAGAACCACGCGCTTACAGAACAATACTCCACCCTCGACGAACCTTTATGTCTTTCGACAAGCTTAATGACCAGAGTGACTGGGCGCCTGCCGCCAGCGCCTGTGCCAGGGATGGTGAAACGAGTCTACCCACCAAGCAAGCGTGCCACGCTCCCGGCTGTAGCGACGGCAGCGCATCGTGGACCCACGCACGCCATCTCCCCCAGGGGTCGAGTTTAGCTCAGTGCTGAGAACCAGCGTCAATTAATAGCGATTGCCATGGGAGTACTGTTTGTGCCGAAGCGTCTTGCCGGCGGCAAAGATGGACTGGGAAGTCATGGCGGCGTTGGGGGTGCCGAGTGCGTCGGTTTCTTCCACAGGGCCAGTCTCTAATTTGTGATATCAGTTTTCGGTTCAGTTGAGGCTATCACAACCACGTCCGCCAACCCTTGTTTCATTATTCTTTGACTTTTTTTTTTTTTTTTTTTTTTTTTTTTTCAGGATTTCTCTTCCTCCTCGGCTCAAGGATATTGAGCAAGGGGGGAGGAAATGAAGGCGGGCCATAAGGCTGAGGGAATTTGACAGCTCGGCACACACGTGCCATCTAGAGCACCGAGCGACTATAGGAAATCGCGCGTCTCAATGGCTTTCCAGAACGAACCGCTTAGCTACGGCGTCCATGGATATGTGGGTTCGTCGAGAACAAGGACGCAGGGTGTGCCCACGAGAGGCGCGGCCAGGCTGGGTTTTCGCTTGTTTACCCCCTGATAATTTCGAGGCGAGCGTTGAGGCATGCGGCGTGGGGTTGAGGCTGTCCATGAGATGGTTGACATCGGCCCTCGACGTCTGTGATGCCCTTGGACCGTGCGAAGAAGGCGAAGTGCTTACAGTGCTTATGAAGCCGAGCGCATCATGTTGCTGCGGATGATAACATCGCGTGTTAGATGACGGCTCGGTTATTCTTGGATATTGTTGCGTGGGACGCCGGGTCTAGGCCCTGATGTTGGTTGTCTTGTTTCTGTGGAAAAGGGCTGAATCCCATCAATCCGGACAATGGTTAACGAGATGGCCTTGACTTGGGCGACGAGGTACGGAATCTGCGAGTCGAATGAATGGATGCTAACCGTGGCTGTAGGGAACAAACTGCTTGCATCCCACTTGGACCACATTGCCAACAGACAGGTCAATGCTTAGATCAAATGTGATGCCGAGCGTGGTGCTGTCCATTTGGCCGAATACAGTTGTCAAAAAGGTCATTATGCTGGCCCAACTTACACCAAACCCGATGGCCGTCATTAACCCAGCAGACTTGACGGCAAAAATGGTATAAAATTGAGAGTCGGCTATCCATAGATGGTCACGATGACAGCCATTCGCATATTGGAGCAATCAGACTCTACTGTCACAGAGAAACATGACGGCAGCATAACAGTCACTAACGCCACAGGGATTGACGAGACACCGGGTCGGGATCTGGCTTCCATCTTTTGAGGCGGCTGATCAGGTTCTGGTTAATTTAATGTTTTTGGTGAATGAGTTCACAAAGCCATCTACGTCTAGCCCGAGACAAGTTTTTCTAGGCAATGACAATGTTGAGCTGGGCGTTTCGGCCATGCAAGCAACTTTGATATCAGTAGGGGACGATGATCAAATGCCACACATATCACGTTCCAGGCAATACAGGAAAATAGCCGCAGCAGCAGCAGCCGCCGTTAAGGGACTTTAATCGGGGGGTTCATATTAGGAGATTCGTTTCATGGTATAAGTAATGCATCTAGAGTGGGAGACAATAAGAATTTAATCAGGTACCTGGCTATCACGCTTTGTATTAAATTTACTATGATATACTACAGTAAACTATAGTATATTGGTGTATACTTCTTGGTGGGCAAATATATTCTGCTACAGATTATAGCCACGCTCTCCCTTAAAGTAGGATGATCGCGATCGCGACCCTGTGCTACGGTACGAGCAACTCACCCAATACACTCCCACCATCTCAACCGGCTCCCAAAAACACCGAGCGACTCGAAGCATTCCCCAAAGCTTTACTAAGATTCCTCTCCCAGGTGCCCGCCCAATTACGTGGCAAGGTAACAACAGTACAGACCCTTCCCTTTCTCTGGCTGTTTATCCTCAGAAGTGACATTTCCCACCAATCCATGTTGACATTACTCACCCGTATCGTATATGCCCATTTCAACTTTGTCACGAAGTAGTCGTAATGGATATTAAAGAGCGGACTTGTCCTTGGTATTTACTCTACCCAGCCATGGAATTTGAGGGATTTTTGCAGATATCTCATGAGAGTCAATTTAAAGGTACGAAAAAGACCTCTATAATAAGAATTTCTCGTTATTATTGCCAGTCTCCTTAGGGCTCAGACGTTCTTATCCGGTTGGGCTCGAGTCATTCAATGAGGGATTTGAATCGTTTCATAGGCCCTTTTGTCTTGAGGCTTTTGAGTGTGTCGCGATATCAGTGAGAATATTCGAATATACCCGTTGACAAGATTACATTATTGGCCGTACATGTTCATGTAACTAACCGGAGGTTTGGACGTGTAGAAGCACTTGAGGCTTCCCTGTTTCGACATGACTTCGGGCCTTTCTGGTGCTATAGCAGCGTAAGGGGGACTCAGCCTGGTTTTTTGTACTCCATATTACTACCGGAGTTGACAATCAAGTGGGAACATCTGGATTATGCTGTCCATGATATTACAACCAGAGTGTAGTGACTCATTAAATGTATCGTCTTACTTCACAATTCTCTAAACCACCATCATTCTCGTGGCCCCGCGCGCGGAATATTGCAACACCCTAATCAAAGTCGTGCCATCGCCATATGAATAATATAATCGTCTACTATAAGCCCTTGCCGAGTCACTGTCTCGGCCTCTCCTGATGTCAACAATAAATGTCCGCAAATCCACCGCGGTCCTAGTCCAGCCGCTTTCGATTGAGGTAGGATTTAGAATTTATGTATTGCTGTTCCATTACGTTGCCCGCAGTTTCCAAAGCAGCATTATCATGTGTAATCTCTTCTCCTCCTCTTCCTTCTCCTCCAGATGTTAACGGCATCAGAGATGCGAAACGGGGATCACATCGTTGAACTATCCATTGGTAGACAGCGTAGTTGCCTCGCATTTGTTGGGGCACTTTCCTCAGACATTCATCAGCACATGCATACACGTATGGCTGCATGGCGAAACAAGGATAAATCGCCGACGCCGGATACATGGCCGCGGCGTGGCGGCTTTCACGCCTGTTGGACGCCCTCCTCTCAGTCAAAGGGGATCCGCCGCAAAGTGTCACCCTTTGCCCTCTTCTTCATCTCCTGTGCAGCTGCGATGCTGCTGGGTACCTTGATACCACAGCAATCACCCCAGCCAGTGCCATCGTGGGCGTGATCCGAGTGGTCGGCTAAATCAGAGGTGACATGGCCAGCGTTCTCATCGCCGTCACTATCGGCTGCATCGTCTTCGCTCATCCCTTCTACTGCCGGCACCAGCGATCCAAACAAGAAGTGCTGCATCACAGGCAGCTTGCCCAGCACCTCGGCCACGAACATCCGACGCATTCCTCCGTCAATCTTGGACCACGACTTGGCTGATGAGATGTCGTCAAGCATGGGACTGTGCCACCGCAACCCCTTGACCGTCTTCGTATCGTTGACAAAGGCAACTTGGCTGAGGTACAGATAATCTTTGCCGAATTCCTCAATCGTCAGTTGTTGGTGGATGGACCGTGGTGTGATGTACGGGTGGTGTAGTAGCTGAGATGCACCAAAGAGAAAGGGCAGAAACTGATAATCGTCCAGCCCCCACACACCGTGGGAGCCTGCAGGCTCGAGATAGTATGTCATTTGAACGGTACGCATCAGGGACAGGTACTTGGGAAACACCGTTAGAATCACGGCCTTGAAATCGTGCTTCTGTAGGAGGCCCAGCTGATATAAGCAGAGCAGCCACATCATAAAGTTGAGCTCATGACCAGATCCATAGTCAATACGATTGCGATTTCCAAACGATTGGTCAAGATAGGTTGACACTTCTGCAATAGCCTCTTCCTTGTCGATGCCCAAGCTCTTGTGCCACTTGGGACAGTTCTCAGACACGAGGTCTAGGAATCCCCGAAAAGCCTTGTTTCCAAATCGAGAACCGCCTTGTTCGTCGGGTGGGCATTTGATAACGAGCTCCCCTGCTTCGCCCAGGATGTTTAAAATGGCTTTGACCGTGTCGCCAAGGTCGTCGCCCTTGACGGCTGAGCACGGCGTGTCAGCCACGCTCTCGGCGAGTCCAAATATCCATGCTTGAATTAGGCTCTGCGTAGGCGACGCGAGAAATTTTTCATGGTCCTTCTTGGACAAAATTCTCCTCTTGGGGACAACAAAGGTCCAGTCGGAGGTATTAGGCGGCGAAGGAAGGGCGGGAGTCTCGGGAACGGGAGTTGGGTTGCCTGTTTCTGGTCGTCGTCGGCGGGGCTCGAGCTTTGGGATCCTATCCTTGAGGTTTGGAATGGCAGACGCGGCATTGCGCAACGATTCCGGTGATGGTGAGGGCTGTGGTGAGGCCATGGTCGCAGCTATTACTGGCATATAGGTCTGGAGTTGCTGATGGCAAGTGAGAGCTTCGGCAGCAAGACGTTTTGAAGCTTGGATATCAAGGTGGCAAGGAACTTGGACTTGATGCAGCAACGGCCCCGCCACAAACTGCCATTGGCTGGTTGGCGCCGCTTCTTCGAGTGAATTCAGTTCGAAAGCCATGTCATCCGAATACACCACTCTATTACAATAAAAATTAACCATAAGGCACTTGATATCCTACTGATAGCTTATCTCAACGGAAATAGCTTCAAACGAGAACAACAAGCGGCTACGGGCAAGGTATGGGACCTTAAAGCACCAGACATGTCAACCTGCAGTCACACCAGTTGACAGCGTTGGCCCCACACTGCCAGCACATGCCAGGCAGCGTTGTGGGAGCATCAGGCGAGTCCACAGTGACAGTCTCCACCAGACATGGCTGCATGTGGGCTGCTAAGCTAGGCTCGTCATGATGACCGTCACGAAAATCCAGTATACCCCGTTGCATTTCAACCTCAAACGTTCTCGCCTCCTCAAAATGACCGCATCGTCTGAACCCCTCGCTCAACTGTCAAACCTACCCAATGCCGACGGTTCTGCTACCTTCTCATATTGTGGGTATGTCGTCACCGCCGCCGTCAATGGCCCCATTGAGGCACCTCGCCGTGACGAAAACCCTTTTGAGGCGTTGATAGATGTGGTTGTCAGACCAGCCGCAGGAGTTGGAGGTAAGGATCGACCCTTTCATCTCAACCTCCAGAGTCTAATCATTTGGCCAGATACTGCTGAGAGGCAGCTCGAGTCGATCCTGCAAGCCGCGCTTCGACAGCTCATCCCAATTCGAAACTTTCCCAGGTGCATGATCCAGGTGACGCTTCAGATCATGGAGGCGCCTGAAAATGCATATCAAAACACGAAGCTACTTCAGGCTCAATCGGTGAGACAACCCTGTATAGCCTTTTACTGACCTTGTTCCAGAATCCTTAATGTTTCTAACCATGACGTTCATCAGAATCTTGCCATCATCCCCGCCCTGTTCCATGCTGCTATCCTTGGGCTGTTGACTGCTGCCGTCCCTCTCAAGACGATTGCAACAGCAACAACACTTGCTATTCCGGCCGGCTCTGGCGCTCTCATTATTGACCCGAGCCCTGAAGAGTCGGCTCAGGCCAGGTCTCTCCACGCATTAGCATTTACATCCCACGACGAGCTGTTACTTGCCGAAAGTTCAGGGTCATTCTCGATTGAGGATTGGGACAGGGTTCTGGAAACGGGTCAGCGTGTGTGCTGCCGAGATCAGGAATCAGGGCTCGACGCAGCCATGTCAGGAGATGGACTGGAGTCCCAAAGCATCAGGGCATTCATCCGATCAGTCATGGAAACCAAGACCGCGACAGATCTCAACTGGAAGCAAGGCCTGGACCAATGAGTTCTCCGAGAATACCCAGGATGCAATAGCACCATCCCCAGAGGATTGCCGCATAATTTATCCCAAGATATTGCTAGGTTGGCCCTCCAATGGCACGGGGAAAAAAAACCAGACAACATCGCATAATGCGAGGCTTCATCTAGCTTCCGAACAACATGCCTCCAGCGCCGAAATGGACCCCTCGTTCTGTCAATATCTCTCCCTAGAGTAAGCAAGCCGCAGGCTTAGGGGTGTTGAAAGCGGAGACGCCCGTACGTTTCAGCATCATATCGCAGTCTACTAGGGGCTTGTCCGTAACTATTCTCCGACATCCTTGGACGACTTGTTCTGGCCGTGAGCGCAAACACGCTACAGTTTCTCCTGGGTGTGTACGGAGTACTCCGTATTCGTTCCGAATTCCGTGCACTTATCATGTAATGATTCTCAGGAGAGATCTGCCAGCCAAAAAAAAAAAAAAAAAAAAAAAAAAAAAAAAAACACCTTCGACTTGAGCCAATATAACAGAATGTCGGGGGGACATGTAGCTTAGAGCCGAACCATCTGGGCGAATGCCATTATGAAAACACAAAACCAAACCAAAGTACTAGCGTCGCAGTCGAACGGCCGTAACGAGGCTGTGTCGTGCCATTTTGACACCCTTCTGACCGTATAACGATGCCAGTTTTGTATGCGCTTGAAGAGGATTTGTAGAACCGTCCATGTCACCTTGTTGTACAAACTGAGACGCCCAAGAGTGTGGGCCCAACCGTCGGTCGTCTCACGAAACCCCTAGCCCATAAACGGTTATACTCCGTATGGAGTAGTTATTGTGTTCAAGATCCACCTCATCTGGTGGCGATTCAGGTTGCGTCTCAGCATCAGCCCCATCAGCTTCAGTACCGGATAGCTTGGCCACGCGCATGGCACCTTTGCAACATTGGCTTGCTGGCACCCCCGAAAATGGCTGTTCATGTTGACACCGCGGCACAATATAGAATGCCTGTGCTTTCACTTGCACTTGGCTGGCTATAATGTGTCCCGGGGGAGTGAGGTCTGCGAAGCCTTCCATGTTATACAACCCATGGCGACCAAAAGATGAGATTTGCAGGAGTCCATCAACTTGGTGCACGACTGCAGCCAAAGTGTCAATTGTGTCAATTCGTTGACGGCTTGAAAACGCCACTGCAGCGGCTGATGCAGCGGCCCGCAAGTAGCCCTTGTCAACGATCTATCTCAATACATACGTATCAGCATGCCCAGGGCCAACTATTTAATACTAGCTCAAGAAGCTTAACCTTCTACTGTTTTCTCAGATGGGGAGCTGCTCTGTGTCTGTCGTTTTGATTGCTCAATGTCCATTGTTTTGTTTTCCTTGTCGTTTGTGTGTTTAAGCAGCCAGGTGTGGAAGAGCTCTGGTAGTTCTTACGACTCGGTGCTTCGGCATTGTCGACCCATCCGCTCCTGCCTTGGTTGCTCGCCATCTGTGTCTCTTTTTCTTTTTTTCTTTTTTTCTTTATTTATTTATTTATTGCTTTCATTTCTTTCTTTCGTTTCAGCTCTTCCTACTATATAATTTATGTTCTTTGAAATCTATTCTTTCCTTCTTCGGAGCGATAGCGTCTGCGACTTTGTGTCATCTTTTGTTTTCTCCCCTTCACTGGCCAGACTGTTATTTTATTTTCGGTCTCATCACATTCTAGCAATATTCGGAAGTTTTTGGGGCCACCATTCGCCTGTCAGTGACGAGTTCGCAATTTGGCGCCTCTACCAACATTGGCACCAAAGACGCAGGCAAAGACAGCCAAAGTCCTGGAGCTGGGATGTTGCGTTCTCACCCACTCTGGAACTGATTTGCTCATCGACGCCTCGGCGCAACCGTCTCTGCGGCCAGGAATACTCATCACAGCCGACACCGCCAATCACAACCGTATCCAAGCCTTCGGCTCTTGCTTGCAGGATTTGCCCGCAGTGTTGGTCGTCACCCATCACCCATACCGACACGTGTTGATCTGCAGCTGGTCTGCGTATCAGCTACGACCTAGCTTGTCATCGTGTTGGCCGTTTGGACCAGGTGGTGTGAATCGCCCAAGAGTAAGTTCATTGATTGTACACACGTAACAAACACAAACACGAACCCCGATGCGGGCGGACTTGCAATCCTCTCGGTGGGCAAACGCACGGAGCTAAGACGCCGTTGTGTCCGCGACATCCGAAACAGACAGACACTGAACGCATGTCCCTTTTGATGCTGACTTGTTCTTAGAGTTCCCTCCGACAAAGGGCTACGTCCGTAGAGCTTCGGAAGAGGCGCAAAGAGACGCTCAACGAACCGAGACGCCATTTGGCCGTCTCCCACGTGCAGCCTGTCGTCAGCTTGTCAGCCCGCGCTGAAAATTCCTCTTCGGTGCTTAGCCTGGCTCGGCCATTGGTGTCGGAGTTTGGTGATTTCCCCCACCCCTCCTTTGTGCGACGCATAATCCGGCGCATTTATCAACCTTGGATGACAGCCGCTTTCTTATCCCATCGCTATGACCTCCGAAAGGGTCTTGTCACCTACAGCACTCCACCCTGCAATCGGTGCTCACCAAGATGGCGAATCCCAAGTTTCAGTGAATAAAAGTGCCTTTGCCTCCCTCGATCGCCCCAAGACATCCAGTGCCGCACATGGTCTCTTCTTGAACACAGCCAAAGCTACTCGTTCTGCAGATGATCCGTGTACTCCATCTACCGCTGTTCCGGCCTTAGGTGGTGGATCCTCAAATTCACTCACATCTGACGCTGCTGATACTTGGCCTTGGGCGGCATCAACTCGCGCAGGCTATCTTGGTCATCATCGGAACGCCCCCTCTCACGACTCCATTCCCCGCCAGACCATTGTCAAGGCTCTGGCCTCTGTTGCGCGAAATAACAAGCCCGAAGCACTCTCGCTGGACAACATGCTGGCAACACAGAATACTGAGACCCCTGGCTCTGCAGCCTCGTCTCAGAGGCTTGCCAATGCCCTCCAGGATTTGGCGAGGAAACAATCAACACCCATATCAGCGTTGACTGCCATGAAGTCTCCATGTTTTTATCATCAAAGATTCGACGATGCGGTTGACATTGAAAAGGTTTTGGAAGAAATCAAGAATGACGAGTGGATGTCACACTCCCGCCTTGTTCAAACGGCGACTGGCGTGCGTGAAGTGTCCAAACAGCTGCAGCGGCGCCCTATCAAACGCGCTGTGCGTAATGTCATGGTTGTCACCAAGGCTCGAGACCACCAACTCGTTTATCTGACCCGTGAGCTTACAACATGGCTACTGCGCACACCGCGATACGGGTCTGATTTGGGAGTCAATGTCTATGTTGACGCAAAATTGCGCAGTTCTAGGAGGTTTGACGCGCCCGGCATCTTGGCAGAGAACCCGCGGTTCGAACACATGCTCAAGTACTGGACGCCAGATTTGTGTTGGAGTCAACCCGAAAAGTTTGATCTGGTCCTCACTTTAGGGGGAGATGGGACTGTTCTTTTCACATCATGGCTCTTTCAGCGAATTGTCCCTCCGGTGCTGTCGTTTAGTCTCGGCAGCTTGGGGTTCATGACGACGTTTGAGTTTGAAAAGTATAAGTCACACTTGAGCCGAGTTATGGGCGATGAGGGCATGAAGATCAATTTGCGCATGCGATTTACATGCACCGTTTGGAGACACGACGCCGAGGGTGCGCAGGTGGGCGAGGGGGAGCAGTTCGAGGTCCTCAATGAGCTTGTTATTGATCGGGGGCCGTCACCCTACGTCTCCAATTTGGAGCTCTATGGCGATGACGAGCTGCTCACTGTCGTGCAAGCCGATGGCTGTATCTTTTCAACCCCAACGGGATCGACGGCCTACTCTTTATCGGCCGGGGGATCTCTTGTCCACCCCGACATACCAGCCATTTTACTGACACCTATTTGCCCACATACCTTGTCCTTCCGCCCCATGGTACTATCCGACACCATGGCTTTGAGGGTTGCTGTGCCTCGAAACTCTCGGGCCACAGCATATTGTGCCTTTGATGGCAAGGGCCGTATCGAACTGAGACAAGGCGACCATGTCACCATTACTGCGTCACAGTACCCATTCCCCACTGTCACCCGCACCGATACAGAGTGGTTTGACAGCGTAAGCCGAACGCTGCGCTGGAATGTCCGGGCTGCGTCGCAGAAGCCCTTTGACGCCAATGCTGCTTCATCCGATGGCATCGTCTCCCAGGGCGAAGATGACAGTGCCTGCTGGGATATAGACACCGACAGCGCATACTTTCCCAGTGAAGAGGGAAGTGCCAGTGCTAGTCCTATTAGGCGGCAGATGAGCATGTTGGGATTATAAAACAAAATTACTTATGTACATGACGACAGATTTTAAAATGTCTTCTCGACAAAGAGAGTACTACTATATTGTAGATTTATACACGACCTTGGGGGCATTCAGGGCGTCAAGATGAACAAGAGTCGGAAGGCATTGGAAGGATATTTGCTTAGATATAGACACCTCATGCTTTTGAGAGCAAGCGTTCGTTATTCCAAGGCACAGCGAGAATTACCAGTACATTCTCTGTCTCTCTTTGCACATGTCGACCAGGATAGTAATGAGATGTGAAACAGATCGACACTGTGCTACCTACCGCGGAGTAGGCCGTGTGGCATGGTACCATCAGACATGGCGTCGTTAGAAATCCACGCATCTTGATTACGTCAAACATTCAAATAAAAGGAAATTTTGCGGCACAAGTAAATGTTATTATTGTCATTTCCCAGCCTCAATGCCATTTTACCATCGTACGCCGATAACATGAGTCTAGCCCGCCACCCACGCGTTAGCTCCTAGGCCGTACATCAAAGCACAACGTAACCCAACATGTCCAGACAGAAAAATCCACCAGGCGGAAAACAAAAAGCCCCAGCCCAAAAAATCCAGTTCATCATGGAAAAAATAAACAAAAACTCCTCTCCCAGTAAGGCATGATATTTTTCTTAAAAGAAAAAAGGGAAATTAAACGATAAAACGTGAAAATGATTTCATCGACACCTGTGCTTCAGTTTCCTGAGCTTTGATATACATGTACTACTACTCCGGTACTCCGGATATTTCATGGCTACATCTATCTCCACGCCCCTTGGCTTAGGGACAAGAGGCCGGCGATGCAGTCCATGTCTGGTTTCTTGCTGGGGCTGACGTACCCGCGCATGAACTTCTCGACATCATCCTGTCGGGAGTTCTGCTTGGCGTCGTCAAACACTTCAATGGTGGATTTCGAACTCAACGGAGACGGGGCGGTTCGAGACCGATTAGATAGCATTGCAGGCCCTTTGTGGTCTTGCAAGACACGACCCAGACGGCGAGGGTTCTGCATCTTGGTTGCTGGTACGGCAGGGAGAGGGCGGCGGCGGTGATGGTGAAGGTGAGCATCTGCGTTGCCATCTTCGTCAGGGGACCAGTTCTCCTTGTCGGAGTCGGTGGGAGACACAAGCATAGAGACGTTGACTTTGCCGCAGGCATCTTTCTTTTCTGTGTCAGCATCCATGGATTCCGGGCGTACAGAGGTTGAGGCTGTTCGGTAAAGCTTAGCCTTTTTTGCCTGACGCTGTTGTTGGGGCCTGGACAGCGACGCGTTGCGTTTTGTCGAGCTGGGTTGTAGAATCCCGCTGGACGATCGTAGCAGACTTATGGCGGCAATTGCTGAGCCGTTGGACTCGTTCTCCGCCTGGGCGGTTAATTCGTCGCGCCTTTCGGAATCGGCGCACGACTCCCACGCATGGACGTCTCGGGAGCGACCTCGTACAAGACGGGGTGGTAAGGAGTTTGTAAGAGCAGAGATTGGCGGCAGCGTGATGCTTGGTAGAGCGGATCGGCTTCGAGACAGGCCCGTTCTTTGTCGTGGTTGGGGACCGGATGAACCTACCGAGGGTGTCCTTGGGGATTCAGGGCGCGTAGGGGATACAAGATTAGAGATGAGCTCCGCCTTCCCTTCGAGAGACAGAGAGAGCCGTACATTGGACTGAGATTTGCTCTGGCTATGTGTCTTGTTAAATGAAGCTGAGTGAGGCAGAGACTCTAACCTATGAGCGCTGTTAGTTTCTAATCACATGGCCTGATATGGAACTCGACTTTATTTTTAGATGGTTTTTTTTTTCTAAAAAAAAAAAAGGGAGAAAATAAAAAAGGAAATAAACACACCTAGTAGGTTCATCTTCACCGCGGCCTGGTGTCGATGGTGATGAAAATGAGCTTCCCAAGTTCCAGCGATTAGCCAGATACCCAACGGAGCTGGAGAATGAGTGTCGAATAGACTCAGAATCCTGGCTCCTCTGCGAAGATGGCGCCTCTTGGCTTTGCGGCGGTAGCATATCGACATGTCTTCCCATTTCTCCAGTGCGGGGCGTCACGATGGCGGCATCGGAATATGACCTAGTCAGCTCAGGTCTGGTCTGTCTCGCCGTCAACGGCGGTGACACGGATCCCTGGTGGTCGGCGGGGGACCGTGAAGAAGCCGGATCCGAAGACCGGAAGCACCTGTCCGAGTCCATGCGAGACGTGGCGGGATCTGATGAGGGGACGTGGTGCATGCCACCAAAGCGAAGAGCCGCGAGCTCCTCGGGCGAAAGTGGACGCGATTTCCTTCGGTCGTTTTGGCGGCGATTCTGGAACCAAATCTACATTTGTCAGTTTCATCTCGACCATATTTCCCAAGGCCAAGGTCCATCCAGTCGTCGACTCTCTGTGGTGGCGTGATTGGCCTCAAACATACCTGGACTTCCTTCTCATTCAACGAGACGCGATCTACAATCTCTTGACGCGCCTGCTTGTCGGGCTTGGGATTGCTTCGGTACGCCTCCTCCAGGATCATCTTGTCCTTGGCACTAGATTTGCCAATTGGCACAGGTTAGCCCACCTGGACGATGGCAAAACGTGCCCACTATAGCTTTGCAACGGGGATCAAACAAACGCGGTCCTCTTCCTCTTGCCCTTGGGATGCTTCTCCATCTCGGCACCCTGAGCAGGACTTTCGTCCCCGGCACTCAATATACTCCGAGACAGAATTGAAGAATCATATTGGCTAGGGGAGCTGGCTGATTGCTGCTCCGGGGAGGCGGAGGGCGTGGTCGCCGACATTGAGTTTTCTCCTCGGCGGCGGCGGCAGCAGCAGCGGGGGAGGGATCGTGGCGGGATCTGGTGGTGAAGCGAGTTTCAAGAGTCGTAATGCATTACTAGGGCCCCAAGTCTGCGTATTTCAGCCCCGGATGTCGACCAAAGGAAGAGGAAACAGTAGACCGCCAGGGAAATGGAGGAAAGAGATCAAAGGCGCTCCAGGCACAGGTTTATGGGCGAGTTGGGAAAGAGAAGTGCACGAGAGCGTGTAAGCGTGTACGTGGGACGTGGGCGTGGAGTATTACGGAGTTGGTGGTCTAGGAATGGTTGATTGAGCCAGGGCACCCAGGCACCCAGGCACCCAGGTACCCAGGTGCTGGGTACAAATACCGAGTAACTACAAGCAACGACCAGAACCAGACAGGCGCAAGCACACGCACACGCACACGCACACGCACAAGTAGTGCTGCCCGAGGCGAAACCCACCTTCAAGCGCAGCCTGGACAGGGGGGGGGCCCCCGTGGGAGGGCGTGTACGATATGGGCTGTGATATGCTCAAACCCGCACATAAACGCAGCAGAGGACGGTCGTCAATTATTCCTATGCATTGCACATGAGACGGGCGCGTCCATTTGCATTCGCGCGAAATCAAAACCGCCTTGTCTCTAATTGCCCCTTCTCCCACGTATTGTGTGTAATTCGTATTCTACGTTGTGTACGTCCTCCCAATACACGGCAAATCACATCGCGCGCCTGGCGTGGCCACGTCCCAAAGAGGTGATTTGATTGAGCTAAAATACAAAAAAAAAAAAAAAAAAAATAAACTAATAATACTCCATAGCCCAGCCAAATAAATAAAGTGGCTGCGTCACTTTTTTTTATTGATTCTCCCACATGCCCCCGGTTCATGGCAAAAGACTGGTTCGTCCACTATTTTGGGGGGGCGTGTGCACAGGGATGCGTTGTCTTTTGTTTTTTTTTTTGTTTTTTTTTTTCCTCTTTATGGACTACTTGCCCGCTTCTTTGTGTCTTTGCGGGCACGCGTTATGGGCTGGGGTTGCTGGAGACGGTTACACAACATAACAAAACAACTTTAGATCCTGGACGCCAAACCATGCATGATCTGTGCGTTCTTCCACGATTCCAACCTCTGGAATATGAGATGAGTGATGCTGTGCTCCGTACACAAAATTTTTGACCAGCGCAGGCATTGCATTGCATTCGATTCCTCGTTCATTCCCACTCGCCCAGCCTGATAATTGTTGCATCAATTCCCCTGCGTCACTCGGTGTTTTCTGATTTTTATTCCATGTTTATGTTTTTGGGCCGTTGGCTCGTTTCGGACTCCATCTCTCCCTCTTTGCTTCCCACGTAGGGGCTATTTTGTCTCGAGTGCCCGCATGCTTCTGTCCACTCATATTGACTTCCAGGTCATTCAGAAGCCAAGACGCACGTCTGTTAGTTTGTTGTTCTCGTCCGGGTCCCTTTGAGCCTTGCAGCCGTTCTCTTCCCCATAACGATAAAAAGCCTCCTCCCCCTTCACCGTTCTTTCTGCCCCGCAGACGCGGCGGACGCGGGCCGTTACTCACACGTCACACCCCTCCCCCCCTCCCCTTCCTTCCCGGGTCTGTGCTCCGCCCGACATCATCGGGTTGAGAACGGCAATGTCCATCCATATTTCGTCCTTTATGTCGTTGGCAATTGCTGTTGTATCCATCATCTGAGTACGTCGTAGTGCATCCTCGATATCGGGATGCATCCGGTCACGAGACCGTGTCCCACGTCTGTCGTCATGTTTCGGGCACCAGTCAGGATTTGGCCGCCTTTCGATGACTCTCATGTCACTCACTGGATTGCACATCAGCTTACAGAGTCAAAGGACGTGGAATGCTTCTTCTGTGAGCGCCCAAGACCAGCCAGCGGCGTGTAATTTCCCCGAGTTCTCATGAAGGACGTGTCCGTACTGCTACATTTGGATCGAAAATGGTGAGACTCCGACTCTTGCACGAGATCCCAAGCTCGTTAATGCCCATCCCCCCACACGGAGTTACCCACCAAGCAAGCATAACAACACGACCAGTTGGTCAGAGGCATGGCTGAGGAGACATGTCAGAATACCTCGAAAAGCTAGCTTATCCACCAAATAGGCGTTTTGTTGTCATCCCACTGCGGACTACCAGGACCGGGCGAGTAGCGGGTAGGTACCGTGCATACAACTACCGCGCGATTTGGACGTTGGGCTGGCGCGCTAGCTGGAACAGACTTTACCATCAAACATCGCCCATGACGGCATCTGGCGTTAGTGACGGTATTTCGCTATTCCTTTACCCCATCATCACGCCACCTTACGTCA
This sequence comes from Metarhizium acridum, assembly GCF_019434415.1. Classification (NCBI taxonomy): domain Eukaryota; kingdom Fungi; phylum Ascomycota; class Sordariomycetes; order Hypocreales; family Clavicipitaceae; genus Metarhizium; species Metarhizium acridum. Next base: position 2,456,846 of record NW_027094016.1, on the reverse strand, counting down.
GACACCCAGCAAGTACCCGGCATCAACTCCAAGCATCTATAGGACGTGGCCCGCAAACATGAAATGCAGTCAGAACTATGACATGGCAAGAGTAATTTTGATGTAGTCTAACTAATGTGAGCTGCTATTTTGTCCTTTTTTTTGCAGCAATGCCGCCATGTTACCCCAACTGAGGTATAATGGGCATGGGTCCGCCCTCTCCAATCACGCTCTTTAAAACTTAATAATTCCCGTCCTTGTATCGTAAAATGGTCATCCCGGCCGCACATGGGCCACCCTCAATATACGAAGACGGCCGATTCTAGCTGGACCATCTCGTCATCCTCCCAAACAATTTGCAATTATCCTGCAGACAGCGGACTGATTTACAAGTCGTCGTCGGAAAGCTCACCAGGCAGGGGCTGAGCGGCGGCAGTCTCCATCTCCTTGCGGTATTCCTCCATGAGGGCTTCGTCGACCTGGGCAGTGGGGGGAGCCAGAGCAGGAGCGGCAACGAACTCCTGTAGCAATGGTTAGTCGCTCATTCTACTTGTAATCCGGACATCCAGGCCAAGCACTCAAACATACCAGCTGAGGGTTGCCAACCAACTTGCGGGCCAACCAGAGGAATGGCTTCTCGAAGTTGTAGTTGGACTTGGCGGAGATATCGTAGTACTGGAGGTTCTTCTTGCGGTGGAAGGTAATGGTCTTGGCCTTGACCTTGCGCTCCTTCACATCCACCTTGTTGCCGCAGAGGACGATGGGGATGTTCTCGCAGACACGAACGAGGTCACCTGTAAATGCGTTAGAAGATTATCCCGGATTGGTTTGATTCGTCTGTGTGCCAGGCGGGGACATACGGTGCCAGTTGGGGACGTTCTTGTAGGTGATACGGGAAGTGACATCGAACATGATGATGCCGCACTGGCCGTTGATGTAGTAGCCATCACGAAGACCACCGAACTTCTCCTGACCGGCGGTATCCCAGACATCGAACTGAATGGGACCAAAGTTCTGGAATGATAATTAGCGCGTTGTCTTCTACGGCTCGGGAGCCCGGGGAGGAGGGCAAGCCGTATCGTTACTCACTGTAGTGAAGCCAAGAGGGTGAACGTCGACGCCGAGGGTAGCAATGTACTTCTTCTCGAATTCACCAGTCAAGTGACGCTTGACAAAGGTGGTCTATGGCAAACGTGCAGTTAGCATCATCATCGTTTCATCATCGAAATGGCGGGCGATGCTCCTCATTAGGCGGGGTAGATAACCATATCCGCCACCCTGGGTCTCTGACGACGACGCCGGAAAAAAAAAGAAAAGAAAAGCTCCTATACAAACATCTCTTTTCACGAACCTTTCCGGTACCACCGTCACCGACAAGCACGAGCTTGAAAGTGGGAGTCTGCTGTTCAGCCATCTTCGCGATTCGATCTTCGTCCCGAGGAAAAACTGATGTAAACAAGCGGGGTGCTAGAAGGGGCGGAGTTAGCCTACTGCTCGGCGATGGAGGCGATAGTGAAGGGAGATAACGTTGAAATCGGGTCGGCAAATGCGCAATTCGTGGGTTTCAAGATGGAGTTCAATGCGAGAAGCGACGGGGTTGACAATACCTTTTGAGGTCTCACGGGCGTGGGATGTGCTGAAGACAAACTTGCACGAGGTCGGTCAGCAGGATGTTTTGAAAGGCGGCGGGGAACCTCTGGGACCAGGGCAAGCCAGAGCGAAAAAATTCAGACTTGCTGGGGGGCGGGCTCATGCACGTGATGTCAGTGCATGCGTGCGTTCCAATCAGGGGCCGGGGCTTCGCACAATATGGATAACGTCACCGCCTGAAAATACACTGTGCCGATACAGTAGCAATTTTTTTATGTTGCTACTTACCAAGGCTTTGCGACTGAGAGAAAGCTATGGAGTCTGCGTATCAGTAAAAGAGTAGCAGCCGTACTGTGATCTCCATCCGTATATATAGACAGGCATATGGGTATTTATCAACAAAAAAAAATCATCCCATCCTTCAGGCAATACTCTTTCAGGCGCCCAGCTGCAAGCTCCATGTCCTGCAAGGCACCGACTCCCTCGCCACCTCAAGCGGTGCCTAAGCTACATTGGCAACTTGGGTGAGGCTGACTCATTGATCTCTAGCTTTCCGTCGGAGGTGTTCCAAATGTAAAAAAAAAAAAAAAAAGGAAGATAAAGATTTTCCCTCAGGCGCAGTACAATGCCCAACGCAAGGTCCGTTTGATGACAAAGCCCCCAAATGTTGGCTCTGTGCCAGCGGTCAGTATGCCCAGCACCAAACCGTGCGATGGGTGCCTAACCTAATACCAATCGCACCATCGGCATGGTCGTCGCTTAATGTCTGTGCATTATACATTTTGGTGTGTCTGCGTTATGGCAACAAATGGTCGATATACGTAACCCAAAACCATATTGGGCGATGCATTATAAAGGGAGGATGTGACATCCGAGCAAGCCTCGGCCACCCCAATTTCGAGTAGGCGTCAAGGTTAGGCGCAACTCCTGACGTTGAGCCGCGCCCGAAGCCCTGGACACCTTGATGAAAATGCCACGCTGGGACGTGTTAGAACGTTCAGCGAATCTAAGTTGGAAACTTCAACAACGTACCCCTTCATTCCCTTGAACACATTCAGCCACCTTCTTAAGGTTGTCGTGGTTGGATTTGTTTACGTATCCAAAGTTGCGAATCTCATCGCCTTCTTTCAAACCAGCGCGGTCAGCTGGGCCGCCAACGGCGACAGTGTTGACCTTTGCAAAGGCCTCGTCCAAAGCATCAGCTTGCGAGTCGGGTAAAACAGGCGGGAGAGTGGTGCTTGAGGCTGGCACGGCATTTTCGTCGCCTTCACTCAGGGTTGCGAAATGCTGATGTAGGTACTTTTCGATATTCTTCATGAGATCCTTGTAGTCATTTCTAAGTCGGACAATCCTCGCTCTTGTGGTGCGGACTTTTCCACATTAGCCCACATACTTGAACTGCGGAGGCTGGGGAGCAACTCACTCTGAGCAACATCAATATCAGAGCGAGGAAAGCCATCTCCGGTGACAAGAGGTGTTTCCATGTTTACTCCGTGCTTTCTACCAGTCAGAACTCAGAGGATCTAAGCCCATGGATCTTGAGGGGACATACCAAATCGAGAACGCCGCCCAGGGCCTTCAGTTCTTCCTCCAAAGCTTCCTTTTTGCGTTGGAGCTCCCCGAAGCTCAAATGCCCCACGTTGCCATTAGTGAGGCCGTTGCTGGTCGGGCCGGACGGCACGGTAGGCGCATGCATGCTATCCATCATGGATTAGTAGCACTGAGCGCGATCTTGAAACTCGTTGGGTGATGACAATGGCTGCTTCAGGGTCTCTCCGCGATGGTAGCACGGGACAAAACTGTTGAACTGTCGACCGTGGTTGGATAACAAACAGTAGTAAGGTCCGCCGCGATGCTGCGGGGTCTCTGGCACTTTAGGTACGTACTTGGTGCAGCCTGGAGTGACCCCAACTTGCAGACAACAGTCCGTACAGTTTGCACACCGAGTTGCTCACAGAGTTGCTTCGGTGAAAGAAAAAGGGCGTGCCTCATATCATTTACAGAATTTTGTTTACAGACTAGTAAGAAATCATTTCATTTCTCTTGTGCTGGAACGGCTCGTTATGTCGGCCCTGTAACTGGGACTCTTGGTTGGGGCTGTGCCTGGATCGTCCAAGGAGGTAGGTTCTCACAAATAACTGTATGTTCGTCCTGCCAATATAATGTTGCCAGTAACTGGAAAGGGCCTGAAAAGCATTGTTATTCCCTGTTTCTCGAATTGCCTCTCCGTCAGCGTCAAATGCTCCATGTCCACTGGCACGAAGGGCCACTGGGTGTGGCGTATTGAAGGTGATGCCCATGAAGATGAAGTCAGGAGCTCCAACATGGAATGGAGGAGTCAAGTGCCAAACGGCGCTGGAGCATGTCAGCACAGCACGTCTGTCCACAAATGTCAGCTCCGCTTGCCGTGAAGAGCCTAGTGGGCCACATGCAGCAACCTGCTCCTTGCTGCTATTGAGATGTCAGCCCGCTGGTACATGTTGTATTGTACTCCGTATGCGTGTGCGAGCGCCCAGCACTTGGGCACTGTACTCCGTACCCTGTCGAACATGCCTTAGGTACGGACTGGAGCACTTCTTCTGCTGACAACAGACGTCACTCTCTTTTCCAAACAAACCTTGTTCTTTTGATCGTCAGTTCAACGGGGCTGGTTTTGGCACGCAATTGGCACCTCGACCTTGCCCATCATGGCGTCCAAAGTTGACGCTCGGCTTTTGAAGTCGACCAAATTTCCCCCAGAGTTCAATCAGAAGGTCGACATGCAAAAGGTCAATCTGCAGGTCATGAAAAAGTAAGCTCTCGAGGGCCCAACCGTGCCAGCCCATCCATCCCTCGCATGATGCTGACCCTACTTTTGTTTAGGTGGATTGCAAATAAAATCTCCGATATCCTAGGCAATGAAGATGACGTTGTCATTGAGCTCTGCTTCAATCTCATCGAGGGCACACGCTACGTAAGTTGATGGAACTTTGGACACAATGCTTGCCCGTGTGCTTATCAGCGCCGCTGACTCTCCACTCTACAGCCTGACATCAAGTCCCTTCAGATTCAACTCACTGGATTTTTGGACAAGGATACCGCGCCTTTTTGCAAAGACCTATGGATGCTGCTGCTGAGTGCCCAAACCAGCCCTCAGGGTGTGCCCAAGGAACTTCTCGAGGCGAAAAAGCTAGAGCTAATGCAGGAAAAGGTGACGACCAAGACCACACGAGTCGGCAATTTCCACAAAATCAAATGCTAATTCGCCATTCTTAGAGAGACGCTGACAAGGCCGCCGATGATGCTCGCAGACGCCGCGATGATTTTGATCGTCGGGACCGTGGAATTTCAGACCTGAAGGAACGAGACCGACGTGACAGGGCAAACAATCGCGCTGATACTTGGCAGGGTCGACGCGGAAACCAGAATCTTGACAATCGGAATAGGCGATCCGATCACCACAATCGCAGATCGCGAGACCAATATGGCCGCGACCGTGACCGATATGTCCCAAACGATCGCCAGGGACGGGGAAGAGACCAAGACCGTCGTCGACATCGACCGCGATCACATTCGTTGGGAAAATCCTCACGTTCGAGGTCACGCGACAGGAGCGCATCTGGTAGCACAGCTAGCAGCAGATCCAACTCTCCTCCACGCCGGAGAGTCTCGTCGCCAAGGCGCCCTGGAGGTCGGAAGCGGTCCAGATCGCCGAGAGGAGATGCATACCGTCCAAGGCATGACCGACGTCGCTCCAGTTCTTCCCGTCAATCTCGCTCTGTGTCTTCGGACCGCAGTTCACCCGCTCGAAAGAGGAGGAGGGCACAATCGGAGTCACAAAGCAGATCGCCGCCGCGTCGAAGGCGCAGATCATCATCATATAGTTCTAGCAGTCGGTCTAGATCTCGCAGTCGTGATAGAAGCTCCCCAGTAAGAAAGCAGTACAGGCGCCGACACAGCTCCGATGACGAAGATTCCGACAACTACCAAAGAGATGAGCGCAAAGACCGTGGCAGAGACAGTCGCCGAAAAGAACGGGACACAGACAAACGGCGGAATAGTTCCTCCGCTTCCTCAACCTCTTTGAAACGTGGAAAACTAGCTGATGATTTGCAAGATGACCGCCTCTCGCCATGAAGGGATGCGAACGAGATAAATGGTATAGGAGCCATCTGTTCCCGGTGATAACTCTGAAGGGAAAAATTCAACGCTAAGAAGAAAAAACATGACGACAATACCTTGCTGCTCTTACCGTGATGATGAACGAAGTGATCCGGAAAGTGGATGACGATTTTCGAATTCTTCGTTTAGGCCTAGCCTTTGGGGCGTTTTGCTTATAATGACGTTGAATACCAAGAGTACATCACGAGAGCCATGTCCTACTAGGATTCCATTCTGGTAGGCACACTAATGAAGGCAGGGGGGATGAGTAAAGAATGATTGGGTATCCTTGTTTGACGCTGCATTGGGGCATCCATCAAGGCTCTGTTTCTTACAGCGGAAAAACAAGCGAACATGATCCTACTATTGTAGTATCAGAAAATACAAATTAATTGATTAGCGCAACTACTGTGAACCAGGTATCTTTACAATGTGAAGATTTGGGCAAATCTGTCAATGTAAAATACTATAATATTGCAGGTTTGGTGGGAGGTTGAACTCTTGAAAGTTTGGAGGCGGGTCACGTCACCTGGCGCTACGCTGAGCTCGACCTGGTTCAGTCTGGTGGCAGCTGCTGTTCTTCGGCTCCACCATGGCGTTTTCAAGACTCAAGGTGGGCTGCGTCGGGCACATTTCAACACCAAAGAGCACAGTTCATCGCAACACCGCTTGCTGTCGAAAATACGCATCAAAAGCGCCGTGCCCCTTACTTCAACGCTGGCCAAGTGATTCATGCCCCCGCAATCCGGAGCCTAATACCGCCAGACGACGTGCGTATGGCGGACAACAAACAGGGCGGCCCAGGGCCTCTGCCGACTCTGGCAGAATACAAAAAGTCTCAGGCCCGCGTGCGCGAGCTGATTGAGAAGCGAAGAGTCTTGGAGAAGCGTCTGGTAGGTCTCCCGCCGAAGAATTGCGAGGGTTTTTGGTCACTAATAGCATAACGCAGACGCAAGTAGAAGACACCATTGTTTCCAAAGAAGCGGCATACCTCGAAAGCACACCAAGCGGCAACATCATTACCGGATTCGATAATTACATGAAAGGAACGAGCGGCGCGGCTGCACAAAGACGTAAAGCAGGACCGGCGGATCAGAACCGCGTCTTTTCCAAGTCGTCTATTTCGTATAGACCAAACAACGGGGTACTTTTGACACGACACCCAGTGTGTTTTGTATGGACTATATACTGATGATGGGGCATTTTCTGTAGGACTCAACGCCCGGATCGACGCCAGCATCGCACGCGCCCACGCCTGTGTCGGCTACGTTTCGGGATAACGGGACGCCGTCGTCAGCAGCGGGAACAAAGAATAATAGCAAGAAGAAGAAGGCAGCTTCTGTAGCGGACAAGGAGGTCGAGGAGAGTGAGAATGATGTTGGGGGAAATAAGAAGAGGACAAATTTCGGAGCGTCGAGAAAGTAGAGTGGGAGAAAAGCTGGACTATTGAGCCGTTTGTTCTTGATTTTGGGGAGTTGGGAGTTCGGTAAAGGGTTGTGGCATTGGGAGATTGGTTTGCGATAAACGCAGCTGTCTTGGCCTTTGGGTTGGCGTTACGGATGGAATGGGATGGCCCGTTTAGAGTAGATGGCCGGACGATTTACAGAGCAGCATTTGCGTGAAGTTTGCAGAGTGAAATGGAACATACAGCTCACTTTTCTGGCGGGGGCTGCGATCAGAATCGGCTACAGGACGTGGGAATTCGTACCTTGGCACCAACTTTAGAATGACGACAATTATGGTTTGTCATGGCTGCGCTTCTGTACGATGACCTTTTGTCGATTCAAATGTCAACGTTGAAGCACCCTGGGTCCCTGACCCCAGTTTTGGACTATCCGAGATGCAACGGGGTACTGCAGCCACTGGAGAAGTTGGTATGCACCCTGATGACTAACTGCTGGCCGACCAATGCGTGCGGCGCGCGCCCCACGACAGAATCTCGGACCTTGCTACGGAGTACTCCGTACATGTACCTCTCCTCGCCAAACATGGCTTGTTCCGTGCGGGGCTCGAGTGTCTGAACTCTGAAGGCGGGGGAGCTCTGCTCACGTTCTTTGGAACTCTATTCCAGAGGAGTACATGGAAGCCTCAAATTTATTGATGGATTTGGAAGGTCTCTCGTGCTCTCGTGGGGCCAAGCCTCAGTTTTTGCTCTCGGTGCGATAGATCTGGCTAGACAGTTCTGGCCATAGAGGTTGCTCATCTGGGTGCTGCACGAGTACGTAAACGGAACTACCCCGTACGTCGTCGTAGACAAGGACGACCTCGAGCTTCTCAATTCTCTAATTCTGTGCCACCCAAGGACTTCTCTTCCTCCTTTCATATTCATAGGTCCCTGCCCTTCACTGGGATGATTTCTAGATGCAGTTGCCCAGAATGACGGTCCACGCTGCTCGCTTCACCCCAGAGGTGCTCCTTTCTGCGCCTCGCCGTTCGGCTGGTGTTCCGAACTCGACGGGTGAGCTGGTGCTTTACACCGTAGGTCCTCACTCCTTCGCGCTTAATTGAATGTGCTTTGTTCAAGCGTGTGTCTTTTGACACGTCCGAGTACTGCCTCAAGCTGGCCTACTCAGCTGACCTGACCCTAGGTTTCTGCGTACTCGTTCGAGACTCACTCCAAGTCTTCTCAGATCAGAGTCCTCAACATCAAAGAAGGCACCTCACACCTTGTTTCTGAGGACTCGGGCGCTAGCGACCCAGTTTGGATTGGCGAGAAGGAGGTCATGTATCTCAAGGGTGGTGACAATGGCTGCACCATGATTATGGCCCAGCGGGTGCTGGACAACTCGGAGTATGTTGCACACCGCCAGAGCAATGAAGCATCGGACTAATACTCGGTACACACCGAAACGTAGACCTCAGATGGTCCACTACTTGGCTGGAAATGTTTCAAGCCCCAGGACCAAGGTCTTGTCAAACGGCAAGGTCGCCATTTGCTTCGCCGGACTGACCACTCCCAAGGGGGAGCTGTACTGGCCTCCCGCCGAACACAAGGCCCACGACTCGGCCAAGATTTACACCTCTCTCTACGTCCGCCATTGGGATACCTGGAACACTCCGAATGAGAATTCATTATGGTACGGCCAACTGGCCAAGATTGACGGAAGATGGGCTCTGGAAAGCCCGGGCCTGACCAACCTCTTGGCCGGTACCGACCTTAAGTCTCCTGTTCCTCCATTCGGAGCCTCTGGCGATTTTGACATCTCCGCCCATGGTATCTGCTTCGTGGCCAGGGATCCAAACATCAATCCCGCAAGATACACCAAGACTGACCTCTACTACGTACCCATCAAGTCGTTTGTTGAGAAACCACCCGCTCCGCTGATTGTCAAGACTGGCAACTTGGTGGGTTACAGTATTGCCCCAACCTTCAACAAGAATGGCAGCAAAATTGCTTTTGCTAGAATGAAGAATATTCAGTACGAGGCCGACAAGACCAGGTTGCTGCTTGTTCCCGACGTCAACGATCTTAGCAACGTTCAAGAGTTTTATGAGACAAGCGATGGCGAGGGCGGTTGGGACCTGAGGCCAGACTGGATCGTTTGGAGCCACGACGAAAAGGATTTGTACGTTGGCGCCGAGAAGCACGGCCAAGTTGTACTCTGGAAGCTCTCCTCTTCTCCCGCCGATGCTGACGAGCTGCCTATACCTTTCCACCTGGACGGCTGCGTTAGTGACGCCAAGCTGCTGGGGGATGGTCCCAGCTTGCTCATCAGCTCCAAGTCCCGTATTGAGAGCTCGCTGTACGCTGTTTTGGACCCCACGTCAAAGTCAGTCACCGAGATCTCGTCAAGTTCCAAAAATGGCAAGTCCTTTGGTCTTAACAATTCTATGCGAGCTGATTTCTGGTACCGCGGATCGCTCGGGTACTACGTACACGCTCTCGTTACAAAACCTTCCAACTTTGACCCTTCAAAGAAATATCCTCTGGCCTTTCTGATCCACGGCGGCCCGCAGGGTGCGTGGTTGGATGAATGGAGTACACGATGGAACCCGGCCATCTTCGCCGAGCAGGGCTACGTTGTCGTTTCCCCTAACCCGACTGGCAGCACTGGCTACGGCCAGAAACACATCGACGCCATCACGTGTAACTGGGGAGGCAATCCATACGAGGACTTGGTGCTGTGCTTTGAGCACTTGGAAAAGAATGTGGATTACATTGATACCTCACGATCAGTGGCGCTGGGAGCTTCGTACGGAGGCTACATGATCAGTATGTATGGTCCCGACGCCGAGGCGAAGACAGCCCGCTAACAGCCTTTCTAGACTGGATCCAGGGCCAACCCCTGGGACGCAAGTTCAAGGCCCTTGTCTGCCATGACGGTGTATTTTCAACTCAAAATCAATGGTCAACCGAGGAACTGTTTTTCCCTGAGCATGACTTTGGCGGCACACTGTGGGAGAACCGAGAGACCTATGCCAAATGGGATCCATCTCTGCATTGCCAAAATTGGAAAACTCCAATGATGGTTCGTTCACTCCACTGAATTATTTATGTCCCAGGCTGACGTATCTGGATAGGTTCTGCACAATGAGTTGGATTACAGACTGCCAATTTCTGAGGGGTTGGCCATGTTCAACGTTCTGCAAGCCCGAAAAGTTCCGAGTAAGCTTGTTGTATTTCCGGATGAGAACCATGTGAGTACTCAATGCAGACATCTGTGTAGAAAAAAAATTATTAGCCTAGCTGACAAGATCTTTAGTGGACAATCAAGCCAGAGAACTCTCTTGTATGGCACCGAGAAGTATTGGGCTTTATCAATAAGTATAGCGGAATTGCCGGCCAGGAAGAAGCCGCGTAGGTTGGGCCTGCATATATGCGAACAAAATAAACGCAATGCAAGGGAAAAAAAAAAGGCACACGGGAGGTTGGGTAAATGAATATAGTAATCAAGCCAGTTCGAGTCCGGCCATATTAAAGGCGTAGTCCGTGCCAAGTGCCAATTACATCATATCCGCACTGTCTGCACTCCAACCTTCCAGCAAGCTTCTTAACTGCACAAGCAAACCCAAATGTGTAGAAGCTCATACTAGACACCGAACCTGATACTCAAAACTCGAACGGCAAACACCACACAAGCAAAAATACGGCCTTCTCCGAATATGCGCTGTGCTTCACAATTGCGAACCAGCCGATGAGGTCCTCGATCGCGACACCGTCGGTTACAGCAGCAGCAGCGCAAAGCTCCCAACGCCACACGATCGCTCAGCAAACGATTACATCTTTTCGCTCTCCAAATAGTCTTCACAATGACGACGCAGTCAGCATTCTTCCATGCGCTCCTCCGTCCGGCTATCCTCCAGATCCTCCGCTCGACGGGCTACCACTCTGCGAAACCATCCGTCGTAGATTCCCTCACGGACATAGCGGCTCGATACCTAGCCGCGCTGTGTGAAAAGACCGCCTCGCACGCCATCCACAACCAAGGCGACGCGGGTGACTACACCGTCGTTGACGTGCGGTTGGCTCTCCAAGAAGTCGGCGCGCTCCTGCCGGAAAAGACCGCCACGGAGCAATCGTGGCTCGGGGAGGAAGACACGAGGGGTGTAGATGAGTTCATCGAATGGTTTTCAGGTCAACGGATGACGGAATTTATGGAGATTGGAATCGGAGATGGTGAAATTGACGCGACGGATTATTTGAACGGTGAGAGCTTAGCTTTTTTTTTTTTTTCCTTGTTTGGGGGGCGAGGGAAGGGGGGGGGACACACCACTCTGGCTGCATGGGAATAGAGCGACACCAAGACACTAACGTTTTGTTGCAGCCCTCAAGAAGAAGCACGCCAAAACAGCAGAAGATAGTAAATTCACGGGAACCGTTATTGGCAGGCCCCTCGATACGATTGCCGAGATCCAAGTTGAGGGCGGACCGGTGACGACCATAAATGAATGGATCATGCAGAGGAGCTCATTTCATGCCAACCCGACAAATACAAAACGCGGCGAGACGAGTCGCGATCGGGGCTCACCTACTCCTAGTTCGGGATTGAGTTCAGTAGGGAGCAGACTTGACGATGACATGGACCTTTCGTAGGGAGATCGGGGCCATGAACGGAAACGAGTTCGGGGACCGAAGACGAATTGTCGGGCAAAGGGCCACACTCTTGTCTTTTGGGGAAGGGCTTGATTTCTGCATAGCGAGGAGTTTGGGTTTTGTAGGGATGGAAATAAGAAAGAATACCACTATTTTATTTTTGCACGATGTAGCTGTTCTAGCCTGCACACTGAAAGAAGCACACGGTCAAAAACTGCTCCATTCGAGAATGGTCATGGTGACATTTGTGATCGAAGAGAGTCTATTATACACGCCGTCTATTATACATTGCTCTCCATATGCCAGCCACAAGAAGCCATATTCACGACTTGGGCGCCAACACCTCCAAACTACCCATCTCCCTCGCCGTGTCCATCAGAACCTTTCTCCTCTGCTTATCCGTCCCCTCTAAACAGAACTTTCTTTGCAAATACACGTACAGGGCATCCTCTCTTCTTTCGCCCTCCAACCTGCTCACATCCCCTTCCGCCCACGCCAATAACTCGTTATCCAGCGTCCTCTTGACCAGAATAAGACGCTTTCTCTGCGACGCACTATCCCACGATAGTTTTGTCGTGCCAAGCACAAGCTCCACGACTAGTGTCTCGGGGGGCGAAAATTTGAACACTTGTTTCAGGGCGGTGAGCGCCACAAGGAAGCCTGCGTTGTCTTTGAGTCGGCGAAACGTATGGAGGATTTTACGAGCGAGTTGGCCATCCATGCCGTCTGGTTCAAAAACGGACTTGAACCTGACCGTTTCGGAAAACAGTTGCCGCGTGGATACGATTTCCGCCGGCAGCGAGGACGGAGAGATGACGTGGAGCCTGTTTATGGGGAGAGTTTTCCACAGGGCGCTGAATGTATAGGGATCTGGGGAGATGCCGCGCTGCGTGACGAGGGAGCGGTACAGGTCAAGTGCGTCTTTGGGCTGACCTGCCTGGAGGTATGACTCGAGGAGCTGGTTCATCATGAAGGCGTCTGGGCTGATTTCCGACTCGCGAAAGGCGTTCCAGAGGGATTCCATGCGGGCGTGTACTTCACGACGGCGGTAGTTTTCTGCCATGAGAGAAAAGGTTTCAAGCGTTGCTCGCGGCCAGGAGGCATTTGGCTCTGGTTCCGCCGGTGACGCAGCCCGTGACCTGACGAAGCGGATACGGGATTCAATCATTTCCCACGCAAGTCTGTCTGCGTTTTCTAGATCAGTTGCACCCCCCGATCTCTGCCACGCACCAATGAGACCATTGAGGTGAATTGGAGATGCGGCCACGCCCCTTTTGCGCATAAACTGCACGACGCTGAAAGCCCCGTTGAGATCTCCAGCGCCAATCAACCGTTTTAGCCATTTGCCCAAGAAGAACTTGTTTGCCACGACCGACGGCATGTACTTTTGCTTCTTCAGGTCGATCTCTCCGTCGCTCATCATGTCGACGAATGCGAACAGGGCATTTTCCGTTTGATTTGTTGTTAAAAAGTATGATATGACCTGATCGTAGTCGGAGAGTCTCATTTCCTTGCCTAGCAACTCCCGCATCCTTCGATACGCAGTCCACGCCTGCTGTTGGCTTTTTGGAGTTCCTTGTTCAGACCATGTTCGAATAAGAGGCATTAGTATGCGTGGGTCCATACGTTTGCTCAACAGTATGTTGGCAGCCCGCTCGGCTTGATCCAAATCACCAGCCCGACAGAATATCCGGACACCGAGTTCCCAGTAGTCTTGGAATGTTTCGGCCTTTTCGTCTCCGAGAGTGCTGACACAACGTTTCCAATTCTCAATCGCCTTTGCTTCCCAGCCGTCGACAAAGACTGCCTCAATTGTGACGAGTTGCTGCGACGGGCTGAGTGTCACCCTGGCCTCGCTCATGTCTCTCGCGAGTAAAGATACGTGAGCTAATCGGTGAATGTTGATAGATTCGTCGGCAGAAAGTGCTGTCCAAAGCAGGTCCCACACATTGATAGGAACATGGCCCCAACCACGAGCTAGTGTGATTCTCGCCGCGTGATAGGCCTTGTACACTGCCGATACGGTATTCCTGGTGAGCCCAGTTTCGCGACGGGATTCCCGAAAAGCTCGTGCTAGAACCACGTTGAGCCTGTTAATCTTTTTGCGTTGATTTGGTGTCCACGGCTTCTCGGAGATTTGAGGTAGGGCGACCCGAGGTCTCAAGTCTTGATCGGTCAGGGGAAGATCCCCCAAGTCCCTTTGTAGCTCCTCTAGTACTTCTTTCGGCAAGTTGGAGCCAGCACTCTCAATTTCGGCGTCGATTGATTTGGTATAAGCCTCCATCCTTTTCATCATCTTCTCCAAATCCGTAGCAGATTCGACGCTACTCACGTCGCCGCCAACCTCACGCAGCACAGCTTGAAATGCGTCCCTTTCTTCCTTTGAGCCCAAGCTGGCTTGAATGTCTCGGAGAGTCTCCTTCAATTCGGAACCGTCTAATTTACCCACGGAGTCATCAAACGCCTCGCCATTTGGTATCTCGCTTCGCTTATGCCCGTCTTGCTCGAAGAACCGTACCGAGAATCCTTGGCTGTCTTCGTCGTTTCTTGACTGTCGTTGCAGATCTTTGATGCCCTGGAGGTATTGCCCCAACTCGGCCTTGGTGGCACGTCTGGCAATCGAACCATGATTTCGAGAAGGCTGCGTTGCCTTTGTCTTTGGGGGAGCCTGCGAGCTGTACGCAGCTACTCTCGGCGGCACTACATTTTGCCGAATGGCAAGCAGGCACGTTCGACATATCGGGCCATTCCGGCTCTGTAAGTCGAAGAGCAGTGGCCTGCCAGGCATGCTTTCGGCGACTCGTGCCCGGTGATGGGTTGGAGGTATTTCCCGAAAGGCTTCTCGAAGCGTCTCGCCTAGATACCTTTGATTATTTGTCGAGAATCAAAGCTTCGCACTATCGATAAGGCTAAGGCTGACATCCGCTGACAGGGACGTGGACAGTCTAATTGCCAGTTAGCATCCACCACCTGCCTCTTTGGAAGTAAGTGGAGACGAGATGGCAGAAAATTAATTTTTTTGTAAACCACCCATAATACGTACGAATGTACTTCGCGACCACGAGATAAACCCCCGGCAAAGGTAGAGGACGGGAAAATTAGGGCATCATGTCGAATTCTCTAGAATTCCTGCGGTTCACCGGCCACCGATCATTCACTAAGCGTCTCACCCTCTCCACCCTAACCGGCCGACCTGTACATATATCCAAGATCCGAAGCACATCCCCCACCAACCCTGGTCTGGCACCACACGAGATATCCTTTCTCCGACTCCTCGAAGCCATTACCAATGGCAGTTCCATGCAAATCTCCTACACCGGTACAACAATCACCTATCACCCGGGCCTAATCACAGGCGTAATTGCCGGCCAAGGCGCCACCGACGGGGATGTCCTTGAGCACAAGATTCCCGATACCTGCACTCGCGGCATCACATATTTCCTCCTCCCATTATGCCTGCTGGCTCCCTTTTCAAAAGCCCACATGAATGTACGCTTCTCCGGTGCTGGCGTCATTACATCCGCTACAGAAACAGGCGACGTTTCCGTCGATACCTTCCGAACAGCCATCCTCCCTCTCTTTGCGCTCTTTGGCATCCCGCCTGTCCGGATCGAACTGCGAGTCCTGCAAAGATCATGCGCAGGACCTGGTGGAAAGGGGGGAGGCGGGTGCGTTGAGCTCCGGTTTGCGAGTCAAGTGCGGCTACCAAAGACGTTGCACTTGAATCGCAGCCCGGGGCGAATAAAGAGAATACGAGGGGTTGCATACAGCACAGGAGTATCCGCCTCCAATAATGGGCGAATGATTCACTCTGCCCGCGAGGTCCTCAACCCCTTGGTAGCGGACATACACGTCGCGGCGCAATATGATCAAGCGCCGCTGGTGCCTACCGGCGACAAGGCGGGTAGCAAACGTCGACTGGGTATTGGTTTTGGCCTGAGTCTTGTTGCCGAATCGAGCGCGACCGGTGTTCTCTACTCAGCCGACGTGGTGGTCCCTCCGTCGGGCGGCATGGTTCCAGAGGATATTGGCAAGAGGTGCGCGTATCAGTTATTGGAGGCGATTGCAGAAGGGGGTTGTGCCAGCCAAGTATCAGCGAGCGCCATGCTAATACTCATGGCAATGGGCTCGGAAGATGTTGGTCGGTTAAGAATAGGAAAGCAGGTTCTGGCGACGGAGGATATGGTTTCCCTGGCGCGGGACTTGAGGACATTCGGTGCCAGCAGTTGGGGTCTGAGAGACGTAGAGGATGACGAATCCGGAGATATTATTGTTTCAGTCAAGGGAACAGGCGTCGGTAATGTGGGCAGAAAGATAGCCTAACTGTGTAAATGTCACGCTCGGTTCTGGAGTTCAAAGGTGGGAATCTGCAACATGAAGTAAAACACTATTATTTCCAACTACAGGCCACAAATCTATCTATTTGGTCGTATTGCAGCAGACTGGGCAATTACCGCCCTTCTCCTCGCCTGTAGGGTGGCCAATGTCGCCCCGTAACCTATTGAACGGAGCGAATGTGCCGCTGAACGCTCAAGATCGCCAGCAGCAGACAAGACTGATTGTACAATGTAATACTCGCCCACCACCGCATTCCCAGAGTTCATTATATCCGCAAGTTGCGCCCTAGACGAGCCCTCGCTCGTGCTCTCTCGCAGCAATGTTTCTGCCTCACCAGTTTGCTCACTCGCCTCTCCCGCTTGGTGAAGCCCATTCGCCTCGCGCATCTCGATGCCTCCACCACTGTCTACATTAGTAGTAGCAGCAGCAGCAGCAGCAGTGCCACTTGGGGTATGCAGCAATACCCCTCGCTCCTCGGCATCCAAATCTTGTAATGAGCGTACCGCCGCTTCCAAGTCCTCGGCGATTTCAGGCAATATCGGCCGAAACGTCCTCAACATGACCCGGAGCTGCTCTCGTTGCGTATGCACCGTCAACATGAGGCATTGGATGGCAAGAATAGCAAAGTCGGCCAGCAAGTAGTATAGTCTATACGTTGGGGGTCGTTGCCCGACGAAGTCAATGACAAGCCCGCCGTGTTGGTAGCCGCGGTGGAAATCAGGACCCCGTGGCAGCGATGTAAAGAGGTGCAGGAAGATGCATATGAAGTTTGGGACAACGACCAGAAGAACGTGGACCCTACTAGCAGGCATGAGGAAGGGAAAGGCCTCGTCTTTCGGAGTCAGGTACATGTATTGGCCGATTGCGCGAAGGAGAAATCGAAACATGGAGCACCTGAGCAGTTAGCATGGCAGGCAGCAAAGAGAGAAGGAAGGTTTCCAGGCATATACGGACTCCATATAATACAGGCCGCTTAGTTCGGCAAAAGCGAGTAAATCTAGCGTCTTGAGTAGATGTGTTACAAAGGACAGCTTTTTGGCAAGTCCAGGATTGCGGTCCTTTTTGGTCTTCCTCCTGCGCCGGCGCCGCGAGCGAGACTGTGGCCCGCCGTTACCATCTACATCGCCATCCACATCCGCATCTGCATCGCCATCTGCATCTGCATCTGCATCTGCATCCGCGGCCCCAGGTTCTGACTCGGCATCGGTTGCCGTGGGAATCGGTATAGTATCGTAGTCTTCTATCTGTCGCGACGACGGGTTTTCGGCAGCTGGGGCGGGCGAGCTTAACGTATCATCATGGTTCATAGTCGTCTCGTGTACGTCATCTACAGTGACTGAGCAGGCACTGCATTGAGGCAGCTCACGATTAAACGGTGTAGGTCATGAGGCAAGGCTCTATGATGCGGATCCGAAGTGTGCGCTTGTGGCAGCGCTACTTCATGTACGCATGCGCGAGCGCTTGACGTTGGGAGAGAGGTGTTGACGAAGCCTTGTGCCAATAAGTCGGCGAAGCTTTCGAGGCTCATGGAGCAATAACAGAGCGCTGGACTGTCGTACAGGGCGTTGGATCAATACTAAATCCGGCCAGGCGTCTTATTACGGCGGGCAGTGGGACACGTGCGCTGGCGGCAGACTAATGTACAAGGCCTACAGGTGCCTTGGGAGGTGCTGCGTAGTACGTACTCCATCGTACTCCGTCGTACTCTCAACTGGGCGTGACGACGTCCTTGACTGAACCACACAACCTCAATATTCATGTTTGCTTTCGGCCTCCACGGGCTGCTTTGACTGATAGACGCAGTACATACATGTACTACTCACTGCTAAAGGTCTCATCAGCGTCGTTGAAATACATCAAAGAGGCTGTCAACGTAGCTTGACAAATGCTACATTATGAACCACATCTAGTTGATGGGGACTGAATACTTGACTGGCCGTGGATTGTTACTCTATTTTCATGCATTCACCATCGCTGATCCTCGTTGCACGCAAAGCCTCAACGATACTGTGATGAGCCACCAAATCTATCGTTGGTTTCAATGATACAACTTGCAGTTGATAGCTAACATCGGTAACCAGTCCGGTGATGTTGCCGACCACTACTGGGCCATTCGTGCCTCCAGTCTCCAGAACTCGATCTGCAGTCACCTCAATACCGCTCATTTTTCTTCCTTCTTTTCCTTATTTTTTTTGCATAGGCCAATGTAACCCCTTTCCACTACTTGAAGCGATTTTATAGGGCGTCAATACCACCAGTCTGCCGCTCATAAATGGTGACTAGTCCTACTAACCTTGAGCAATCTGGCAGACGGAATAGTTTCAAGTCATAGCAGCCACCTAGGCCTTGGCAGCCTCCCTCTCGCGCTGCTCCATAAAGCTCAGGCCCGGAATATCCGCACCATGGTGTCGTCCAAACTCCTCCTGCCCGTCCCTCTTGTCGATGCGCGTACCATGGTCAATGGGTGCAGGACCTATCAAACGCCATGACGGCGGCACTCAAGGCAGTAATAATGACAGCAACCTTCATACTGTGCGTGGTCGTCGGATATATTCAGATTTTTGATTGAATTTTAAAGAAAAATTGGTGAGTGAAGAGAAAGTGCATTGGGATATGGGCGATGGGGGCAACTGGGCTATCCTTGTATCCCTACGGCGCCCAACAGCGAAATGAAGCAACCGAGACATTATTCATTTCAGGGCGAGAGGAGCCAAAGAGATGTCTGACCTGGATGTCTGATCATCTATTTTTGAATGCCGTCCACCCAATTGCGAACTGCGTAGGACGGGTGATTCAGAATTTCAGGTTGGCCTGGGGTGGGGTGTGAGCATTTGTTTGCCATTCATTGTCACCTCAATTAAGCAGGGCTGCATGAGACGACTCGAGTTGTGTGAGACGAGAAAGGCTAGACCATGGAGGTTGCTTGGTGGGCGTTGACGATGGGTGATGGGCTGTACCAGAAACCATTCAGCCTCTTGTCGTAATAAAGATATCGACTTCGAGCGGATGACATATCTATCTTCACCTACATCTTCACCTAGATTTGACGTTGATGCCCCCGGCTGTGTGCAGTCACCATCAACCCCACAAAGTGCCCACCCCGGCGAATGGGATTTCATTGAATGGGTCCCAGTGGCTACAACGGGGTCATCTCAACGGGGTCCATTTCAACGGGGACGTCATGGCATGACGCCCACGACCCCGATCACCAGCGCAAAGCAGAAAAGACGACGAAACCATCGGCTCGATCTGTATTCCCCAGTCACGCATCGAAACAAGAGAGCCAATCGACGCCTCTGGTCGACACTGCAGGTCCCCACACGTCCCTGACCTTTCGTCGTGGCATACTCCGTAAACTGACAAGACTCGGCCCATCAACGCTTCACCTTTTGCCTGGGATGTGGAAGACCATCCATCAGGCCAATAACCATGACCGTAAAATCATCCAAGGCCAATGACGCTGACAAACTCACCCAACCTGCCCGTGGAACGTCGCGATCCAAGCACACCACTGCAACAGCTGATCGGGAGACGAGCCAAAAAAAAGGAGGGGCCCTGATGTGACGTACAAAATCCCATTCGATACTTTCCTGCTGTGGCTTCACCATCGACACAGTGTCATTGGACCAGTCCGCCGCTTTCGAGTCGCACTTCCCCCTCCCTTTCACTAAGAGCTCGACCTCTGTCTGACCTTTGACTCTGGACGAGACCTATTGTAGATTCCCGAAATGCTATCTGCTCCGCTTTTCGAAGAGTCGTGGTGCCTCCCCCCTTCGTTGGCCAGGAGCTTGCCCTCTGCCTGTTGATGCCATTGAATTGTATTAAAAGGGCAGCTTGACCCCTCATTGCCCTTCGAATATCGACTCTGCCGTGTCTCGCGTCTCTTGCTTCCCTACCAGCTTAAACCCATTTGCCATCAACCAAACAAGAACCTATTCTTCATTTGCCATTCACAAGAGGTGAAATTCCTTGGCCATCATGAGCGAACCAAACCAGACTCCCCCTACTACCACCAGCGGTAACGCTCCGCGCCGACGAGTAAGTCACATCAGAGGGAGGGCACCTGTGCATTCGATCCTCTCTCGCAGCTCGCCCGAGCTTTGCTGTTTCTGTTTCTTTCTCCCCTCCGTCTCTATTTCTTTTTCTGTTCCGCCACCGGCGTACTAACACGTCACAGAGCTCCGGCTGGATGCCCGCATTCGAGTCTCTCCAGCAGCAGAAGAATAACCAGGATGCTGCTCGTCGCCAGAGCATGTCCGATCAGCAGGCCAAGGGCGGCATCTTTAGCCAGTTTTTCCACAAGTATGTCCATCGCCCTTTTTTGATTCGCCCGCTGTCCCCTGTTTCTTGTGATGACAACTCATTTACAAGGTTTTCACAGTAACTTTGGCCGGGATGCAAAGTAAAAAAAAAGCCACCAAGAAAATATAAAAAAGAGCTTTCATGCTTCGTCGTACCGCGATTAACTGGGCTCAGTGTAAATGGCCCATCATCTTAATGTATATTAGGCTGGGTGTCTGGGGTGAGGCGGTTCTGCATGGTTCATCGCTCGGGGGTTTATTGTAATCGAGTTTGCGATTCCCTCTGAAATCGTTTGATTGAGTATTGCAACAAGTTGAGTGTGCCGTCGATGTCACGCGAGGTCTTGTGTGATTTTGTGTCATCGTACGATCCACATGCTGTCCCATAGTGTTATCCTTTTGATTTGCATCGCTAAGCAACGATACAGCGCAATTCAGACATGTATTGCATCTGTCTATATCAAACATGTGTATGCAAAAAACATGAACGCCATAGCAAGGCTAACTGGCACATTAACAATATCACCGACGCCCAATTTCAGGTTACCATTCCATGCAAACTCGATGGATGCGGTCATGTTTTGACCATGAAAATCTGCACAAGTTCGTTAGTAAAAAAAGAAAAGTCTGCCTAGATGCTGGCATCCTGCCGCAATAGCACGCAACCAACCTGAGCCAAAGCCTTGGTGTCCAGCACCGCCTGCTTCTTCTGCGCAATAAACCGTGATCGAACAAAATTGCGACTCCCTCTCGGTGTTGAAGTTCCCGTCCCGCATCCGGTAGGTGTTGAAGTGCCCGTAGTCGCCGTAGACGTCGGAACAGAAGCCGTAGCTACATTTGAATCCTCCCCCTCTGCCTCCTCCTTCTTGCGTTTCTTCTTGTCCTTTTTGGATCTTTTCGAGTCCGTCGACGACTCGTCTTCCGCCCCGAAACCCGGCTTCGACTTGGACTTGTCCTTCTTGGACCTCTTCTTTGATCGCCCTTCCTCATCGGCCGTGTTGTCCTCGGCTTCCGCAGCTGCAGCCAACTTTTTAGCCCTCCGCTCCTCTTTTCTTCGCTTCTTCTCCTTCTTCTCAGCATCTGCGCGCGCTGATTCCGACTCGCCCTCTTCTAAATCGGCCGCCTTTCGCTTCTTGCTCTTCTTGTCCTTTTTTGATTTCTTGCATCCTTCGTCGACTTGGGAGGTGGGCGTCGACCCCTCCGACGAGGGCTCTACCTGTATTTCATCGCCGACCAGCAATCCACCCCGAATGAACCGCATAGGGCCCCATTTCGCCTCTACATACCGGTTCGTTTTGACCACTAGCCGCGCTTGCCTGTCGCCTTCGACAGACTCTTCAGACTTGCCATTCAGCCGACTCAGAAGATCGGAAAAGACATCGAGGCCAGTAACTTCGTCCTCTTTTGCCCTGTTGTAGCCCAGGCCCTTCATGTCGTCTTTGAGAGTCACGCGAATATATGATGCGTTGGCGGCAGTGTGCAGCTCAGAGTGAGCCGCATCTTGCGCTCCGAGGAATTGTCCGGGCTCCCATCCCTGAGAGCGTAGAATCTTCTGTCCGAACGTTTTGGTGTCTCGAGTCCACTTTGTGTTGTTGGGGTCTTTGCTGATTCTTGACCGACTAGTGCACCATTGAACGTCAATATCCTTTTTTTTTCTGCTTTTCTCAGGAGAGTAGGGGCAGAGTATCACGCAACATACCTCTGTTTTTCGGCGAGAAGACCCATCTTGACAGCTATTTGCTGCGACGAGCCAAGTCTCGATGTGCTGATTGGGATGGAAACCCGGGCGGCTCGAGAAAAAAAAAAATATTATACGGCGGGAGGGCGCTCGACACCGGGGCCCTTATCGTGATGGGTGATTGGTCCGGCCGCAACCGAATCGCCCCACAGCTGTTGGACGAAATGGAAAGCAGCACGCTGCACGACAGTCCCCGGCATGTCTTCAGCACCGAGAAGGCGACAGGATCGGCCCCTGTCACCTGTTTTATCTCACGGCCAAGGTAAGAGGGCAACCAATTTGTACACGATTGGGATCAACATCATCGGGTAGCGTATGGCCGGTAGTGCGCGTTGCCGTGCCAGATGGAAGAAGGCTCGCAACGGGTCTGCTGTTCTTCAATACCAGTTGCCACGCCGATGCTGCCCGTCCAGCGATTCATCACAACGCGGCCACAATATCAAGCGTTCTAATACCATCGAATTTCTGCTGATATACCTGTTTACTGACATCCGCGACCTAGGTAGCGCCTGAATTAAAAAAAAAATTAAGAAAAAAATTGTCAAAAACCCATCGCCATTGCAAAGTTTTCAATCTGCTGTGCCAAGATGACAGAGATGCGACCTGCAAGATAAGTCAAAGGCTCGCTCCCCCGTCATATCAAAACAAAAGGCGCCGTCCCGCCGTTTCTTTGGATCCCAGACCTGCAATCTGTCAAACGTGAAACCTATCGTTTTGAAGCCGCTTGTGGGATAAAAAAAAAAGGGAAGATGTTTTAGTAAAACAAACACTCAGTAGTTGAGTTCACTTCCACCACCGCCAGAGACGTGATCTAGGTCTTCGTAGCTCTTTAAGCTACGGCCCTGCACGGCTTCGCGAGGACCGCCTGCAGCACCGCCAGCACCATCTCCCCAGCGCGATCCGCCGGGACGATTTCGGCCTCCGTCAAACCTGTTGCCTCGACGGTCATATGGGCCTGTGCGATATTGCCCCCGGTTACCCATGCCACCGCGACGGATTGGTCCGCCTCCTGAGCGCTCATCGTTCATTGGGTTCCAGCCGCCTGCTTGTATGCCGGCAAACATGGGTGGAAAGTTGCCTCCAGCCATGGGGAAACCGGGCATACCCATCATGCCATTCATTGAAAAGTTTTGCAGATTAAAGCCCCGAGGAGTTCCGGTGGCGTTTTGCCCGTTTGCAGGCGGGAAGTGTCCGTTGGAGTTGGCATCCGTCCTCGAAGGCGCAATGTGTGCCGGGTCCATGACATAGGCGTTGATGAGCTCAAACTGTCACAAAATTAGTATTCGTTTTGACATAGAAGAGGGTAGCCTAGATATGTAGCTGACAAACCTCTTGTTTCATGTTATCCAGGAAGTCGGCGTGCCTCTTCTCGACATGTTTCTTCCAAAAGTGTTCTTCTTTGAAAAGCTTGGTGCATTCTGGAGCTTTGCAGCGCCACTTGTGCTCGTCCTCTTGCTTCACGTACTTGGCCAGCTCTTCTTCCACTGCTTCGTCAACTGGTCGCCCGCCAAGTTTGCGAATGTCGACTGTTTGCGGCTCCAAGATTTGCATAATTTTGTCCTCAAACGTCTTGACCCAGTTGTACGCCCGGAGCAGCTGCTGCTCCGTCTTGTTTGAGGTGTTGCGAAACTTTTTATCGCTCTCTGCAGGCTCAGCATCGGCTTCCTCTACATCAGCCGTCTTCTTTTTCTCGGGGAACGGCTCGCCGTTCGCGCTTGCACGAGCCACAGATCGCGCAGATGAAGACAAGGTGCTTCTGGGTCGGCGAAGATGACCCCCAGGACATTTTCGGGTAAGCTCGTGGACAGAATCGCTCTCAAAGACACAGAAGAAACAAAAGTTGAACACGCGACGCAAATACTCAATCAAGAGATCCAGTTGCTTTTTCTTGATGAGCATGTCCTCATCATCGGCTTCGTCGTCAATGGCGCCATCTTCCTCCTCCTCTTCCTCCTCGCCCACCATGCCATCTTCATCATCCATTGCTTCGTCTAGAACGATTTCCCGTTGCTTCTTGACTTTCTTGGCAGGCGTAGGCGGGACAGCTGGTTGAAGCCGGCCGTTATTGCGCAGGTCGTCAACCTTTTCCTCTACTTTGAGAATGGCCTGGAAGTCTGAGCCAAAGTCTTCTTCAAACTTGTTGACCAACCTTTGTACTAGGAGCAGATCTCGCTCAATGCGTTCAGGAGCGGAAAAGAGATCCCACAATGCCTTTTTCCTTGGGTTATTGGGAGGGTTGTGAACGCCAACATGGCATACAAAATCGCCTCGCACTTCATCTTTGACAGTCTTGCCATTGACTGCCTCGAGTGCCTTTTCCGCGGTTGACACTGGCTGTGGGGTTGTTGTGTCTACATCGCCGTCGTCATCCTTTGGATCAGTCCGATCCGTTGGGAGGGATGTCTCAGAGGATGGGTGTAGCATCACCCAGCCAATACGGTGATATCTCTTGCTAGGATTGGGATCAGAGAGTGACAACCATTTAAAGCCGCCCTCTTCCTCCCCGAGGTTTTCCTTGCAAAAAGACTCCAGATTTTGTCGACTGACATGAGGTGCAATGGTCTTGATCAGTAGAGTAGGCTGGAACTGGTTCTCATCGCGGATGTCAGCCCCGTTGGCCGGAAGGAGATCTCCGACGCCCAGAATCTCGTTGCTAGCGGTGGCTTCGCCCTCCTCCTTCTCAACAACACCGCCAGATCCGTTGCTCTCGGCCTTGGGCAACCCTTCCAACGAAAACTCATCAAAGGTCCCTGTCTCAAGATCCTGCTCCCATTGGCTGTAGGCGCCACGCCGAATTTCGTTGAGCTTACTGCGAAGCTCGTCGCGAATCTCTGGCACATATCTCTCCTTGAACCACTGCTCCTTTTTATGTTCCGAAACAAATGAACGCGCCATCTTTGCTTGCAGCTCTTCCTTGTAGGCGTCGTATGCAGCTTGGATTTTGGCCTTTTCCTTTTCGCGCTCTTCCTGCGACTCGCGAGCACCACGTGGTCTCTCTGGTTCACGTCTGCGACCAGTCCGGGCCCGTTCCTTATCATCCTTGATTTTCTCATTCATTCTCCACCATTCTCCAAAATACGAGAATCCTACCTGGTAAGGTAGGCGAGCTGGATCGGCGAGAGGATTGACCGTGACACCGGGGGATGCAGTTTCTTGCCCGGGTACATAGCGGTCAATGTTTGCCGGTGGCGAACTTATTCGTCGGCGATCGTCTCTGTCTCTATCTCTGTCTTCTCGGCGAGACCGAGGCTCGTACCGGTCTACTCCAGGAGATCGCGAACGTCTGCGATCTCTTCGATCATTGCCTGTGATTGAAACAAAGTTAGTTGATGCCAGTTCTTTGGAATGGGTGTCGACGGACAAGGACTGCCAAACAGGCAGTCACAGCAATCTCTGCAAACAATCAATCTTACCCGGAGACCGTCCACGATAAAAGGTGTCAGATCGCTCGTCCCGAGTTCTCGATTCATCTCGGCCCCAAGTCCGATCTGATGGTGATCTAGCCGAAGAGTCTCTGTACGTGCTGTAAGAATCCATTGCGACCAACAATGCTGCCGCCGAGTGAGCCGGACGTCGGCTTTTGACCTGGAAATCTAGCTTTGCCTCGGTTCATCAGACGGTATAAAGGTATCGGAGAAGGATCGTTGAGGACACTATTGAAACGGTTGCCTGCAGTTGTGGCGACACGGCGACGGTTAGAGAATACATCTTAACACTAGGTGCAAAGAACAATAATTTAAGAGTTCAAGAGACGATAGGGAATGCCAAAGAAGGCCAAAGGAAAGATAGTAGCTAAGATCCCTCGCAGCACAGAGTGGCAGGAGGAAAAAAAAAGCGAAGAAAAAGCGACCAATGGTCAGGGAGGATGAATCGGGTTTGGGTGGTTGGTCGACGACGATGGGGTTGATTGGCAATTGAAGCGACGAGGAGATGGAGGGTCAATAAACGCAACCAAGAAGGGGGGATAACGAACTGAATTCAATGAGCACGGAAGTCTGAAGCCAGCGATGCCGCGCTGATGCTTGCTTGCTGAATCGCTCTCTGGGGACGAACAGCAGCTTTGCACGGGGAGGGAGGTTGGAGGAGGCTCAATCGGAGAAGCGTGGGTGGAGCTCAAGTGCTGTCAGCTCTCTTCTCACCTCCCAGTCGGCTCAAGTCGCGCCTTCCTGTTGGCGACGTTGACGCCTCGGCCACCTGCAGCGCAACGACGGGTGCAGAAAGGTGCGAGAGTCCTATAAATGCACTGTATTGGTAGGCATAAATGCAGTGGGGACTCACAGTCAGTCGACAGCATGCAACAGCCATACTCATTCCAGCCAATGAGAGAGAGCATTCTTTTCTTGGTGAGGCAGGTGGCGACCTCCGCAACGGCGGCGACGGCCGACAATGCTCTTCTGTGGGGGGGAGCGGCCCAAGATAAAGGGAACGGCTCGACTTCTCCATATCCTGCATTTCTTCAGGATATCCGGAATGTACACAATATTCGGATCGGCCATGCCTCGGAGGTCCTCAGCCAATTCTGTCTCGTGTAGGCAACTGGATTTGGGGTCATGAGACTTCGACACGTCCAAACTTAAGTATACGACCAACCGCACTCAACCGTCGTGCTTTCAAACGAAGACTGCTGCTGGTCATATGATCTAAGATATACCGATTGTTCTTGTATTACTGCCTTCGGATCTACCTCCTTTTGCGTGGAAATGACGGGTTTGCCGACTGTCACCAGTGGTTACAATGTGGCTGTGGAGGAATTTCGTGAGCATGAGTACCCCATGCTGAAAGGTAAAACACTAATAAGCGATTACGTTCGTCAGTGGGCATTCTTCTTACGATTGTGCAGACTCTGTCTATCTGGATCACGCGGGCTCTACTTTGTGCGCCAAATCTCTAATGGACGCTTTTGCACAGGATATGACTTCGACTCTCTATGGCAACCCTCATTCTGGCTCATGGTCATCGCAGCTTTCCACAATACGTATAGACGACATTCGATTACGATTACTACGTTTCTTCAATGCAGATGCGTCCGAGTACGACTTGGTATTTGTTCCAAATGCCACAGCAGGTGTCAAACTCGTGGTGGAAGCCATGAGAGCGCTCCCGGAGGGCTACTCATACGCCTACCATCAAGCATGTCACACCAGCTTAGTAGGCGCCAGGGAAGACGCAAGGCGGAGCATATGCGTTGACGATGTTGACATGGCTTCATGGCTGCGGGGCGAAGGTCCGTTTTCGTCCACCGGTCCGTCTTCAGCAACCCTCTTTGCCTTTTCTGCCCAATCTCATATGGACGGGCGACGGTATCCCATATCATGGCCGAGAGAACTTAAGGATAACTCACATGGCAAATCAACCCCTTTATTCACCCTCCTTGATGCGGCTTCATTTTCTGCCACATCTCAACTAGACCTCAGCTCACCTGATTTCGCTGCAGACTTTGTAGTTCTTAGCCTGTACAAAATATTCGGATTTCCCGATTTGGGAGCATTAATAGTTCGACGTTCTGCGGAATGTATTTTTGACTGGCGGCGATATTTCGGCGGCGGTACAGTTGATGTGGTCACTTGCAAAAAGGAGGAGTGGCATGCGAGGAAAACCCAGTTTCTCCACGAACGTCTGGAAGACGGCACACTACCATTCCACAATATCATAGCCCTGGACTCAGCAATGACGATGCACACGAAGTTATTCGGCTCCATGGATCAAGTCAGCGCACACACTTGTTCCCTGGCTCTGCAATTGTTCGATAGGCTGGAAAGCTTGCGACATGGCAATGCTGTACCGGTGTGCGTCATGTATACCCAGCGTCCAGATCCTGCCGACTTACTAGGAACGGGCCCAGTAGTCTCGTTCAACCTAAAGAACAGCGCAGGCGGTTGGGTCAGCTTGGGAGAAGTCGAAAAATTGGCCATCCTTCACAAGATTCATATTCGAACGGGCGGTCTATGCAGCCCGGGAAACATAGCAGCTGCTTTGGGTCTGGAACCTTGGGAGATGAAGCGAAATCTATCTGCCGGAATCCGATGCGGTGCTGATAGCGAGCTTATGAGCGGCAAGCCAACTGGTGTTATTCGAGCAAGTGTGGGCGCCATGAGCACCAACTCTGACATTGAACGATTCCTCGAATTTTTAAAGGAGTTCTTTGTTGAAGCGCATCCTACGCTCGTATCACTCGGTGAGAAGACCAAGAAAAATCTCCAAGGGCCACCCAACATCCGTGTTAAATCAATCACCGTCTTCCCAATCAAAAGCTGCGGTGGCTATGTCGTACCGCCAGGTGTGCAATGGGATGTGAAACCCGAAGGACTAGCATGGGATCGTGAATGGTGTCTGGTTCACCCAGGCTCAGGTCAAGCACTCAGTCAGAAACGCTATCCTAGGATGACACTCTTTCGACCAACACTAGATTTCGAAAAGGGTTTCTTGCGGGTGACATATCACGGAGTCAGCAGCAATTTGGGCCTACCAGAGGTTCAGGTCCCATTATCCGCGAACCCATCCTTGTTTGGAGAGGAATCTAAACGAATGTCTTCCCAAGTCTGTGGAGAGGAAATTTCCGCCCAAGCATATATTTCGCCCGAAATCAACGACTTCTTCTCCCAATGTCTAGGCGTTCCGTGCGTGCTAGCAAGGTTCCCTGCCGGCGGTCGTGGCCTCATGAGCCGCACCGTCAAGGCACGCATCCAGAAACATCAACACACTAAACTGCTGTGCACGCTACCTGGCTCGTTTCCTGATATTCCGTCACCCCCAGACTCTGACACGGAGCAGCCTACCGAAGGCAAAATACTACTAGCCAATGAAAGTCCGATTCTGCTAGTAAACAGCAGTAGCGTGGATGCTCTGAACGGCAATATTGTTAAGAGAGGTGGCACAGGAGTCCCAGATGATTCCTTCAGAGCAAACATTGTCATTGAAGCGGACCAAAAGAGCAAGCACACTGCCTATTCGGAGGATACCTGGAGCAAGATCCGCATCGGGAACCAAGAATTCAAGCTGCTCGGCGCCTGTCGACGATGTCAAATGGTCTGTGTTGACCAAACATCCGGCGTCAGAAGGCAGGAACCATTTTCAACACTGGCAAAGACCAGGAGGATTGATGGGAAGGTGTATTTCGGCGTGCACATGAAACATGAGCCTAGGCCCAGGGATGTGAGCTTGGTGAACCAAGCACCCACAATTCAGGTTGGAGAGGCTGTTACTGTTGACAGATGGATACCATGATTACAACGACTGACACCAACGACGAACTCTGTATAATTACAAATGTATGTAACGATGTCTCCTGGCCATCGTCTTGCACGGCATGTATAGATTATTCTGGATGGGGGAATCATTTGCTAGCGTATTGGCAATAATAGGGGTGCATGGAAAATAAAGAGGTCATGAGCTTTTACCGTCTTGTGATCTTATATTTGATGTACAAGTATTACGATGTCGCGTGTCAATACCTGCAGACGCGACGTGGTTAGCTCACGTCAGTCAGCACGATGCAAACACTTACGAGAATGATTCCAAGTGAAACCAAACCTCAGACGTCCCAGCGTGTCCACTCATAATACGTTGCTGTTGTGCTGCCGCCTCACTTGCAACGTCGTACACCATTCCGGCTGGCCCACAGACTGCAATGCCAACAGTGCCAACAGACTGCTGGAGTGACGTCTCCCTAACCGTGGCCCCTGTGTCTGGGCGTCCACGGAAGACCTTGATGCCAAAGAGGGAGGTAGTTGAGTTGGCAGATGACTGTACTCTTTGCTCTTCCTTGCCCTTCTCCTCATCACTACCATAAGATGTGGTTCTTGATACTGGAATCTCCACAGCTGAATCATACGTTTCATGGAGAAGTACACCTACTCCGGGAAACTCGGTTGCTCCAGAACCGCACTGTCGCTCTGCAACACGCTGCAATTCCTCGGTATACCATATTCGCATTTCTACATCTTTAGTAGCCAAGACGACTTTCAATTCACTTGTAGAGTTTGAATCACGCCGACTCAGCCAATCCTCAATAAGCGGCAAAGTAAATACGGACCCAGAGCCGCCTGCGATGAGTATCGTGCGGTCAAATCCCTTGTACCAGCGCGCAGGCAAACCTGCATATGGACCCTCCAAGAGAACTCTGAGGCTAACATCTTCCTGTTTCCGAGCCATCCTGGCTAGTCGATCGGTCAAGCCTCTCAGTGGTTCAAGATGGAAGACCATCTCGTTGTGCTGAGTCCCCTTTGAAGGAGCTGAACATAACATGCTTCAATGTCCTGGCCAGGGCGTAGAACAGACTACTCAAGTAGATGACCCCAGCGGCAATGAAGTAGTTTCAAGATGTCATGCGGAAACTACGGCGGAGGAAAAAGAAAATCAGGAAGACGGCTGCAGAGAAGTAATGCGTCGACTTGAAGAACTCGTACCACTTATTTCTGTTAGGAATTTGACAGCGCGGGCAACTGCTGTATTGCTAACCGAAGACGTACGTACCGAATCCACGAGACGGACATGAATGTTAGCCAGGCTTGGGCGATGATGGCAATCACGCCGGTCAACCGTACGCCTCCTGTGCGAAAGGCGGCGGCCAAATCGCCTTTGTCACGATGGTAGACGATGAAAGGAAATGTGTTGACGAGGGCCAGTACCAGCATCGCCCAGCTAACCCAACTATGCCATGTGTTTAATGTGTTTAGTCTCTCGGTTGATGTACCGGTTAATGCAGTAACCATGTTGGCTTTGGCCCCGAAGGCGAGTATAAACGACACGCAGGCCAAAGCCATCCATCCCAGTCCGCGTAGCGATAGGAGGCGAGTTTCCATAGCGAGCGTCAGTTGGCCAGTAGTACGGCTGGGGTCCCAAGGTTAGCGCTGAAAAAAAGACGACGCCGAATGCCGCGAGGAGGAGGTTTCTGAGAGACTGGGATTGCCAACTACCAATTCGACAACTCTTGTAAGATGGGAAACGAACAGCAGACACGCAGCAGCGCCAGGATTTTCTTTGGGTCACGGTGGCCGGAGTAAAGTCGGAGGCGAATCTACCAACGGTGAATAGTGTGATGGCAGATACGAAAAGATATACCACGGGGAGGCAGTAAGCCAGATCCGCCTGGTACCTAAGATATGGTCAGAGGGTAAAGGTCTGTGAGGAGGAGACGAGTTGGTGTCAATTAGCCGACTTACCAGAATACCCAGTAGCTATCTTTTAGGGCACATTGATTCGGTTTAAGAGTACAGCTTTTCGGACTACGAGAGGAGTGAAACTGTATTGGATTGTTCAGTATTGGCAGAAATGGCGTTGAAGACATGCCCGAGGAGGCCATCTCAGAAAAAGCCATCTTAGAAGAAGCCATATCGGGATGTGTCGTCATTATGCCTCCCAACTCAGTCACCTAGATAGAACTTGGGCTTCTAACAAGATGGTTTATGTTAGGCGAAAGGGTGTAGGAAAAGGATGGCAAGGATATTGTAGATTGCAGCAGAGGAGTGGAACAAGGTGAGGACAAGGAAGCCGGTGCAAATAACCCATTGGGCTCTCATGGGAGATGAAGAAAACAGATAGTGACGTTACTTTTTTAATTAGATATAGGCAGTATATAGCACCAAACGTCGATGTATCATGGCCCTCTTTTGCATGATACAGGTATGCACGCCGTAGTACAAAGTATACAAATCATGTCACGGCACCGTTGGCGCGACACCCTGCTAGTCCATGCAGATGGCGAGGCAGTGATTAAAACATCCGAAACGTTCTCCACGGACTCTCTTCTCTCATGGGCAGTCATGGAAGTTGATGCCGTCCGGGGCCCCAAACTATGCGCATATTTGAGCATCTTCCATTGCCTATGCTTGGTTTGAGATTAGCACGACCGAGAACCTGCCAGACACACGGGGAATATAGGGGTTTGGGTTGCAACACTGCCCAAATTAAAAACTCAGTGGTATTGGGCGACAATTTGATGCAACATGGATGCGTTCTGCTGGGAGCCATCTGGAGTCAAAGACAGACATGGGCTTGCTGAAGACGACGCAGTTGCGCAAGTTGGTCCTTGCGCTGAAACCCTCAAACAAAAGCGAAAGAAGCTGCATTTGTGCTTGTTGAACTAACAAAAGAGCATATTCCGCAAGCCCAACGGAAAATTCATGGAGATCAAAGAGCTGCCCGGATTGCTGCCGATGGCTGCTGTGTCCCTCTCGCGAAGGAGTTCAATATGTTGAGGTCGAAATGAGTAACAAACCAGACCAACCAACATTCAGCTGGGCTTCCTCTTTAGGGTGGCGCCTGCCCGCCGAGATAGCGCATGACACCTTCCACATTTTGCATCGACTCATGCCAACTTTCTCCATACCATTCAGTGTTCCGTTTTATTCCATCATCTCGCAATATATTTCCAAGGCTCTCTGCGCAGCCATCAATAAGAGTGCCCACATAGCTGCATTGTCAAAGTTTCTTGCCTGTCTGTGGGTGTCGTGGTACAGAGATACGCCTCCCCCCAAAAAGCAACTCATCACTGGCGGACCAAGAGACAACTCGAGGGCCAGCACAAACAGTGAATGCAAGCTTATTTCCCGTCTATCTCCGTTATAATTGCCAAGACGGGATTGCATTGTACTCAGATAAGTCATTCGCGAGCGTGTTGTCATTGTCCCCCACGGAGGCCATGTAAGTCAATGTCGGGAATCGCGTGGGGAATGGTAACGCTGCATTGTGTGGTATACAAGCAACTGACGACAAAGGATAGAGACCAGGAGCCATACGGAGTACGATGCCTGTGTGTTGAGACGATTCAACATACACACGGGCGAACGAGGTCTCCTACAAGCAACTTGGCACAAGGAGATGCACCACTATGGTCATGTAGTATTGGACATTCTAACCTAGCAGTCTATTTGGGTGCATTTCCCCCCACTGATTTTTCGCGTAGCAAGATAGAATTATGCCTCTACTAACAAGCCGGAAGAAGCAGGATTCCCTGACAAAGAAATAGCAGCTCCCGCTCAATTTATAATAGAAGTTCTTGGGCGTCAGTGCGGACATCTGAGATTGACAACCCACTAGGTAGGTATACATGATAGACTGTCTGGATACGTATCTAGTAGTCAGTCACGGCAATGTCAGACAACTGCCAAGTGAGGCGAGAGGCAGGAAGGCCATCAACAGGGGCCTTGTTTAGGTAAGTGACATAACTCGCTTGCCGAGCTGTGATACAAGAGCGAACATTGCGTCGTTGTGTGGCCTACATTCGTTATGCGTGGTAATTTGCTTGAAAAATCAGTTATTTGACCCCTGTTGACTCTATAGGGATAGTCTCAAAACTTGTTCAAGTCAACACAAACTGGTCACTCGGATTACATACACCGCCAGCAGTGATCACAGCCACAAATTCCCAAAGCAGAATAATCTCAACCTCATGGTATCGGCACACAGATATAACACAATGACCCTCAAGGTAGTCCAAGGATTAATCCTAACGGCAAGAACCGTCTTTCCTTATGTTGCTTAACCTCAAGGATTGAACTATGCCAGTGTGGGAGTTCGAACAATATCCTGGAGACTGTTAGGTGTCGTTCAGTGTATGTAACTGGTGTGACGTACCTCGTGGTCAAGAGCTTGAAGTTGGTCATCTTCCGGAGATCGTTTTGCCATGGATTTTTTGGCTTTGGAACCCTGTGTCTTGCCCTTGTTGTTGTTCTTGTTGCCGTCCTTACCGCCTCCAGATTTGGCAGATGCCCCCGTCTTTCCAGAGTTTAATTGCTTGTCCCTGTTCTTGCTTCCATTGCCCCCCTTTTGCTTCCCTTGCATATTCTTGTTTGAACCCTGATTCTTCTTGCCAGCCGCCGCCGAATCCCCATTGCCGCCTTCTTCTTGGCCTCCGTCTGCGACGGCTCGGCTGATGACGTGGTCGTCGAATCTGAAGCACTAGGCAGAGGCTTCAACTCTCCCACCGGCTTCTCTTCGCCTTCGACTCCGGGAAGCGGCAACAGTCCCTCCTTTTGACCATCTTTATTCACATCCTGCGTGGGCTTGGGCACCTGTTCATTCACGCCCGTCACCATCGCGTCAACTACCTGCGTCCCCGACATGTGCAGCTTGATTGGTTCGGTAGGCAAGGGCAACAGCATCTTGCTCATACTTGTCACTCTCTGCTTCGTCACCACTCCCATGCTATTCGTAGCTACTAGATCCGTGACCACAGGAATGAGACGCGTCACAATAGCAGGCTGCTGTACGAGGGACTGTATGGTGAACTCCTCTGATACGACAACGCGGGCTTTGGAGTCGATGATGACCATGTTGAAGCTGGGGAACGCGGCAATGGAAAGATCAGGCGCCCATGTTAACAGCCCAATATTTTGTATGCCGACTGTATCGTCATTAGTAGAGATCATTTCGAAGGGTTCGGGGGACAAACCAGCCACCTGCTGTGCAATAACAGTCCGTCCTGCGACACCCGCCGGCACCAGGTTAATCGCGATCGGTGCCTCCAGCCCAGCCGTATTCCACTTGATATCAATCTGCTTGCCGAGCTCGAGAGCCGATGCTTTTGACGGCGACGAAAACTGTGCCGTGACACAACCTGCCAGAACAGGTAGAAAGATAGAACGCATTGTGAGTATCGGTAAGGACTGCCAGAGTAAGGTAATCAACCTGGACTTCTACAGAGCATGGAATGATAGGAACGGAAGTCGACGGCGATACCAAGGTTTTTTTGTCTGGGCAACCTCCCAGAAAATACTATGACTACAACCCGTCACCGAGACCCCGTGGTGAGGAAACGTCCATATCCGAAGTTTGATCAGCGACACGCCCAGTCTAGAGCGACGCCAACAAAACCATGAAGTTGATGCAATCGTACGGCCGCCATGCTTGGTCTGCAGGCAGCGAAGCACGCTTAAAGTTGATGATGAAACGGGAATGTGAGCCAAAGACTAGCATTAGGAAGCTGACACAGGGGCAGCCAACGTGAGAAGATAAAGTGAAACTGCGCGACGGGAGATAACTACATTGGACGAAAAGCGTCGCTGTTGACACGCAACGCGGGGAAACAACCTATCACACATTGCACTGACGAATTTTCCGACTACTACCGTAGTTAATCTCGCCAAGGAAATGCAGTTGTGTCACCTTAAGCCCTGTATCCTCTAAGATGACCTCTGAGGCTGAGAATCTGCAACAGTCATAGGATGATCAAACCGCTTAAAAACCGTTCAGACGACCACGGGACAATACTCCGTGACCAGGACAGAAGGTCACTCTTGGCGACAGTTTCATCCGGTATCTCACGGCATTATAATCGTGCGTCATGACAGCACTGTTCAACTTTTTTAAGCCGGGCTAACGATTCACACTGTCGTACAGCCAGGTCAAATGCATGAACATGCCAATCCCATTTACACCTAATCCCGGTCTACCTAGCAAAGAAGATATTAAACAAAAACAGAGAAAAGGTGGAACCAAAAAAAAGTACATACACCGCCCTATTACCAGGTCTGCGGCAAGAGACATCACGCCATTCTCCGTTTTATGATTCTTTCAGAATCTCCCAGCATCGAGCCATTCATCCTTCTGGGGCCGTACGTCTACAGGTCCTGATTATGAGCATCGCCCGGTGTGCCTGAGGAGTCTACGTGAAAAGCGTCGCCAAATGCAGAGTCATCCATGTCCATCTGCAAGTCCAAATCTTCACCAAGTCCCCCGGCTGAGCCATCCAGATCAGGGGCATCGTAGCCCGCCATAGCATCGCCTGCGGTGTCCAGGTCACCTAGTGAGCTGAAATCGTTTTGGTCGAACGAGGCGGAACCGCCATCCGTAACTGCAGGGGTGGCGGCTGCGGATATAGGCTTGGTAGGAACTGGAGCCAGCTTTTGTTGCGCAACCTGTCCGCTGGTTGCTCCGACTGTAACGGTTGGAGCGGCGATGGGAACAGCAGCAGTAGGAGCAGTTACAGCAGCGCTCGAAACCGCAGATGATGGGGCATTGCCATCTGGAGATGCACCGCCCTTTGGCACCACAACCCAATCACCACTGTCAGTTCCCTGATCTGCCGCCGAGTCGCCCTGCGCCTTGGAGTGAGCCCCCATTCCAGACATGTCAACATCGCCTGCTGGATGTGAGTGAGAAGGCCGTGCTGATCCCGGGCCTGCCTCTGGCACTGTTGGGAGAGCCGGTGCCGGAGAGGGTATGTTATGAACATTGGACGGTGTTGGGGCATTCGACTGCGCTGCGGACACTTGGGCCTGAGGCGTCGGGAAGTTGTTGACCGGGGTTGACGTAGACGAGAATCCAGTGTGCATTTGGTCCAGTAGGCCTGCTGCAGTGCCTCCCATATCCATGTCTGAATCACCCATCATCAGGCCACTATTCTGTGAGCCCGATTGCGACGGTTGCCGGGACATCTGAGTCGTGGGGCCCGGCGTGGGTGGCTTGGGAGCTGGAGCTTGGTACCCGCCGTCCTGAACTCTCTTGATAACGGGATGAATGTCAATCTTGCGTCCTATAGATGCCTCTACATCTTTGAGTATATCATCAAATGGCGTCTTTTCTGGCTGTAATGCCGGCGCCCGCTGCTCTTCCACATTGTCTGAGCGGTCCTCCGCTTTGAATATCTCGGGGACAGGAGGGTCCGGAATGGAGCGAATTTGCTTCTCCTTGATTTTCAGAGCTGAATTTTGCTTGAAGCTTGCCATGAGCTCGGCGTGCTCTTCCTGCAGCTTCTTGATTTCCGATTCAGTAGATTCGACGTGCTTGCACACTCGTTTTCGGAACTCGTCTGCCAATCCTGGGTCCAGACGGCCAACATATGGCTTTTCTGGAGACTGTGTGAAAACATCGCCTCCTTGGGCAGTAAATATACCCTCGGTCAGAGATGCCAGCTCGCCCTTGAGCCCAAGGTTCAGGTCGGATGGCTGGATCTGACCTATTCTGTAGGCCGACGAGAGAATCTCCTCCATCCACTCGTGATTCTGCTGGTAGCGGTGCAGAGAGATCTCCCTGGGAGTCAAATGATCAAACATGTCACCCCTTGAGATATCCTCCTCGTCATCAAAGGCAGAATCCATGGGGTTCATGCCTGGCACTGTAGGCTGCTGCTGCTGCTGGTGTTGTTGCTGTTGTTGCTGCTGCTGCTGCTGCTGCTGGCTTTGACTCTGTGAATGTCTCGCGCGCTTAGCGGGGGGGCCGGGTGCTGGCTGAGGAGGGTATGCCATTTGCTGAGGAACTCCTCTAGGCGCCATCTGAGGGCCCATTTGTTGCCGAGTCAGCTCAGGAAGCGACGGCCAGTTGACGCGATCGGAGAGCATGAATTCTTTTCGTCGGATCTGGCCACCCCGAAGGAGGAAATGTCGCTGTTGCATGATGGCATTGACGCGTTCATCATAGGGAACCATGTTTGCTGGAACGCGATCATTCTGCTCTGAGGGACCGTAGTGGACGATGAAGAGGCTCATGTCAAGCGGAGGAGGGTTGGGGTGACCTGGAGTAGGTACAAGTCGGAATCGTCGTCGGGTGTGAAGCGCAAACTGCTCGCCGGGAATGTACCCAGCCTTGAGGTAGTAAATTTCCAGTATCTGCCATCAAAGTGAGTTAGCATGTGAATACTGTCGATGGGTAGGCGCTGTCGTGTGTACCAAGCCATTGCCCAAGTCGTGCTTGTAGACTTGCTCCGGTGGTGCCCAAACGAAACCGTCCGTCGCGAAGTTTGTCCCCAGCCGCTGGAGAGGCTGCCAGGTCAAGAGAACAGTACCATCGGCAGGTTTATCGAGATATGTCCAGAAGAACGGAGCGCGGTCCCTGGCAATCTGAGGGGCAGTCATGAGCCACTTTGCGACCTCGTTCATGTCGATTCGAGGCATTGTCGGATATCGATAAGAGGAGACCAGGTGGACATGGGGCATCTGGCAACGAGTTAGCAGAGTCAAAATTGCCGAAATCATAACGCATGATGAGAGCTCACCAGGTCCTGGGGGACGGTGTGGCTAGGATCTGGTTGCGCCATCTTTGAATGAAGGCGCCGTCTCCTCCGTGTCGTCAATCAATTGAGGTCGTCCGCGTGCTGAAGCCCTGGAGAAATTCAAATATTCGATGGGTTGAGCGTGTCAAAGGGTATTGCGTCCAACCAATCCAGGGCGGCGGCAAACCCGGTTGATGATTGGTGATGGGCCTGATTGGGCGGCGCAATCGCTCGTGATGGACTGTGATGAATGGAGTTAAAGGTGCTTGCTTGCTCGATGTTCCTTGCGAGGCGCGGGCCCAAATTTGCTCGCGACGAGGCTGGATGGCGTTTGGCCAATCACAGCGGCCATTGCCCGTCGGATAAGGTGGATCCGTCACTTGCGATCATCTCTGGTCACTCCAAGCCTCGCATGAAGTTGTTGCTTTCAAAACATAACTAGGTAGCTAGGTAGTCAATGCTACAGTGGCAATTGAGGAGCCAAATAATGGATATTGAAACTACGAATTTTTTTATTGTAGCCTACTATTTTTTATCCTTCTTCTTTGGGAGAGTCCGGTGCTCTCATGACGCGGCAAGGCGACGACGGCTTGTCACGGAACCATGAGTCCCACAACAGATCCATCTTGTATTAAGCATAATTCACATCTGCATCAGCTTTCCCGGCAAAAACCCAGTGTACGCCCCCAATGAATTCATATTGTATCTTCATGTCCCTGCATACCTCACTCCCAATACAAATTTTACGCCTGGTAGGTGGAGGCAGAGACGTTGCCGCCACGGCCGGTCCAGTTGACGTGAACGTCCTCGCCAGTGCGGTACTTGTCATTGGCGGCTTCAGGCTTGACACGGAAAGTGTGAGCACCGAAGTAGTCGCGCTGAGCCTGGAGGAGGTTGGCAGGCAGGTCCTTGGTGCGGTAACCGTCGAACCACGACAGGGCAGTGGAGAAGGCAGGAGTAGGGATACCAAGCTCAGCGGCTTGGGAAACAACATCTCTCCAGCCGGGCTGGGCCTTATGGATGGCCTTGTTGAAGAAGTCGTCAAAGAGTAGGTTTTTAAGTTCAGGATTCTTGCGGTAAGCGGCAGTGATGTCCTTCAAGAAGACGGAGCGGATGATGCAGCCACCACGCCACATGAGAGCAATGGAAGGCTTGTTGAGCTTCCAGCCAAAGTCTCTGGCGGCCTGGTTGTAAGAACAATGCTCGTTAGTATGGCACTCAGCACTGTAATTGGGTGTACAAAGGAAAGATTAAGGGGGCGGGGATGGGATTGGAGGGCAGAAAGGAGAGTCATACCTCCTGCATCAGCATGAAGCCCTGGGCATAAGAAATAATCTTGGAAGCATACAGAGCCTGCTCGAGGTCTTCAAGGAATTGCTCCTTGTTGCCTTCAAACTTGCCGCTGCTGCGCGAGACATACTGCAGCTTGGTGGAAGCCTCGACACGCTCTGGCTTGATGGCAGACAGACAACGAGCCAAGACAGCCTCAGCAATCAAAGTGACGGGCATGCCCAAATCCAAGGCATTGACCGCAGTCCACTTGCCAGTACCCTTCTGGCCGGCTTGGTCAAGAATCTTCTCAACAAGAGGCTTGCCATCGTCATCATTGAAGTACATGATGTCACGGGTAATCTCGATCAGGAAAGAGTCCAAAACACCCTTGTTCCACTTTGCGAAGACATCACCCATCTCCTTG
This sequence comes from Metarhizium acridum, assembly GCF_019434415.1. Classification (NCBI taxonomy): domain Eukaryota; kingdom Fungi; phylum Ascomycota; class Sordariomycetes; order Hypocreales; family Clavicipitaceae; genus Metarhizium; species Metarhizium acridum. The sequence goes on along the minus strand of NW_027094016.1, from coordinate 2,417,102 downwards.
TTGGAAAGGCCAAGACCACGCTTCATGATGTCGTAGGCCTAGAGGTTCAGGTTAGTCAAGGTTCTCGCACTGGTGAGCTTCTTGGGTCCGCAGCCTTCGATTCGGAGGATTCTTGGAACATACCTCGCAAATCAGTTGCATGTCACCATACTCGATACCGTTGTGGACCATCTTGACGTAGTGACCAGCACCCTCGTCTCCGACCCATTCACAGCAGGGTTCGCCATCACTCTTGGCAGCGATGCCCTGGAAGATGTCCTTGATGTGAGGCCACGCCTCCTCGTCACCACCAGGCATCAGAGAGGGACCGTATCGGGCGCCCTCCTCACCACCGGAAACACCGGATCCGACGAATCGGAGGCCCTTGCTAGCCAGGTACTTGGTGCGGCGGTTGGAGTCAGGGAAGTGAGAGTTGCCACCATCAATGATGATGTCGCCCTTTGAGAGGAGGGGGAGAAGCTTCTCAATCCAGTCATCGACAGCCTGGCCGGCCTGAACGAGCAGCATGACACGGCGAGGAGACTTGAGCTTGCTTACAAACTCCTCGACACTGTGGGCACCAACGATTGATTTGCCCTTGGCCTCATTTTCCAAGAATCGGTCGACCTTGGAGACAGTTCGGTTGAACGCGCAGATGGTGAAGCCGTGGTCGGCCATGTTCATGATGAGGTTCTGTCCCCTGTCTCGAGCTGTCAGCTGGTGCCGCACGGCCCGGGGCATTATTCGTTCTGACGAGGGCACAAACTTACATGACAGCAAGGCCGATGAGGCCCAAATCAGCGCTTGAAACATTGTCAGCACTTCTTGAAGCTTGGATGGACGGAGAAGTTGAAGCGGGCTGAAAGGGTTGGCGAGGTTGCTGGGCGCCGCCAAGCTTGAGATTAGCGAGGCGAGCGCTGTCCCAAGACCATGAGCAGGGTGTCAACGAGGTGAGTCAACGGGCTCCAACGCTAGCTAATGACGACTCAAAAATAAACACCAAAACCGGTCCCGCGATGACAGCTATCGAGGTGCGAAAAGATGCGCGGAATTGAGAGGTCACAACCAGACAGCAGTATGGGGGGCGGGGTGGCGGGGTAACAGCGGGAGCAACAGCAGGAGCAATCAAACGTTTGATGGAGGGGTTGTAGATGAGGCAGCACTTACACGGGGCCGGACATGATGGCGTTGTTGGGGTATTGTATGGAGTGGAAATATCTCGAGAGGAAGCTGGAGGTGGACGTGCAGGTCGAGGTGCTTTAAGAGAGAAAGGAGAAGCAAGATCAGGACCGGAGGGAGAGAGGTGTGGCAGATGAGAGAATTATAACGGGGGTCGAGAGATTGGAAGGCGAAGCTTGTTGTTACAGCAAACTGACGCTCGAGAAGTTTGGCGTGACCCGGAAAAGCGGGTAGGGAGGAAACAGTGATTGGCGGGGCGGTAGAATCATCGTCATCGGGGCCCGGCACGCCCGTTTTCACAAAAAGCTAGCTTCAGAGGGCCGTCAAGCTTGACGACGGTCATTTTCAAATGTCTGGTGGCGTGTAGCAGAGACGCATGGGAGCATTAAAGCGGCATTTGAAAGCGTGACCATTTGACATCTGGGAGACCTGAGCAGTAAACTGGAGGACTATCAGAAAGCCACAAAGGCACGTTCCAGTCTCGTTCCTTCCTCGAGAATCAATTGTTCTTCGCCAGTCATACATGACAAACCGTTACGTGCGCGGGGCCCTATCTTTGGCTTTCCACTCCACGCCCCCATCCTACCCATGGACTACGTTTCTGCTGTGGCTGCATCATCATGACCAAGCTGGCCCTAGCTTTGCTTGTACAAGCGTCCATAAAGGTTCAAATGCGCCCATTGTATGTCAGCCTTGCTTGTGAGAACTAACACATTGTGATTAGGTCTTTTGGACATGAGATGCCAAGCTGCTACCAAGGGGTCCAGCGCGTTATGGACGTGCTTCACAATCCATTCCAAACCATGCATGTCCCAGCGCGGGACGCCCGGATCACCGTCGTATCAGGATATGAACCAAAAAGAGAAGAGAAAAAATCCCAAATATGCACCTGCAATGCACCCCGCCGCCCCGGCCTGGTCATGAAAGGAACTGGCTGCCGGAGACGAACTCTCGGGCTGGAGACTACATGTGAAACGAGTGGTTTTCACTTCAGCCCGCGCAAGCCATTAGTGGAGTCTATCCTTCTCTTGCCAACGGCCCCATCACTTTTTTGCCGTCTCACTCACCAAACGAGGCTTGCTTGCTGGCACGTTGGGGCCACGACACTAGTAAACTCGTTTGCTGGGTACTACCTAGTAATTAGTCAGTTGCCGGACCACAACGTTCCGTCCAATACCACACCCATGTTGGCTAGGTTGCGGTAGGCTCTCGATACACGATCGGTAAATGTGCTTCTCCGGGTGATGAGAGTGCTATTCTACCAATCCAATTAGCGTTCAGACTTGAGGCATGTCATACCGACCTGTAACGGACTGAGGGCTCGATCCGTATTCGGCCACCTAGGTAGTTAAACCACAAGGAGCATTGTCAAGACTCCATCATGCTTTGTCATAGCCAACATCTCGTAATGAGCCTTATTTTGGCTGATATCAACTGCCTGAGCTCCGAATGTTCGATCTCCATCCCCTCAGAACAAACAAGGCCGGTCCTGCATCTCAACTGTGCGGCACTTGTTGATCCCGCCTACATCACTAGTACAGTAGTAGTACTCCCTTCGGACGATGGCCCGGCATGAACCCCCACGGAACGCCGGCCGAAGCGCGACCCACCGGGACCGGAGGTAATGCATCCTCACCTTGGGCTTTTAGTTGATGCCGTCAAGAGTAGCGATGGCTGAGGCCGTAACTTTATAATCCAAAAATAAACATTCCATCATTATGCGACTCTGAAAGAACAATCGTAGGTTCGCCTAGCAAGTAAACTTTTTGACAGCTTCGAGCTGTCCAGGGAGCTGTCAAGTCTCCGAAATGTCACGTGATGGGACTAATGACCGGAATTTTCCGTGGCGCAAGGTTGGGTTCGACGTCAAGGCACCGCGAAAGGCCTTCATCTAGCATAAACAACTTAATAAGTATCTTGAGACATCGACACACCCGAAATAACCTCCCGGCTGCCAAACCTCCCCAGGTTTTTGCGCAGGAATCAACTTTGAGTGTGTAACAACTCAAGGTACGTCAAAAACAAGGAAAGGCACTTGTAAATAGGTTCCCTCTGTTCATCATGGCCTACCCGCCTCCTCCAGGCACCAGTTCTCTCCCACCTCGGCCTCCAGCAAACGCTGGCAACAACATTAACACCGGTCGGTCGGGCTTCAAACCCGCTTTTTCGACAACCTCAAAAGCCCCCGGGCACGCGTACACGAGCGGTCCATCCTACAACGCTGGCGCATCAGGATATCCTGGAGCCTCGACAGCGGCTCAATATGGTCAGTCTACATATTCCAGCTATTCTGGCGCAGCCCTCGCCGATGTGAGCGGCGGGGGGCGAGGATATGGATATCAATCAGCACCACGGCAAGGTTACGGTCCTCAGAGCTATTCCCACGGTTCGACATCGTACTCTGCAACACCCCAAATCAGGAACCCCTTCCAGATGCCAGGTCAACAAGCCGCCGTCGTCTCCAACCCTAGCGACTATGACCCCGACATGGCCGCGCAAATAGCCCAGTGGCAGAGCGCATACTCGAGCGAAGCAACACAAGCCGTCGACAAGAATGGCAAGCCAATCACTCTAGACGTTCCGAAGCCAGAAGTTCCCGCAACGGCTATACCAGGCCAGCCCGACAAGAAGAAGACGGTGGTCCGCCAAGGCGGCGGTAAAAAATGGACCGACGATACCCTCCTTGAATGGGACCCTGCCCATCTCCGCCTATTCGTAGGCAACCTCGCTGGTGAAACGACGGATGACTCTCTCCTCAAGGCCTTTGCGCCGTGGAAGTCTGTCCAGAAAGCCCGCGTAATTCGCGACAAGCGGACGAACAAATCCAAGGGCTACGGATTCGTCAGTTTCAGCGATGCAGACGATTTCTTCAACGCCGCCAAGACCATGAACGGCCAGTACATCCAGAGTCATCCCGTGATTGTCAAGAAGGCCAATACAGAAATCAAGGCCACCAATGTCAAGGAGAAAAGGAGCGGGAAGAATAGCAGGAATAATAATTGGAAAAAATCAGGTAACCAGCAGGGTGGCGGTGGTCATGTTGGTGGAAGCGGCACCTATGGTACGTATGAGCCAGCAGCCCTTGGGCCCGTTGCGCCGACGGGTGTGACTAAGCCTGGACAAAAGACCAAGAATGGTTTGCGACTGCTGGGATAGAGCACTGTGCTGTGGAGTTTGGATGCTACAAATGCATCGTATTGTTCCCGTGCAGAGTTTGAGCTTTTTAGCGTTTGTTCTGGCGTTGGGGGACCCTCGTATATCCCGTACGGCGTTTGACATTCGAATATCAATACAGCACAAATCCACTCGGTAGATTGTCAGTTTCTCAGGTTACTGTAGACGGGTCGCGGGAACCAAACCATGCATGCAAAACGCAGATTTCCATTACTACGTGCCACTGACATGTATCCAATGTCTAGTCGCTTTATATGCTGACGTGGGCCGAACTTTGGTATTTCCCCCTCTATATCAATGGTATATCCGAGCCACTCTACCTTGACTCACTGGGGCAAAGAAAAAAAAACTCATGTCGAGATCTGGTACCCTTCTCGCCGCCCTTTTCCTTTTTAAATCCAGCTTACAAAACAGATGAAGTTGATGTCCCTTCCTGAGGCCCAAAATTAGACGTCAATATACAAAACATTGAAACAAATAAAATCAACGCTGGAGAAACCGGTTTGCAGTATGCTTAAAGTAACAAATCCCCATCATACACGCTCTCTTCTACCCGCTTTTCACTGCGCGTTTGACGGTCGAGGCAGGCCCGGTTGCATGTCACCATCCACTGTGACAATCCCCTGCTCCTGCTCGTCAGTCCGTTGTAATAGACCTGCAGTCTCTGCGGCCGAGTCATCGTTGTCCATGTCGCTACCACTTCCGCTGTGACTGATTGGAGTTATTGGGTGCACGCCCGCATGGCGCTCATGGACTTCAATTTGTGCCTCTTCGCGCATCTTGGTGATCTTGACATAGTTGTAGGCGCCAATGGCGGCCATTGTGACTAGGAGGCCAATGACGTTGATTGGCGTGAGCCTGTCGTCAAAAACAATGGACGCGGCGGAGATGGTTACGACTTCCTTGAAAATGCCTGCAATAGACAAGGTGACGACGGATGTTCGTTGAAGAAGCGCAAATTCAGATGCAATCATGAGGAACGCAATGCAACCTGGGAATAATAGGAAGAGTGGTGTCCAGACACCCCATTCCCCGCCAAGGGTCTTGAGGCCATCCCACAACGGCCCGAAACCCTCAACCGGAATAGCCAGGGAAAAGAGAACGACAAACATGACGGGAGATAGGAAGAAAATGCTCGAAAAGGGGTTGGAGGTGGCTGGGTTGCGTAGAAGCAGAATCTGCGTAAGAGCCCACCGCAGCCCTGAAAAGAATGCTGCGGAGATGACGAGGAAGAAGCCTCCAAACTTGAATTCGACCTCCCCAAACACCATAAGAATGACACCAAACGTCATGGTTGCGATGATGGCAACGAGGCGCCAAGTTGGCGTTTCGAGACGGAATACGAAGGCGAAGAGGAGGACAAAAGCAAGGGATGAAGATTTGCACATGGCTGGTGCTGAGTATTAGCATATGTTGTTGTCAACGGCTGTCGGAATATGCAACGTACTGTAAAATGTCAAGCTGATAAACTTGAGTGACGTGTTTCCCAGTCCGATATCTAGACTAGTAGCGGCACCACACGGGCCAATACGGGTAAGATAAAATATTTTGGACATGACGGATCCCTGAGGCTCAGACTCATGCCTGGATCGGCCGCCGTCAGAGTTGTGCGCTGCCTTTGGCCGTAGTGAGGGTACGAATATCAAGACCAAGCCTGACAAGACAAACTGCACAAGCATATGTGTAGATGTGGTGAACAGAGGAAATGCAAAATTCAGGCGGTCCTTGTCGAACATCCATTTATTATACTAGCCAGCCAATGGTCAATCCAGGTATGTGAGGGTTGTGTTGATCCAAGATTGACACTTACTAATGAGATAGACAGCGAAAAGAAATACCACAGCAGAATCAAAACCCCATTAACGAAGAGGCTCCTGACGACATTGCGATCTGCTTCCTTGCGCTCGTCGTCGGAAAGATGTTTCTCGCGCGCAATTCGATTGTCCAGCAATGTATTCCTCCTTCGTTTCTTTTGCTTCCGCGAATTATCCTTTCTCGTCAACCCCATTTCCTCGTCGTCGTGCAAATCCTCATCACTGAAGCTGTCTCTCCCCGAGTCGTCCTTGCTGCTGGAGCCAGACTCTCCAGCACTTCGACTAGGTACATCGAGATGTTCCTTTGAGCCCTCTTGCAGGCTGGAAGACGAAGGGGCGTGGCCACGGGAGCTCTGGGAATAACTTGGCCGGCCAGGAGCAGGTACACCAGAGTGACTATGACCACCAACTGGGTTCATGAGACTACTCTTCCGCCGCCGATGACCCGGAATTGGTTCCATCTCGATATCGTTGCCGGCAGAGCCTGGGCCGACGGCTTGTCGAGAAGAAGTAGAAGGATTGGCCGAGACAGGGGCGACGGCGCCAGAGAGCTCGAGTCGAGGGTCGAATTGTGAAGCACTGCTGCGAAGAATTGGTGACTGGGCTGCGTCGAACGCAGCTAGGGGAGAGGAAGAGAAGAGGATAGTATGGGAGGGGGGAGATGATGGGTCTGGGGCCATGATGGAGATCTCAAAGGGTCACAACAAAGCTTCCTATGCTTGGCAGGGTACAATGTCATCTTGGACTCGCACTTGGACTGGGGCGGGCACGCGACGGTCCAGTCATTGACCAGCACAGGTGGAATTGTATGTCTGGGGTTTCGACAGTACCAGTACCCAACGGCCGAGGACGTACGTCGAGAGACTCACGAGCACTTGAGCCACCAGTCGGCACTGGGGCTCCCCGGTGTTTAAGTGGGTAAAATGGCAGGCCAACAAGGGAGCCTATTGGACATGTACCGCAGCCGATCACCCAGCCGAAGGAAGAGAGATGCGTGAAACAGTACAGCCGGCCACGAGATGCAAGCACAGATTCAGACGGAGGACAGTCCAAGTGGTGGTGGTGTTGCATGAGGGGGGCAGATGAATTGTGGGGATAAACTTCGTCGCTTGGACCGATTGATGAGTGTTCACAGGCAATAGGCGGCGTTTCCAGGTACCGACTAGGAAGTCAACTGGTGCCTTGGTACCCAGCCACTTGCAGCTGACTACAACCGTACCAGCCCCTGGCTCGCGGCCGCTAGAGCACTTTGGGCCAGGTCACAGGGCGAGACGGCGCTGCAAGTCTCCCTCCCTCCCCCTTTGCCCTAGTTGCGGGTGTCTTGGCTCCCGGGCGTCAAACAACAATATCAGCAAGACCCGGCCGCAACAAGACCAAACATTGGTAATTCATATCAATAGCAATTGATGTGTTGGTGAGCGATTTGAAGTCTCAAGGTGAATGGTCTCCTGGGCCGAGGGAGGTGATAGGCTTGCCGTCGCCGTGAAGGATTATTGCAGGGCACGCGACTCAAGCGACCAGTTGACAGACATCTGGAGCAAACAGCCTCCAAATGTTTTACACAACGACCGCTCACCGTGCAATGGGACGGACCATGGCTCAGTCCAGACCTCCTCTGGTATTCTATTTCTTCAGAACACTCCTGCATGCCTGTCTGTGCTCTCCGGCAGTTTGGCTTGCATCGCAACACCGCATTAGCTTTGCAACAGCCCAGCCGATAATTTCTTGCAGACTTGGGCACAGCACAGTGACCCACGCAGCGGCACAACATTGAACATGTCGGCATGATTAATTGATGGTTCCCCCTGGATGGACGGACGGCTGGGGCCCAGAATAAATGGGACAATAAGCTTGGCCAACCAAGACCCCTGGAGCTGGGACTGAACCATGCCCAGCAATAATCTGTTTTTTGGACAACCGATCCTGACTTCTTCATGCGGGCTTGGGCGTAGCCAGCATCGCCATCTCTCAGCAATAGGTGTCGCGTGCCATTGTCGTTTTCCCTACAATATCCACCGCATGAGGTACGTATGTATATACATTTTACTCTTCCGCCAATAGTAAGAGTGGCTTGTAAGTTCAACAAGGAGTGGTGTACTAATCTTGGAGCACAGAGACGTGACAACCGTTGCTGCACGAAAGCGCCGTCCCGTGGTGCAAGAAACAGGCACGGTACTACCACACCTGCGAGCTGCCAGGTTCATCTTTGTGGGCCGTTGCTCCTCACCGCCACGCGATCCATCGGGCTCTCTGGTGCGCGAATCTGGCTGCCACAAAGAGATGTGGTGAACACAACAAGCCAGTAGAAAGGACGGAAGAGGAGTGCCTCGCTGGGTCCTCCGGCTTTCGACCTCCGCCCTTTCCCAGCCACCACTCACATCATTTCCCATTCGGCTTCCCTGTGATGGCCACGGCACCAGCACCCGGTTCGTTAGCCTTGCGAGCACAGTCACAGTCAGTCAGCTCTTGGTGCGGAGAAGACGCATCGGACGATAAGCTGGACAAGTCTTAGGCTGGAAAGTTGGTAAAGCAGGAGTCTAATATTGCTGCCCGCAACAATCTTCTAGCACTGTTTCAGCTATCATCGTGGGTGCGGGGAAGTGGTACGGAGTAAGTTAGCTCTAGACACTCTGCGGGGTTTTTTTAAAGTTGTTCTCATATTACCGCGTGAAGTGTTACAGGTGACTCTTCCAAACCCTACCTTAAAACGACTCTGTATAAATGGTTCAGGTTAAAGCCTAGCACGTACGGAGTATGTTATCATGGCTCACACTATTACCAAAGCCACCAGTCGACAGGATCTTGATAGTTTCTGCTCTATAATAAAGAGAAGACACTGGCGCCAGGCCCATCTAAGTGAAAGACACGACTAAATGTGCTTTATAGGCATATCTCCATCGTATATCGCCAGAAACTGATTATCGTTTCGTCGCTAGGAGGTGGAAAGCTGCCAGCCAAGTAACAATTCACCCCTCTTACTTCTCTCAATTCGTCGTCCGCTTTGCTCTTAGAAGTCTTCTTACACCTGTGCTTGGATAATTCGTCGGTTACACGAGTACCAAATCTAGTATCACACTTGCATTTTACTCTAGTACCCGAAGCTCCCGACCTGGTAGAATGGCAGCTACCAACAAGGGCATCTTCTAATCTGGGGGGAATATGATTCAAGGTAAACCCAACAACTACTAAGTATATACTCTTCAGCCATCGAGAACATATGGGACACGTCCTCTTCCTCCACTACAAGATCGCATCAGTATCAGGATCGTGAGGTTTGGCCCCCACCTTCCGCCGGAAGTCGGCTGAGCTCACCTTACCCCACCAACACCTGGATAAAACAGCTGACAGCTACCCAACCAAGCTAGGTACCTAGCTTCTCCCCGTATTGTGACAGAATAGACTTCCAAAGCTTCCCACTCCCATTCACTCGCATCTCCGATTTGAACCATCTTGTATGATTCATCATCTCGATTAAATACTATCAACCATTTGATGCCCATTCCCAATTCGTCCTGCTGACAAGCTTTCTCCATGGCGGAAGGATCAGCACCTCGCAGGGGACCATCCCGGCGAGCTCAGACAGGCGGCTACCTGCCGATAGAGGACTACGGAATGATCGGCAACATGCACACTTGTGCGCTTGTGGGCATTGATGGCAGCGTTGACTTCATGTGCTGGTGAGATTGTCCGTACGGTTTGCCCGTCACAAGAATTCTTCATTGAAACGTGAGTATAGGCCCGATTTTGACTCACCGTCCGTGTTTTGTCGACTGTTGGACAAGGACAAGGGCGGCTACTTTAGTATTGCGCCTCCGGCAGAATTCCAATGTACTACCAAACAGCAATACCTGCCTGGGTCATGCATTCTGCAGACCCGATACATTCATGAGGACGGTGTTGTGGACCTGGTCGACTTCTTCCCTCGGCCCAAGTCCGCACTAGTCACCACCAAAGAGTACAAGCAAAGTTCCTATCGTGAGTCGACAAGCGTGCAAGAAGAACTCAAAAAGTGGCTCGTTAGACGAGTAGAATGTGTCAGAGGATCTTTGACGTTTGGTGGGTTTACCATAACCACGTTCAAGCTGAAACTCCAAGAAGCTCATCAGTTCATAGATGTGGAAATATTTCCCGCCTTTGGATACGGCCTTGAGCCACACATCACCACACTATTCCACAACACCGACTCACAGAGCAAAGTTGCCACCTTCCATGGCAAAGATGTGCGGCTTCAGTTGGATGTGGTCCTTCAGCAGGGAGATGACGGCGACGGATGTCCCCATATCACGTTCAAAAGGGTAAAGAAGGAGGGAATGGTTGGGGAAGGTATAGTTGGCCAGGTTCAAGTACGCGAAGGCGAGGCCATTTCCTTTGTGCTGAGAAACGACATCCCGGATCATATCACGGCGCGGATTTCCACTTCGGTACTTGACAGTCAACAGCATGATACTCAGACCTTTTGGCACAATTTCAACAGGCAGTCAAAGTACAAGGGTCGTTGGAGGGAGGTTGTGTCTCGAAGTCTCATGATTTTGAAAATGCTGACCTACGGTGAGATTACACGTAGAATCCTACGCATCTTTGAATCCTTGGGTTCTAATGGCCTGCAGAGCCCACCGGTGCCATCGTGGCAGCACCCACCTTTTCCATTCCCGAAGATATTGGCGGAGTGAGAAACTGGGACTACAGGTATTCGTGGGTGCGCGATTCCAGCTTTACCGTTTATATTCTGCTTCGACTTGGATTCAGGGCTGAGGCAGATGCATACATGGACTTTATCATGGAGCGTTTTGTCAAATCTCGCGGTCCCGACGGGGGGTTGCCTATCATGTTTACCATCCACGGCGATACGGACATCCCAGAACACACGTTAGACCATCTTGACGGCTATCGAGGCAGTAAGCCGGTCCGAATTGGTAACGGTGCTGCTTTTCATCAGCAGTTTGACATTTACGGCGAACTCATGGACGCTATTTACCTGTACAATAAGTATGGCAAACCAGTCCCTTGGGATGTGTGGTGTGCAGTGAGAGAATTACTAGGTAGGCTCCGTTATCCTACATCTCTGTCAACATGCTAACTTCTCTAGATTATGTGTTAACTATTGTCAATGGTATGTATTATCGTAATATCTGTAAATGCTTTTCAAATGAATGCTGACACCACAGATCCCGACATGTCAATCTGGGAAGTCCGTGGTACTAAGCAGCACTTTACTTATTCCAGAATTATGCTTTGGGTCACCTTTGACCGGGGCCTACGACTAGCCGAGAAGCGATGTTTCCCGTGTCCAAACCGTGCCAATTGGCTGGCGGCCAGGGACAAGATTTACGAAGAAGTAATGGAAAAGGGTCGGTCAAGCGTGTACGTCCTCGGGCGATGTGATCACTAACGAGTGTTTACAGGTTACAACACCGAGATGAAGTCTTTTATTCAAAGCTACGAAAATAGGACCGTTCTAGATTCTGCTATCCTCATTGCCCCCCTCGTGTTTTTCATTTCACCTTGTGATCCTCGATTCGTCAATACTCTGGACCGAATCCTACTGCCTCCTGATAAGGGCGGTTTAACCAGTGCTGGCTTGGTGTTTCGCTACGATACGGAATTGTCAGATGACGGTATGGCTCAATATCTCTCTCCCTGAAACTATGATATGATGCTCATCAGGACGTTGTAGGCGTTGGTGGGCGAGATGGTGCCTTTAGCATGTGCACCTTTTGGCTAGTCGAGGCCATGACCCGTGCCGGTGTCTATGAAAGCAAATATCTTGTTCGCGCAGTCAACATGTTTGAGAATATGCTCTCATTTTCCAACCATTTATCTATGTTTTCAGAGGAAATTGCTCGAAGTGGCGAGCAGTTGGGCAATACGCCACAGGCGTTCAGTCACCTCGCGCTCATTAGCGCTGCGTTCAACTTGGATCGAGCAGCAGAAGGATGGACGGGCCAACATTGATGACAACCGGAAGGCTTTCAAGGTTCTTTGCCGCCACACCTCTCCTTATATGTGATGTAGCCAATACAGTACAGCTCGATAGCCAAGTCTGTGCCCAAGATTACAACTTGACAGCAAAAATCTGTCCACCTTGACCACTCTGGCCGCCACCCCCCGTAGTAACATATACTGTCTTCTCATCTTTACTCAACGCCGTAGAGGTAGGCCCATTCAAATAAACGCCAGCATTGCTGCCTTCGACTAATGAGACCCACTTACCGTCCGGTGTTATCTTTACCAACGTATCCGAATGGGCACCCAGATAGATTGTCCCATCCCTGGCAATGGAAAAGTCATCGGGAGTTTTGGGCGGGTTGAGCGGTAGAGTGGTGATAATTTCCAAGTCGCCCGCCTTTTCACCAAAGTCATTAATTTTAATCCTCGCAACAAATCTCTGCTCCGAATTTGTCAAGTACAGATATCCCTCGAAGACCTTGATGCCATTAATACCCAGAGGCACTAATTTCGGGTGCGGTCCAGGCGTAAACCTGTCGTCCTGAAAGGCAATATCCACCTTTCCATTCAAGGTATTCACTCGGTATACGCGGCCCGTCTTGGAATCCGCACTGAGGACAATATGTCTATGCTTGGGGAGGCCAGCGATGCCGTTTAAAATACCCGCCTCGGGAATCTGGGCAGTAACATTGACAGAGGCAAGTTTAGCATGGTGACAATCGCGTACATCAACGAGGGCGATTTTTGAAGTCCCAGGCTCAAAAGAAAAATCGGTGAAGTTGAGGATACCGGCAGATACAGCGTACAAGTCATGCGCTACATCCACAATGCCCGTGAGTGCAGTAGTGCCAGGGATTCGCGCAATGACCTGAGGAACGATCTCCTTAGCGGAGGGATCGAGGGTGTACAGGCGGCCGTTGTCGAATGTGTCGAGGAGAAGGTGGCCGTTGGGACGCACCGCGATGTTTTCGACGAACTGAGATTTGTTGGTGAATTGGAAGAGCTGGGTTGCTGTGAGGCCGGTGATGGGGGAAGCTCCTAAGACGGGAGTGAGGAGCCTCATGGTATGGTGGGAATAATGGGTGGTTCATGTAGACTTGGTGTTTCTCGAAATATTTCCAGGGATATGCGGGCCTTGTACAGAAATCCGCCACGGAGCTATTGCATCACTGACCATGTATGCACGTGCATGAGGCTCAATGCATGACCAAGCACTTTGGACCAACGGAGCTCCTAGCTGAAATCGAGGCAGTGAGCAATGATATTAGTGGTGCGGTTTTCCTCGCCTGGACTGAAACTCTGTTCTCATGTATACGGGCAAAATGGAATATATTCTCCCCGTCCTACTTTTCCCTAGATAGCAATAAATCCCCGCCCGAAATGGGACAAAATGCCAAATCATTGATTTCGTCGATGCTCAGCGTTACGGCGTCGAAACCTGCTGCCCATCCATCGTCTTTTTGCAATGCCAGATAATTCGGCCACAGGGTTTCGTCAGCGAGTCCTTGCACTAGTGATTTTCACTCTTGTCCAACTGCAGCGCTTCTTCCCGGGTGCAGTCCTTGCATTTCTGCTGGACTTTGACAGAGGTGCAGGCGTGCGCTTCCCGGCGTTCGCAGGATGGCCGACGGCCGCTGCGTTGTTTGGATGGCTCTGCGGACTTTGTGGATGCGGGCTCTGTAGATGTGAGCTCACATTGCTTGATGCGCGCTCCCCAGAATTTGTGGTCGCAAGTGTATATCGTCAAAAAGTAGTAGCACATTGTCATCAAGAGAATGAAGACGGCCACTGTGTGTTGTGTCAAGATGCTTGATGATGGGTAACATGACGCCCAGATATGAAGCTCTGTGGGGAGAAAGCAGGCAAGGCCCTTTTTTTAAAAAAAAAAAAAAAAAAAAAACAATGGTCGCCCTGTACAAGCATGTCTGCCGATCAGGACCATGCGTAAATCCTCCCGATACAATCGATCAAAGTGAACATCTGGTGCTGCCCATCGATGCCAAGCGCATTCTTTCACACGCGGCGCACACAAAGGTTAGTGCTTGGCCGTTCAAACGCGTTATTGTCCTTGTTCCAGAGCACCGCTTGCAAGCACCTCTCGGAAGTCGCGGGCCCAGAAAAGCTTGTTATACGGGTGATTCTGCAGATTTCCAATGTGCGGGACGTCAATGCCGATGCGGGAGAGTGTGCTGAGCAGCGATGAGGTTGCGTCCTTGGCGATGATGACGCCATGGGAGTAAAGGAGACACTGCAAATCTGTCGTAGAGTCGCCGAAATACAACACTCGCTGGTCGGTCCGCGTGATTTGCCGCAAGGCATTCAACTTGTCGGGTGACGTTGTTAACCTGACACCACCTAGAGTCCGGGGGCCTCTGATTTCCCCCGTTTCGCAAATGTCGTTGGCAGCAACGCGGAGATGCTGCGGGTGGATGACTCCTTCGATAAAGGCCTTGGACCAATTTACCGACGTCACGTCGACTTTCAGGCCCTTGCTCTCGGCAGACTGTAAGAGCTCCTCGAATCCTTCAGTCTTGGAAACACGTCCAGACAAGACGGCGTCGACACCCATCTGAAAGAAATCGTCTCTTTGTACGCCTGCAAAGATGCCACTCTGCGAGACTCTGGACAAGGACGCTTCTTCGACGTCTTTCATCCCGGCTAAAAAGTTTGTTTCTGCCTCTATGTCCTTTCTAGATGCCTCCTGAGGGTAGAAATTTGCCTTGTAGGACTCATAGTCTTTGAGATAGGCTTGCACGGCGCTGTCCCATGCCGGTTGTAGATGCCGCCCTGCACGGCGGCGTTGGAGGTCAATGGCGGCTTGTGCAAGTTCTCCGATGGTATCTTTTTGGGTGATTGTGCCGTCAAAGTCCAGGACGAGCCGCATTGTCGACATGAAACTGCGCTGTATGGTGCGCCATGTGAGCATGTCATGGTGTCAATGGTGTTGATTGTTTGTAACTTAGTTGGAAAAGGTGGGGGTTGCGGGCGCCGAGCACAAGCAAGGCAACATTGGCCATCTCCACTTCCCCCACAAAGTATTCAAGTACCAGTGCGGCAACAGTCTTTTGAATGCATGTCTGCGGCAGGATACAGAAGATTGTTGTGAAATGGACCATGCAAGATTAGTCTGCGGTCTGGTATTGGCTGCGCTATTGTAGCGATTGGAGAGGGAAGTATATACTCCAGTACGCGAGATCTGGCTGGGCTCAATATCAGGTGCGCGTGCTGCTGTTGGTTGGGCGCGCAATGCGGCAGTACTTCCCAGCTTCCATCCTTCACATATCAATTGACAGCAGCCTCGTCAATGAAATTAAATGATATTGTTTAATGTAGGCCTTCGAGACCCAATCTATTTAGGGTATGCAAAGCCTGATTATTACCTGCCAGAAATGTGTAAAAATGGGACACCAAAAAACGCCGTACAAACTCCCTGCGCGGGTGACTCCCACGCTCTTTTTTTTTCGACACAAGTCCATATTCTTTGAAGATTTATGTCTCCTCGGCATGTTATTATGCTGGCAAAACATCTTCCATCTCTTCATTTTCATCGTCGTCCCCGTCGTCAACAGCCTCGGCGGCCTCCTCCTTGGCTTCACTGCCAGCCTTGTCCTTGTAGGCGTCATTCAAGCCATAGTGGTTCGCAAAGCGGCCGCTCTTGTGCAACACAGCCACCTCTTCGAGCACTTGGCGCAGATATGAGTCTGGCTGTTGCAGTTTTTGCCGCAATGCCTTCATGGACCAATACTGATACTGACGGAAGCAGTCGAAGATGAGATCCAACAGCTGGTTCTTGGGAATGCGAGCAGCCTTGAACACTTCGCCCTTTTTGGCCTTGACGGTCGGTGGTGCATTTTTCTGTCGTAAATTAGCGAGGCACCCAATGAAAGGACCAGAGACCCGGGAATTAAAAAGCATACGATAAAGCCTCCACCCCAGGTAGCTGAGCCTGCAGTGCCTGGGTTAATGATGGCAGATGCGCTGTTCCTGCTGATGATTTGAAGCTTCGACTTGGAACTCTCGGCGTCGAGTAGTCGCTGAGCAAGCAGGCGCTCCTCTTCTCGGATGTTTCGAGGCTCGACGCGAACATCGTAGTGGATTTTGCCAAAGATCTTTGTCTTTTCTGTTGCGGGTTAACAATCCTTGCTTCAGTAGGTTGTGGTCGACAGACAGGGACCATAGTTACTTGGAATAGCCTTTCGATAGTACGGCTGATATCGACTCCTCCGATCATACGTCCTCTCAGTTCGCTCGGCCCCTTGGTTCTGCCTTTGTCGCAACAGTGATTGGGGTATGCCCGCGGCGGCAGCCTCCGCACGCGCCTTGTTCTTCTCCTTGTACCCGGGCAGGTCCTCCTCGCTGAATATAAAGTGATTCTTGACGTCCCTATCCAGAATCTCCAGGTCATACTCGCGAGGGAGCATCTGGTGCTCAGGGCAGTTGGCCTGCAGCAGCATACGAAGCTTGGTCACGTCACGAGTGCCGCCCTCAATCGAGGCATCGGGTACTCGTTCGTTCCACGTCCGCAGAGTGCCAATCTGAATCTCATCGTCATCGCCTAACCTCTCAGTAAGCTTCAACCACGCATCCCACATGTACTTCGGCACGCGCGCGAGATAGAGGGTTTCGAAGGTGTTGCTCGCAGTCTTGTCGTAGAACTCGAGGTCGCCAGCGTCCTCAAAGAGCTCGTCCTCCTCCATGGCCATTGGAGGCGGCATGACCTTTTCATCCTCTGGGTCGGGTTTAATAAATTTTGAGTCCGCCATGGTGCGTGCCGCGCGCAGTATTAGGAGTGTCGGGCTCAAGAGTGCGCGAGGCGAGACAAAAGGTTGATGATTGCTGGAAAACAGGTAGCACTTTGGGTGTGACGAAATGCAACAAGCAGAAGGCGCCGCAAAGACTATTGGCTGGCTGTCAAAAGGCTGTGGGCCCGGGCGTCGCTGGTTCCACAGATCCCTTTAAGTGTGTTAAAGGTCCAAGTGAGGTAAAGGGCCCACTTTTCTGCGATACCTAGGCGCTACCTCTTTGATGGCAGAGTCAGCTGCGATAGTGAGATGTAGCTTGTTGTAAATAAAGATATCACGTACATACCTAGGTACCTAGGTACTTTTATTATCATATTATTCCTTAGTGGGCTTTTGTGGCTTTTAATAAAATCATTTTAATTGGCCAAGATCCTGGCTCAGTACGCAAAATGGACTCAAAGGAATGGATTTGACCCCACTGTTTGACGCCGGTGGAGCTATTGGTCGCTGTGGGTTTTTACGCAGCAAAGGCTATAGCGCAGGGGGGCCAGTAACGTCCAGTTCACTGTTCAGCCGTAACTGCTTCCGTGGCCCAAGTACCTGAGTGGTATAAAACCAACGTCCAGCGCATCGTCATCCTTAGCCTGGATTCATCGCCCTGCCTACAGCTGCCACTCGTCATGTGCAAGGCACAATGGCTACGACGCCTCGACGTAATAAGTCGTCTCAGGAACTCTAGAACTGGCACGAAAAAGATATGATGGTGAGACTTTTTTTTTTCAATCTTTGATATGCGAGAGGACCATCTGTGCTGAAATCGCCCAGCCCACCCCCCTCTCTTCCCTCGGCAGACAATGAAACATCGTGCATCTGCAACAACATCGCCTCGCCTCGCCGTGTCACTCCTCCAGCGATACCAATATTACCACTACATTTAACGCACCAAGAGGCCAAAACACATAAACCGTCGATATGCCTGTCAAGTCGTTGTCTGAGCTTGCTACAGCGGCTTGCCTGAAGAACCTCAAGGAGCTAGGCAGTATAGGAGACTACCTGCCCTACGAGGCGGTCCGCCACCTTTTTCTCAAGATTGAAAGCGCCCATCAGCTTCGACAGATTGAGCTCAGCTCCCCACAGATCCAGGGGCATACAGGCGAGATATGGTTGAAGCTCATTGAAAAGGACTTTCCTCTTGAATACAAGGCCAAGGCATACAAACCGCAGAATCCGGACAAGTGGTATCGAGTGTGGGAAAAGTACAAAAGGGACCACGACGCGGCACTTGAGGAGAGCGAAAACAAGTTGAAGAATGCACTAGCCGGCCTGAGGCAGGACAAGGAGAAGAACACGAGCCGAATCATTGAGCGCAAGCTACTGCCAAAGTCAGTCAAGCTGGGAGGAGGCAAGAAGCCTTTCAGTGGGCCACGCGAGGCACACTCTAACTATCTGTCGTTCAACTCTGGCAGTCGAACCAAGACGGTCAATGGAGCGAGTGTGATGCGCAAAGTCCGTCGTGAGGTGAAGGAAATCGCAACGATTCACGGCGCGCTCTCGAGGCCTATCCGAGCACCAACCCAACGCTTGCAGATGAGGAAAGCGCCTGAATTCATGGTCAACGACTATCGACGGGCTGCTCAACCCCAGTACCGCTCATCTGCCCTATCTCCTGAACCGCCATCTGCTGTAGCAGAACATGAGGAGCGAGCCACATTCATTTCGGATTCAGAGGAGGACGAGGAGAGCAACGGTGACCTGTTTGATGACGAGGTGGCCAAGATGCCACCCAAGCCGGCCAAGAAATTTGTTGCCCAATCTGCCGCCACGTCGCTTCTGAAAAGGCGACCAAACACGTCACAAGCGACTTCGTCACCTTCTACTACTATCAAACGCGTGTCTGCCTCAAACGCTGCATCCAGTCCGGTCAAGAATACGTCAAGTCTGACGAACAAGTTCAATCGCTCAGCAGGCAAGTCGCCTCCAGCATCGTCACCAAAACCTCAGTCACGGGCAGCCACAAACCATGAGAACAACTCTAGTAATGAGTCTAAGGCTTCGCCTCCGCTGCCTGCGGCGTCTGGGTCATCTCTGCCACCACATGCCGAGTCAGTTGCTCCTCGAGTGATGCCGCGAAAGCGCAAAGCTGTGGACGTCTTCATGAGACGCAAAAAAAGATGAAGCATATGAAAGGGTGGGGTTGGCTACGATGCAGCTGTGTATGATTAATGGTTATGGACTCGGCTAGAACTCGGGTTGCACTGAGCTTGTATTGGCATGAATGAGAAAAAGCGCATCTGAGTGGATTTGGGCACGCATTTGTTGTTATTATTAATCAGTTGGGGCTTTCAGACGTAATAAACACTCGTACAAAGAGAAATGAAGTCGTAATACATCACTACACCGCTTGACTGGGTCCAGTGATTTTGGTTTGTAAATATATATATATATATATATATTTATGTTCGCTTCGTCATGTAGACAATAGTCTAGTTCCATATCATGGTAGCAGGCCTCCCGTCCCGGCTTGGGCGCAAGTCGTACTGGCAGTCGTCTTCCACCCTCATCTGTGGCCGCTCGTCCGTCCATCTATGCATTTCGTTTCGCACCTCCTCTCAGAGCAAGCACCAAGTGCAACGTATCGCCAGCGACAAGGTTGTAGTCGGCAGCCGTCTTGTCATCGGTCCTGCGCATATCGATTAGCCATGCCTCAGCAGTTCTCTTTGTCATCGACGCTGGCAACGCCCTACATTTGCTTTCCACCGTGAATAAGACGCTGCTGAACGGGAGGAATGCCCTCCTTCTCTTCGACCTTTTCCTTGATTTGCGAAACCTATTCCATATTTGTCAGGCTCGTTTGTTCCGTTGGTCGGAGGCGTGGCTTTGGAGGTGAGAACTGCCGTTACATGAAACGAGTCAATGTCGTACCTTGTAGTCGCTCTCAATGTCCAGCTCAATCTCCTTGCCGGTCAGGGTCCGCACTCTTGCAAATATTAGCTTGGGAGCTTGGAAGTTGACGTTGACTGGTAGCTTACTTGATCAGCATGATGACGGTGAGGGGGGTTCTGTGGCGAGCACGAGGCACAGGATACGAGCAGACTTAAAGAGGGGGGCTTGGTAGCCTTGCTGCGTGAATAAGGAGCTTGTTGGATGGGCGCGGTGCCTGCAAGGCTGGTGATGATGGCAAAGCAGAGTGCTCAAGTGGGTGGTTTGGCTGGTTGACGGTTGACGGGCGGTTATGCGGGGCAGTTGGTAGTGGCGTGTAATAAAGGGTCAAGTCTGAATTTATTTGGTTCGCTGGCCAAGCAGGGACTTGCACCTTGCACAACGCCATCACCCTTTTCAGCATTTACTCACAATCGAGCCTCCCAAATCATTTAATATGCTTTATCGTGCACAATGCAAGTCTATAAACAGTCTACATCGGTGGTTTGCTCCATACACAAAACGAAATCGTTCATGGATCTACACGCCTAGCTCTTCTCCAGCTGCTCAATCACCTCATCCCATCCATCATTGCCCGAAAACAAAGGGACCTTGACACCACAGTTTGTTCCCTTCTTTGGCATCGTCCCATCCACAACATACAAGCGAATAGCCTTGGCCGTACACAGCGAGGCTTGCATTAAACTATCATGCTACGAACTTTGGCTTGTGCTAAACGCCTGGCACAAGGGCAACTTGCCCCATATGAATCGTGCTGCAACAGCACACTCCCCTTGAACGTCTCGCTGACATTCCTTGCGGAAACCAGAGGTGTGGCGGGATCATTTGTATTGTCGATAGTCAACACGGGACTCTTGGACTTCACGTTAAAGTCGCCCATGTAGCGCTCCTTGGCTGGTAGTGTCCAGTGAGCGCATTTCGCAAGAACAGTGTCGGCATAGTCTCCAAAGAAGCGGCTCTTCTTGCAACGATCTCCGAGCACAAGAAGCACCTGAGTCAAGTTTGTCGTGCGGACTCGGACGTCGCTACACTTGATGCCGAACTGCGCTTCTTGATCTGCTTTGGCCGATGCCTCGGCGCTAGTCGTTTGTGTGAGACGGGGCACGCAGTGCTGTAGGCCGGGATCCATGCTCTGGCCAGTCATGAGTGCTTTAATGCACTTTGCTGTGTATTGCCATATGGAAGGTGTGTATAGCTGCCGGAATATCACGGCGGACATGAAGCTGTAGTTGATGAGGAGTCCGCCGCCTGGATAGCCCGGTACCGGAACGCCAATGGGTTCAGACTCGAGTTTCTGGAAAAGTTGATAGATGGACTCCTCAAGTTGAGCGGCTGTCTGGTTTTTTGCGAGCACACCCGCCTCGGGGTTGGCAATACAGCCTTTGACGGAACCCTTCATGACATTATCACTGTCAGAAAAAAGTTCCGTCTCCCTGTGCCGTATTAGCATGCTAGCATCTTTTGTATTATGTGCGTGTGAGAACATGCCTGTTCTCGTAATACTCAAAAGGGTTAGCAACGCCATCTGGGATAATTTTGCCAACCTTGTCGGGGAACATAGCCACGGCGGTTGAGCCAAGCAGTGAGCCGTACGAGACGCGCTAGAATCGGAGCATGCCGTCTTCACCCAGAGCGTCTACAATCTCCATCATATCGCGAACCGCAAAGGCAGTTCCAATGAGATTCCCCGTTTTGTTCTGAGGGGCATGGCAGTCGGAGGCGAAGAAACTAGCTCTCTCCCAGACGAAGCCCAGGGCGACATTGGACGCGTTGCCTGCGAGGGCTTGGTTTGATGCAGTGCGGAGGAGATCATTAGTAAAACAGAAAATGGCAGTGTTTTCCCGGTTCCTCTGTGGCCTGTCAGATTTGTTTATTATATATTGGTGCTACGTAAAACTTACCTTGGAACAATGTTGATAAGGTGGTGGCCACGGAAGGTTACACTAACACTGTCAGCGAATAGATGCAAGTAACCATACAAGTCTCAACATACGCCTGCATCCTCCTGGCAAAGTACGTAAAGTCCTCAACACCATCGGCACCACCTCCTCTCAAAGTTAAGCAAGATGCTCTTTGTACTTTTGCTATTTTACTTCGCTGGGGCTCGTTGCAGCTGTAGCTGAAGAGTAACATTGCCCGTTTTGTTCGTGTAATCAAGAGGCACTGTCAGTGTAATGCATCCCAGAGGGACTGTAGCATTGGCAATCTCGCAAGAGACCATTCCAGACGGTTTTGTTGTGACCTGGTGAGGGTGCTAGCTTGAGCCGCCGAGGGTAGGGGCAGTGAGGGTAGAAGACGCATTGCATCATGAATGGTGTGCTATATCTGAATGAATTTGGCCCCTTTAAAATTTCTCTGGCAGTCGGTTCTCTATATATATATTTATACATATAATTTCATAGTATCCCACCTTATTTGGTTGTTTACTTTGGACATTGCATGCAGATCGACACTTGGCGGCTTACACTCAGCCTGATGACTGCACACCTGTAGGCCGTCGTCGCATGATGTCGGGGCCGCCGCTACCAGTCTAACGGCGGGGATCCACTCGGCGGCATCGACTACCAAATTAGGAAACACGGCGCGGCGCAAGTGTTGGCTACGCCCACGGGCCGCCTTCGATCTGACGTCCGGTCCAGTTGTATGATGTACAAGCCCGGGTTGCAGTTGTGACTTGTGCGCAGTTGCACGGTTGGTAGTGTCCACACTTGGGTGCCTGGTTCCCGCGCTGTGAAACCAAAATAATGACTGTATATTTGGCTATTGGGGACCAGGGGTGTATTCTATGTTACGCTACAGCTCGTCTGCCAGGCCAAGTGAGTGCATTGCCCTCAGGTAGGCTCGATATAATCCGAGTGGGCCATCTATGCTGCAGAGAGCCGCGTAGGCTGTTGTTGGGCAAGCCGTGACGCAGATGCGCTGAGTATCACCATGTCATGCGGCGATGTGCGGAACGGCATTACTCCGCCGTGTCCCGCGCCGGGATTCCGATGCCCGAGATGATTCACAAGCCGAGCAATTCCCAGTCTGTTTTGCCCTCTCCTATGAGCTGGTATCAATATGACGACGAATTCGACTACCGCCACTTCATCATTGGCTGACATGTGTCAAACAAGTCACGGTTTGATCTTGGACTCAACCTTACAGATATGGTCTCGCTCCAGCCGTCACGGCGGCATATATTTCCAGATTCGGAGTAGACGAACCTGCCTGGGTCAATGGGTTTCCATGGCAGACATGATCACGGCGAGGCTGTGGCGATATGCATCTCGGACGAGGCGTCAATCGCATTCAGGCGAACCAATTCATGCCCAGTCACCAAGATTCCACTCACCGTTTTATCATTCCCCATCTCCAACACAGCCTCTCAGCCCCCTTCACCACGTCTACAAGTCCACCAACATGAGTCCGCAGAATACATGCCCAGCCATCACCATCACCAAGCCCAACAGCAAGAGCAAGAGAAAACCAGCAGCGCTGCACGCGCGCCCCATCAGCTTCCCACTCACAGACACCGAGTCAGACGGCGGCATATCGACACCATGGATCCCCGTAGCTGCCAAGATTCACTCTAGCCTCTGAAGCGACACGCCCGAGATCCAAGACCAGGCAGACAGCCTCATCTCCGCGTATACCGAGGACCTAGTCTTTGTTACGACGCCCATCTTGCTGTATGTGAGCCCGCTCCAAGAATCCGGTGACTATGCCTCTAACGAACACGTTTCCATGCCATGCGGAACTTCTGAACGTCTTCCACAGCCGCAAGATAACCAACCAACATAAAGCTCCTATTCCGGCTGGACCTGAACTCCAAGGTTGCACAAAACGGCCAAGAGGCCTTTGGTCAGTATAAGCGCGAGACAGAGTAGTACTGGCGCGTGTTTATGGACTTAGGGATGCCGGTTGTGGACGGGTACACGGCGCCGCGATGGATAAGGGATATCGAGAGGGACACGGGGTTGGAGCCGTGTGTGATGGTGAGGATGCACGGCCGAAGACAGACGTTTTTAAAAATTTCCTGGACAAGCCCATACCGGTGTCCGGGATTGAGAGTATTTTGAGGGCCGAGAAGGAGAAGGAGCTGCGCCGGGTTCGCCATGCTAGGTATGTCTAGGTCAAGAGTCAAGACAGTTGGCATGCGATGATGGCACATGGCATTGGGCGGCGAGATTTGAAACTAGTCGAAGACATATTAGCCCCCTACGGAGATTTAAACTATAGTACAGTTCCGTTTTCTTATTTTTAAGACATTCGGTGGAGATATTTCCCTTCTGGCATTTGCAATGTCGTCTTCAACCCGCCATGAGTGACAAGAAAAAAAGGGGGGATTTGGCTATTTCTTCTCTTCGCCCTCAAATACATTCAACCCCAAACCATCCGCATCAAGCATTAGCCTGTTCTTTGAACCGGACTCCTGCAGCTGCTGCGCAATCAAACGGGCATTCTCGATCTTCTTGAGCTCCACGTAGGCCTTGCTCTTCTTGATGGCTTCGCCAATGAGCTCAGCGGAGCGAGCTTCACCCTGCGCCTTGACAACCATGGCCTGCTTCTCCTGTCTAGCCTTGTCTACAACAAAGGCGGCTCGCTGCGCTTCCTGCTGGGCGACTTGCTTGGCTTCGACGGCGGCGGTGAATTCGGGAGAAAAGGCGAGGTGCTACAAAGGTGTCAGTCAGCGTCTTGGACTTTGCTCTCGCGAAGCCGGCCTTAAAGAGGAAAGAGGAGAGCAAATAAGAGACAACTTGCCGTGAGGGACACATCGTCGAGGAGAATGTTGAATCGGGCAGCTCGCTTGGACAAGTTTTCTCGCACCAGCCTGGCCACCATCTCTCGCTGCGTAATGAGCTGACTGGCATTGAACTGAGCGACCACGCTCTTCAGTACCTCGTTCACAATCGAAGGCAGCACACGGTCGTCATAATCGGCTCCGAGGGTCCTGTAAATCTGCGGCAGGGCCTCGACCTGTGGTCTCGACAGCACACGGCAGGTAATGTTGACCATTTGCAGATCCTTGGTGCCCGTCAGGGAGGCGACGTTTCTAGGCTTTGCTCGCACATCGTATACAATGGGCGTTTCGAACCAGGGAATGTTGATGTGAGTACCTGGGCAATTTCCATTAGCTTCCGTTTCCACAGCCGTATCCGAGACAGCTCCTCCCGGGACAGTGGTCCTACCTTCGTTGTAAATCTCCTTGCTCACTCCGCTTATCCTCCTGTACTTGATGGCGCGATGGCCGCCGTCCACGTTGAAAAGCGAGTTCGACAATACCCAGGCACCGCCGGCCAGCAAAACACCCCCAATCAATGCACCACCAGCTCCTCGGGGAACTTGGGGCGGCCCGCCGCCAGGTCTGCCGCCGTATCCGCCGCGCGACTGCATCTGGCGCAGACGGCGCATGGCCTCTTCTTGCCAGTTATTCTGTCCGGACATGATTGATGAGGCTGATGGACCGTTGTTGTTTCGAGCCGTGAGGAATTGGCCAACAAGCTGCAAAAAAGTTGATGGTGGTCGTCACACGAGGTATGCCTGGGTCTGCCAGAGCTTGTAGAACTGGGGAAACTTGCTGACTGATCCGAAATTTTGGCGGCCCGTCAGGCGCTAGTACAGATCGGGAGGCTTCAACATGAACACGGAGAAAGGACCACCCTACACGAAGTTGCCAATCATACTTTTGACCGACAGCATCCCTGGATGTTGTCATTCTATCCTATTCCTTGCTTCTTTATGCTGGCATCCTCTTAACCTGATTCTTCCATCATTTTGAACTTGTTCGGGAACTCAGGCACGCTCCGATTGCATGCACCAAAATTTGACAAGCTTCATGTTGCAAGGACTCACTTAGATAGACTTCGATTTACGGACGATAGAAATCGCAGACCAGCCTCGTCTGGCACCGCCGATGACTGCACAACCTTTTGAAAAAGAGTACGCCTCGATTGTGCAGCATCCCTGCTCACGCTCTGCCAATTGCACGTTACATTCTAAAACTTATTCACGCAGAGACCAAATAACGAGGGAAAACGCTTAGCGGGTATCAAGAAGCAAACAAATTCTCACTGCGCAAATGCAATCTGGATCACATCGTGGCACCTCTTGGGTTTCCGCGCATACCCGTTGAGCATTCGAAAACCAGCCTTGCAGCTCCTCCCCTCCTCCATCACTGCGTGCACTCCGTCCAGACATTTGCCAGCTTCCCTCATCGCCGCTCCCGTCGTCACAGTATCAGCCAGGCGCATCTCACCCCCGACTTTTTCCATCTCACATCGGAGGAGCCATCGTTCCCAGTTCCATCCGCCAACGATGCTGCAGACATTGGCAATATTGTCACTGCTGCCCATGACCATGGCATCCATCTGACACACTTTCCCGCTCCTGATCGAGACGTCGTCCTTTAATGGTGGTGTTGGTGGCATGCTCATCTTCCTCTTGGCACCCATGGGGAGGCACACCCAAGCGCGGCGGACGTCATAAAATCCTGCGCGAGCCAGTCGGCCGAGCCACATCTTTGTTGGGCTTGGATCGTAACCGAGCGTCTTGAGTGTGAAGCCAAACTCTACACTCTTGGCACGACCAAGCGGCCCGGCATTGATGATATCCGAGTCCATGACGGAAAACTCCAAGTAGCCACCCGGTTTCAGCACCCGCATGCACTCGTGGAGGCAGCTCTCCCACTCATCCTCGCCGTTTTCGCCGACAAACTTGAGAATTCCATGAAGTTCGCGAGCAGAAATCAAGTCAAATTGGCCATCTGCGAATGGAAGCTTGGAAAGACGCTTTACCGCAACCTGGCGATGATTGGGAGGTCCGCGAATGTTGGAGTTTGAGAGCTGGCGAATGGCCTTGGTCGTCACGGTGTAAACCTTGGCGTTTGGATACTGAAGCGCACAGTGCCATGCCCAATCGCATGTTGACTGCCCACCAAGATCAAGAATCCTAGCGCGGTCGCGACCAGCGCTGTCTCTGCCTGGAGCAGCTATATGCGAAAGTCGAGCCAATCTTTTCGTCACTGGTGCCGTGATGAGGCGACCGCCGTTGAGGAATTTGAGGGCAGCCACATGCCAGGCTGGGATGGTCATTTGATTCATGGCCTCCAGCTCCTTCTCCCTGCGCAGCTTGTCAGGGTCGTCAGTCAGGATGTCGTCGCCTCGAGCAACGTTGGCGCTGAGTCGCTTCTTGGCTGACTGAGGAACGACGCTGAGCTGATACTTGCCTAGGAGCTGGTTGCGATGAGTCTCGCGCAATGCAGTGCGCTGAGCCTGGACTGCCTCGAAGCGAGAAAGCTGTTGAACAAATACATCTTGAAGGCGCGTGCGTACAATGTAGTCCTGGAAGGCTCGGTAGTATGCTGATTCCTGTCGCAGCAAACCGGAAGGCAGACGCTTGGGTTCCAGGGTTGTTGGAATGACATTGGAGAACCTAACAACCTTTTTCTTGATTTCTGCTCCTTGCTCGGGCTCAGATTTCGGCTTGACTTTCTCGTCCTCCTTGTCATCCTCCTCTTCAGGTGACTCTTTAATACTTTTGAGAACAGCATTGTTGTCGGGCTCTTCGTCCACGCCCTTGAGGTAAGCCCTCTGTGCCATTAGCCACAGCTCCGTGCGATCCAAGTTGGACAAGGCTTCTTGTTGCTGCTTTCTGGCATAGTCAGGATCGTAGTCGACGACAATCTCAACTGGCGCCTCCTCAACAATCTTGGCAGCAGTCTCCCCAGAATCGTTGGAATCCTGATGTGAAATCACGAGCCTAGCGGTAGGCATGCCCTCTGTCATATCGTCATCATCTTGAACTTGAATGACCTGCTCAACAGGTTCTGATGATAGGCCGACGGCCCTATAGAATGCCTCTGCAGAATCGGGACGCTTTGGCAATGGGGGAACAGAAGAATCATCAACATTCCAGGGACATCGGTAAAATTGCTCAGCAGTGGTTGAGGTCGGCGGCGGCATGTCCACTGGTGACTTGCTGGGCAGATGCCAAGTATTTCTGGTTCGAGGAGACAGTCCAGAAAAGAACCCGCCAGGAGAGGGAATACTCAGTGTTGTTAAGCTGGCAAGAGATTGTCGGGTGGGAGTTGGCGAATGGATTCTATCCTGAGCCGCCCGAGGTGCGAAGCTGGTTACCAAGCGCAAAGGTTGCTGTTGCATCTCAGTGACTGGGCGCATGGAAACGTCGAGTACCTGCACCGGGCGTTCGAACAACTCTTGCCCCTCTCCCTCGTCTCCCCCAGACAGAGCCTGTAGTGTGGCGAGCGCGCCGGGTTGAAGGTGGACGCCGGCCCATGCCTCTTCTGTTTTGTGTTCGTCGTTTCCAATCACAGGTGTTGCTGGTGCACTCAATGCGGCGAGCTGCTCGGACGACAGGCTGCCGTCGAGAGACGGCGGCGCGGAAATGGTTGGCACTTCGAGCGCTTGCTGCTTCCCGATAAAGTTCATCTGAGCCGGAGACATGGGCAGCTTTGCCAATGGAGTCAGCGGCACTGGCGATGTGATTTTCTTGAGTTCCTCGACTGCAGACCAAGACTCTTCGGGTTCATCTCGATTTGCTGGGATTTGAAGACGAGTGAGCTGTTTCGATAATGACTGGTGATGGTTTGTGGCTCGGCCAACAGACGATCGCTTATAGCGCCGCGACATGTCATCCTCATCTTCCTCCTCGGACACATCATAGAGGTCCTCAAATTCAGTGTTCTCAGTGCCGATGCTGGCTCGATTCCACATGTTTGACGAAGTTGTAGGAGAAATACCATCTCCTGATACCGTGGACGGCGACGACGGAAGGATGGGAGCGGCAAGATAGTGAACTCCCTTTGGAGTGGGGAAATGATCGCTCATAGGTGACAACCAGGCCTCAATCTTTAGATGTGAAGCATCACCGCGTCTCCGTTGTTCGTTCACCCCTGTATTCTGAACATGGCCATCATCGCAATCTTCTTCTATTATGGGATTAAGTCGTCTCTTTGGCCTTCGACCCAGCGAAGGCTCATGAGACTGGGAACCACTCGGTGGCAAATGGAGAGTGTTAGCCATTTCTTCCCTTTTTTTTTCTGGTTTTGTTCCTTTATCAAGGGTTCCGTTATGCCCAGCTAACGGTTCGCGTCTTGGGCCAGGCCGACCTATTACCAACTCGTCTGTAATGGGATACCAAAAGAGAAATTGTAAATTATCGTAATGGTGAATATCAACGACCGGCGTCGAAAGTTGGAAGAAGCGGGGAAACGATAGGTTGCCTCGATCAACGAAGCGTCTACTGACTCTACAACAAACAAACTCCAATACAGAAAGGAAACGGGTGCAAGCGAAGATAATGTGAAGGGAAGAAATCCGGCCAACCCAGTTGGCCAGGGAATGCGAATCCTTAAAGGAACTCGTCCATCGACTTTGACCGAGCGGCTACGAGACATGAATGCAGATATTAGTGGCTAGCAAAGACGAACTGGGCGGGGCAATGCAGCACGGGCTGCAGTTGCGTTCGGCTGTCAAAAGAGAAAGTGACCATGACCGCATCGGCGCGTCGAGGGCAGCATCTCGTCGTGGTTGTGGGAATTAAGACGGTGACGATGCCATCCCAACGCCCGGCACGGGACTGCCATCGAGCCACTAGCCCAACTAAACATCCAATCAACGAAGCTGGGGTGAATGTCTAATTACGGATTGCAGGGGAACATTGGGGGGCTTGGCCAGCCAAACAATATGCAGGCGCGCGCGCGAAGCGGTGATGTCTTTGGGAGCTGATTGGGCTCGTGGCTGCGGGGGGACGGTGAATATGGTGGCCCATCTGATCCTCGGCGCTTAGCACTGCTTCTTGGCCCCCAATCAATCCATCATTGGAGTGTGATGCATCCTGCCGAACAAGGTCTCGACGGGCGGTAGGCTTTTACGACCAGAGATTTTGACATCCAAAAAAACTGCAGGGACAGTATGAACATGATACAAGTGCGACGAGATTTGGCCGAAGTGGTGGCCATATGCACATAAAAGTTGACAGCAGTGATGAGTACCTAGGTAGGCAATCGGTAATTGAGCGATGACAGAAGGCCTGCGATGAGCAAAACAGGTCAGCCGGAGGTCAAGATGTGTAACGGGTGACTGGAAGTGAAATTTGTGCCTCAGGCTTGGAAGCATGAGCAAGCTTGTGAACTGCCAGCTGGTGACGGCTGGTGACAGCTAGTGCCGAGCCCCTCCATCGGCCAACTTACCTCTGGCAATTTTACCCCGCCAGATGCGCTACGAGAGCTCGAGATTTCACAAGAGCTCAAGCGCCTTCAACTCCAATTCACAAAAGGTTTGCAGTCATGGCAGACGTAGAACAGCCAGACGTCTCAGCCGAGCCTCAGGCCAGACATGTAACATACTGCGGTGGTAAGTTCCTTCCCATGTTGTCGTAACGTCGATGCATGCATGATTCACTGCTGACCAGACGTCATCAGTTTGTACACTGCCACCAGAGGTGCGTAACCGTCCAACTAACTCCTTTTATCGTGCCTTGTTCCTCCGATAATAGAAACACCCAAATACGACTGGTGCGTTCTAACAATATCTAAGATAGTACTGTGAATATGGAGGAACCGTAAAAAAGTGCCAAGAATGGCTGGAAAAGAACAACAAGGAATTGTATGACAGAATCTGGTCAGCCGGTCAGTATGCAATGTTTCCCGCAGTGGTGACCAAATACCTGACGCGTATTTTTGGACAGAGGCGTTAGAAGCTGCAACCGCATCCTTATCCGTCGAAGCGCAAAAGAGAGCGGCCAAAGACGCACAGAAGAAGACTGCAAAGGCCGAGGCCGCCGAGGCGAAGCAGGCCGATAAGATAGCCAACAGCGTGGTTACCATTAAGCGCATTGAGCGGAATAAGAAGAAATTTGTCACAGGCGGTCATTGGACTGGAGGCGTTTGGTCTGGAACTGAAAAAGGTGTGCTCTTCAAAGGTGTCCTGATGTGGTCGGTGCTAATAATATCAGGTGGCCAAAGATCTCGGCAAAAAGTTCGCCACTGGCTCGTCAGTGACCAAGATCCCCAGTGGGGGCGAAGAAATCGTGGTGCAGGGCGATGTTAGCGACGAGTTGGAGGAGTTCATCTTGGAGAAGTACAAGGAGATACCCGCGGACAACATCGAGCTTGTGGATGACAAGAAGAAGAAGAAGGGCAGCGACATAATTTTGCCAAGTAACATTTCGCATGGTCTGATTGACTATGAACCTTGGCCTTTGCATTACATCCCCCCAATTAACGCCAGTGCAATGTCCCAAATTGAACCCGTATCCAATCCCAATTTACGCCAAGTGTTAACGCCCGTGTCAAAGTTCCAGAAAAAAAGTAGGACAAGACATCGATTTTCGTTAAGCCTCATACCAGCGAACTAACCTCGCTTGCGCAACACCCTACCACTCGCGGCTGTTGTGGCTGTGGGTGCCGCTGCTTTTGCCGCTGCTCTCTTCGTCGTAGCACCGGTAACCCCCTTTCGAATAGTTCCCATGACAGTGGTACGCGTGACTGCTCGTGCAGCCTTTTTGGACGTGGTCGGTTTTCTGACTACAGTTCCGGCACTTCCCTCACTGGTGTCACTCGTCTCACTAGGACGACGGCCAGTTCGGGTTACCGGCCGAGAAACAGGTGCTCTTGAGGCTGTGGCAGTCGCAGGACGTCGTGTCTTTGCAGCAGTTGTTGACGTGGAGCTTGCTTCTGAAGTCGTAGTGACCTTTCTGGCCCCTCTAGTACGCGTAGCCTTGGCCTTTTCCACCATGCTGGAGAGAACACTCGTGGCGGCGGCACGCGAGGCGGCGGTGGATTTCAACGGAGAGCCGGGTCGAGGGATTTGCGGCTTCGCCGGAGAAGCAGGCCGATCTCGATTTGCAAGGCGAGAGTTGGATGTAGTCGGGGACAGGATCTGGTTTGGCCTAACACGCCCCGTCTCTGTTCTAGTTCGCTTCTTCGCGCCATCCCTGTTTTCAACGTCGTTTTCCTTGTCTCCTGCAATCTCATTGCTGAGCAAATATTAGCATGTTGTACTGTATTATTTATTTGGCCTCACGTCGAGTGTTATTACCTCATGCCCTTATAGCGGCGGCCTACAGCTTGGTTGCGAGCTGGCAGCGTCCTCTGTGGGCTCGACCGAGGTGTGTCTTTGGCGGGCACTGGAGGCCTGGAAACGACCCGGCCCTGATCCCGTTGGGAGCATTTCAAAAGCAAGTCACCCATTGTCAACTTTCGCAGAGACATGGGGATTCTGTTTATCCGTATTTCAATTCGTGATCGTAGTCCCTGTGCTTGAAGCTGGTATTGGGCGCGAAGCCGTCTGGCGCGTTCAGTGACTAGCAACTCAGTACACATGCCAAGTATCCAACAAATTTTGGGAGATAACTACCCTCTAGTTGAAGATTATCAATCAACGCCTGTTTCTGCAGAGCGCTAATTCCCATCCTGCGCTTCTTGATTGGGCTTTTATCGTGAGGCGTTGATGGGCTTTTGATGGGCACTTTGGTGTCTGTAGCTGCGCCTTGCCTCCTTGGGGCGGTGGATTGGTCGGATACCCTCTTCTTATTTCTGACGGGAGCCATTTTTTCGTCGCCAGAGCTGTTGAATTATCTCAAGGTTTGTATTTTGGTGCAGATTGCGAGATCATTGGCTTGAGGTGAGGTGTCGCAGCTTGGGCCATGGCGCGCTGTGACTGGTCAGTGGTGTTGAAGTAAACAAACGGGGATGTGTGTGGCTGCATTATGTCAGCACATTTACGAGGGCGTCGCCATTCAATGAACGGGGGTCCAAGTACCTGAAAATGGCACTCTGCATGCTGACAGGTGAGGTACTGGTACTTGCCAGCAGGCTGAACCGCCTTACGCCTCTAGGATGAGCCACACCTCGTGGAGCTTCTTCCCAGTGCCTCGCTTCTACTACTTCCTCTTCATCATTACCCGTGTGACTCTATAATCGCCACCAAGGAGCTGAACGCCTCTCTCTTTTCCAACATTATTTACACGGTCGCCGTAAATTACGAATTAGCTCCAGATTCCGGTGCAGCAACAAGATGGTTCTTGAGGCGGTGATGGTTGTCGTAGACAACAGCGAGAGCAGCAGAAACGGAGACTACCAGCCGACGAGATTCGATTCACAAGTTGACGCCGTCAATGTTCTTTTCCAGAGTATTACCCAGGGCAACCCTGAGTCTTCAGTTGGCCTGATGAGCATGGGAGGCAAGGGTCCCGAAGTGCTCGTCACTCTCACCACTGAGCAGGGCAAGATATTGGAGGGTCTGCATCGGACAAAGAAGAAGATTGGCGGGTCGTCCCATCTCAAGACTGGCATCCAAGTTGCTACGGTTTGTTTAGATTCATCGTCGTTATTTGTACGTATACACAGCTAATCAATTGATAGCTTGCTCTGAAGCACCGACAAAATCGAGCCCAGCGACAGCGAATAATAGTCTTTATTTGCTCCCCAGTCGAAGAGAGCGACAAGGAGCTGATACCGTTGGCCAGAAAGATGAAGAAGCTCAACATTTCTGTAGATTTCATCCTGTTTGGAGATCTCGACGACGACGGCACGCAGAAGAAGCTGCAGATTTTCAACGATGAGGTCAAGGGCAGCGAGGGTTCGCACTTCGTCGTCATTCCACCTAGTAGTAAGTTGCTGAGCGACCAACTTGTGGCCACCCCGATATTACTTGGCGAGGGTGCTTCAGGATCTGGCGGCGGCGGCGGCGGCGGTATGGGCGGAGGCAACGAGGAGTTTGAATTTGGTTTTGACCCCGCCATGGAACCCGAGCTTGCCCTTGCTTTGCGAATGAGTATGGAGGAGGAGAAGGCCAGGCAAGAAAAGATAGCCCGCGAGGAGGAGGAAGCTGCCAAAAAGGCATCACTTGAGAGTGTCAAGGAAGAGGATGAGTCTGGTCCATCTGGTAGCGGAGACAAAAAGGACGGCGGAGACAAGATGGACACGTCGTAGGAGAGCACCGCATACGGTACACGCAGGCAAGCCTGTGCGGAGTGGCTTCTCCTCGAAGCTGTACAATAGAACTAGAGTCTTAGAGATGAATTTAGGACTGGACTTTGGCGACGCGTACAAGTAGCAGTGCAGGGTTATGAAATCGTTGCAATGGAGGGGACGGAACACACCATTCCTTGACGGACCTCTATTACCGATTATTAATCTCTCTAATGTATGACAGTAATTTCCGATCAAAAATATCACACCGTATAGGCATCTCCAAGGAATAAAACGGATTTTTCATAACATAGTCCGAATACAAGTCGTATATCCTCCTAATCGTAACATCCACATTTGCCTGCGTAGAATCCGTAAACAAGAGGAACTTGGTCCCCGTCATGGTGTTGAAGCACTGCAATCGAAAGTTTTCTGTTTCCAGCACCTCCAGGCCCGAAGAGGGCTCTGGGCGGATTGCCACGCCGTTGGTGCCGGGATGGGGGGTGATGGGCTTAATGGGGTTGAGTCTGGCGGTGATGGCGTGGACACTGTGTATGTGAGCAGCGAAACCCTCAAGAGACTCTCTCCAAGGGGGAGAAATAAGAGCATTGGCAGAAATCAAAATGTGGGAGACGAACCCGTGAAAAGTACCGGCCAGGACCAGGTAATCGTTTGTACTAATCTTGTGCAGACCGCCGTCGTGGAAGGTCTTATTGTAGACTAAGCCACCGGCCTTGTTGATGATGATGAGGGTAAGACAGTCCTAGCACGTGGTTAGAGATGCTCCAAAATGAGAGCATAGACTGGGCGTACATTGTATCGGGCGGCTATTGAGGGCCATCAAACTGTCAATGTCGTGTTTCTGGGCCGTTGTGAGGCTCATCCGCCGAGGCACAAGCATGAACCTCTCGGTGTTGTTGAGTAAGCGACGACGGATAGTGCTCGCGACGGCGTACGGGATTGAGTATTGTCGCCCGGATGAACAAAAACTAAATGATAGTAAAGGTCGGTTGTCTTTGCATCACGTGTCGCTCATGGAGTTGAGCGTCACCCATGTGCAAGTGAGTGTGTGTCGCTTGGGGCCCAGATGATGAGTGAGCAGCTCGCTCCATGTCGACTGTGGGACGTGTCAGGTCTGAGTTTGACTCCCGAGGCCGCTGCAAAGGCAACCAGCAGCCACGCGAGCACCGCCAAAGTGAGGCAGCAGCCCCACTCAATTACCGTCTGTTCTCGTTGCGCAGGCCAAGCTCGACCATTTGGTTGTAGCCGCCCAAGCAAACACACCCCCATCACCCAATCGCCGCCTGCTCAGCCAGCCTCATTGACCAGTGTCAGAAGGGCTGTCCATTCCATCCTTTTTTTTTTGTCTTGTTTCCCGCTCCGTCGCGCAGCATCCCTACGAGCTCCGACCGCAACCCGCCCGTCGCGTACGATCCTGTCCCTCGCGCCGACGTCTCGAGCCTGCGCCTCTGCGTCTGTCGGCAAACCGTCACGAATCAATCGTCGTCGACGCGAGACTACCACATCGTCCCAAGGACGACCGACAATGTCAAACCAGCGGACTTCACGCCCCAAGCCTCCCCCTCCAGGCAACGAAGAAGCTTCAGCGACTTTGAACCTGGGAGAATTCCAAGACGTCGACACCTTGACTCTGTCAGAAGCAGCGCTCGTACTGAACGCGCTGGTTGCCAAGCGCCGAAATGATCGCAAGAACGTCAACGAGACCGAGTACGCTTCACAATACCGAAGCCGTATAGGACTATGAATGAGGCACTAACTGGTTAACCAGGATGCTAAACCAGACGCTCAACTATCTGGATCATTTCGCTCGGTTTACGCAAAAGGAAAACGTGGAAGCCGTCGAACGTCTGTTGAGCGCACATAAGGACCTGGCCAAGTTTGAGAGGGCGCAGCTGGGTACGCGTTTGCCAATTCTTCATGCCTGGTGTGTGATTGCTGACGCCGTGTAGGATCATTGTGCTGCGAAAATGCCGACGAAGCCAAGACCCTTATCCCGTCGCTCGCCGACAAGATCAAGGACGAGGATCTGCAAGATTTGCTCGACGAAATCTCCAAACTACAAAACCGATAATATGGTCGAGAAAGCTCAGGGATGAGTGGTGCTACGGGATTGATTTTGGAACAGGATTGTATTTGGGTTGATTTCCGTTAACGAGAAAAAAAAGAGAGAATCTGGGTTTTTACATTTAGCATTTGTGGCGCTGGGTCAAGATTTGTATTTTCGCAACAGACAAGGAGAAGATGGGACTCGGGAGATGGGTACTTTCATGTAGAACACCCGATAAATTTGACGAATTGAATACATTGGTCACCATGTGGTGGAATGGTATGTTTGTTGGTGATGGAACAGACAAGCAGACCCTCCGGCCAAGGTAAGTCAGCTCTCGTAATGACATGCCCTACAGTCGATGCAATTTTTCTAATCGTTCTCATGCAGTAACATTGTCTATGACCAATTATTAAGATATAGAAAATTCTAAACTAGGCATCAGAAATTACTGCGGCGCCACCAACACGCCACGATATCGCATCTTGCCCTCTCTCAACCTCGCCATCGCATCGACAACGCCATCTTTGGTCAGAGGGAACTTTTCGATCTGTGGCTTGATTCCCTTTTTGGCCGCAAACGCCAACATGGCCTGCTGTGTGCCGGCACTGGCCACGGCAGACCCGATAATCCGGATACCAGTCTTGATCAAGGTTTGAGGTGTGATTTGCATGGGCTCAGTGCTGACGGTCAGGGGATAAATTTGTGCCCTCGGGGCCAGGACGGGATAATATCTACACTGGTTAGCCCAACGCCTGAAGATGGCGGCATCACATGGACGACACTGCGGTACTCACGTGGACAGGTCTGGCAGCACACTGGAAGTAATCAGCAGAATATCGACCTTTTCGATACTCTCAGGCTTGGCCAAGTCAGCCGCCGTGTAAAACTCCGAGGCGCCAAATTTCAACGCCTCCTCCTTCTTGGACGTTGAGCTGGAGAAGACGACGGCCTCCATGCCCATCTTGGAAGCAAACTGGATGGCCAAATGACCGAGACCACCGACGCCGATGATACCAACTCGGTCTCCCGGCCTTGCACCAGACGTGTGCAGGGGACTGAAGACGGTTGCGCCGCCGCACATCAAAGGACCGGCATCCTCGGAGGCGATTGCATCGGGGATCTTGAACAGGGCGGAAACGTCCCACGCGACAGAGGAGCCGAAGCAGCCTTGGTCCTGGTTATCGGAGCCGAAGGACTTGGGAGATGTGCAGTTGCTCGAGGAGCCTGTGGTGTAGGCAGTCAGTATCATGTCGATTTCCCATGCACTTTTGTCGTCTCGGGGGCGCTTTACCAGTCAGGCAAGGCTTGCAGATGCCGCAGAACTTGTGAAACCACCCCATGCCCACGCGATCGCCGATTTTGAAGTTGGACACTTCATTCACGGTAGAGCCTAGCTCGGTGATGACTCCAATTCCCTCATGGCCAAGGCCTTGGTCCGCGTGGAGAAAGTGTTCGTCGGTGCCGCAAACGCCGCAGTGTGAGATTTTGACAATGACCTCGGTGGGACCCGGGTCTCGGTGGCCGATGGCTTCGACAATCTCCCCGGTCTTGGAGCCTTTAAATACAGTGAAGTCGACTCCCATGTTTTCTGTAGGTTATTACAGGAAGCGGTCAGAGGATGGTTGGTTGAGCAACTTTGTAAAATTGGAGTCAAGGTTGGATGGCATTTGGAGCTTGCTGATGGAGAGACGTTGTGAGGGTAGAGAAGTGGTTGGCTCATTAAATAGCCTGAAAGATAGGTCAAATTACATGGGAAAGACCCCCTCTTCTATCTAATACACGGTCCATGTTCCGTTCGTTTTCTGTTCAGTAGCTTATTAAGCCCTTGCTCTGATGCCACTGCTGTGCGTTCCTGGACCCTGTTTTGCCTGGCAACCCGTGTGTAGGTTCAAATGTTGGTAGATGCTGGTGGGGAGGCTTGAAATGATCCACCTTTGACCGCACTCCACTTTGGCCCGCATGTTCCCACCTACCTGGTCAAACTCCGTAGAGCGCCCTGATTCATGTATCCAAAACTAATCAATCATTCGGCGCCACCGGAGATGGGTGGGTGTAAAGATTTAAAACCCCGAAAAAAAAAAAGGAAAAAGAAAAGGAAAAAAGAGGGGGAAGAAAAAAGAAAGAAAATCAAGCCTTGATATTTCTACCATGACGCAAGCACAATAAAGAATGGGATCCCACTTGGTTGATTACAGAGACTGACTGCAATATGTGCTCCCATGCAAATACTTATCGCCGAAATGCTATGCTTTCCCCCTAACGCCGATGCCACAAACAGCTCGCCGGAACAAAGAGACTGAATTTGCCGTCTTCAAACAACCTCTTCCGCTCTGCTCCGCGGACAAACAACCCCATCAACCTGCTCTACGCATCGTTTGCACCCCACAATAGTTAATTAATTGTTCAAACGGCTCATGCACTCTCCTCCGCGTCCTTCTATAAAACTCGGCAAGGTCCTTGTACGTCATGACCTCGTCTCGGTCCGGAGGCTGAAAACCACGCTCTTCACTCGAGTACCACAACCGCGAGTTGGTAGAGATAGGCAGCATGCACATGGCCTGTATCTCTGAGCACTGGCCGTACCTCGACATGGCGTACAGCGTGTACAGCTTGAACGCAATGTAGACTGTCCTCCGGATGCTTTCGGCGACGATCCACGCCGCCCATGTGCGAGGGCCACTGCGTAGCTCCGCGTTGGACAACTGCAGCAGCTTGAGCGCGTAGGAGCGGACCAGGTACTCTTGGCGTTCGGCGAGCATGCGCTCTCCGATCTGGCCGTAGAAGAGGCGGATGATTTGATACAGCACCACGGCCTGCAGCTTGTGCAGCTCCTCTTGCAGGGAGCCCGTCAGGGACGAGCTGAGGAGGGCGTCGACCTCTGAGTCGAGGACGCGGAAGAGCGTTTGGTGGCTGACCTGGTTCACCGACAGGGTGCCGGCGCAGATGCCAAAAGCTGCACGGAGCGGCTGTGGGAGCTTGTTGCCGGTGTAGAGGCCCTTGTGGATGAAGATTGTTTCTGCGCGCTGTGCAAAGTTCTGCGGACAGCCGCGGATCTGGTTGAATACCCAGTTCAATGATGTTGAAGATGCTATCGGCGGTAGCGTGCCCAGGCGGCCGATCCATCGCGGACTGCTGGGCGTCAGGGCCACAGAGCCTGTCGTGTCCGGCGATGAAGCATCGGCATGGCTGGATTTACGCTTCACTTGTCCGGTGGATTGAGTAGCAGCTGGTACGGTGGCAGTGGCATCGACGGCGATGCGCTCCCTGGGCAGCTGCGGTGGATACCTGTATTGGCAGCTCTTGTTGTTGCGCTCACAGCGAGTGCAGATTGGGTATGTGAGGTCACATTTTCGGCGGGCAGCGAAGCAGCTGTCGCACGATTGGCGCCGAATTGACATGTTGACGATTGAGGCATAGGTTGCCCGTCAGCTTTTTCGTGCAAGAATGTTGCGTCCCAGCCGGGATGTAGTAACTTATGGATCAAACGGAAAGTATGGTTCGAGTTGGTGATCGTTGGTAGTTGAATCGGAAGCTGCTGGCTGACAAATAGAATCGCGTGGTGGCGATCTTAGCTTGTGCCATGATTGACAGGCACCGACCGAATTGTAACTAGCTGGATTCCTGATCAGAACCCTGGCCATTGCTAACTTCGTGTTATTCCCGGTGTAAGCCAGCATCCAACTCCACACAAGATACTGTGAGCCCCGATTTGGCTTCACGTCAAGTCGAGCCAAGTCAAGTCATGCGGATGCTTTACAGGTTCTTGGGGAATCAAATTGGTCTTTGTTATTGTTTGATTTTCCCTGCATTTCCCGTTCTGTGCTATATATTCTGTCGAGTGAACCAACAATGCCATAGAGCCTAGTTTTAGTCAACCACCAATTCTCCCATAGGCACGCACCCTGGCTTTTACATTCCTTGCTCGTCAGCTTCTGCCATTGATCTGTACTGATTCCACTGATTCACATATTGCACGCGGCCCTGGGAGGAGCCCGAAGCGAGAGTGGCTCTAGGGTCGGTATCGGCTGAAGTAACGGGACTCACGACACCCAACGGCGATACCGCAGGACCTGGAACTTCCAAGATGCTAATGGCGGGCAATTCGACGGGAGCAATGCCCGTGCCGTCCATTTCAAAAGCCTCGCTGTTTGGAGGATCCGGGCCGTGAGGTTGATCGATTCGCCCTGCCTGGTCAGCAAAATTCCTCTCCTGCACTCTCTGATAAGATGCGAAACATAACTCACCTCCGAAAGGAGCAAATGGATCGGCGGCTCCCTCCATGCCGGTTGTATGTGGCGTCACCTTTTCGTACCCGTCGACTCGCGAGCCTCCAGTCGCATCCTCATCATTTACGCCTGAGCTTTGTCGCTCCCGTTTCCTTCGTTTTGACACCACCCAGATTATTACCACAAGAGCCAGAATAACTGCACCGCCAGCCGCTATTCCAGCAATAGCGCCTGGAGTCACCCCGACTTCATTACTGGACTCTCCATCTGGGTTCGTCGTCTGGCCGGGCTCGTTGCAGTCAGAGCAGGTGGTTCCCGGTGCTGTGCCAGTGCTCGTTTCGGGGATTGACGTCGTGGATGGCGGTGGTGCTTCGGAAAAGACGACTGTGTGCTTTGTGATGGTAACTATAGACGAATTTGGGATTGTATGAGTGATTCCGGAATCGGTTTTTGTTTCGCTCGGTGATGGGGAGGCTTTGGTTGTTCCATTAGGCTCGTCGGGCTCAAGGGTCTCGGTTTTTGGAGGACTGCCTATTCGGAGAGCCCTTGTTTGATGAAGTTGATGATTCAAGTGGGGGATTTTCGTCGTCGTCCCGTTTTAGTAGACCGTCAGGACAGTCGGGCAGCAAGCATGGATCTGTGGAGCAACATCCTTCAAATTTGTCGCTGCCACAGGCATAGAGATATGATCCCATTGAATATGGGGATTTGGCACCCCTATTTGTCGGTTGGTTTTGCATGAGCCTAAGTGTCAACTTGTAGGGGTTGAGCAGAGGAGACGCAGACTGGTGCAGGCAGAGGGGGCGCGAGAGCAGAAGCAAGTTCGCGTATTAAGTATTGTGCAGTGTGATCATCACTGAGCAGTTAGGTAAAGCCGGCTTCTGTGAGAAGCTCTGGCTGAATCTCTCCGCAGAAATATTGAAAGGACAAACGCAT
This sequence comes from Metarhizium acridum, assembly GCF_019434415.1. Classification (NCBI taxonomy): domain Eukaryota; kingdom Fungi; phylum Ascomycota; class Sordariomycetes; order Hypocreales; family Clavicipitaceae; genus Metarhizium; species Metarhizium acridum. The sequence continues at coordinate 2,376,180 of NW_027094016.1, read as the reverse complement.
TGAAGAGTGGTGGGAACCGGCTGCCGGCTGGTTGCAGGTGAACGACCGGCTGGCAGTTACACGAGCAGCCAGTTGCCAGACTTTTTCTCTCACAAGGTGATTCCACAGAATTTTCGGCTCGCCAGTACTGAGATCCCATTGATTCAGAGTTGTCTAGTGAATTTTGGCGTTTCATGGCTTGTGGCTGTGGCCGAGGGGCCTTCGTGAGGTTGAACTCGAAGCTTGTGTTTCTGTTGGGATTTGAAAACAAAATTGCTCCTGTAAACCTGACTGCTATGTATCAAGGCAATTTTGCAGCATATTCCGCCTCATTCTCGATTTTGTCGTTGGACTAGATGCCTATAGTTCGAGCTTCATGCCATACTTGTCCGGGAACTCGTCGCCAGGCCTCATCGCGTGTCTGTGTCAGTGGGAGGGCAAACTCTGAAGAGAGGATGCCCGTGTTACGTTGAGTGCGTACGAGACGAGACCTCTTGTGGGCATGAATTCAGTGGGTGGATTGCTACTTTGAGGAAAGACATCTGGATGCGCTCCTCAACAAATCCCAACGGATACCACATTCGACAATAGCTGCTTGCTACGCGAAGCATCGATGCAAAAGCTGGCCGCCCCGCCCAGCCATCCTTTTCTCGAACCATCTCTTGATAAGGCGGAGAGTCAGAGTCCGACGACCTGTCTAGGGCTTGTCAAAGAGGCGCTTTAGCTTTGGATACATCATGTGGAGAAGCGACCACATGGACTGTTGATACAACTGCTTCGCAACTTGCCAGCTCGTTAGGAAAAAAAATCCGCCGGGCTGATCATACAAAGACCACATTCGTGAGATGGAAAGTGATGATGGCTTCCACATAGGTCTTTCTCGGTTCAAACAATTCATTATCAGTGTTTTGAAGAGGATATATCACGAGAGGCTAGCTGCCAGGTCACACCAGTAGAGGGTAGTACTGCTCGTCCTCGCCTCCCAGAAAGACGCCAACATTGACTGAACACGTTTTTGAAAGAGGAGAGAAAACATTGCAATCGATGACAAGGTCCGTAGGTATCTTGTCCTCCCCAACTCATCCGGGATTTCTGTACAAGCCACGATTAGGGGTAGATCCACGCACCGCGGAGCACGTCCTGTAATCTTGTGCGTCATCTGGATTTGTGACAGAATACTGGATGCCATTGCAGACGCTGCCAAATCCTCGATGCCGTATGGATAACGCAACCGGTGAATTACAAGCAACGCGGCAGTCTGCATGGTACTGGCCTGGCAGATCATGTGCGAAACCTCTGTGGCCGTAAACTCGCTCATCCGCCTGTCGTGTATTGAAGGCTGCCACCTCCTTATTTCTTCCTCGAGGCGGTTCAAGGTCTTGTCTTTATCAACTGGGTCTCCATGGGCCATCTCCGCAGAGATTTTGCAGATATGAAACAGGTACGGCAGAATATTTGCGCTCAATCCGATATACCGGCTGACGTACGATTCTGCCTGGTCTTGGGGCAGCTCGACGAGCAGGGTTGGCATCCTTGCGCACATCAAACACTCTGCTATCTCATTCAAAGAGATGGCTATCAGCAGGTCGGGATCGACTAGTTGCTTCCCGGCCTCATAATAGGGCTTGACCAGGCTTAGAATATGGTTGCATATTGGGAGCACATGCGTACCACCGAGCTTCAGAGCAAACGTGACCAGCGAGACGCCAAGGGCTAAGCATGGCTGGACGTGGTGCTCTACTCTGACGTCTAGAGAGCGCAGAGTCATAATGGCAGACGAGGCTCTCTTGTAGCACGTATCCAGCCAGGGATAGTGCGGCGATGTGGAAGGGTCGCGTAATCCCCATATCATGGCCAAGGCTATGTAGGCGTCTTCTACTGTAGATCGAGACATGTCATACTGGGACGCAAGCGTGTCTCGGTGCCTGCGACAGAAGCTGGGGCCTATAACGAATTCATCCAGATAGCCATCGCTGGTAAGAAGTTTGTTGACGTGCCATAGCTCCTCCTGGGAAATGCTCGAACCGGCGGAGCAAAGGCTACGGAGAGCGATGCGGGTTGCGGAATCGACCGTTGAACTTGTTGCGCTGCTTGCCCTTGGCTCTGTCTTAGCCAAGGTCCTGCTCTGAAGCCAACACTGAGACGGCCTCCCTAAACCATGCGGCTTTGGTGGGCGACCAGCTCGTTTGTGAGGCCGATTGCTTCGACAGTCGAGGTCGAGGCGGCTGCAACGACGGCATGGGCATGTCTCTGACGGGATGGGTCGCTCGCAGCGCTCCTTGAGGATGTGGCAGCGATCGCAGGATCGAGGGGGGTTTGGTTCACCCAACATTGGAGCACAGGACGATCTGGAATACGTTTCTGGAAGACGGCGAATGAAGGCAACGACATCGACCTTGGAGGCTTAGACACCAAGTGAAACGTGTTGCGGAGAAGACCCAGTATTGCCCGTCGACTCCGACTGAAGCAGTTCTTCAAGTGTCTTGAGACAACCAGACATTGAAGAGAATGTGACCAGACAGAAGTCTGGTCTAATCAACTACAGTTCCGAATTAATGACAAGGGGGTGGTTGGCTGGTTGATGGGCCGTATCCATTTTTGCTAGGTGTCAACCGTCAGTCATGAGGGGACTTGACTTAGCAAATGTCCAGCATCTGTCGAGTGCTTTAACCTGCACCATCTCGCTCAGGCATTTGCATCTCTTGCAACGACAAAGCCGTCCTTCACTTGCAGGCACTTGTCCACGACTCAGAAATATACAGGCACTTCTCGTCGGTCATTTTCGAGGTAGAGACCTGACCACAACACGGAATCTCCTTTCAGGTCCAGAGGATTATCTCTTGTTGACACGCACTGTCAGAGTCAAGAATTCCCTGGGTTGACGTCAAAACTCACAAGACGGAACAACCTGGCCTGGCTGCAGGTCTAGTCTTTCCGCAGCATCTGACTCCGTGACTCGTCCAAACGGGATGCTACACGCGGGACACTGTAGCACGAAGCCAGTCAGCAAGGTCATGGACCGGATGCGTTTGTTATCGGCGACAACGACAACATCAGCAAAAAGACGACGAATCACGTCCAGGAGATCCATGAGCACAGTGTAGGGCGGCAGCGTGAACTCGTCATGCTCAATCGCTGTGGTACGACCCCCCGGCCCAATGACTGCATCAGTTTCATACTTTTGCCAGAGCCTGCACCAGTCACTAATCAATTCTCGTCTTTTAAGGTTCAACCCGGATAGCTGCTTGAGGCCTGGGGTTACGCAAATCTGAGACGAACTCCTGTGGAGCTTTACCCATCTCTTGGTCAATTTGATGCGGGAGGGAACCGGTGGCTCGCCCGCAGCTTTTACAATTCCATCGGCGGTTTCGTCCAACGCAAACAGGGCAAAGGCCACCTGTAGCGCTTCAGAGATGCGACACTCGTCGGACTGCAGTTCAACCACTTCGTGCCCGCTTGCCTGGAGCAGACGCGAAGCCTCCGCAATTGTTCTCCGCACCGGAGGGTGCAAAGGATATGTCGAATCTTCAGGAAGCAGCCCAAACCGCAATTTACGTCCGAAGGGTCCCCGGATATCTCTCCAGTTGACATCCAGTGCGGAATCATCATTTAATGCAGGCTTTGCCGGTAGCACGGCTTTAACGAAAAGAGTGAGAGCCTTCGTATCGTTTGCGAGGGTTCCAGCACCAGGTAAAATTTGCGCCAGCCCTTCGTCTGCGCATCCCTGCTGTCCACCGTTTGGAATTCGAGAAGCCGTCGGACGAAAGCCGCACGTTCCACAGCAGAGTGCAGAAACACTAATAGACCCTGTCATGAGAACTTTGTCAAGCATCTTCTTTGCAGACATTCCTAATCAAAAAAGCCGAGAAAATAACATCCCCTCCGCCGAGGGGTTGGGTTGGTTGGTTTAGGCGTCACATACCCGCAGGATCAGTTCCAACACCGATGGGAGCGCCGCGCATGGCAATCAGAGCGCCCTCGCCTCCGCGGGATCCTCCGGCACTGAGACTAGTAGTCCAAGGATAAGCGTTCTGCCAAAGACAAAGTAGCGTGAATCTGGAGTCTGTGAAGGAACATATTAGACGGGGAAGCACCGAAATGGCTTGGGGTTTTGCTAACCAACGTACCATCATCGTCTGAGGAACATGGGTTTTGCAATACAGCACGGCTCCGAGGGCAAGTAGGATATCAACAAGTGCCGAATTAGACTCGGCTCTATGGTCTAGATAGGCCGTAAGGCCCAGTGTCGACGCCATACCAGCAATCTGAAATGAATCCTTGAGGCTTATAAGAAGGCCGTGGAGAGGACCAACCAGTAGCCCTTTCTCCCTTTATCTGTCTAGGTACCGTGCTCGTTCTAACGCTCGATGGAAGAAAATCTCGGTAAGGCAGTTCGTCTGCTCGTGTTACTAAGCCTTGGCTACGAACCGGTAGAAATAAGTCTGCGCAGCGATTGAGAGGCTCCCACTTACAAGCTGATGAGCCACCGCAGCCCGTTTACAGAAGGAGACTGTCACCTCTTCAGCAGTTAACTGGCCTGATGCGAGTGCTTCCAGCAGACTAGTAACATCGCTTGATTCTGTAATCTGCACCTCGTCGGTCAAAATTCCAGATTGGCGCGATGAAATTAAGCTCCAGGAGATTATTTTTAGATTTCTCCAACGGTGTTTTGAGGCCACCCTGGAGATTTTGATGGAGCCTCCATGCCTCTGGAATAGCCTCGTTACGCTGCTGACGCTTCTTGATCGCCCCGGCTTCCCAGGGGTAAGTGGGTAAGCTTTCATCGGTGACAGTCATGTTCGCAGATGTTTTTTTTTTCGGCGTTGGACGAGAAGAAAGGGCAGGAATGTGAAGGAGTCGGAAAAGTCTTGCGATAGGGTTCTCTCTCAGACTTTTTATATGTGACGGTATGGGAGTACAGGCTGCCGAGACGAAGGACCCAACTACCTCGGTGAAGCAGACCGGTGGTTCGTGGAATTTCGGCAAGGATCAGCATTAACCTAACCACTTTCTGGAGTCTTCTCACACTCAAGGCAGGGGTGGTACAATCCCAAGGCAGCATACAATTGCTGGAGTCTAACCTGTGGGTTTGTCTCTTTTCAGCAAGAACAAGTTTTTTTTTTTTTTTTTTTTTTTTTTTTTTGGCTCAAAAACAACTGAAATTGCCTTCCGGTGATCAGCCTTGCCAGGTCCTATAGCTCTTCTACCAGCACATCACACCGTCTTCCACACTCTGGTTGGACATGTGCAATGTTCCAATCGGCCTAACGGATAACTACAAGGCTGACAAGCATGCTGACTTTAATTCAGGTAGCGTTGTCGGCCACCGACGTTGAAGCCCCAAATGCAAGAATAATCAAAGAACCATGGATTTCATCTGCGTGGAGAGTCCGAGAGGTGCGGGGTCACAAGGGGCCTGGTAACTTCCCGGTTCACCTGTAGCACTTATTGGCCACTGCCAGAGGATACGACCAATACATTATCAAGCAGTGTCCATATCCATCCAATATTGATTGGATTTATGGAGATGCTGCTGTCCGGGAAGCAGAATTCTCCACCCGCGACCCCTTGAAGTGGAAGGTTGGCTTACAAAGTAGTTTTTCGTTACTGGCCGCTGGGTTCCGTCTTACAAGGACCTCTGAATCAAGATCGATTCAAGTTTTAGGTACCAGATTTCTCGCTGCTCTCCGGTTGATTCCTGACCATCCTTAGGCCTCAAGGCAGTCGAAGGGGTACATAACAGACGGCCTGATAGTGCAGCATTTTACTTTGATTCTGCTACTACTGAGGGATTTTTGCACGAAATGACCAACCCGACGGTCTTCCAAGGTCGAGTCCTCGTCGACGGTGCGGATCTCGAAGGTTCCAGCGCTCGGAACACTTACATCATTACGGACAACTAACGAATCATTCTTGTAGGAAGTAAAGGTGACGCGGCCGTATAGCGCGCCATGCCGGACGACGCGGAGATTGTGAGTTTGAACAAATGGTGTCATCGTACCGGGCTTCATCGGTGGCCGCGTCCATCCTCATGTTTGGCTTCTCTGAGCAAAAGCTCAACTTGACGGGCTGCACCTCTTTAAAACAAATTCGTCATGCTATCGCCGAGTATTCTAGCAAAAAGCCTGGACTTACACCGGATTGAGCTTTGAATAGCTTCAATTCTTCACGGGCGTCTTAGCAATCGAATGTGTGTGCTGGGAAAATTGAATTAGCGACCCATTTACATTGAATGACAATATTTACAATCTATCTGGTTCAACACGCCGGCTCCAAAATGGTGCTCATATCCAAGATGAAAGAAGTTTGTACAGAGTTCATATCCATGGATGGAATCGGGAACCCAATAGGCCTGTTGGCAGAGATCGTCGTCGACCCCATTGTGTGGTCGTTTATGGCAAAAGTTGCTACAAATAAGGCAAAACAAGCGGCCTTGGATGAAGCCTTTCAATTTTTACATCTCGGCCGGATGTACAGGTGTTATCGATGCCTGGGGAGCCATTGAACTGCGCCGACGGACGATGGGAATCATATTCCCCATTGGTGCCTATTGGTTTATACCATCCAACCGTGGCATTATAGGGCCGGAACAAATGTGGAGGTGGCCAGTTCCATGCACCGCTGCTGGCAGGTTTCGAAATCGCTCGGCTTTGCATATGAATGTGTTCGACGGTATCATGTATCTCTTAATTTAAGGTATATGATTGGGTTAGTATCCTTGCTCGCTACAAAATCGGCACGTTCGAACACTCAAAGGGATGAAACGCTACGCATCGTCGTTGAGAATGCGATCAGCGTTGGAATGCAGTGCGCCATAACACATGGCACCGGGCAGGTCGCCATTACCAGTATCATCGACATGATTGCTGCGGCGAAGGACCCATATGAGACACACATCGCATAGAGCAACTGGAGCTTGCAAGCCAGGATGACTCCAAGCGTCTCGGCGCTCTGGGCATCACTGCTTCCATCCAGCCCGTACATCGCGGTCCCATAGTTATTAAGGGACACTCGCAGCTGATATCGTCACAAGATTGGGAGCACGCCTTCTTTCTCTATCAAGAGCTCCTAGACGGCAATGCCTGCGTCGCCGTCGGGACCGACTCTCCCACGGCAAAGCACCAAGCGTTCCCCAAATTTTACAACCCTACAACAAGACCATCTGCCCTAAATCTCGCTGAACCTGCGCACAAGTTGTCAAACATGCTGTGCAGGAAGGGGCTGGGGGGGTTGTTTGAGTTAAAAGTTGAACGTTTGATGGCCCTGGACGGTGGACCCTTGTTTCAACCTCAGAATCCATCGCTGTATTTATCTTGGGAGATCTCATATAATATTCAACAACATGAGCGCTGTTCTCACGGATCATTTTACGCTCAATTTGGTTGCCCATCATGATGTTGGGCCTCAGATCGAATATTCCTCGCGAGTTCTAACTTGTAACGCCGTCGCGGTTGAGGGGGGTGGGTCCGGAAGAAGAGCATGAAGCATTCCGAGGACCATGAATGAATCCTCAATACAGATCCCTGTGGATCACTGCCGACTTCCCCAGGTTACTTAGCTTGGCAAACTTGGGACACGGCAGAGCGGCGACGAATTACTTCTTTGGCCCCGCACAGCCATCCAATATTCATCATACCAAGGGCGCCACTTTACTCGCTTCGGTAATGCTGGACAGCATCGTAAGCTGTGGGTGGCTGCAAGGCTATCCGTTTCAAGATAGTACAGCCATGCCCAGAGATAGCCAATCTTTCACAAGATAATGGCTGGCGTCCACGGGGCCGGGGGTCCCCCTCCCTTCCCGCAAAGAGGTGATAAGGTAACAAATTAATCTCACCTGGGTCTATTGGTGCGGTTCCCAGATTTCCGACTTCCGAATAGGAGAAGCCGTGGCTGGGGAAAGATAGTGGAAATACGGAGTACCCCAAGTTTTGGTCGTCAAGGGCGAAACGTGGAGTGCTAGGAAGAGAGCACCAGACGCAGATATAAGTGCACAGTCGATGCAAACTTGAACTTCACCCGCCGTTGACCGGATGCCTCTGACATGGAGAGCTGAATTGCGAAGGAACAAGCAGCAACTACCAGTTCCGTCATTTCAGAGTCTCCTCCCTCCTCCAGCATCCTACAAATTCATCACTTTGGTCCGTCTATTCGTCATTGAACCACGCGGCTAGTATCTCGAAGATGAGTCAGTTCCAAGATGGAACGAATCCATCCGGTCACGGCCGGGATGATCCATTCTGGGCCCCTGGAACCGTCAATCTTAACGAATGTATGCGCTCTTGAGTATCCTTCAAGTGTTCCCGCGGGATGCAACGGCGCTAATGGAATAATCTGCAGTGAACGAGTCTGGCACGGGGGTTATTCTTCATCCAATCCCAACCTCTGATCCGAATGATCCTCTGAATTGGTCTACGTGGCGGAAGGCGGTCAATTTTACCATCGTATCCTTCTATGTCCTCATGACTTTTGTTCTGCTCGACATCTCATTCACGGCGTGGGGGGCATATGAAGAAGAGCTAGGCTTCTCCATCGGCGTGTTGAATGCTGGTGCAGCCTTCAACTATTCTGGCTTGGCTGTCGGGTGTTTCATCTTCGTTCCTCTAGTACAGAAGTATGGACGGCGCCCGTTTTATATTCTCAGCACCTCAGTCCAAGTCGCGGCCAGTATCTGGGCCGCCCGGACGCAAACCAAGGCAGATTTTTGGATCAGCAACTTATTTGCCGGGCTCGGGGGCGCTATCAGTGAGTCCATTGTGCAAATTACTATTGCCGACCTTTTCTTCGTCCACCACCACGCCGTCATGAACGGCTGCTATCTTTTTACCGTTGCCACTGGGGCATTCCTCGGCCCAGTGGCCGCAGGATACGTGGTTCAAAGTCAGGGTTGGAGATGGATATGGTGGTGGTGTACGATTCTGCTCGGCGTAGGCCTGGTGTTCATCCTCTTCTTCTTCGAGGAGTCCAAGTACTTACCCGCCATAGAGGGACACGCTGAGTCCCCAAACCCTGCCACTCTTGAAAAACAGCCCGGGCAGTATGGACCAGAGATCACGCCACAGGAGGTGCTGTCCTCTCCTCAAAAGGATATCGGCAAGCCAGTGGAGCGGACAAAATCAAACGTCGTCCTGGATGCCGCAATCCCCATGAAGCCCATAAGTAAACGCCTGGCGCTACTTACCAAAACAGAGGGCTCAATCTATGGCGATATATTACAGCCCTTCAGGCTACTGTTTACCTTTCCCGCTATAGCTTACACGGCTCTAACATATGCTGCAACCCTTGCCATGTTTGCTATTGTTACGTCTGTCCAGGCAACATATCTGCTGGAGCCGCCATACAACTTCACCTCCTCGGGCATAGGTCTTATGAGCGTTGCGCCGTTTATAGGAACCTTTCCTGGCATTTTTGTTGGCGGATATCTGAACGACAAGTCGATTGTATGGCTGTCCAAGAGGAATCATGGGGTTTACGAGCCGGAAATGCGGCTGTGGCTGGCGTTGCCCTCGGCTATCCTCATGCCTTCTAGTCTTCTCATGGTTGGATTGGGCATAGCATATGTAAGCGACCCAAAAGAAGAGAGAGCAGAAAACGGAAACGTTGAGCTGTGCAGGCAAAAATTCTAACGTATTGTCCTCACAGGGAACTCCCTGGCCGTTGATCGCAGTGGGCTTTGGCATCTTGGGCTTCAATTTGGGAGTCACGGGAAGCGTTGCGCTGTCTTATGCTATGGACTGTTATCACGATGTAAGTGGTTGCCATGATTACAGCAGCGGCTCAGCTACCACGTAAACAACCAGGCTGACGGCGACGCAGATTATTGGCAGTGCCATGGTTGGCATCGTCTTCTCACGCAACGTGCTCTCTGTGGTTGTTCTTTTCACACTCACGCCTTGGATCAGTGGAATGGGCCTGAGGAACATGCATATTTTAGTGGCCATCCTTTGTTTTTTCATTTTGCTCATCCCTGCCATGCTGCTCGTATGGGGCAAGAAGGCGAAGAATTGCTTTGGCAAATACGTACATGGCCATGGCACAGAAACAGCCTACTAGTCGCGATTTTTGAGCCCGCAGGATTGCCTACGAATCCTTGGATTGATTGCCTGGATTCCCACAAAGAACCAGATTCCTCTCCATAGAATAGCTCCTAGGTTGACAGTGCTGCCCTGAAGTGCTTCAAGGGGAATGCTTTGCTTCAATGTTGGGATCCTTGCCACGAGCAACTCGCCTCTCATACAATTACGGCAGGCTTCGCCTACGTCTTTCCCCCCCCCTTCATCCCTCGTTACGCTCTAGCTAGGTCTATGCACATTTCAATCGATGCTTGTTTTACGTGGAAGCTCTTGTATAGCCACCGTATTCACCTTTCTTCCACAATGTAACCGTCGCTTGCATTCATGTATTTGAAGTATGGTAAACGAGCTGTATCCTTACGGCCAAGCTGGCTGCGTGGAGGCGAATGGCTATCTTCTGGCTCGGCTCTGCCCGAACGTTGAGCCTGCATCCATCTCACCGCGCCACAGGCGGGAAGAAGCAGTTCTGAGCTCGATTAGCGTCTTGGTGCATGACCTGACCTAATGTATAACATGTGGTCCCCGGACAAAACCCGGTGTGCAGCGTGACGGTAAAATCTCAGCCGGGTTATGGACATGCACTCAATTCAAGGGATGGCTCGCCCCTTTGTCGACGTGGAAGTCTCACCTCTATTAGAGCCCTACTGTCGATGTGCTCGGGATGTAGGGACCTTGATCAAAGTCGGGAAATACAGGAGGCGCTCCTGCTGGTGGATTCTTTGGGAAGATTGTGCGAAACAAGCTGTGATGTGCCTAGTGGATGGTTCGGTACATCACTTGCCGTGTGCTCGAGCCGTTCAAGAGGTTAATGTGAAGGCTGAGTCACAACATTGAACACGGCAAGTCAGAGACCCCTTGGAGGCATCAAGTTACTTAGTGGAATGTCAGAAACTCGCCTGTTTTTCTTGCCGAACGCACTCTAACTATTTACGGTTCGTGGCAGGATGTCTTTGCCCACCGACAAGTATACCCTAATATACCATGACGTATTTAATGTACAGCGCGGTAGCCAGGTACCTGATCTGGTCAAATACATGAGAGGTTCTAGCGTCGTCTATGCAGCCGTGTCTCATGTCCACGACATGGTCTCATTCATAACCCCCCCAGCCCGTGGTATCTCAACATGAAGTAAAAAATGTCATTAATTCAGTCCTCCGCGTGGAGCCAATTAAAATATCCGAGTATTACCCATCTCAATCATTGGCAATATTTGGGAAATTGCAATCCAAAGACAGCGTATTCCCAGAAGCCTAAAGGGACAAAGTTTGCGGACCATCTAAAGATTACACGTCGGGGTACGATTTTCCAGCAAATGGTCAAGAGATCAAGTGGCTTAATGATATGGGCAGCAACCGTCATGTGAGAAGGCTGTGGACAGAAACTTGCCTTCCGTACCTGGGCTGCAAAGAACCACAGTCACAAAGGCCAGAGGAAAGCACAATCTGCAGGCAGGGTCATGAGTGCGCTCTTCTCGACCATTAAAGGTAAATTATATGCATTGTTTCCTCTAGGTGCCAAGGCCGTCAGTGATGACCGCGGCTCTAAATGCTCTTACACCGACCAGAGTGTACAGGCCGCAGGTAGTTGGCACCTTTGCCCCGAACTAGTGTCTACATGCTATCCTGCCATGGAGTTTCGCCAGGTGCGCCTACCGAGGAGGGGGCCTCTTTGAAGCCCACATGGCAGATGTAGCGAAACACTGCGCGGGAAATGGGTCAGAAGAAAATCTGTTGACAATATCGGAAGGTCATGTAAGCCCGATCCAACACATGCCCTTCCGTCGATCGGTCTGGTCCATCAGTAGTGAATTCGAAACTATTTCTCAACTAATGGAGCTGTAGCGAGCCTGTGGCAAACTTAGCTTCTGTATAGGTAGCACCAATTGAACGTGGTCTGGTCCACGTCGAAGGTATCGCGAGCCAAAGAGCGACAGACTCAACTTACTTTTGGGCCGGCCCATGTCTTGTCGTGGCCGCAGAGCCAAATTCAAGGGCTATTGCTGTTACGGCTTTGAGCCCGTTGACACTTGTAGGCTGGTATGCTAGACTGCCGAGCGCTCAAAACAACAGATCGGGCTTCAACGTCGCTAAGCCACGATCCGAGGCGGGCTTCCATGAGGCGTTGAGACTCTTCCTTGGATGGTTTGTTGCGAGTATCCGTTCTGTCAAGTGATAGGCATAAGCCCGGATGAAAATTATTCGAGAGAAATGAGAGACGTCATTACCTGTCTCCGGCACTGAGATTAACACTCATTGAGGCGGCCGGGTCTTGATCCATGTAATCCATGTAAAGGGTTGACTGAGGACGAGGGCCAAGCTGAAAAGATTGTCCAAGGTGAAGCTTGAAGCAAGGAGAGAAGCTGATTGTGCAGTATAATTCTTGGGAACAGCACATGGTGAGAAGGAAGGGTATCACGTATTTATATTCATTCTTGGATGGCAGGCTACGTGTAAGTCGACCTGGGTGAGAGTTTTTGGACACGTCGGCACCATGTACCAGGAAGCACCTTTTTGACCGCATGGGCTTGATATGAAGGCCTTGTCTTCTAGTCGGTAGTCCAAATGAGGCGTCGAGTTCAATAAGACCTGCATTGTTACGACATGGTGAACCTGGTTCGTGGGCAGAACGGCCTCGACAGAAAAACGGCTAAACACGACTACTCTTGGACAGCCATTGCGGGAAACAAGCCGCCTCGTGCATCACGATGCATCACGATCTTCCGGCGGCCATGTTCCGGGAGATCCCCTTTGGGTGTCAATCCAACAGGAAAGCTTGAATGTCACCTCGAGTCCCAGTGCCTGTCGTCGGAATTGGCTACTGAGTCCTGACCAAAGTCACTTGTGATGGCACAGGCCACAAATGCCATGTCGGGTCTGGTTCAATGCTGTGGGGCGAAAAAAAAAAAGAACCAGACGACTTGCAGACAGGAAATGGGGCTCCCAGCGTGGCTTCCTGTCTCGATCATGATTCACGGGACACAATGCCGGAAGGTCCACGTGCAGTCGATTGCATCAGGAGGCATTTGGCATTAAAATGGCATTTTCGACATCCGCGGTCCCACGGCGGCATGGCGGCACGGCTGCATCGTCCACGCACACAACGTTTCCGGCAATGTGGACCGGGCTTTCGTGCAGAGGCGACAAAGGCCAGAGACAACGCCCATCATCCTTGCTCAACTGGCGCGTTTACGCAAAGACGCAAAGGAATAAGAATCTCACGGCAAGCTGACACGGGGGCGTGGCAGAGGTGGAAAGTAAAGGACGTCTACACATGCCAATGCGACTTTGAACGTGGATGTAGGCGGCCAATCAGACAAACCATGGCAAAGTAGCCGGGCCAGCCAGTCCCTTCAGCTGCGCGATTCCGGCGCAGTTTGAATAGGTATCTTGAGACTCCTTGGGCGAGTAGACAAGCGGGAAGGGGTAAGAGGCAAGGGGCGAGAGAGACCAGAGAGACCAGAGAGACGAGAGACCACAGAGAACACGCGGAGGCCGGAGAGGCCAGAGAGTTGAGAGAAGAGACAAGGGAAGCGAGGCTGTGGCGCCTGTGACGAAGCTCAGAGACGACGCTGTGGTACGTTGGGGGGAGCAGCGATTACGTGTGCGCTTGAGAGCAAGTGTAGCCCTTTCAACCAACCCCTGGTCACGGTCGGCAAAATGAATCTGTATGTCATATACAAACCAGCAGGCAGCTACGAAAAAAGCTCAAGCTTGTGCGGTCAGCACCGAGGAACGCGGAACAAAGGGGACCGGGATTTTGCCAAACGTCACCCGTACACATGGAGACCATAGTTCTGTCTGTCCATGTACATGGGGCCAGATTTGAAGTCAACTGATTCTGCGCTTACGGGAGTACATCAGATACCCCGACTTTCCTTTATTTGATCACCAACAGGTCCAAACGCCAAATCATATTGCACAACTAAAAGCCATCCCAGCACTTTGGCTCCAACTTGATGCTTTCTATACACAGATTAAAGCAGAAAGAAAAAAAAAATAAAAACCACCCTGTCACAGCTTGTCTAGTAAGAGCTTGCTGCCTACATTACCAACCGGCGCATCGGGCCTCTTCTTACCCTTCTTTCCTCCCTTGTCCGTCTTCTCCTCTTGAGCATCCTTGGCCGCCTTCTGATCAGGTGTCATTTCTGTGGCGGCTTTTTCCAACACCTGCTTGTTCTTCTTGAGTGTCTTCCTCAACTCGTCAGTGCTGCTAAAGTCGTTGGATTCCAGGAGACCAACAACTACGAATGAGCTTGGTCCCGTGGCCCAGTCAACAATGTAGTCTTTTATAACAGGGTACAGTGTATCCGAAAAGTTGAGCGGGGGGTCCACAGGTATAATCTTTCCGGTCGCTTTGTCGAATCTGCCGCCTTGAATCAGGGACTTCAACATGCGGCCGCCAAAGGGTGTAGCTGAAATATGAGGAATAGCGTTGAGGTCGTCCTGGGCGGGCTGCTCCTTGGGGTCGCCAATAGCCGATTGCGCAATGGCTTCGAGGGCCTTGGTCTTGTCGCCAGTGCCCGAGAGAAGGACGTCGGTGATGAATTGACATCCAAAGGCGGTCGCCGTCAGATCAGCAGCTGTTTGCTCAATGACTGGCATCAGCTGTGGTGAAAGGGCGGCAATGAGCTCCTGTCGTCGAATATCCTCGTCCTTTTTGCTGGTAGTCTTGCGAATCTCGTGGGCTTGCTTCAACACCTCGTGATCAAATGAGTGGCTGGCCGGGAACAGAGACTTGGACAAACCCTCAAAAAGGTAGAGAAGTGTAGTCCGGGCATTGGGGTTGTTGGCCGCCGCGACAATGTTCTGCGCCTGCCTGTCGTCCTTTTCGCCAACCAACTCGGGGAATATCGACTTGGCTGTGAGCTTGGTATCGTCAATGACATCGTACGCTGTCAGGATGACTGTGTGGCCATATGGGTCGCCAGACATGGCAACGAGCGTGTCCGCCGTGTCCTTGTACACCTTGAGGTACTGTTTCCTGTCCTTGGCAGACCCGTACGCCAACAACAAACATGACAATCGCGCACCAGACTTGGTAAAGGCCATGTTTTTGAGCAAGTCGCCAGTCTCATCTCCTTTCACCATTTCGATAAACTCATTAAACTCCTCGGTTCCCGGCTGTGTGGTGAGAAAGTACTGCAACATGGCGTCGTGCAGCATCGTGAAACCCGTCATGCGCTTCTGGACCAGAGAGTTCACCATGTCCAACAAGGTCTTTCTGATGGGTCCCCGTTTGCTGGGTTCCGCCGCAAAAATCTCCTTCAAATCCGCGGTAAGCTTGGTGTCCTTGGTCAACTCCTTGATGCTGAATTCGGGGCCGTACCATTCCCGCAGCAAGGTGGCTCTGTGCTCCTTTGTGGCGACGGTCCGGTAAATGTCGTCCAGAATCCACGAGGCCTCGGGGTGGTGGATGAGCTTGCGGACCTTGCCGTAAAAGTTGGGTATAACCAAATCTCGGATTTCATCGTCGTTGTGAACGAGCAACTTGGCAATCAAGAACTTGGCATACTTGCTCTCGGCAAGCTGCGCGTAGCTCCCCTCAAGCTCTCGTGCAATCTGCCTCCTTTGATCCGGTGTAGCGTACTTTATGGCCGTCTGTACGGCCCGAACGGCGTCGTGTTTGAGAACGAAATCTCGGCATCGGCCGGTAATGATGCCAAACAGCTCCTCCACCAACTTTTGCCGCTCCTCTTTGGGCACGTGGGATTTTCTCCTCAACCGCTCCCAAATCTTCTTGGTGCGCTGCACCTCGTCGGCGAGGGGCTTTGCAGCTTTTCGTTCTTGCGCCAATTGCTTTTGTTTTGCGTGGGATTCGCGTGACGTGAGGCCGGCTGTCACCGCTGTTAGCAAAACGGTGGCACAATTCAACTTCGGCGTCTATTTCTCCTTGTTGGACTCACTGCGATCAAATGTGTCGCCATTGTCACCGGAATGTGTCTTGTTGGACGACTTCTTCTTATCTCCAGCATTCAGCTTGACGCCGCCACCCTCAGAGTCTGAATCCGACAAGTCGTCGCTCGATGCCGACGCTGTCTTGGCAGCCTTGGATTCTTCGAAACGAGCCTTTTTGGAATCAGACCTGCCCTTACCACTGGGCGTGGCCTTTCTCTTTTTCCCCGCGGCAACAGGTTTGGCAGCCATCTTGACGGAGAGCAGCACAGTTGGGTGGCAGTGTAGCGTACTCTCTTAAAAAAAAAAAGCGAGCAGCCTTCGGTGATCATCTTGTATTACTAGTCCACCAAGTTTCCAGATTTTTTTTTTTTTTTTGAGAATCTGCCGAGCGGTCAGCGCTGCGTTAAGCCTGAAAGGGAACCAAATGCAAAAAGCCAACCCCGCTACGGGGAGTGGCTTGCCCCGCCCGCGCATCCAAAAAGCTGTCTGGAATTGAAGCATCGCATCTTGGACAGGCAATTCAACCCCAACTGCACTTGGGCATTGCAATTCGCTGCCAATCCATCGCCATGGGTCGTGAAGATCAAGTTGAAGAGCGCGAAGTGCTCGAGTCTATTTTCCCAGAAGAAATCACAGGTACACTACGCTGTCCACTGGACTGTCGCCTACCAACTAACAAATGATTAGACCTCTCCGAAACCGAGTTCCAAGTGTCCATCACGCTCGACATCCTCGACGAGGAAGACCAAGAAGCGCCCTCGTTTATCCTCCAGGTCCGCTACCCAGATGAATACCCAGACGTCGCCCCCCACCTCGACCTGCTGGCTGCCCAGAATTCTCCATCCCACCAACACTTTAGCATCAGCGACGACCGACAACAACTCCTCGAGACTATCCAGGAAACCATCCAAGAAAATCTCGGCATGGCCATGGTATTCACAATTGTCTCTGCCCTGAAAGAAGCCGCTGAACAACTCATTCAAGATCGCAAGGACTCGGCCGCCAGAGTCCACGAGGAAGCCCTCCTAGCAGCAGAGCGGGAAGAAAACAAGAAATTCCACGGCACACAGGTCACGCCCGAGACGTTCCTCAAGTGGCGCGAGGGATTCCTCAAGGAGATGGAGGAGAAGGAAAGGCTGGAGGAAGAAGAGAGACTGGCCGAGTTGAAAAGGGCCAAGGTTAAGGAACCTATCAAGTTGACAGGGAAACAATTGTGGCAGAGAGGCTTGGCTGGGAATGGAGATGATGAGGAGGGCGATGAGGAAGATGTACCGACGGATGGTGTGGAAAGGCTGGCGGTGGAGGCTTGATGATTGCTATTTCACATGTGGGAGACGTCATGCATTGTTTGGAGTTTTGGAATGACATTGTTTGGGAAGCCATGGATGTAAAATAAAGCCTAGCACGAGAGACGTGAGAATGGGCTGGGTATATCCTTGAAATTTTGACCTGTTTCTTTTTCTATTTCTTCGTTCTCTTTTTTTTTCTTTCTTGAAAAAAAAAAAAGAAAAGTGATTCGTGATTGACGCTCGCAAAGGTCAACAGTTATTCCTTCGCTTTTTAAGTCGCGCAGCAACTACCCAAACGCCGTCTAATGCCCATTTCCCTCCAAATCAGTCGACCGTAGTCGCATCTCGCACGAATTCAACCCTCCATTTCCTCGTCGTCGTCATCCCCTTCACCCTCATCTTCGTCCCCTGACGCCTCCCAGTTATCTTCCTCACCCTCCGGCATCTCACCCAACTCCTTGTTAATCTCCTGGAACAACTCGACGGCATGCTCGCCCAGTCTCTCATCCTCATAGTCCAACATGGCATACAGCTTTAGACACTGCCCCAGCCACTTCCTTGCCGTCGACCACGTCGATCTCCACTCGCTGTTTGCGTCTCCATTCTGCTGACCTTGGCCATCCCTCTGCTTCTCGCCTGCAATGTACAGGCACCACCCGCCCAGGTACCACGCCTCCACACTCTGGTCGTCATCCGTCACCAGTCGCTCCAGCACCTTGAGCGCATCTTCCTCCATTTCCGTCTCCAACAACAACCGCGCAAGACCAATTCTCGTGGGGAACGCGGGGATGCTAGGATGGGCCGGGGGCAAGTCCTGCCACAGCTCCAGACTCCGTTTCAGCGACTGCCTCGCCTCGTCCACGCGCTCCTGCGAAATGCGCACGTTGGCAACGGTCTGCCACGTCTCGGGGGAATCGGGCGCAATCATCATGGCTTCGGTGACAAGCGCCTCGCAGCGCTGCTCGGCGTCCTCCTCCCAAGAGAGATCCGTCATGTACACCTCGGCCACGGCGCACAGAACTCCGCCCAGCTTTTGTTGCTTCTCGTCCAGGCTGGCCTGCTGCTCGGGGGTCCTGCTCGCCAAGCCCGCCAGGTTCTGGATCTGACTGCGCAGGGTCGAAGCGCCCTTCTCGAACCACTTGACGCTGTCCTGGCCGCCGTCTTCGCTCAGCTGCGCGAGGAAGAGGAACTTTTCCGGCCCGCCGCCAACCTTTTCGTCCGCCATGCCATCCTCGTCCAGCTTGACTGCTCGCTCAAAGTAGCTGCGTCCTTCGTCAACCTCGCCTGATTCCACTAGCAGCGTGCCGAGTAAATTGAGCGCGCGGAGCTCGAAGTCGCCCCCGGCGCCGGTTGATTCCAAGGCTTTGGAGGCAAGCGTAATCGCTTCGTCGAGGTTGCCTACCTCAAACTGGGTGTCTGCATCGCTGAGTAGAGAGCCTGGGTTAGACTCCTTTTTGAGTCCTGACCGACTGGGTGCCATTATATAAGCTTCGCTCTTCTATCAGCAGTTAAGTGAGAAGAGGCGGGAAAAAAATAAAATAAGAAGGTGACGATGCGATGGAATGATATTGA
Source organism: Metarhizium acridum (assembly GCF_019434415.1). NCBI lineage: Eukaryota > Fungi > Ascomycota > Sordariomycetes > Hypocreales > Clavicipitaceae > Metarhizium > Metarhizium acridum. The sequence continues at coordinate 2,357,376 of NW_027094016.1, read as the reverse complement.
AGGTCGGTATGCTTGCTGCCCACTCGGCGGCGGCACCTGATAGCTCCAGTGGTCGCATGAAAATTTTGGGCGGGCAGGTCTTATCGATAGCAATGTCATGGCGGGGCAGAGGAACTGCTCGACCCGTTGAGAAGCACGGCACCGCAGAAAAGGGAATAGAGTCACCCTCACGACGAGCCTTGATATTTGAGTCGCGTTTCATAGAACATTCTCCTTTTAGCACCACATTGTCTACCAGAGACAACGTTCCAGTTAGAGGATTCAAAAGTGTCTACAAGTCGCCAGACTATCATCTGCCTTGTCACACCACTCATTAACCGCTCACTCACAGCAGCCCGACATGTTCACCGGCATCGTCGAAGACATCGGAGGTACATCCTTTCCAGCTCAACCTCAATCCCAATCATCACTAACATAGCACATCTCAGTCGTCTCCCACCTCGACGAAAATGACTCCACCGGCGGCACCACCATGACATTCACCATCCCCGCAAACTCACCACTCCTCAAAGACTGCCACGAAGGGGACTCCATCGCTGTCAACGGGTGCTGCCTCACCGTCACATCCTTTACAGCCGACAGCTTCAAAGTTGGCGTGGCCCCCGAAACTCTACGCATCACCAACCTCGGCACTCTTGTTGAAAACAGCCGCGTAAACCTGGAGCGAGCCGTACGAGCCGACACCCGGATGGGCGGCCATTTTGTCCAAGGCCACGTCGACACCACGGCCGAGATTTTGTCCGTGACACCGGATGGCAATGCATTGACTTTTAGATTTCAGCCCAAGAACCGTGACATGCTGCGCTATATCATCTTCAAGGGTTTCATTGCCATTGACGGGACGAGTTTGACTGTTACGAATGTGAATGATGCTGACGGGTGGTGGGAAATCATGCTGATTTCGTACTCGCAGGAGCGTGTGGTTTTGGCGCAGAAAAAGAAGGGCGACACGGTCAATATAGAGGTTGATATGATGGCCAAGTATGCCGAAAAGTCGTTGGCTGGAGTTCTGGGGGCAAACAGCGGCGATGCGCCGATTCCGTTGCTCGAGAAGATGGTACAGCGAATCATTGGCAAGCAGTAGGCAGGCGGCGTGTCAAAGATTAAGGGGTTGATTGTACCACTCATCTAAGGGTATCATGTCGCATGTCTCATCTCAAGAAAGAAAAAAGAAAAAGAAAAGAGACAATATGCCAGCCGGCCAGCGCTACTAGGCATCACCCCAAATTTCAGATATCTTTTGGCTCAACGCCTTGCTGATTTTCTTCCTCCCAACCAAGTGGCCAAGTTGGCTCGACACGAGCTCTCGCTTGCGTTTCTTGCCTGTCTCTCCGGGCCCGCAAGCTTCAAAGGCCTTGACGAAATCATGGGGTGTGCGCCAGCGCTTCTGAATCTCCAGGGCTCGCTCTCCCGTCACTCCCCTGGTTGTCATCAACATTTTTAAAAATACATCTCGCAGCGTCATCATTTCGGATTTGGATGCAAACGAGGAGAACGTCTGATACGTTATGTAATGGCCCACAGACGGCTGAGTCTCTCGCAAATGCTGCATCATGGGCGCGTAATTCTGCGCGGTAATCACCCTAGAAGGAATAACATGCAACGTCTGCTTCTCGTACCTGCGCTTCAGCATGGCGGTTAAACGCGACAAGTACCTGACAGTCTCGTCCATTTTGGAAGTTCGCTTCACAAAATACCCATTGACGACTTGCGTCGAGGCAATGGCAGACTGCACAGCTTCCTCGTACCTTTGGAGAATCTGCGGGTCGATGGTGATGTCTTCAATGATGTAAATGACATTTTGAACGCCACAGCGCCTGAGACGAAACTTTTGTTCGTGAAATCGTCCGTCTTTGATGCTCCCAATCAAGTCGTCAAGGCGCTTTCGTTCCACAATCCAGTCCAGCACCACCTCGTCCCCCTCAGCGCCGAGTCTCTGGAGCAGTGTGGGATCATGACACTTGGCAACCCACTGCGCGTCGCCCACTTCCAGACTTCTCATCAACGGTGTGGCGTCTAGTTTGGCCAGCTCCTCTTGCATATAATCACGATCGGTTTTGGCCCGGACTTCACGCACGTCCAAAACTAAACGAACAGAAAACGAACCAGGGGGCAGTCTGATGGGGTCGAAAGCGGGCAACGAGCCGTCCATGGCATTCTCCTTGGCTGCACTGTCTTGCTCAGCAACAACCTCGATCTCGGCAGACGGCGAGCGGACAGGGCGCACAGAGGTGGCATGATGCAAAGCCGTGTTGCCGTTATCTGCCTTCCATTCGCGGGTTTCTTTTATCCTGTTAGCGACTTCCCATCCCTCGTCGGTCAATGCATAGCGCCGTAAAGGTCTCCCCCTCTCATAGACGAGTTCCTTTTGGACCAATGTCTTCATCGAGTTCCATGCCGTGTAAAACTTGGTCGGGTCGCTTGGTGCGGTGAGGGAAGAATCGCAATGGGGCTGTGAGACTTGAATCAGGTCTGCTTTCGTCATACCCGAGGTGGTGTCATCAGGTTGTGTCGACAGGCCAATCAAGAGTGCATAGGCACCAGAACGAAAAGCCGGAACGTAGGCCTTGGGTTGTCGCGTCTTGCGCTTCTTTGGGGCGGAGCCCTCCTCGGCAGCAGCAGCTTGCTCGTCTCGTCGGGCCCTCTCTGCAGCCTTCCTTACTTGAGGATGCTCTGGCATGGGCAGCTGGTTCTCCTGGCAGTGTTTCTGGAGCTTGTCGGTCAGTCTTTCACACAGCTTTGGGCCAAAGCCCTTCAACTGCTGCAGCTCGGCAGGGTGCTGGAGAACCAGAGGGCATGCTTTGAGAGATTCATAAGCATTTCGATAGGTGGTGAAGCCTTTCGAGTTGCGTTCTCGTGCTGTGTCCAGCCACTCCTTGACCCAGGCGAGGAGCTGCGGATTGGGGCATTCTTCCATTACGTCGAGGCGGCTGGTTGGCGAGATTTAATATCAAGCCATGGACGCGGGAAAGGGCGTCAAAGGTGATTTTAGCTTCCAAAAAAATAAAAGGAAAAGAAGAAAAGGCAAAAGGAACCAAAAGAGGTTGTACAAGCCAGCTTGAGACCACCAAAAAGTTGAGAAAACAGTCGCGTCTCAGAGCTCCCCGTCGCGTCGGCTTGTACACCAGACGAGGCTTCCGGCTGGTCTTGGCGGGAGGAAGCACTAGGGGACACGAAAGCACGTGGCCTGATGGGTCAAGATGTGCCCTGAGGAGGCGTCCACACTTGTGAGGTAGCTGGCCACGCGTTGACACGTCCACTATTATGACGACACCGCATCATGCAAGCTTCCATGTGCGACCCCACGGCCATTGGCGCGGCTCAGTCGAACAGAACGGGCAGGTCACCAGGACGACTTCGAATGTTCAAATTGCCGCGCAGCATCTGGCCAAGGGTCCACTTACCATCACCAGCCTTTACTCCGTCGTCCGTATTGTATTACGGAGCACAATCTGCTCACATATGGATTCTGTGCAGACCAGCTTGCTCGCTGATGCTACCTTCTCCACCTTGTGTTCGGCGGGGTCGGTCGCCTATGATCCCTGTGCCCTGGAGTGCCCTGGAGTGCCATGGAGTCTGGTTTGCCAGTGACCAGTTACAAGTGTCCTTGTTGTCTATGCTTCGCGGTAGGTGGAACTGGGAACGAGGTCATGGGAAAGTCGCAAGACGACACGATGTGAGAGCTGTGGGCTGTGGGTTGTGGGTTGTGGGTTCGCTCGCTCCCATAATGTTACGCTGGGCTGCCTCTGGTGCTTCGTAAAGCCTTGCCTGTTTGGGTATTGCAAGCTCAAGTCCAGATCGAGGATCACTACTAAGTGCAGTGGGAGGCAAGAGGTATTTGGCCAGGTCCAGTACCTGGCTATCGCGCTGTATACTATAATATGCTACAGTATATTAGTGTATACTTCTTGGCATGAAAACACAAACATCTTCTGCTCCAGACTGTAACCGCCCTCCATCCCTCCATGTCCGACGTTGTTGAGCTTATCGAGCTGGCCACCTCTTGTTTCCATCGTGCTGGGATTGTGTTGGTCTTGGGCTTGAGCCCCCGTACTGTCGTTTTAGTAATGAAAAAAGACGGCGTCTCACTTGTGGGCGGAGCTGGCGCTGGCAGATAACATGGACCTCGTCAGATCTCAAATTATACGAACCGGGCTTGTTGACATGTTGACTGAACGCAGTACGGAGTATGGGACTACCCCACCACCAGACAGAAGAAGAAAGAGCAAGCAAGCCACCCCACCTGTCTTAAAAGACGCTTGCATCCTGAATCGCTACTCTTCCATCGTCCTCTTCAGCTTCCCAGGCTGCTCCTAGGACAAGGCCACCCCCCTTTCTTCTCCCGAGGTACGTCTGTCCCCAACAATTGATCGTCCAGCTGCAATGCCTGCTACAAAAGCTCCATCTCGCAGACCTTCGTCAGAGGACAAAAACGGCAACAGCTCCCCTTGGCCAGGCATACCGCAAACCACAACACTCTCTCTTGTTATGAGCTCCAACTAACACGCCGCAGATACGCAGCAGTCATGGACGATAAAATCCTCGAAGCGTCGGCAAAGCACCCCATCATTGCCGGCCACACCTACAAGTATGGCACGGCCGGATTTCGGATGAAGGCTGATTTGTTGACGGGCGTTTCGTTCCGTGTTGGTCTGCTCGCCGGCCTGCGCAGCCGCAAGCTCAATGGCCAAGCCATTGGCGTCATGATCACCGCCAGTCACAACCCTGCTGCCGACAACGGTGTCAAGATTGTCGACCCCATGGGAGAGATGCTTGAGCAGGAGTGGGAGGCCTACGCTACCCGCCTGGTCAACTGCTCTTCCGACAGGGAGCTTCTTGACGCCTACAAGGCCCTCGCTGCCCAGCTCAGGATCGACCTCAACACCCCCGGCCGCGTTGTCTACGGGAGAGATACTCGACCTTCTGGCCACGGCCTAGTCTCTGCCTTGGCCGCCGCCCTGGAAGCTACAGGCACCGAATATACCGACTACAAGATTCTGACGACTCCCCAGCTGCACTACCTGACCCGCTGTGTCAACACCGAAGGCACCCCTAAGGCCTATGGCGAAACTAGCGAGGCTGGCTACTACAAGAAATTCTCCGATGCCTTTGTCCGTGCCTTGCGGGGGAAGAAAGTCCAGGGCCGGCTGACCGTGGACTGTGCCAACGGTGTTGGCGGCCCCAAGCTCTCCGAGATGCTCAAGTTCATCCCCAAGGACAAGACCGGCTTCGACGTCAAGGTGGTCAACGATGATGTCCTGCGGCCCGAGGTTCTCAACCTTGACGTATGTATCAATTCTTGAGTTGCTGCAAGCCGGCTCTGCCATGTTACCGATTGCGACTAGCCCTGCTAATCACTTTGCAGTGTGGCGCCGACTTTGTCAAGACAAAGCAGAGGGCCCCCCAAAACCCCAAGCCCGTGCTCGGAGCTCGTTGTTGCTCCTTTGACGGCGACGCCGACCGTCTGATTTACTACTGGATCGACCCAGACACCGGCTTCTTCATGTTGGACGGTGACCGCATCTCTTCCCTCTGCGCCTCCTTCATCGGTGACCTCATTCGCTCCGCCGGCCTCGAGGATGAGTTACGCATCGGAGTCGTGCAAACTGCCTACGCCAACGGCGCCAGCACCAACTACATTGAGAAGCACTTGCAGCTGCCCGTCGTCTTCACCCCCACCGGCGTCAAGCATCTGCACCACGCGGCATGCCAATTTGACGTGGGCGTCTATTTCGAGGCCAACGGCCACGGAACCGTCGTCTTTTCCCAGGAGGCCATGCGCACCTTCAAGGAAAAAGAACCCCAGTCCCCCGCTCAAAAGGACACGCTCGACACCCTTGCCGCCGTCGGGGACCTGGTCAACCAGACCGTCGGAGACGCCATCTCCGACATGCTCATGGTGGAAGTCGTCCTGGCTCACAAGGGCTGGACCCTCAAGGACTGGGCCATGACCTACACCGACCTGCCCAACCGTCTGGTTCGCGTCGAGGTTGGCAACAAGGATCTCTTCCAGGCGACGGATGCCGAGCGACGCCTCAGCCACCCACCTGGTGCTCAGGATGAGATTGACCAGGTTGTTCAAAAGTACACATCGGCGCGTTCGTTTGCTCGTGCCAGTGGCACTGAAAATGCCTGCCGAGTGTACGCGGAGGCGGCGACTCGTTCCGAGGCAGACGAGCTTGCAAACAAGGTCGCGCAGATTGTCAGGCAATTTGGATCGTAGAGCGTCTAGGGACGACAACGGCGACGAATGACATGATTATGACATGACGAGGGGAGGGAAAGGGTTCCCTAAGGGGGAAAAAAAGGTGTTCGGTGCACACAGCGGGACAGCCTATCTGATGAGAGAAGCAATATTGGCCAAGTAGCCGTAGCATATTTCAAATCGACAGACGCAATTGCTTTTAGTGCAAAATTCGGCTACTTCGAGATGCAGTTATTGTGGAGATTTTATCTTTCTTGTTCCTCTTTACGAGCCGAAGATGGAATTCCGATGCCAAATGCACATCATTGCCACGTCTATCTAAGCCGACTAAACCCGGCGAGCCAAGCCTAATAAAATAGAAAACAGAAATTACGCCGTCCAGCTCCCATCGTCCTCTTCCCGTCTACATGTTCTCGCGTCCCTTTCTTTGGGTCCCCGTCTCATGTATTGAAATTTCCGAGCAGTATGACTCTCAGCTATGCAACTATTGATGATCCCATATCAATTTTTCCCCCCTCTCTCCCATGCTAATTGTACCCGTGAGATTTTCTTCCTCCACCACGTTCATTTGAGTCGTATATGCTTAGCACATGTGGAACGAGCATTGCCCAGAAGATGCTCGGGTAGAGTCCTCCGGCTGGAACTCATACTGGATATCAATGTCCAGATCACGGCGGTTCTTGGCGTTGGGCTTGACCTGCAGATTGCACGAAATCTCCTCGCCGTCCTGGACCGTCAGCACGTCCTTGAAATAAAAGACTGTCTGTTTCCAGTGAGTGTATTTGGTGTGGGGGCCGGTAGAGAAGCGGATGGGCTTGTGGCAGGCGGTGAAGTCGATGTCGAACCACGACACGAGGGCGTGGACGAAGTCGTCGCGCTTGATGGCGAGCTTGAAGGGCGTGGCAAAGGCGAGGTCGGCCACGGTGCAGGTGTAGAGGTCAAGGGTGAGGACGGGCGTGGGGTCGGTGACCACAGTCTTGAGCTCGACGGTGTCGACGAGGGGCTCGGAGAGGGCGGTTTCCTTGAGAGGGGTGTAGTCGAAGCCGTAGACATTGTCCCAGACTAGGTGGTGTTGGTCAGTGCCTGCCGGTGAGCGAGGGGACAGGGGAAAGAATATTCAAGCTTACACCCAATTTTTTCCTCCTTGTAGTCGCCGTCCTTCGATGCCGGCAAAGAAAATGGTGGCCTTGTCGGGAAAGATGAGGCCGTCCTTTTCGAGATAGGTGTCGCGAGCATACAGGACAGTGTCCAACATGCTCTCGTACAACAAGAAATAGCCCATCCACTCAGAGATGATGATGTCGACCTTGGGGTAAGGCATCTCAATCTCCTCCATCTTGCCCTGGATCAGGGTGATCTTGTCAGAGAGACCGTTGACCTTGACAATCTCGCGGGCCTTGAAGATGATGGACGACATGTCGACGCCAATGACGTGCTTGGCGCCGGCCTTGGCAGCGAACCTGGCGCAGCGTGAGTCTCACTGCGGGATATTGGAAGACAAAGATGCGTGCGGTCATTGTGGTACAAAGTGACAGGTGGGAGGAGACACGGGGCGGCGGCTCTGGTCGCAGGGTGAGGCCGGTCAAACATACATGGAGAGAATGGCGGTGCCACAGCCGACATCAAGAACAACCTTGTCCTTGAACAGGTGCTTGTTTTGCATAATAGCATTCATGTAGGATCGAGTGCGGACCTCATCTTTCTACCAGTTTCCAAAGTGTCAGCTACCGCTACATGCTTGTCTGCGACGCACAGGCAGCTTGGGTCGTCGGTTCCTGATGCAGCGTTGGGTTGGGGGGGGGGGGCAGCAAAAAGCTCACCAGCATTTCCTCGTGGATGCCTTTTTGCGCAACGCAAATGTCAGTAATGTACGACTGTACAACAACGAATGGACGGTAAAATCGTACCATGGTGGTCATAGCTGTGAAGATGGATTAGCAATGCGTTTGTTTTTCTCTCTTTTTTTTTTGTTTAATTATTCCTCCTTGCGATTTGTCAACACCGGGGAATAATGGCACACAACCAACCTCTTGAAGTAGTGCTGCTCGCTGTGCTCGAGCGACTTCATGCGCTGCTCGGCAATCTCCACGTCCATCTTGTCGCCAGTCATTGTGGCTGCAAATACCGCTGACAGATGCAAATGAGGGTAAAAACAAGGTATGCAAAGATTCCGAGACGGGGAGTGACGGCACAAAGTGAAAGGGAAGCTGTTGGTAACTTGGGTCGCTGACCGCAAGGAAGAGTCGCACCACAGACGGACGGCTGCAGGTTTTGTCCGGGCAGAAAAATAATTTATCGGGCTACCGCCTTCAATGAACGACTGCCCCGCAAGCGGCCCGCCCACGCCACCTTATCTTATCTAGGCGCTGCCAAACAACATGAGAGGCTGGGCTGAGCAGCAAAGTAGAGAAGCATCAATAGAGGGATCAGTCGCACAGCCCAAATGTCAACCAGCTTGGCAAAAATACCCCCTAAAACCAAGCATACCTGACTTAGTGCCTAGAACACACACGAAGTAGCGTCATATCTGTACGTTTACCTACATCACAAGCACGTCAAAAGGCGTTCCATTGCCATCACGCAAAGCGTCAGCCTCCATGTATTCGACAATCCTCTTGTTTATAGAGTGCATATCTCTCCATTCCGCTCAACGAGCATTCCGCGCACATCCTCTTTTTCTTACGTCATGATCTCTTCTGGAACCAAAAACACGCCCCAACGCCATTATATGCAACCAACAAGAAGCAAACGATATATCCCACAGGAAACGGCATCCCGAAGCCTCCTGGTCGCCCGTGCCACCCCCTTAACCTTACACGAGCAACACGCTGTTGACGCAGCCATCGTTCTCAGGATTGTTGGTCACTTGCGCATATCGACCCCACACAACCTTTCCGCCGGCAGTCACCAAGCCCAGTTCGCTGACGTTGACCTCGATGACGGTACCCTTTGTCAAAACACCCAGCTGGGTGTACAGCGGGTTCTGCGGGTTCTTCTTGACGCCGATGATGGGCAACTGCACCGTGACGCCCAGCTCGGCGTTTGTGCAGTTTGTCCTCTTGTATCTGAGCCCCATCGGCCTAATAAATCTTTCGTACTTTGGGTTCCTTCGCGTGAAGTCCTGTCCGACAAACGTGGGTTTGGTCACCATGCGCTTCCAGCCCTTCTTCTGTATCTTCTTGCCCGTCTTGACCACCTTGAACATTTCCTCCTCGCTGATGCCGCGGACCTTGGGCAGCGGGACGCTAAACTTGGCCGCCTTTTCCGCTCGCTTGTTCTTGATGGAACTGCTGAGGGCCTTGGCCGTCGACGGGTTCGTCCGGTCGAGCAGGTACGAGGGCATGGGGGTTGAGGGCTCCTTCTCGTCGGCAGTCTTGACATTTCTCTCCTCGTGTGCCTTGATAGCCTTCTTCATCTGAATCTTCTCCTTGTGCCGCTTCTGCTGGTGCAGCTTGGCCCGCAGGCCACGCAGATTCTGTGCATCCTGGGAGGCCTTGTGGCCCTCACGGGCGGCTCTCTTTCGGGTTCGTTCTTCGTGATCCAGGCGGCGGCCATGCAGCTTGCGCCACCTCTCCATATACTCGTTCTGAGGCTGCAAATTCGATTAGATGACATCTTTAGAGAGCATGGGAAAAAAACACATACCATATTGACTGTGTTGCCCGATTCTGGGACTTTTGGCCGTGGGTGGTCGAGATGGAGTGTGGAGCCAGGTTGAAATTTCGGCCGACCGCCCAAAAAAAAAAAAACAAGAGGCAGGCAGTTGGCGGAGCCCGGCACAACACTTCTCCGACCAAAGCTCACCTAAACTTTTTGGGTCATGACTTGCCAACGACTGCAGCGTGGGACGAGCCTACAGCTCAAGGCTCCCTTCACCAACAGAGAGACGCCAATTGCAGCATCGCCATGAGCAGAGCGCTCTTCCGCTCCGTCCTGGAGGTCCGGGCGCCAATATCAGCCCCCCGACTCCCGCAGACGCTGGCCCTGCCCGTCCGCAGCCGGGCATTCAACAGCACGCCACCCATCATCGAGCCGACAAACCAACGGCACGTCAACAACGCCCCGAACCCAACAGATGCCCAAGTCCGCCCGCTAGCCTTCAAAAAGAGTCACCCTGCGGCGCCGCCGACCCCTATCCAGGACTCGGTCAAGAACCTGCTCCCCTTCCTCGTCGCCCAGCCGGGCCACTACATCACCGTCCACATCCACGGCTTCCCCTATCTCGTCCAGGAAGGCGACCAGATCCGTCTTCCGTTCCGCATGCCGGGCGTGCTTCCGGGCGACGTACTGCGGTTGAATAGAGCCAGTGTGATCGGCAGTCGCGACTATACCATGAAGGGGGCTCCGCACATCGACGAGCGCGTCTTTGAGTGTCGAGCGACAGTGCTGGGCGTCGAGTCGGAGCCGATGCGCGTCAAAATCAAGAAGAAGCGGAGGCAGAGGAGGAAGAGACAGGCCAAGAGCAAGCATCGGTACACCATATTGCGTATTTCAGAGCTGAACATCAAGACTTTGGAGGACGTCGAGTAGCCAGTGGTCAGGGAAAGGGGAGGGAAGAGTCGCGTGAGCAAATTCTGTATACTGGCATGCATCATGTATCAATACCAGCGAGGCCGCTGGCTGTACAATAATACATTCGTCAAACGTAACCAGCCGCCAACCTTCACCTGTGATGCACATCTCGACACTCGCACAAAACCACACAGATTGGATATCTGGAAAGCTAAAAAATAACAAGTCTCACAAGAGGAGGTGCTGAACGCTACTCTAGACCACACATCCCCCCTCCCCCTTAATAATGAATAAAATAGCCCACGGCCAAACGAAAGACACGAAAAAGACTCCCAAACACCAAGCTATGCCCGCCTGATTTTCCAAGTCTGGTTTTTCAAAAGTAAAGCAAGAAACAAAAAAAAAGGGGGGGAATACACAAAGTCCCCTTTTTCGACATTAAATAAAGAGAATCATGATGAATACACGGCTACATCCTCCCCGCCATTGCCTTTCTGATACTTGTCCAGTACGCTTGTGGCCAGACACTGGCGCCCTCGGACTCGGTGGGCATCCGCTCGCGACATCGGGTGACGACACTCTGGATGATTCTACCAAGCAGCTCCTCGTCAATGGGGAGAGCCTTTTCATTGAACTCGGAGGGGTAGAGGAAGGGGTCAGAGGCATGAAGGAGTTCTTCACATGTAGGGCGCATGTGGAGATCTCGGTTGAGGCAGCGCTTCATGGTGCGCAGCAGCGACGGCGGCACGGGGACGCCTCCGACTGCTCGCGAGGGAAACTCGATGGTGTGGTCCCAGTTGATGATGGCCTGGCACCGGGCCATTTGGTTGGCAATGTGGCCAAACGGCGGGACGCCATAGACCATTTGGTACAGGATGCAGCCCAGGGACCAAATGTCACTTGGTTTGCCGAGTTTCACGAGCTTGGGACGGCCCGGGAGGCGGCCTCCGCGCGGGTTATTGGCGTCCATCAGTGACTCGGGGGACATGTAGCTGGGTGTTCCGACTTGGGTCTCGCGATGGACGTTGACCGTCTCCTCGGTCTGGATGGCGTTGGCAATGCCAAAGTCAATGAGTTTTAAGCGGCCCTGGACAAGGACAAAGTTGGCCGGTTTCAGGTCGGAGTGGACAATTTCGTACTGGTGCACTGATTGCAGACACTCGAGCATCTCTTTCCAGTAGAACCGCACAAAGACAGGATCGAATTTGGCCGTCTCAGAATTCTGTCGAGACGTGAGGAGTTTGTTCAAGTCCAGCTCACCCATCTCCATAAGCTATCAAGTTGTTAGCGAGAGTCGAACGTCAAGGGGCGGGCTTTCCAGTCTGGGACACGTACCAAAGTAAGTACTTGTTTCTCCGAGTTCAATTCGTGATCATACAAGTCGATGACGCGGTCAACACCCTTGAGCTTGCCCAAAAGATCAATCTCGCCTCTGTATCCCTTGATGATGTTGTCGTCGGCATTCTCCAAGGACACTCGCTTGAGAGCAAACATTTTGCCGTTTTCGGCCGTCACCCGATACACCTTGGCACTGCCGCCTCGACCAAGGCACTCCAGCCTGGTGTAGCACTTTCCATTGACCCGCAGCACGTTTCGACGTTGCCTGGCCTGGGTGGTTGTGGCCGCGCCAGCCGTCGACGTAGCCGCCTCCAAGACGGACATCTTGGGCGGCGGTGGGGGAGCAGATTGGTGTGGTGTATTGTTCGCAATGGAGGCCAGAGGTTTCCGCTCGGGAGATGCTGCTTTGGCGCTGCCGAGGTCAACATGCAGCGGCCGGGCAATGGGCTTTTCTACGCCCGGGTCGGCGGCCACCTTGACCGGCCTCTTGAAGGTAATGGGATACTCATTCTCCTGGTCGTTTGTGGACGGAATCTCGATGCGCCTGGGTAGCATCGCTTCCGGCACCGTAATATGGTCATCCCGTCGAGCCTCAAAGTGAACTCCGCGGGATGAGCGCCTTGACGAACCCAGGTCGGGCAACTCGATACCAGGCGCCTGTCTCCTATGACTGGCTCTGGCAGCAGCACTGCCGCTGACAGGGCTTCCCGAGTTGAAGTCCCGGTTCGCCTCGTGGTAGATGGACGATTCGGGCGCCTCGTCTGCTGGCTGGAGGCCATGCTCAGCTTCGTGGCTGGGGACGGCGTGGTCTCCGTCTACATGGCCTTCGCCCTCCTCGTCGCTTTGACGCCGTCTGCCTCTCCTGGCTGGTCCGCTCAAAAAGCTTCCCGAAAGCTTGCCAACTCGCTTGACTCGCATGGAGCTCTGCGGGTTGATATCGTCGGGGCGGCTCCGCGTCGACGGGTATCGCGACGCGCTGCCGTGGCTTCCAGAATCCCGCACCGCGCTCTCGGGTGCTTCCAACTGATCATACTCGGCTTCCAGATGCGATCTGTCGGCCACAGAACGGTCAAATTTGGACCGTCCAGATGAAGGTCCGGAGGAGCCAATCCGACTCCTGTTAGCCGATGAGCCGGTAGCAATTCGCACGACCCGTTCAGGGTGTGACGGGGTGTTGACCTCTGGCTGCGGCTCTGGTTGTGGTTGTGGTTCTGGTTCCTCCTCTGCAGGCTTTTCATGATTGTTGCTTGTCCGGCTAGGTAATGATGCGGCAGCCTTTTGTCCTGTAGAGCGAGACATGGAAGCAGAACGTCTCTTGCCCGGTCCCATCTGGTTCAAGCTATGCGGGTTACTGCCCAGACGTACAACCCTCTTCCTAACGGGGCTAGCCTCTTGATTTTGGCTTGTATCGGCGGCCTTTGCGGGCTTGTCATCCGCAGGCTGCACACTTCCAGATCGTAGATGTCGTCTGTCCTGGGGTCCGGCTCCAACAACACCAGCCGAAGACGAATTGTTGTTCAACGCACTAGTTCGTCGTCTCGTGCGTGGCGGTGAGGCTTCCCTATTGGCAGGTTCCGGGGCGTCATCGTTGAGTAGAGCTTTGGTGAGAGCACTGAGCTTCATAGGCACAGGGATTTCATCCTCTGAGCTGTCGTCGTGGTATTGCTGCTGACGTGGTGATTGACTTGCCGGGGCCACGGCGGCGGCAGTAGCGGTAGCAGCGGCGGCGGCTTGACTCTCGCTTCTGCTAACCATCTGTCGCGAGGCAGGGCGTCTCAAGGCCTGGCGTTGTGAAGTTCTCCGGACAGCACCGGCAGCGGCCATTGGTGTCGGCGATGCGGTCGCCATTGCAGGACGCGTGGGTTGGTAGTGTATGCTGTGACAATGCAACTGGTGATTTCGAAGGTCGAATTGCGGTAAATGGTAGAGAATTCGGGCTTCTTTACGTGTCGGGAGTTCCCATGATACTGATTCGCACACGTATTTCGAAAATGTCGAAAATGTTTTAGTTGATGTTATCGCGTCGGTTGGATTGACAAGAGGGAGGGCGGATGGGAACCTTTGGGTATGATATTTTGAAGGATATGGCAAGTGGCCAATCACAGAGCCGCGGGTTGCCGTGGGCAACCGGTGTCTGGGTGGGGGGCCGTCCGCACAGGCACCCAGGCGCCAGGGCGGTCTGGTCTGGCCAAGAGGTGAGCAATAAGAGGTGAGCAATGGAAAAGATTTGCATTGACGTTTATGCAAAGTTTGATGAGATGGGTTGCAATGACTTGTGTACAGTACTAGCCAGTGCCGAAGCGTCCATCACGACTTGTTCTTCGATGGAAGACAAACGGCAGAGCGTGTAGAGAATCTATCTATACTCCGTACCCCGTCTTGCACTTGCAATCAGAACACCAAGTCAATGTCGTGTCATGAACTACCCAGTAGATAGAGCCATCCAGCTGTCCAACATATTTCGCATCAAACGTAGCCTTCTCCCGTATCGCCTGAATCTGCGCACAACGTCATTTACAGCAGCGAGTACTCCGTACAACCAGTGATGTGACGATAACGTTCCTTTCTCCTGGTCCGTCGGCCCCCGCCAAGTGCCACATCGGGGTCCCCTCCAGGGTCAGCGTCACTTCACACCTCCATCTCCGGCGCTCCGTGGCGCATTCCTTTTTCTCGGTTCCCAACCCCGTCTTCCCTGGGTGTCGGATTTCTTGCCTTCTTGCTTGTCTTTCTTTCTTGCTCCCCTCCCATCGATGCTTTTGCAATGGCGCCCGATAGGAGGCGGCCATGGGGAACCACCCTATCCCTGTGTTCCCTGAGCCTCCTCTTGCTCGTCTTTTGTGGCGTGTCGCACGCTTCGATTGGAGACCGTTCGCCGGCATTCAGGGAGTGCCTCGAGGCATGTCGCCCGTCAACGTCCTCCCCGACGCGTAGCTAACCGATGGTAGGTCTGCAAAGCTGAAAACTGCGGTCCCGGCAAGGACCATACTCCCATTCGTACGTCCTGAAGCCCCGGCTCGGATCACGAAAAAAAAAGAGAAAAAAAAAGACGTACGCCTGCTAACGTGCCAAGGAAAGCCGCCCACCGTCGCCTCCTCCTCTGGAACTGCGCCTCCGAATGTGACTACACGTGCCAGCACATTGTCACGGCCCAACGAGTCGCCGCTCGCGAGCCCATTGTCCAATTCCACGGCAAATGGCCCTTTTACCGGTTTCTCGGGATGCAGGAGCCCTTCTCCGTGCTCTTCTCCCTGGGGAACCTCTATGCGCACTGGCATGGCCTTGCCAAAGTGCGCGCTCGAATCCCAGCGACGTACAGCCTGCGTCCGTTTTACGTGATGCTCGCCCACGTTGGAATCGCCAGCTGGGTCTTTAGCGCCATTTTCCACACGCGCGACTTTCAACTCACGGAAGAATTGGACTACTTTGCCGCAGGTGCAAACGTTCTCTACGGATTGTACTACACGCCCATTCGCATCTTCCGAATCGACCGGCCCTCGCCTCGACGGCGATCCATCCTTCGCGCATGGACGCTGCTGTGCGTAATGTTGTATGTATTCCACGTGGCGTACTTGAAAGGTGTGCGGTGGGACTACACGTATAACATGGCGGCCAATGTCGCAGCTGGGATCGTGCAGAACATCCTGTGGAGTTGGTTCAGTGTTACGAGCTTCAAAAAGTCCGGGAGCCTCTGGTCGATTGTGCCCGGTGTGGTTGTCGCGTGGGTCATGTTTGCCATGAGTATGGAGCTGTTTGACTTCCCACCCTGGCTGGGGTGTATTGATGCTCATAGTCTGTGGCATATGCTGACGATTGGACCTACGATCCTGTGGTACAAGTAAGCTGCGCCCGTCTCGACGTCCCAGGGGCTTGAATGATAGGCTAATATCAGCAAATAGTTTCTTGTTGAAAGATGCCGAAAAAGACATTGCCGGCACGGAGCGGTACAAGGCTTGAGAGCTCGGTGATGGGCATTGCAGACGCTTCCTTATGTGATCTCAGTCATTCAGGATACAGAGAAAGACTGAAAAGGGGTGCGCTCTCTAGATGACGGAGCTGGTCGGCGGTAGTTGCAGTTAGTTGCCTTTCTAATCGGTAACTGGATACCCATACATCGCTGATTCCAAGCTCGCAATGATGCCATGTCGAATCGTGTTAAACTAGCTCAAACAGTATCATTCATTACGAATACTAACAGCACACGCTGCTTTAGTCCGCTTCCGTTTTTCCGCCGTGCAGGCAGTCTAATGTCAGCACAGAACTGTGCAGAAATCAAGAGAAAAGAAAGAAAGGCTCCTCAACGCGACCTTGACACAAAACAGGTGAGAGCAAACCAATCCGTATACAAAAGCAAGTGACGGCCAAAGTCAAATATAAACCCCGCGTCGCCTCCCCGGTGTCGTAGACTCCATAGAATATAGAAGAAGGGGTATCATGTACGCCGACGCCAACGGTGTCAATCTTGGTTTCGATTCATTCGCGTAATATAATAACAGGGGATGGAGCATCATTAGTCTATTCGATCATTATTTTTCCATGCATGCCCGACTCAGGCAAGAGATGAAACGATTGGGAACGATTTTTCTTCTCTAAGTGCTGAGCAGGTCTCGGACCGACAGGCCCCGAGCGTTGAGGGCGGGATTGGTGCCACGTCTGTCGTTGGTCAACATCAACAGCGCTGCAGAGGCTTCCTGGTCGAGATCGGACTGCGGGTTCAGGGCCGGGCTCGTGAGCGTCGACCCAGATGCGCTGCTTTGTGAGTAGACGCCGTGCCGCTGGGGTCCGAATGCAGGAGAAGCTCCTCCGGCTGATGTGCTGAAGCTATAGTGTCGCTGGTCAGTAGACACGGACGAGTATGACTGCTGTCGGTGCCGAACATCGTCTGGTTGCAGAGCCGGTGAGATTGGCGGGTGTGCGTGGTCAGGCTGGGCTGCGAAGAGAGGCGACGCCGTGTCCGAGTCGGACATGTCCACATCGCCGGAGGGGTCCGCGTGAAACGTCGGATGAAAGTCACGGATCGAAGGCAGTGGGTTGCGTGCGGCCTGTTCCCTGCTCTTCTCTCCATGTTGTGCCTTGAGCTTGGCAACGCAATCTTCAAGGTATCTCACGTAGTCAATCGAAGCCTGCAAACGATTTGTTAATCACGACCGTGGCGGCGCCCGCATCCAAGTTGGCCGGATGGGGGGCGCACCGGCATAGACTGACCTGGAGAATGGCGAGCTTGTGCATTTCGCCCGTACAAGCAGGAATCATGCTCTTGAGGACGGCAAACTCTTCATTCATCTTGCTGCGACGTCGTCTTTCAATCAGACTGTGGGCAGTCTTCCTGGCAATCTTGCGTCCAGCCGCACTCGTGGCGCTGGGTTGCCTCTTCTTTCCCTGAGCCCCACCGGCATCGGCGGTCGCATTGTTCTTGATGGCTGCCGTCCTTGCCGCTCCGGTGGCTCCCTTGCCCCCGGCCTTGCCAGAGTCTTTGGTCGAGGAGACCTCGGTCGCTGCCTCCTCCTGTGCTCGGGGCTTCATTTGGATAATCTTTCGCGATCGAGTGGGTGGAGGCGGGAGAGTAAAGGAGGACTCGTCCTTGGCGTCCTTGGCGGCAGACGATCGACGGCGTGATTTGACTGCCTCGGCAGCCTGTAGAGGATATATGGTCCGCGGGGAAGATGAGGTTAGCGTGGCTGGATAAGGCGCTGTCGGAGCGGGCGAGGTGTGCTTGGATTTGGTAGGTGAAATGCGTGAAGCATCATGAATTGCAGGGGGAGGTAGTTCGAAAGAAACATGAATCGATGAGAGCTGCTGGGCGCCGTCCTGTCCCTTGATGTCTGTGGAAGAGCCAGGGGTTGGCGGAAGGGCCGGTCGAGGCATTGGCGCAGTCGCGTGAGGTCTCGTGCTTTTGCACGAGCAGTAAGTAGCAATTGACTGTCGTTGATGCGGCCAGGCCAACCTTCCACTCTTCTGGGACTGCTAAGCTAGATCACGGACCCAGGTCGGACAAGTACCGAGCAACAACAAGTGAGTGTACAGGCCAGGTCAAGCCACCCGGGTATCTGTCCCTCCGTCTATGGGGTATCCGGGACGCTCAGTCTGTCAATCGTTGTGTGGAAACCTTGGGAGACTGTCGTGACCGAGTAAAGTGGGTGATTGTCTGTTTGGACGTGGTGCCTTGGACTGTGTTTCTGTATTACCAATATATAGACTCGAGCCTTCTTTTTTTTGCCTCTATAACGTATGTCGCCAAAGGTATTTATTATTCGTTCTCGTGTCTATTTGCTTCCTCGGCGACGAGAGAACGCAGTGGCCGGGAGTTGAGTGTCAGGTAGCAAAGGTGCTACACGGTCACGGTCGTGTAAGTGGTGGGAATTGAGTGTTCGAAGCCGACCAAGGACGGAGGCAACTGGACAGTTGAATAAGACACACAGAAAAGTGCCACTGCCCGGGACCCCAAGATTCCTGACAAGTAATCTCGAGAATGGAATTTGAGGGGGATTTGAGGGGGGGAGAAGGAAGATGGATGCTTTGAGAATGAGAGGGTGATTTTCCAAGCACGACGAGGAAACTAGATGGAGGAAGGACACTTGAATATACTAAAACCAAGACGCATGCACTCATGCACGCATGTACTCATCGAATGTACACCTCTTCGGCTCCTCCAGGAAAAACACTTGGGTCTAGCGACTAGGCGCGAGGCTTATTATTATGGCCCATATGTTCGTTCCCCCATTTTCCCTGAACACCCGGGATGGATCATATCCGCCCACCCCGTGGGCAGGACCTGGTGAGAACCCCTCAACCCGTTCGTTCCTCTCCCACGGGGCCAGGAAACGGCCGGCCACGGGGGACCATCCAAGACGGCCATTGACCAAGCATCATGGAGAAATTGGTCGCGTGCCCTTTGAGCTTGTATGTCAGGGCTGACGAATCAGAGCGGCGCCTAGGCCCATGTGTCTTCCACATGCATCCGGGATGGGCGAGCCTCCAAAGGCTTGGAGCAGGGTCCTGGCACCGGTGCAGATTGTCGCACAAGCGGCGTAGGGACTACCGCCAAATTCTTTCCAAGCTGGGCCGGCATTGTCGTAGACTCCACAATGTCGGCAAACGTCCATTGGCCCACGGACCCAGCTCAAATCCACCATCTCAAAACGGAGCTCCGGGGTCTCTGAGTGGCGTTGGCTTTGGGCATGTCGTGTGAGGTCCTGTTCAGCGAGCACGTGCTCATCTAAAGAAGCCGCAAAGGGCTCTGGGTTTCTTGCCGTTCCTGGCCTGATGAAAATGATGACTGATTGGACGGGCTCAACTTTGTGTGGTTGGATTCCAGAACAGGATCAAGAGAGAAGCCGTGCTCAACAGCTGCCGTCCTCTTCACGTGCTGGGACCCAGCTATTGCGGCCATGTCATGGTACCATGTGTGAATCTGTTGCATGGGCGGTTCGTGCTGGAACACTCTGTGACCCAAGCGTCGCACCATTCAATTTGGGAAGTTTGCGTGCGCCACCTTGGCATGCTAGAGTACTTCAATCGCCAAGGCACCCTAAATCACACGCTGGGTCAACTATATCTTTGCCCCATGTTGATCTCACCAACTTTTCGCCGGGCTGGATGCGTACACGAGTTTTGTACTGCACTGTACTCCGTAATTCGAACGTATTGACGTTTTGTCTGGGCTCCGCATGAGGTCTAGAGTGACGCGTCGAATGGATCCAACTGCAAGCCTGCTGGGTAGCCCGAGCCATCTCACGCCGGATTGGATATTGGATGCGATTGATTGACAACTGACATGTTTGCTTGCCATATGACTTGCTGGATTGACGTGATGAATCCGTCTTTCTCTACGCTCGCCCCGCACTATCTGAAGAGCCATCACTCCATTGGACATTCGACGATACCAGCATATTGCCCATGGTTCGTGCAGAACTGGATCAAGGCGACGAGTCTCTCCACCGACCTGGTAGATTCCCCGGATGCATGATACGAGAAAGATTCAAGGGCTGAAATTGCATAGTCGCATGGATTCCTCTTGTCCCATTTCGATGGGTTCAGGGTAGCCTTTGAATCGCAACTTGCGCACACAGAGAAGAACCTGCATTGGCATAGGAAGAAGGAGCCATGTGCGTCGGCAGAATCATGCCGGCTACCTACCTGCCCAGGTAGTCCATGACGTGCTAGCCAATCGTACATACTCGTCTCCCCCACTTCTCGGCTGCAATGCCGTGCCACCGAAGCAATCGACTCTCACGCTCGACAGACAGTACGAGGAACAGTGGAAATTTGTGTTGTGCAGCAGAGAAGACACATCTTACAGAAGTACTAGATACAAGTGTTCAAATTATAATGTATATTTAATATGGGCATATTACCATATATCAAGCACCCGGTAGCGGACTTCTCTCCGAGTACAATCAGATTATCATCTATACAAGGCAACCACTGCAATCTCTTTTATACAGGTATGATGCTCCTTAAATAACCTCGTTCAATACAATTGGTGCCTTCGGCGCCATTATACTCCATCTTTTGTGACCCTCAATTGTCTGACATATATCCTATTAACAGCACACTACGCATCTTCTAATCTAGTCGCAAGTGCAACCTCGGAGCCAACCGGTGTTGCGTCCGTTCCTAATATACCCTATAGTGAGAGTGCATTCCCTGTTTCTCTGACGATGGCATTGATACCTAATTCTGGCATCTCCTTTCTTTTCTCCTCGGCCCTGTTCTTGGATCGCCTCCTACCTCGCGTGACAACATGGCAGATCCCAGTTACGGTGAATAACCCGTTTTGAAAATACGTAACAAATATTGGTTTTCATTAAAGACTGATGAAGCTTTCATCTCACCAGTATGTAATCTTTGCGCGACAGTAGTCGGTTGTAGAACGAGAGCAAGGACGGCCCGAAACAGGCAAGTTTGAAAATTGTTTGAACATGTAGGCGCATCCAATTACTTGTCATGAATTGGATGTACTTTCATCTCTCGTCCGACTCCTTTGATAGATACTTTCTCCTCCTACAACTTGCAGTGGTTTGAGAGCATTTAATGCAGGGGTGCTAACGATGCAAAGGGTCTTGCGAGCGTAAAGGATTGGCAGCCCTTGACTTAAAATAGTCGCATCGACGCGATGCTTCAAAGATACTCTAGGTTCACCCTGAACACTCTCAGCCAAATCACTTGGGAGGGAATAGTCGAAAATTGCACTGTTCCTATATGGTCACATTTATAAGCCCTCTAGTTATGACAAACTACAAATCATTACGGGTTGGCGACCGAACGCTTGTATGAGTAAACTCTGTGAGATTATCCAAGGAACTATCCTAAGACGTGCTTGACGTCATTGGTGCGGTGATGTGTATTTTGGCATCGCTCATCTTGTGGGCTCGAAAAAGAAAAGGCGAAGCCGCATCACAAGCCGCAGCAAGAGTGTCGTCAAAACAGATTTGGTCATGTCGTCATTCTCTGTGAGCCAGATCAGATCTTTCGACATGCAGAGACATTCGCAAAGACTGAGGACACAAGATGGCGGTGGATTTACTGAAGCAGTGCCAAAATCTTACTGATCTATCCCATCACTAGACTTATTAAACAAGTTACCGCTACAGCTAACGCGCTCGCTTGGTTTCTTGCGCCCAGACTTGTATGCGCAGAAGTAGGAACTGGTGGTGTCCACGTACTCATCAAAACTGCTGTAAAAAATTGAGAAGGGGGAAATGTAACTCACTGATGGATGACTGGTTACAGATGCCACGGTGTCTGTCATGTTAGCAAAATCATTATGTCTGTGACAAGGGCTCGTTAGAGAGCTTGAAGCAAAAGAGCTCAATTCAGTGATAATCTCGTAGGATGTCAAAGGTCCTTGGTTTCCTCAAGCCTCGAGGCAAGGGGAGACCATCTCATACACATGAAAGAAACGGCCCGTGCCTAGTGCGCCCCATAGTTCTCGTGATCCTATTGTGTAATAAAGGGCTTCTGATCCTTGCTTGACCTAATCCGTGTGACAGGAGACAAGAGAAATCATTCCAAGGTGAGCTTGTCATCCGTCATCTAGTGACTCAAACCTAGGAAATACTGACGTCTCATCAAAGATTCTGTTCAATACTTTGAACAGTCTTGACGGCCGTCTTTGCCGCGGCTTATTGCCAACCTCGATACCCGACAAGCCGTCCTCAGGACGTTGCCCAGCTCCCCATGCCGGATGGGAGTGCGCAAGGCTTCCTCATTCGTGGCGATTCGCCGTCTCCTGATATCATATTTGGAGAGGGTTAAGAACCTCACCGTCCTCACATCCTTCTTGACCCAGGCGAGGCAAAATACCCATCACTTGCGCGACGTGGCACTACGACAGCCTTTTATGCTGATGGCCATGATGGAAATCTAACCCGAGTAAAGCAAGACAGCGGTTACCTCTGGCTTTACCGCCGGATCGGGCGGTGGCGATGACATCCCTTGTACCCTTTGTCGGCTGTGGCGTCGCGGCCGCAGCCGCGTGGAAAAATGACGACCATGTCGACGGCGTCGACACGGCTTTGTGTTTGATTGGAGATGCATTGTTGCTTTCCGGGGTCACCGTACCACTCGGCGTTTTAGCCCAGGCCGACAAGTTCAACAAGGACTTTACGAATCACATCCAGTCTGAAAGCATGATATAACACTACGCGTATTCCAATCCCGTCAATACAATCATGGATGCCTGACTTGGGGACTCCTTGACGAGTCCAAGAGATGCAGTCACAGCCAGGTTGCGAGGTTTCGCCAAATCTCTCACCGAAAAGCCTCCATCGCTCCCCAGCGTCTATACATTGGCCTATTTTGTCGGCATCGCTACAGGAATCGGCGACTTGGAAGTAGTTCAAGAGCCCGGCAGGCCTTGACATGCCAAGCGGGAAGCAAAGTTCCAGATAGACGTGACTGACCCCGAGGCTTACTACAAAGAGCATGTTGGGCCGGATCAAGATTCACAAACAAGCACTCGGGTCTCACACGCGCCTCGTTGCACGTTTTCTTGCCGGTAAAATCGGAGAAGCAGGCCTTCCTACTGATGCACCGGGAATACCGTCAACGCACGAATTTCACCAGGGTATAGCCATGAACTTGGGAAGAGTGTTTGCAGACTGGAAATAAGCAAGGGGTCGCGAGACGAAATTTTATCCAGAATACTATGAGGACAACGAGGATGCACTTCTCGAGTGGATAGATGGATACTCGGGTGAGGACGGCCCCCTTGGAATGCCACTTGGGAGCGTTTAAGCGGTACAAGATTTTGCACTAGTTAGACAAGCAAAGGTGTAAGATTCTCGCTTGAATTGAGGGACCGAGTTGGCAGCCGCCACACGCGTTGAATAAGAGCTCCTCGTAAAAACGGGTGCTACCCGAAGGCGAAATTGTTCCGTGATAATATAACTACCTAGTAAGCTTACTACCTACCATGTCCATGTAGTGACGTCCTCCTAGATGGCTGAGGTAAATGCTCGATGGGAATTGATACACGGGCATGGACTTTTGCCTCTTGTGATTGGTCCCAATCTTTCGTGTTAACCTTGATTGAATTCTACAATCTCCGCCGTAAGTGCCTTGGCAGCATTCCGGAGGTTTCATTAATCGCGACATTGCATTCGATTGGGTTTGCCTGCAGTGAAGCCTGCCACTTGCCACTTGTCACTATCCAAGCTGAATATATCGGGCTCAGCCCGTCAACACTACGCAACGCAACATTCCCCTGTGCGGCTACACTCTTTGACGAGGCTGGGAGCCGACGGCTGTCCAAGGCATAAATAGCTTCCCTTGAACAGCGCCAGTTTACCGCTTTCCTTGTTCCCTAGTTACGCAGCTTTCCATTCAATATTTTCTGGTATCGTCTCCGTCACACCCGATGTTATGATTCCACATTTGTTTGACACGCAATCACTCAATACTTACAGTGTTGTCTTCAGACAATTGGACCACGTCTAATTTGACCCGTTGTCTTTTGCCCTCCAAGACGCGTAGGGACGAAAAGGGCTCTGAAATATCCGTGTCCGCATTTCAACCTTCTACTTGCGCACGGATGCGCCGACGGCGAACCCCTAGTCCGAGTGGCCAAGTGTACCGAGAAAAACGACGTTCTGAAAGGCAAGGTAGATGCAGTCAAGACGAAACACAATCAGCGAGTACTTCTGCCACAAGTATCAGTCGGTTCTGCGGATTCGGAGACCATTATGCCGTTAATAACCTGTTGGCTTCTTTTCGTTATCAAGCAACTCTTGACGTCTAGGTTGACTGTATCGTGTGCAGCCACAAGAGAGGGCATGCTGATCTCTGGATTTCCACTGACATCTGCTTCGTCATAAACCTCTCTTCCATGTCAGAAGAAAAAAAACAAAGTAGATTGCTGCCTCATTAACTCATCATAGCGCCTACATACATCCTGGTTTTGGTGCTTGGAGAATCCCAGGTATATAAATCGTACATTTCTCTTTTGGCAGGCGGCAGTTCCCGCCAAGGCCACTTCCATTTTCCACGTCGTGGACTTGCCCATTGGGACCCTTTATTACCTCCGCCCCCACCGTCAATAGCGTTGGCTTTGAACATCAAACAGCAATGGAAATCGCCCCGGTTGGATTTAAACCTCGTTGCTGGGATAGGGGACCCGGGTGGTGGCATTGAACTCTTCCTTGAGAGCACGAATGTTGACGAATCGTGTGAGCAGGTTGGAGCTGCCAGCTTTGTCGTCGGTACCTGAGGCACGGGCACCGCCAAAGGCCTGCTGGCCGACGACAGCGCCGGTGCTCTTGCAATTGATGTAAAAGTTGCCGGCGGCATTGCGCAGCTTATCCTCGGCGAAGCGGATGGCTTCACGGTCGGTGGCAAAGACGGCGCCCGTGAGACCGTACTCGGACGTGGAGTCGACGAGCTCGCATGCCTTGCCAAAGGCGTCGGGGGAGGCGTCGTCGTAGACGTAGGCCGTCAGGATGGGACCAAAGAATTCAGTAGACAGGAACTTGTGGGCGGGGTTGGTGGTCTGGAAGATGGTTGGGTGGACGTAGTATCCCTTGGAGGAATCGTATTTGCCACCAGCGACGAGCTGGAGTTCCTTGTCCGTCTTGGCCTCGTCAATGGCGCCGGACAGCTTCTTGAAGGAGGCGGCGTGGATGACGGGGCCGCAAAAGTTGCCATGGTTCCAGGGTTCGCCGACGCTAATCTTGCCAACCTCTGCGACGAGCTTCTGCTTGAACTCGGGCCAGAGGGACTTGGGGACGTAGAGACGAGACGTGGCACTGCACTTTTGGCCCTGGAACTCAAAAGCACCCCGAATGGTGTGAATGACGGCATTGTCGATTTCAGCAGACGGGTGAATCAAATGGAAGTTCTTGCCACCAGTCTCGCCGACAATTCGAGGGTACGATCGGTAACGGCCCTCTGCAACACCCTGACCAATGGCGCCGTACAGCTTGCGAAAGACGGCAGTGCTGCCAGTGTAGTGGAGAGCAGTGAACTCCTTGTGGGCGAGGACAGTCTTGGTGATCTCCTCTGGGTTACCGGGGACGAACTGGATGACGTCCTTGGGCAGGCCAGCCTCGAGGAGAATCTGGTAGACGAGCCAGTTGGACGCAATGGCAAAGTCGCTGGGCTTCCACACGACGACGTTGCCCATCAGGGCCGGGGCGCCGGGCAAGTTACCGGCAATGGCAGTAAAATTGAAGGGGCTCACGGCGTAAACGAAACCCTCGAGAGGGCGGTACTCGAGGCGGTTCCACAAGCCAGGCGAGTTGTGCTCGGGCTGCTGGGTGAGAAGCTCCTGCGCGTAGTGGACGTTGAAGCGGAAGAAGTCTGCCAGCTCGGCGGCGGCGTCAATCTCGGCCTGCCATGCGTTCTTACCCTGGCCGAGGACGGTAGAGGCCATAATCTCATAACGGTACTTGTTGGCGATGAGGTCGGCAGCCTTGAGGAAGACGGCGGCGCGGTCGGAGAAGGGCAGAGCCTCCCAGGCAGGCTTGGCGGCCAGGGCGGCCTCGATGGCCCTGTTGACATCGGCGGGAGTGGCAGTGTGATAGTTGGCCACCTTGCTGGCGTGGTCGGAGGGGTTTAGTTGGTGAGAAACGGCAGATGTTTTGACCTAGGGGTTTGGAATTAGCGACCTTGCGATTGAAGCCTGCGGGGAAAGAAAAAAAAACATCGTCTTACCTCCCTGCCGCCGACAACAACAGGAACCTCAATGGGCAACTTCTTCTGGAAGCTCTCGATGGCAGCAGTCAGGCCCTGACGCTGAGCACTGCCCTTGGCGTAGTGGTGCTAGAATTTAGTCAAAGTCAGCATCGCATATCCCCATTCCTCCTCCTCATCCGCCCGCAAGCGTCATGGCGGTGAACTCACGTTTGGCTCGTTGGCCACTCTGGGAGTCTTGAAAGTGGCGAGAGTGCCCATGCTCATCCGCTGCGAAGGCTTGGCCGCCGAGCGAAGGCTCTGGGCACCAGCTCTGGTAAACACTGCCGACTTCATCATGTCCCGGGCGATTTCAATCTCGACGTAGCAAAAATGCTCAAGCACAACAGCAATGATGAGGACGTGAATGGGGGGAGGAACTTATTTCAGAAACGAAGATTGACCTGGCCTCCTCCGCCCGAAGCTCCGTGTTCCACACCGGTCCATAATTCGGAGCATCTTTATTCACCTTGTCTCGTTCCAGAACAATAGCAGAGCACAGCATACTCGGCTTATTGCGGTTTAACATGTTGCTGTGGCGGGGGTGGGAATGTGGAGTCCCAACCCACTGAACATGGCAACATCAGTGCCGTTTGGGCACGGAAGCTCCTGCAGCTTCAGCGTTACCTACTAGTCGTCTGCCGACATGGATGTCAGACATGCTGGGATTGGTTTCCCCCAGACAACCACTTGGGAGCTCCATTTCAACGCCCACCAGTTGACGTCGATTGGACAATTAGGCAGCATTGATCAAGGCGTCCTGGAAGGGTCCCGATCTCGGACCGTACTGAACCGCCCCTCCATAACCACACACACAGGTGTGCTGCCTTTTTTGCAACCCGCGTGGCTATTAACTATTATGCCAGGTTGGAATATTCACAGAATGCAAGCCGGATGGGCTACCATGTCCAGGTGACCACCTGACACTGGGCCGCATAAAACATAATTTCTTCGTTGCCGGCTCCGATGACGCGATGGGGGCAATGGTCCGACGAAATGCTGCAGACGCGGAGCGGGAAGCATCAATTGATGCGCCCTGGGCCCAAATCTATGTACGTAACTGTCAGTCAGTCAGTCAGTCGTCAACGTCCGTCCACTATTCGCTGGCTGAACTGGCCTTGGGAGCACCAACAAAAACTGTTCAGAGTCACCCGAACCCTCAACTCCTGGATCACTGCTTGCGGCATCCAATCAGAAGCCATCGAACTCTTGCAAAGCAAACCGATATATATTATTACTTAGGAGCTCATGACCAAAATGTGTCCTGTTAGATGCCGCCCACCTCATCAACCCTCTACATGCTGCGTGTTCAACATTATTATACACTTCCGTCGTATTCGTTCAGTGGTATCTTGCATGCAAATATACTAACCCAAAATATGCAGCCACGAGCTCACTGGCCTTTAGTCATGTAAGTCCTGCAGCAGCCGTCGCCTGAAGAGCAAAGGTGTTCGTTTGTTGCCGACGAGAAATTATGTACATGTCACGGCCTCAAGCCACCGCTTGCGTTGACCGACCTGTCATGGGTCTTGAGTCCTGGTGTCGCGGGCTTCTCGTAGTGTAGCAATGGAACACTCAGCCCATACGCCTGTGTTTGACCCTCGGCGCTGTGCTGGTCAATCTCGACATTGATGCGAATATCCAGACTCCCATCGCTACCGCGGCCGTGAGCGTCAGATGCTGACTTGTGCTTGGTTCCCGCATGGACCTCGCCTTGATGTATCTCGGAGTGGCCATCCTTGCTGATGAATGATTGTGCCTCAGGAGCTTCACCATCGGCTGATGCCTCGCCATTCGTGCCTCTTGCGACATTGTTGGGGGAGTTCTCGGTCAGCATGGCGTAGTTCCTGCTCGGCATGGTGCAGTGGTTGTGGTCGGCCGTCTTGTTTGATTCGCCAGGGTCCTTGTCAAATAAGTCAAGCAGGGTTTCGTCAGTTTGACCATTAAGGTGGTGAATCTTGTTCCGCCGCGCGAGCAGATTGGCAACTGCCTGTGGCGGGGGTTTGTTTACAATTGCTGATGAAACAATGTTGGCCATGTATCGGTTGTCCTTTTCAGCTGGCAACTTGAGCTTGGGGTTGGAATAGAAGCGGCCAAGAGCTGCGAGATGTACATCTCCACCAAGGATTGTAACCCGGACAGAAAATTCGGCGGCAACTTGCTGAAAGCCCTCAACGAGGTCTCTGCGCTCGACCTTGTGTGTCTTTGCAGTGTAGTGGTCATCCAAGTCATCAAGAAGATCGACACTACCGTCAAATTGATTGAACAGACCGCCGCCGACACCAAATCGACGATGCAAGAACTTGATGGGTCCAATAATAGGGCTGCGAAGAATGTTTTCCAGCCAGGTGAGGCGCTGTGTTTTCACGTTAGTCACCATTGTGCCAGCCTCCTATTTTTTATTCGTATGCCTAATCATGTAGAACGCACCGGATATGCAATGGGAATACCAAGCAGAAGAATCAAATGTTTAATGGGACGGCCCGAGCTAACAGCTTCGCTGAGTTCGCGGCGCAGTCTCTCAAAAATGATCTCATACGTCTCTGGGTAGTTGACTTGGTGACGAGTCCGCTGTGCGAGGATTAGTCGTGAAACTGACATACACAGGGCCTCTTCTTCTTTCGACTCACCTCTGTTCGAGCATCGATTCCCAACATGGCCATGCGAGCTCCAAGCCGTGTATACAGGCTGAGCGAATGCTCAGCAACATACGGACCCGGCTTGGTACCTCGAATATACTGTGCCCCTAGCTTTGGATCCGCAACGAACGTATTGATCAGCTGGTTCGGATCTGGGCCAGGGCTGTCGCCATTGGCATCGAGGTGGTCTGACGTGTAAGTCGATGGCGGTGGCGGTAGGTGGTGCTGGAACAGCAAATAATATTTGTGCGCCGTGCCACCAATTCCTCGAAACACATCGCAGCGCATAAAGGTGTCGACGTATGAGCCAAAGCCGTCGATAATCTACGAAGCATTGTTAGCAGTCACATTTTGACGAGAGAGAAGCTTCGACAAGACATCATACATCGTGATCATCCCAAATATTTACTTGCGGAATCTGGCCATTGGCCACTGCAAACGGTGCAGAGTTGTACCAGCGAATGTAGTTCTTCAGGTAGTAGTCGTCACACTCGGCTCGCAATTTTTCTGGGAACGGAAATTCTGAGCGCTTCTTGGGGTTGCGAATGTCGGTCCACGGGCGAAGGGGACCGTTGACCCTGATTCCATCATTGTATATCTGATCGCCGCCGCCCAACATGACATGGAATGGCGCGCGCTCGTGCTTTCGCATCACGTCCCTCCATAGGGGGGCGCCGCTGAAGGCCTCCTCGTCCGTGCCGACACTAAAGCCGTTGCACGAATGGAACATGACGCGCATGGACTCGTCGGCTGCCTGGCACGAAGAAGCTATTGACTCGAGGTTTGTGGTCTCTGGAGTACCGTACATAAGGAATTTCGTACTCGTACCTGACTTCTCGCGCCTCGATCGGTACGTCAATTTCAAACGCCCAAAACGTGTTTCTCGGATCCGAATAGAGGCGCTGGGCTTGGAACTGGGTTTCCCCGACGGCGGCGGCAGTGTCAGTGTCGGGGTGCCTTGACGCCGGTTCGTCTGCCCGACGTAACACCAGAGACGGTTGATAAAGGATATGCCTTCCACCACCCGTTGCGACAACCAATACGCTACCGTACCAGCGATCCTGCTCCATTCGACGGTAGTTGAGCAATGGCCCGCAGACAATCTCCTTGCCATCTGGTGGAGGAGTGCTGCTACCACCGCCGCCGCCGCCTTCCTCCCGGTCGCTGGATTGCACTGCCGCAACAGTAATGGGCTGAAAGTTTCCGCCGCCATTGGTGTCGCCCGTGGGCTCGACTCTTGAGGCATTCAAGAAATTGGCCAGGTCGCCAGTCGTCGTCTCGGTGAAGACGGGGTCGCGAGCTTGACCGTGAGAATTTCCGGCGTGGCGACGGTATGCTGAAGACTCTTGATGGCGCCATCTACTGGCAGAGGCGTGAGGGTTGTGCTCCTTGTCGTCGTCGTATTGAGTGTCGGCGCTACGCTGCGACGCCATGATTGCGCGTCCTCACTTGATATCGCGACAGACTGAGAAATATGACCTTTTTTTTTCAATCGCAAAACGTCTGCCCCCAAAAGATTGGAGGTTGTTTGGGTCGATCAATGGACAGGGTTAGCCAGCCAAAGCCCCCATCAATGTTCAGCAATCTTTCTGCCTAAACAAAAACTTGGCAATGGGATTGAGGCTTGCTTACACTTGACGTCGGCGCCAAAAAAGGAGGGAAGGATCGCTGAAGGGGATAAGAGGGTTACAGGTAGCCTCAAATCAATGGAGAATACAGAGAAAAGCCATTCGACTGACGGACAGCAAACGTGGACTAGGAAAAGGGAAAGATTGGATGTGCAGATCTTGACATGGAGACCGAGAAAATGGACGATGGACAAGAGAGCTCTCACACAGCTCAACCATGTCTGTCTGACTGGTCTGATAGTTTCTGCTCAACTGCGGACGTGACGACACATGGGCACAATATCAGTGGCTGCCGGGGTCTCATGTTGTTGCTGTGGCATGCCGAGGCCAAGCTAGGACTAACCTGGCAAGGCCCGCGAAATACGCCAATGGTAACTCGTTAAATTAGAAATAGCACTTCGGGACAAAGCCAGGGAAGAGCAGCGAACTGTGGGGTCGGACTGTTGATCTGTGCTACAATTAGCCTCGTCTACGGAGTACAGGAGTACCTGGTGTACTTAAAGTTGGGTCTAGATTATGACAATCGCCGCAAAGGATACACTAGTAATCACGCACAACCCTTAGGGGCGACAATCCAAAGGTGACACAGTATGGAGTACCCTTGTAAGAATCATATGAAAAAGAGCTCTGCAATTGTCGTGGCTCAATTTCTTTCAAGGGTTTACCTCGTGCGCGTAGATATAATCCAAGTGTTGAATGGATCAATCCATTTCAACAATGTCACGCCCTCGGGTTGCCCCTGTTGCCTACACAAGCATGGGGGACACCTGACGAGTCAATCGTGAGGTCCAATGAAAGTAGCTACTTTTTCGACCAAAAAAAAAGAAATATAGGGTGGGCTTGGCCAGGAACACATCTACAATACATCGGCATCACCACCACGCAGGGACAACCCACGCTGGCTTGCCGCCGTGGGATGCAGCCTCACAGCCCAAATAATGGCACATGACAAAATACTCAATGCCCAGGCCAGCCCAAATGGCAACGATATGGAACCATTACCAGACCTTACATCCACCGCCAGAAGCTCTGCCAACAGCGGGTTTCCAACCAGAGCACCCACCGCCTGGAAGACATTGATAACGGCATAGAGCCCGGATGTCCTCTCTGGGCTCACCATGGCCGTCGCAATACTCCTCACTAAACTACTGCAGCAAGCCCAGCTTATGGCAACAAGGACCATGCCGACTGCAATTGCAATTATGGATTGGCCCGCGGCCAGCAGCGCAAAGCCGAATGGACAAATGGACATTGTTATCCGTGCAAGCCAAAGGTCGCGAGAGTGGCTGTCCAACCTCCATTTCGTTTCGAGCCTCCTTCCAATGTATGGCACCACGACGAGAATGACAATTATCGTCATGGCTGCTCGAATGGTGACCAGTGAGCCCACGCTGGAGATTGGTATGGACAGCTTCTTGGACGCATATTGGACCAATATATTGATTGTTGAGGCGTTGAAGTTGTCCACGAAGAGAATCGCCAACGAAGCGAGCAAGGTTGGCGAAAGCAGCCCCAGGCTCAGACCGCTGCTCTTGGACGAGAAGAACCAGAAGATTCTCGTCCTCCAATTCTGTTTCGTGACGTGCGGTGAAGCCATTTCGGCCTCGTCAGATGCCAGCTCCTCGTCTGCAGTTTTGGAGTTGCCGAGATGAATCGTCTCTGGGACAAATGGACACATGAAACACACGCTGAGTCCCAGTCCGTATCCAAACGCAATCGGCAATGTTGTTCCATATTTCGCCATTAGAACAGACGCAAGGGGTGTACAGATGGCTTGCGATATGAGCACGGCCACGGTCAGTTGCAAGAATGTGTTTGCCCTATTCGGTCAGCGTCCTGCACCACCATTTACTCAGACCAAGCTCACTTACCTCTTTGCTGGACTGACAATGTCGGCGAGCATGGTGAAAATCGTCGAACTCAGAACTGCCGGCCCGCCACCAATGCCCGTGAGTAGCCAACATAGCCACACAAACCTCAATGGCACCAACCACCAAAACCAGCAAACCATCAGCACGCCAGCAATAGTCAATGCTAAACCCAGCAAGCAGAGTAGCAGAACGGGCCGACGTCCCCATCGATCTGCCAGTATTCCGTACGGTATCGCAAGAAGTAGACCTAAATAGGGTGAACAAATCACCACCAGCACTCACACACGTGAGGGCTTTCTTTACCTGGTGCCATCATGAATAAAAACTCAATCCCCTTGACACGCGCCAACTCTTCCTGCACAGACGCAATCTTGCATTCCTGCTCCGGGATGGACCCCGGATCCAAAAACCGCCCGGGCTCGTGGGTAGAATAGTATTGGTAGCAGGCTATGCTTTCGTAGACCCGCGTCAGTGGAAGATTGAGCACAAAGACGGTAGAGTCGAGGCCCGCAAGGATGAAGAAGAGCAGGTATATGTGGTACTTGGTGCCGGTGAAGCGCGATTTCTGTCTGGCGCTTGGCAAGGGAAGAAAGGGGTGTAGTTCTTCAGAGAAATCATCTGTATCCAAGCGCATTGGGTCCTCGGTTGACATGGCGCCGTTGCGGTTGATTGTAGATGCACCTGAGCTTCACGATGTTGGGAATTTACGATTTAGATAGAACAGGACAAACATTGAAGCAGAAGCAGTCTATCCAGCCAAAGACAACCAACTCACTGTAGGCTTTGAACATCGTGAGTCCGCGTTGATGCGGAGAGCTTTTCGTGATAGCGAAGACTGGTGGGGCAAACCCGAACTGGTGCTGCAGGCCATGATGGTAAGCTGACACGCAATAGACTCGTAAGCTGACTGCATCAGTTTCCCATTGATGTCGCCTGTTGCCTGTGGTGGCTTTGCACAGCGCGTGTTTGCTTCAAGCATGGTGAATGTCGTGGACGCTCGACGACAATGTCTGGTGAACACCAACATCACATTGTCGAGAGACAAAAAGGGGACGAGCACCCACGCGCATCACCGTCACCATCACAGTCGTCCGCAACGTGCCGCAGCATGGTAGTCTCCCTAGACTGGTCTCTACGGTTTCCGTGCGTGTTTCCCCCCATGCCTTGGTACAAACAAGGACAATGGCCTCATTCATGCTGTTCATGCGTAGCCGCCTGCAGCGCACAGTCCAGCCGTCTTGTCCCGCAAATCCCAAATCCACGGTATGCTGCTGCGGCATGGGCAAATGGCATGATGTGCTCCGTATGGCTGCTTGTTGCATTACAGCATCATTGAAACTGGTCTATTCGTCGATATATGCTCCAGCGACAAATAGATTATTTCTCGTGACAGTAGGTAGTTATATCTGTGGCAAATTGGGGACGAATTTTTCCGCTAGTCGATTTGTGTCGCGGGAGGCGGGAGTCGAGAGTCAAACGCTCTGGGCAAGAGAACCTTGTGTCTGCAGGAGGATCGGGCACAAGATCTCCTTGCAGCCATGCTGGGCTTCTCCCCAGCAAAAACAGTGTCGATCCATGAGTTGTGACGCAGTCTATGTATCTGCACATGCCGCAATGGTGAGCATATGACTGGGGCCATTAGAACCGGAAGGAAACCTCCTTATTTCGTCGGACGCAGCCAGCCGTCGATTACCTTGGAAGTTAAGTAGACACATAGCACAATATCAATCGTTAGTTCCGGATCCGGGAATTTTAATGGCTTTGGGATGGAATGCGGTGTCCATCGGGAGGAAAGCGAGAGCGAGAGTCGATTGTCTCAGGGTTGGCCGTACGGATGGCTGTTGGGCGGGGCGGGTATCGCCGTGTTCATCGAGTATGTAGGAGCGGCTGCAAGATTGCATATTTGGCAGTCAATTTTGAGCTCGGCCAAACTGATTTGATGGTCACGTTGGACAGAACCATGTCCTCGGAAGTTCGATGAGAAATTAAATGTAGCATGTAGGAGTAATTCCCCGTAGACAAGATTGTGCATGTGTACTCCGTACGTACGAAGTAATACACGGGTGTGGAGCTAGAGGTGGACATTACATAATCAATCTACACCAAACCTGATTTTGTCTGCCTGCGAAATTTTCATCAGCGTTTGCCTTGTCCCACCTTCTGCTCCTTGTGACTGCACCACGTACGTATGGTCTCACCCGAACAACACTTGTGTTGGATGGACGTGCCCGAAGTTTTCCTTCGGCGACCTCTTTGCTCTCGTCTGCAGTGCCTGAAACGATGAGCCGCCAGGAAGAACCCAGCGCCGTTTACCAGCTACAGAATGACGACTATCTCGGAGCGCTGCCCTATTTTCTACGCGGTTGTTGAGTTTCAGAGTAGTCATGTCAAATCAGGTAGGTCTTTTCAGCCGTTGACGACATGTCTCTTGCTATGCTGTTCCTTTTTCCTCTTCCTTTTTTTGTCTTGTTTGCAACGGCATATGTGTGTACAGCGGTGGGCTATCTTTGTGCTCCAACTGCTGAAGGATGAATTCAACGTGCCAAGACAAAACATCCCCTTCATTACCAAACACCGCTGCTCTTGATTCTCTACGGACTCTGGTGCATGAAGATGGGGATACATTTCAATTCTGGTGCAGTGATTTCTGTGTGTGTCTGCAAACGTGATGATTGAACGACGGAAGATCCACACTACACAATATTTGATGCCACGTAAATGACGGCGCCTGTCTTTAGAGACCGTCATAATGGGTATGGCACCAGCCTTGATGTATTGCGAGCAATCAATCGTCCCTATTCAGTGCAGCCGCGCCGTGAGCCCATCGGACTGGCCGTGTTCTCAGCCCAATCGGAATATGTCGAATCTATGCTCCACGCATTGTCGAGGCAGTGACACCCAATGCGCCAGGAACCCAGAATAGTTAAGTCCTGTAGGCTGTGACAAAGACAGGCAATTCGCCGTTCACATCGGGCTACGTTGTTGACGAGCTAATGCAACGAATGCCTTCCAGAGCTGAACGGCACAGGCGGCGGCAGTTGTGCAACGTGCCGCCTCGCGATTCGGCGGCCGTCCAGAACATGCCCAGATGATGTCTGCCGCGTGGCTCGGCGACAAAGACAATGACGCGCCCACGGCGATTGAAGGAAAGGCTGGATTCATGACATAATAATTAACCGCCAAGGCGGCAAAGACTCCAATGCGCGGAAACGAGCTTCTGAGCGGCCGAGCCGACACGAAACGCCGTCATGGCCACGTTGGAAAATGCGCATCAACATGTGAGGTTTGAAAAAGACCACTAACGGAGTATAATAGCATGATAAACTCTCGGGTCCTCGTTTCAGCCTCTGAGCCTATGAGGTCAGGTGGTCCACCAGTGGATGTTCCTCCACCAGGATGGAACTGGCTGAATCAACTATCAACTCAAACTCGTGCCGAGAAACGGCGCGCCCATTCACCCAAGTGCGGTGTGGGTAAAAGGCGTATTTGACTCGACAAGGTGCCACCAATATGTCTCTATCGCCAAGTCTACGCCCACATTAAACTGGTAGACGGGATTTGCTCGCATACGATTCCGAAACCCCCCCTCTTGCCCCAAATGACACCCATGGCCTGGCCCATCTTAGCCTGGTGAAAGCCGGCCGCCAAGTCAGCGCCATACTAATCAATTGCCCGCCGTTCGACCGACATTTAATATGGGCCTTTCAAGCGTGAGATGGAAGGGGCAGGGAGAGAGAGATATGCTAGCGGATTGTCGTCATCCGAAGCCAAGAAGACGAGTTTGCAGCAGTCAAAAATCCACGTCTCGACACCATCAGTTCACTCTGGATATGCAGCATAGTTACCACGAAAGCAGTCAAGCAAGATAAGGCGAGCTCGACAACCATTGTAATTGATGACGGTGCGCCAGCGATGTTGGCATATTCAGCCACTAACGGTGCAGTATGCGCGCGCAATTGGCATATGATGGGAAAACACAACGAGCATGGCGACATGGGGCATTTTGTTTTCTTCTTGTCCACTCGGGGCTGAAATGGAAACACAAATATGACAGAACTGATATGGACAAGCTGAAGGGTCAGGACATGGTATGGAACGTTTCGGCATAGCTCGTCAGTCAAGGTGTGACAGCTATCGCTGTGCCATGCAGCTTAATGGATGGACTTGACCAATGTATGTATGTATGTACGTTCGATACGCCGTAGGGAAAGGAGTTTCGGAGCGGACTTGTTTTCTTCTTTGTGCGCCGGTTGTGAGCGCAAGTACATAGCAAGGCCCAACCGACCAGACGGTCCTTGGATGATGCTGGGCCACAGATGTTTCATGACGGGTCACGATGTCCGCGATTATGAGAGAGGGAGAGAGAGACATGCGAAAGAACATGTTGTGCATAGCACCCTCCGCGGTGCTCGAGTGTTTCTCCGTGGACGCAAAGACATGACGATGTGCGAGCGCCGACGACAAAGGAAGCAATGATCAGAAAACGCAAGAGGGATTGATTGGCCTGCTCCCACATTTGGTACATGAACTACAATTTTGTAAATGCAATGCCATCTGAGCTAAAAGCGAAACCACGCATGGCGCCAAGCGGACAATCGGGATGAGGCAAACTTGAATCCTCAAACGAGAAATCATCATCTTGGTCGGCTCCACAGCCCTGGAAGCCACAACCTCCGTCTTTAAGCCCGCCAGTCCCGCACCAGAGCGCTGGGGCAAGCCTCTCCCAGGAACAGTGGCCGCATGTGCGCTTGATTGCGTCTGGACAGGGGCAGAACCTTAAGATTGCTGCAGGGTGGACGGATTAGGAACAGCTGCGATAGCGCCGAAGCCGTTGGCGGATGATGAAGGCAAGGTGTGGGTGTCGCCTGCCGATTTGGCTATGCCGCTACTCCGTACCAGAGAGGTCTCTAGACAAACTGTAAATGCAATTGGTAGTGCAAATGCACATGCAGGCTCGCGAGAGGACCGCGACACGCCCACGAAGGAGACAAATGACGCAAAGCATGCTGTGCGCGGCTGAATCATGGCACCACCAATCGGTTGTAAAGATTATCACGCGTGTTTTGATCAAACGGGGCACGCCCTTCTCTTCCAGAAGAAAAAAAAACAAAAAAAAAAAAACCAAGACACCATAATAATGCTAACTTTTAGCCTAGGTATTAGGTATTAAGTAATATGGAGCACCTAAACCCGCACTAACAAGTACATTCTAGTACGATTAAAATGAGAGGGGTGAAGAGCAAAAGCAAAAGCACAAGCAAAACAGTCTGGACTACTCCGTAGACTAGACGAGCTAAAGGTAGTAGCCCGTATGCCGAGATGGAATCCAACATTAAATAAGTGACGGGACGGCACATGGGACACATAGGAAACTCGTACGTATGCATGCAAACGGCTGCGGTTGCTACGTTTGTCTGCAGCCCTTTGTCTGCCTCTGCTCTGTGCTGTCTGTATAGACTCCGGTCTTTGGTGCCTTCACGATCCATCTTCTCACCGTCTTGGGAGGCCCTGTGGGTTTGGAGCTCCATTGATCCCGTCTTTCCCGCCGAATTCATAACACGCGAGTTATAGCCTGTGCTAGTACTCCGTATTCCATGGGCCATCTTCTCGAGCCGTTGAGTCCCGGCATTGCCTCAGAAAAGTGACCGGTCCCTGCCTCGTCGGAAGAGCTGTGGGCTCACATCCGCTCAGCCCATCATCAGCCACAACGCCAAAACGGCTGCAACGAGACGGCTCAGCACAAGACAGCACGTCGCAGCACATCGCATCACAGTGCTCTGTACGAAGTGCAGGGACAATAAAGGAGCCCTCGCACGCTATCCGCCTCATAATACGACCAAAGCTACAACAGCCTTGAAAGCGCGAATGGCAAAACAGGAAAAAAAAAAAAGAAATAGCAACTCTGGCGACTTCGGAAGCGTTTTGAAACCCCGAATTGGCCCAATATTGAGCAAAGCCCGCACAACACGCCGCATAATACGGCTCTCAGCTTTCTTTCAGCCCTGGTGCTGCTGAAAAGGTCTCCCCCTTCAAACCCCTGCATACCCTAATTAAGATCCGTCGTCAAATCTCCTTGTCTGACTCGGCTCCCTGACCCCAGGGGAGCAACCTATTACACGTCAGTCCTCCGGCACGGCCAGCACAGCTCATCTCCGGGTCCCGAATTGACCAGTTGATCACCACGGGGCAGACTTGAGGTAGGTTTTTGGAGGCAAACTTGTCGCGTTTCGTTGTTCAAAAGAGGAACAAAAAAAAAAAAACAGAGAGCACTGATTGACTGACCTCGCTCCCCTCTGAATCTGCCTCTGCTTCTGGACACAGGCGCTTGGCAAGGCGCCTGGAGATTACTTACTACGCTGTCATTCCCCTCTCCTCAACGTCACAGGAAAGCCATCTTGCCTTCATTGCATTCTCACTCTTCAGCCTCTCCCCTTGGCACCCCTGACCGATCGGGCTATTAGGTTAGCCGCCGAGTCAAAAGGACGGAGTCATACGAAAGCAATTGCGTTGTTTAGCCGCTTTCTGTTTTTTCCCTCTTCTCCTTTCGACTGGTCCTTTTCTTCCTTTGAGAACGCTTCTGGAACGACGACGACTTTTCTCTCTGCCGGCCAGAGATCCAAACACAAAAAAAAAAAAGAGACGAAGGGGCGCACGCACGGAAAGAGAAGTAATGGTCGGCTGAACCGTCAATTTGCCACTGAATCCTTTCGCTTTGCGCCGTGTGACGCTCTTTTGAGAAACGGGCATCGAGGTAGTAATCTCTTATTTTCTTGTTCCAACTGCCCCCCCCCATCATTTCTCTCTTTTGCCCCCCTGCTCTTCTTCAGCATGCGAAGAAGAGCGAGGCATTGGCTTCTTGTGCCATGGGTGCAACTGTTGTCATGGCCCCGACTCTGCAGCTCTCGCAGCGCCCACTTTCTGCATCTGAGCTCTTGGGCCCAACGGGTGTCCTGTCGGCTTCACCTCTCCATCATTGCTCTGGCTCCGTTGCTGCCGGCTCGACTTCTCGAAGCACTGGAACCGACGACCCGAAATTGCCAGAGCTGGACCTGGTGGGATTTGACTTGCCGACTTTCAATACTGATTTTAAACTCGAAAATTTGGTCTTTGCCGATGACAGAGAGCGTACTCCTGTCGCCCATCCCAAACCGTCTTCACAACCCGAGGTAGTGGAAGCTACAACATCTGGGACGAAGCTGCCCAGACAAGCTTCCACAGCTCGAAGCAAACGAAACTTATTGATTGATAGACCTCGGTCATGGTTGATGCCTACAAGCAAGTTTGCCAAGGAATTGCCAAATGGGAGTGACGGGGGCGGCCGCCTAGAATCAAACGTGTCTGCCCAAAGTCCCATTGCTGCCACCACGTCGACGAAAGCGACGACGACGACGAGGACATCACCACCTTCCCCCCTGTCGGGAAGCTCGGAAGGCTTCGCCAATTTTGCGAGACGCTCCTGGATCTCACGCTCTCCTCGTTCATCTTCGCCCAAGCATGCGTTCGAGCAGTCCGCTGCCGAACAGTTTCAACCAGGCCGTGAGGGGCTAGCTCGTACATCCACCGTCAAGGCATCCAAATCACCAGCTCGATTACAGATCATTACGAATACCGACGAGACGACGGAACACACAAAACAGCAACCAGAGAAACTCAGAGCAACTGCGAAGCCGTTTACAAGGGCAACGTCATACTTGTCCAAAATCAAAGGCAGACACCAAAACGCCCATCTTGGCCGGGACGGTGCTGAATCTGACCACAGCTGCGGTTCATCAGCCACCAGCCTTAACCGTACTTCCAACAGTATTCGTACGAGCGCCTCCCCGTCCATCTGCAGTGATGGTAATACCAACACGCCCATTACCGATGAGTCGTGCAACGAAATGACGCCCAAACTCCGTGACCCGCTGTGGTCGGCTTTCAAGACTCTTGATGTTGAGACGAGGGCCTTTGGGTCCAAGCAAACCGCGCACCGCGTTGCTCAGATCCATTCGGTTTTGCTGCCATTTTTGAAACGTACACGAGACAATTCATCGGCTAAAACGATTGCTCTCGAAGATGTTGAGAGGCGAGCCATCATTCTCAACAAGTGGTGGATGTCTCTTCTAGATATGCTCCATGGCCAGTTACAGCAGCCCATCCCTGGCGTGGACCGCCCGGTGCTGCTGGAAGCCGCAACGATGCTCATGATGCGGCCCGAATGGCGACAGGCGACCACGTACATGCAGCCACTGGCGGAACGGT
This sequence comes from Metarhizium acridum, assembly GCF_019434415.1. Classification (NCBI taxonomy): domain Eukaryota; kingdom Fungi; phylum Ascomycota; class Sordariomycetes; order Hypocreales; family Clavicipitaceae; genus Metarhizium; species Metarhizium acridum. Next base: position 2,316,776 of record NW_027094016.1, on the reverse strand, counting down.
CACCCTCGGAACGCGTGAGGTCACGATCATGGACACATGCCTCGAAATCGACGACAGATGGCTCCGTCCACTCGGACATGTTTGCCGAATCTGCAGAGCACAACATTCGAACCATGTTTGTGGCCAACCTGGTCAAGCAAATGGCCTATGTCGTGGACAAAATGTCGTTGCGCCACGCGCCTTTAAGCTTGGTAAACTTTTCTGGAAAGACGTGCGCATACGCCTTCTTCTTCGCCCCGGGAGTTGCCGACGTTTTGCTGCGGCTCTGGGGGCTTACACCGGAGCTCATCAGGCGAGCCGGGACCGAGTTTGGGCTCCCTCGCAGAGACGTGGGGGAAAGTGACGATATCACCGCCCTGTTCCCGCCCAAGTTGGGACCGTTGGGCTGGACTTCGCCTAGAGCCATGTGGGACGGTCTCAAGCAAATTCCCAAGATGCCGTTGCTCGTGGCGAGAATACCCTGGACTGGTCCCTGGGTCGCTCGGTGGAAGGGCCGAGACACCGACCTCTTCTTCATCTTTCTCAAGTATTTCCACGTTCTCTCGGACCAGTTCATCCCCCCTGGCCTGCCCCTTACGGAAAAGGCTCGGTCGCCCGCATTTGCCCTGGTTCACGCACAGCTATTGTCCATTGTGGACTCGACTATTCACCGCCAAACTGGCATCGAACCTGTGGCGTACGCTCCCCTAATTGACTCGGTTAACGGAGCAGACTCGGCTCTGCCCATGCCTCTCCCACCACCGAGTAATGCAATCCGGGTCATGGGCGAGAACAGGCTCGTTATCTTGCTCAAAGACTTCTTGTTCGACGATGGCCCGGAAATTGCAGGTGGTAGGCATACCTTTGCCGAATCGTTTGCTGCCACCCTTAAGGCGGCTGCAAGCAAGACGTCGCTGTACGACAACTCTGCGTGCTTTACACTTTGCGACTTTTTGGAAGAGGTCTTGATGGTTTACCATGAGTTCGAGGTAACAGCTGCAGCCCCAGCCAGCTACATTGACTGGCCTTTCTGGATCGAGGTGTGCAAACGCATGTCGAGCTCAATGAACACCATGTCTGAAGTTCGCATGCTGTCTTTTGTCTTTACCGTCTGGGATGCCATGGTCAAAGACTCCCGTAGGAAGGCGGCCGTCTGCTTAGAATGGCTCCTGACCGAGGAGTCGTTTAATGCGTATTTCAACAACTGGTGCCCTATGGTTCGAGCCTACTACCAGCGCCTCATTTGCTGGCGAATGTGTCGATACACTGGTGGCTCCGACGAAATGGACATGAATATCTACCTCGAGGCAGCCGCACGACTCAAGACCAATTGGGCTCACTACCTATACTTGAAGCAGAACGCAGAAGAGACCGGCAAAATGGCTCCATCAACAGCCCCCATGTCCCCTGCCATGGGCAAGAAGTTTATGATTATTCGCCAAGAGGCTACCTCGCCGAATCCGGGACTGTTCATGGGCTTCGACACATTCGCCAGAACCCCAGCATCATCATCAAAACCCAAGCACCAGCTCCTGCTTGGTATTGATTCCCCAGACACCGGCCTACTCGGCCGCAGCGACAACGGAAAGAAGCGTTGGTCGCTGCTGGGAAAAGTCCTCGCAATCACGTCTGGGAACATTGTTCAACCAGCCGCCGTGGACGACGAGTATGGACGGATACCACCAGGCTCAGCGGGAAGCGAGACCAGTGGCGGCCTTGGTCGAAAGCTAGCCGATCCAGCACCCCTCATTCCAACATCCAACTCAGGAGGGCGCCTGGGCAAGACGGGCCCTAAAGTCCCCGCTCCATCTTCAGATGATGGATCCTTGGGATCGTCTCCCGTCTACGACGAACAGAAATACACATTCAAATTTGTGCTCGGGTGGCAGCAAGCCCCCACTCCCGCTCGTGATCGCGTCCTGACGAGACCTCGACTGCCCATCCCAACACAGGCGCGCATCAGCGCGAAGAATCACAATGTTCTCCCGCCCCTGCCTCCTCTCCCGCCTCTTCCGCGAGCCGATGTCCCAGCCCAAACACGCCCGGAGACACCCAAACCGGCTCGCATACCAAAGGAAGGCGATTTGGCATCTCTTAACGCCTCCGTCGAGGAGTGGCTCCGCAACACGCCGACTGGCAGCTTGGAGCCTGGACCCGGCAGCCGACGAAGTAGTGGTAGCGTTGCCCGACGTGACGGCGGCACACCGGGCGAAACAACAACACGCAACAACACCTTGTCCACTACCAATACTGCCAGCGACAGCAACAGAGAGCAGCTTACGAAACCAGTAAAGCCTACTGGAATATATGCCAAGAATGCCGTGTATTGCGGTCGTGCCCTTGCAGAATGGGCTCAGGTGATTTCTGAATGCAATATTTTTACCGAAAGGCGCCAGGACGATGGTGTTGAGCTACTGGCCGATATTGAAGTGCCTCATCTCGGAGTGGACGGATTCCGCCGCGGGTAAACAAACAAAACATATCACCATCCTGATGACAGTGATTACGGACGTTGATGAGGCAAAAAAACCCGCCCTTTCTTGTACTCATTATACCCGTTGTGAATGAACAGGATACAGTCTACAGGATATATTACAAAAATTTTCTTTCTTTCTTTTTTCCCCAAATCTTCCATTTGGTCATACATCGCGGCGTTCCGGACGATCAGGGGTTTTAACACCAGCCGAGGCTGGTTTTGGATGTTTTTGTATTTGACAATATCGATTGCTTTTTGGCATTCATCATCTTGGCATGTTTTGATTGAGCTTGGCTCTGCATTCTGTTTGTCTTTATTATTTGGATTGATGCGTGCCTTGGCACAAGAAGCACACACAGCACAGCGCATATATTACCCAAATGGGCTTGGACTAGATACCCAGAATGAATGCAATAGATGATTTGACATGCAGTGCATTGGCGATGCTGCCCCCAGGCATGTGATATTTCTCTTTAACAGGCCGATGGACCGTGATATGTGGTATTCTGGCGATATGAGGACGGAACATTTGGCCACACGGCACCAGCCACGCCGTCTCAACATCCAGCTGGGTAATCCACGCTGCGCTGTGAGACTACCATATCACGTCTTAAAGCAACAACTCCGACTCAACAAGTTGGGCACGCTCTCGAATATGAGCCCAGGCCGTCTCAATGCCAATGTGCGGGCTCGCAGCAACAGTCACCCAACCCCTCCATGACCCATCTAAACTTCCTAATTCGGCCTCCTCCTCCATCCTGAGTGGCCAGCCCTGACAGTCCCACAGCCTCCAGGCCGGCCACTCAGCCATCACCCACCCCCGGCTTTACACCTGATAAACGAGAAATGATGTCTGACAGTCAGCCGCCATTTTTGTTCACGCCCTCTCCAGGACATGGCCTCGGGCCTGTCGTTTTTCCTATTTGGTTCACGCTAGACTCTGTCGCTCCTAGATTCAAAAGTCGGCCCTTTCATTTTCCGACTGCCCACATTCACCCCCTCATCGTACACCGAGAAACATCATGCCTCACTATTCGGAAAAGAGTATATTCCCCATGCAAGGCGGCTGCCCATGCGGCTACGTTCGCTACCAAGTCAACCAGGCGCCGCTGCTGGTTCACTGCTGCCATTGCACCTCTTGCCAGCGTGAGCTCGGCACCGCCTTCGCCATCAACGCCATCATCGAATCGGACCAGCTCGAGCTTCTCCCGCCTGCCCAGCCTACTATCCCCGGAACCAAGGGCGCACCGGGGGGCGCATTGGCTGGTTTCAACGCGACGTTTGCACGACTGACTTTCTCTGACACCACTTGCGGACCCGTTGTCCCAAAGACTGAGAATGCCGAGCCACAGGCCACCGCCAACGCAAACGCCAACAGAGACATGGAAACCAGCACGGTCGAACTCGTTACTCTCCCGACTGAGTCAAGCGTCGGGATGACAGTCGCGCAGTGTTCCGCCTGCCACTCTGGCCTCTGGGCTCACTACGCCGATGCTGGTCCTCACACGACGTATCTTCGGGCTGGGACCCTCGATGCCGCCCACGAGATTAATCCCGATGTTCACATTTTCACGCGCTCCAAGAGGGGTTTTATTAGTCTGGCGGATGGCAAGCCTCAGTTTGAGTCGTATTACAAGGAGAGGGCTGGTTTTATCCGTGACGACTGCAAGGCCCGGTATGCTGCGTTGGAGGAGAAGACGGGTACATACATGGCGGAGTTGAGGGCCGCGTTGGGCAAGTAGCCCTGTCTTTGGGTGTTATTTGACCGTGAATCCGTACAGTCTTGTGAGACTTGTTTCTGTACTGGGGAACTCAAGTATGTAGTGTGTTTATAGTATTATGATTGCTGTAGCCTTGTGTCTCGCTTCGTCTCCACGAGATCCCTGTACAAGACGGGAATTTCAAGCACATCGCATTTAAATCGCACGACTCATGGAACAGCGCGAACCTTTATTGAATTGATGAAGCAGGGTGGCTGGATAGAGGTATCATTGCATATATATACTACACAGACCAGTGACTGGATGAGTTTGTGACAACAAACACTGTCTGGCTTCTGGTGCTGTCGTCCCCAGAATGGCAGACATGACATGCGAGTTGCATGGTTGCTTGAATATGATTTTGTTTGTCCATACTGTGACTTTTACCGTGACATATGTGACTGATTGCTCTCGACTCACGCGTTGCGATTTAGCTGGCGCCTCGCTTATGCGTCTTAAGATTTTCCTGCAGGAAGCCGGCATAGCCATCGAACACCACATTACTTTCCGTGTCAACGTCTACATTTGCACCACCGGATATGATGTCGAAGCTAGCTTGAAGGGCCAAGCATCTGGCAAGGAACATTGCGAGCTCTTCTGCCACGGGCAGCTGACCAGCCTCATGTGCGGAACACTACTCTTACTCTGTACGTGGATTTCCAATCCCACGCGATGGTTTAGCGCTGCAAGAAGACACATATCGATGTCCAGGTGCCTGTTGACAGACGGACCTCAAACGCTGGCTGGGGCCGAGTGCTTTGAGTCGGCTGGTCTGCATGGGACTGCCAGGCATTATTGTCAGTGTCGCATGGGTCGTTGTGGTCGTCATGGCGATGTGGTTGTAGCTGTGGACATTGGTCGAATTATACCTTCCTAGGCACAACGATGGACAAAAGAGAGAGAAAAAAGGCAAACTAATAGTCATCTCTCTTCTCTATCCTGTTCTCTGACAGATTTAAGGAGGAAGCGACTGAAAACAAGTGCCCTTAGTTGGCGGACTACCACCCCACACCACGACGCCTCGTTGGATTCGAAGGCGATGTTTGGTCCTGTTGAATGAGTCATCATAATAGGCATTGTGGAGGTATGGAAAATTGATGTTCATTGCTAAGAAACAGGAACCAAACGTAATTTTAGTTGTCAACTTTGTTGCGGCGTTGAATTTGGTTGAAAAGTATCAATGTTTGCCTCTTCCCAGAAGATTAATGTGCTCCTTCCCTCGACAGATGGAGATCGAAAGTATTTGGCCAGACCATGTGCCTAGCTATCGCCATCTATGATATAATAGACTGGAGTATAATAGTGTATACTAACTCAAGTTACCTACTAGGTACTAGTAGGTTTCGTAGTATTAATTAAGTTGATTAATAAAAATAGAAAGGGCTAGATGCAGGACAGTAACACTGTATTTTGGCCGTACCTAGGCCAGGGAACCGTGACTAACCACGCAATACACCATGGAACGCATCGCGATGCGAGAGCTAGCAAAAAAATAAACACCATGAGCTAGTTTATCCTCATTGCGTAGGGTTCCTAGTATTGATACCTCCCCAGGTGGGTAGGCAAGATGAATTCTGTTCAATATTAGGTGGCTTTCTGGATAAAATTCATGTGCAAGTAGCGTACTATACCTTTCAACTCCAATAGCATCGTCAAATTCCAACTTCAACAAAACCCAACCATGGGCGAAATTGATGGCTACACGAACGCCATCAAGAACCACATGGCCTTGGTCGGCGAGAGCGGCGGCGGCGATGTTTACGCAGCAGTGAAGCCTGCTCTACAAGCCACAGGGAGCTTATCGTCCATCACTGCGCGCGCGAAAGGTGCATTAGATGCCGCGGCCAGAGGCAGATACATTTTGCTAAAAGGAAAGGATGCCTTTGAGTGCCTCTGGAAATGTTCAAAACGCAAGCCCGTCATTGGGGAGGTCCAACACCTGAGAAGGGCCTTAGTCCCGAATATCGCCAGCAATTGATCCATTGACGGTTCGACAGCTCTCCCCTGGATCCTGGGAACCTCTTCTTTCACCAAAGACTGACGTTCTTCGATTTCTGGCGACGCTTTCAACAAGAGCATTTTATCCACTACAGTCTCAAGATACTAGTCCATTAAGGTGATTTGTCGGCAGAAGTCTCAGGACGCTACCAATACCGTGATTGGCAATGTAAAAGAGCCTCTTGGGCCTATGGCCATTGAAGCTAGTTGTCAATGCTCTTGCTGATGACCTTGCACAAAAATCGCAGCTCGAGGACCTACCGAGGCCAACATTGCGCAGACTGCAGGAGGCAATTCGGGCAGTCCCACACCAGGAGAAAATCAAAGAGTTACTCCATCACGGATGAAGGCGAGTGGTCGCCGTCGTCGAGGCCATCAGGGACTACGGAGCCACGGTCGAGCAATTCCAGGTCAGGTCGGAAACGTTGTCCAGAGCCCATCCGCCGGCAATGAAGGAAAACAAGGAGCTACCCCGGGACATACGACGCCGATTAGGCTACATTGTGGCCTGCAAGCAAGTCCAGATGACCACTCTGCATGACCGGCTAACAGGTCCGCATGAGCTGTTGATCGTGATAATAGAGGAGCCTGCCGGCGCAGCCGCCAGAATAATATGTCGAAGGGAAGACTCGAATCGAGCAGCTTGAACAGACGCTCTTGGTGAGATGCTCCAGCGAATGCGAGAGGCGATTTGCCGTCAAATATAAAGGAAGGGTGACAATGACTTGACGCCCTGAGGGCAGCTGAATGGGCTTGACTTACGACGAGCCTGGCAGAGAAGAAAGGGGAGATTGGTGCGCTCAACGCGAGCGCCGGCCAAGCAATTGGTGCTGCTCGAACGACAGATCCGCCGGCGATGAACTCGATGCCCTGTTCCTGCAAGTGATGTGGCTCGACAATATAAAGTTCGCAATAGCAACTCTGCCATTGCGACTGGCATCTAGCTAGCCATGCCGGAAGCTCGATGTCGGCTTGCTTTTGGGCGATTGGGTGCCTCATTTCCGCCGTGATGTCTGGGCCAGTAAAATGCTTGCCTTCCAGAACCACGACACACTAAGCAGACGGTTCTATATTCGAGATTCGTCAAGTTGCGCGCACTCACGCAGCAGTCGCAATGGGGAGCCATCGTTAGCCGCCGACTATACCCTCACAACGACTGCCTTCTTGTCCAGGTGTTTGAGATGGATGACGGCCGGGGGCTGTTGGGCTTTATTTAACCAGTGTTGATGAGACTAGTTGGACTGAAAGCTATTGTGGCTTGGGTAGCGTATGTGGACCGGTACGGAGTATATTTAGTGTATACATCACTGGACAAAAGTCTCGATAATGACCCATTTTTACACCAAAACTTATACTTTTTAAGTATAAATAAATTAAGATTTTTATATGTAAGTAAATTAATAAAAATCTAAACTTAATAAATAATTAATTAAAAATTACTATTATTATTTTTTAATTAATTTTCTTATTTTTTTAAGCATAGATTTTTAAGCTTAAAAAACGGAAAAATTAAAGATTTCAATTATAGTAGGTTATAGTGGATGTTATAGGGGATTAAGAGAACTAAAAAAATCTACTTGTATATTTAACCTTTAATTATAAGAGAAGTACTTTATTTATAATTATAAAAATTATATATTATGATAATTATTATAAGAATTTAATATAATTTTAGTTTTTATAAATTTTTATTAAAACGTTAAGTAATAATTCATTAATAAAAGTAGTAAGTTTAGGTGTAAAATCGCTAATTATCGTGACTTTTGTCTACCCACTGTACTTAGCGATAGGGTCAACCCGTCGTGCCATGCAGTGTACCGGACCCCTCCAAACAGCATCTCTTCATCTGCACCTGGAATGAATGCACCTCCCATTTCTCTCATGCCTCTCCACAAACAGGATCATCGACATTGGGGGTCGCAGTTATTTCGATTTGCACAGAGACGAAATCAAAAAAGGGCCAACCGAGCTCCGTTGGACGCCGCCACTATGCCCAACACTGGAAGGCCCAGCCAGGATTGTCACCTGTGTCGTCAAAGACGTGTCAAGGTAGGTTGGTGGCTGGTGACATCAGCCCTGCTTGACGCAGACCGCCTCAAACGCAGCACGATCCATCAAAACCACGCTGACAGCCTACAATACAGCCGCTGACCCTCTCTCACAGTGCGATCTTGGACGACCCGGCTGCCAGCGGTGTGTCAAGTACGGCGTGGAATGTCCGGGATACAGAGATCAACACGACCTGGTCTTTCGCAATGCCAACCCATCAACTGTCAAGAAGCGCAGGAAACGAGCGGCGGCCAAGGAAGAAGATCAAGATGATTCCAAAAGCCCATCGTCGGCCGGCACCAGATCGAGCACGCCGGCTTCCTTTGTTAGCAGCGGGGGAGCCACGTTTATCTTCGATTCAAAAACAGAACCGCTTCCATTGCCGGGCGATGCTGTCTCGACAGCACTGACGACAATTTCGCGGCCCTTGACAGAGCATTGGACAAATCATTCCGTGCCAATCATTCTCAACGTATACTCGACGCTCGACTTCCTCCACAACATTTACCGAATCAATCCTCGGAACGGGCCATTGGTCTGGGCGGCCCATCTCTTCACCCTAACCTATGTGACAAACATTCGGTACCCAGTTTCGATATACAGGGAGTCAGAAGTGGAAAACCAACGCGAGCTGGGCACGTACCTGGGAAGAACTCTGAGCGCGGTCAACACAGCGCTCAAGGAACCTGACGGCGCATTTCGAGACGACGTGCTTGCGACAGTTTGGATCCTAGCAAACTATGAGGTTGGTGGGCAAAGACTATTGACAATGGAGGACATTGTGCTGACTACAGTCGCAGCTGCTGGTCGGCTCACTGGGCCGCATGGAGCTACTTAGCCCCTGGCATCTACACACGAGAGGGCTTTACAGTATACTCAAGACAAGGGGTACCGCACATCTTTTGACGGCGCAGGGGAGGACTGCGTTTTGGCCGTGTTATAACATGGTGGTAAGTCTGGCCATGTTGTCCTGACTGGATTGGAATCTCACAAGGCACAGCAAATCCAAGCCCTAGTCAGCAACACGGAATGCCCGCCAGAGTCAGACGAATGGCTGGGCATCATAAGAAACAACCTTTACGACGGCGAAGGCTTTACATTGCACGTATCAGTCTTCATCACGCAATGCACGCACGTCCAAGCCACCATTCCTCAATTTGCTTCATCGTCGCGATTTCGCGGTTGCAGAAGAGCAGTACGAGTCACTTGTAGCACAGTTGGCGGAGGCCGAAAAGCACGTCAACAATTACGTCAAGACGGCGACCGACTGTACCCACGACTTGGACGTCTATATGCGCAATCTTTACTACTCAGCTATCATCAAGGGCTATAGCTATGTCCTGATGTTGGCCAACTTCCTTACACACTACACGCCTTGCAGGATAACACTGCACCAGCTTCGAGCACAGCGCACTCACTGCCTTCAAATGGTTCGAGCGGCTGGGCAATTTATAGTCGACAGCGTGCCATATGCACTAGGCCCTCTAGCTGCTGGCAAGGACAAGTCGCCAAAGGTGTTATTTGACGCCCTGAAGATGGTTTGGCCACTCACAGCTGTTTATATTGTCGGGGCCACTCTTCCAGAACAAAAGAGCCAGGCTGAAGCTGCACTACTTTTCATTGGAAGAGAAGTTGGAGTCAGACAGGCGCTCAATACGTACCCGGGGAAGCTATCGCTGCCGCTTGAGGCCCGCCAGCCGCTTGGATTGGCTCCCGAGGACGATCCTACACCGCCCTTTACAGACAGATAGCCCGGGACATGGTCTGGCCAGGAGGAAGCGGCGATGCATAATTTCGTGTATGGTGTTTCCAATGTCCTGTTCCACATGGGAAATCGGAATGGGTAGCCCGGGTGTCTCTCTTGCGGTATGTGTGTTCCAGCAAGAAACACTTCACAACTTACGACACAGCCTCACGGCCTTGGTAGCTAGAATGAACATTGTCCATCTACGGCGTTGGCGAGGCATGACGATTTACAATACCAGCTTGCTTTCTTAGATACAGCTATGGTTGTAATTTAGAAGCAGGAGGAAGGAAGGGTCTTGGGAGAGCCACGGCTTGAGAGTATTTCTCGTTTAAATAACGGACGCTGCCGCATTTGATGCAGGACAGGGTCAGGCTGTTGAACTTGGATATGCCACGCATGCGCAAGGAACCGGCAGAGGAATACGGGACTACATCTAGTATTCTTGCGGACCCAACCCATCGTGTCTTGCCTACGATACATGCTTGTCGATTCCATGGAACTCTTTGAGTGTAGGTTCTATGACTTGTCTAAAATCAGTGGGCAGTTACATAGATACTAACGGAAGAAGCGAAGCGTCATTAGAGTCTTGTCTCAATCGCGCTCTCAAAGCCGGAAACTCATTCCACTTTGTCAAGCAAGAGCACCCATTTCACGTCGGTCTGTCTCGCGTCAAACCCATAGGCTTAGCGCCGCGAATCAAGTCGGGGCACGGGCCAAACTCCGCAAGAAACATCTCTCAACTGACATGGCCGGCTTGTTCAACCTCGAGTTAAGGAGCAGGTCTGGCTTGTTGGAGGACTCGGCAGGCTGGATCCGACTACTTCTTACCCATCTGGTGCTTATCATCACCACAAGTCGTGGCAACGCCGATTTTCCGTTAGGGTCCTGCCAAGCGTGGAGACTACTCCATACCGGACTGATTTCAGGATATGGATTTTCAAATGGTAGACTTCAGTTTGCCATTGGGGAGTGGAGGACCCAAGGACTTGAACTAACAAAGGTGGCTGCGACAGGAGTCCCATTCAGCGGAATACGCAGTAGCTAAAAGATACTGTTTTGCCGCTGTACCGGCCAAGGCGGTCAAATGGACATGTCGGACTGATCCCATTCAGTCATTCAGTAATAATGCCGTGCTCTCTACGCCATTTCAACATGGGATTTACATCACACAGCGACATGGTTGTTATGTCGACGTTGCGGCGCTTACTGCATCACGTTGAAGAAAGCAAAAAGACGGTTGTGGAGATGTCGAAAGATGGACACCAGGCTCAAGCAATGGGTGGTCTATGGGAAGGACAAGGGCCGATTGGCGACAAGACAACATGGACCAGTGCCGCCACCCCCACCAGGATTTATTAATAGTCTTGCTTGCGCCGACAGGCGTCTTGGTGGAAGGCCCAAGGCGACGCTGCGAACACGAGGTTTCCCGACACCTTGCCCCATTTCTTCCCAGGCGAGGATTTAGAATTTTTCTGCTAGTCGAGACTTTGTCCATCGCATATTACTCGACAATGGCCTCGTGGGCGTTCTGCGCACAAGCACGTGGAGGACCCTTCGCGCGCCAAGCCTCACAAAAACCCGCGTCTCGTATCCTGCCTTTGAAACATATGGTGGGCTTTCCCCCCCGGCTAGGGTCCCTGGTCCTCGCTCGAGTGAAGTCATATTGTGCCTATCCAGCGAGACACAACTGACAGTCGCACACAAATGTCATCGAATCGACAAACCGATCTAATAGCTGGCCGATGCCGCATAGCAATTGACCGTTGCAATCGGCCCAACTGCAAGAGCACTTTCCAAGATGGGTAGCGATTCGCGAACCCTGGCGAGTGGGTACATTTCCATGCCTCCTGTTCCTTCTAGTTGGGAAATCGAAAATGATCTACGGAGTACTAGTCCAGATTACTCGGTACAATTTCTAACAAGTGGACCGGACGGTACCAGTGCCAGTGACGAACAAGTGCTGAGGATTTTCGCCAATCTTCCGTCTGGGATGCTAACCAGACCCGCCATTGTTCTTGGTTTCTTGGCCCATTGCGCCGTTCCATTTACTAGTCCCTCAATGAGGCACCTGGAGCGGGCATCTGACGGCATTAGTGGCCGAGGAACAAAAACCCAGGCCCAGGGTGGATGATGGCACTTACACGCAAAGGGATGGGAGGCCCCGAGCCGAAATGGGTATTTATATGTGACACTACCGGTTTTCTTCATGGGCGTGTTACACTCTCTGTTGATACTTGGTATCGTCATATGCGTGCGCTTTCTGTCTCATCTTCTCTGGGGCTTTCCTTTTCACGAATCTTACTTTTCAACAATATTCTTTTTCGCACTCGTTGGATCCTTGGTTTGTAGTGACTCTCCTCGGGCGCCGTTTTTGCGACATCTTCTCTTGCCATCATCTTTTATTACGGGCACGACTGTCTGTCCAGCTTTGCTAGAACGGACTCAGTCTCTCTTGACTTTACAAAATCTTTGCAAAAGGATAGTAATTTCTGTCCATACAACGTCTCAGCATCAATGGCTTCCTTCGCCTCTTCGGCCGCCACTGGCACCCATCTCCAAGTTCCCGCCGCCGCCTCTTCAGTCCCCGTGCGACCCAAGTTCAACTCTCGCCTCACTTCGGATCGTCTTCGTGAAGGTGCCGGGCTCTACCTACCGCCTCTTTTCCAAGCACCCAGCACCAACATTCGCAAGGGACGTATCTCTGTCTTCAAAGAGACGGGCCTCGATGACTTCGCTGTTTCTCAAGTTCCTGTTGGTGACAAATTCTTGGGTGTTGGCACTGCGGTTCGGGATCGCTCGTAACACTCGGGCGACGCGGTTTTCAGTTCTTTCAGCCCAGATGGTGTCACAGCGCCGCACCATCGATGTTCCGCACTGAGGAAAATGAATGCGGGGTGACTGGCCATTCACGTAGCTGCAGGGCGGCTTGCGAACTGGACTTTATGCTCGTTTCATCAAGAGTCTTTTTCATTTGCTGTTTACGAGTATATCTGAACCAAAATACGGTCTTTATTCGCGCTACTTTCAGGCATTTACAACGTTATGCAGTGTTTGCTGCACACCATACACTACTACTTGCTTAATATTTAATATCATGATGGAAGGAAGATGCGATTGCGATGGAATGAAATAGTTGAAATTGGGAGGGCAGTGGGCCGAGTACATACATATACCCTGTTTGCGGAGCAAACATTATTCGCTACGGCATTTGTATTTTAGACGTCACAAAGGAATTAACAGCACATCATCAGACTTGTCCAGTTGTCGAACCGCGTACCTTGGCATGTCCTATTGGCTCTTCATGGCATCTGTTTCGGCATGGTGAACGGACGCATCCAGCAAAAAGAAGCTGAGAGTGGCTCGGCGAATTTGCATTGTTTACGCCTCGCGAGATGAGCGGAATGGACGAACCAGCTGACACTTTCCACACCAAAACTACCTGGGAAGCGAAGGTCAATGCCATCTACTACATGCAGCAAAGGCGAGCAAGCTAGTCAGTTCTCAATAGCTTCATAGCCATCACTCTGTCCAACCACTCAGACAGCACAGTGTGAAATAGTAATAACCAAAGCAAACTTGATTCATTATCATACAAAGCACACATCTTGTTGTAAAGCAAGGTTCAAAGATTATCATCCATCCACCTGCCGCAGTCCATCAACTGGACCATCACATTTCTCGTCCGTAGACGCCAGTTTACAAGTAGTACGATTTCGCTCTTGTGATTTTGCTCCTTCACGCCTCCCCCGGCGGCGGGACACTGGGTCGCCTTGTAATTTTTTTTTTCCCTCTAGTATTCTACTCGTCATCGCCAATCTGTGAAATGCCCACAGTCAGCACCATTCTCTCTCTCTCTCTCTCTCTCAAACAAGGGGAAAAAAGGCGCTTTTGAAGCACGACATACCTTGGGCGCCAGGTAGAAGCGCAGATAACTGGTACCAGCCACATTGTACTCGACCAACAGGGGAACCTCGCTCGACAGGCAAATCTTGACCCCGGTCGACAGCGGGGCGGCCTTGCAAAAGTTGACGAGGTACTTGAGAGAAAAGGTCAGGGACACGGGCTCGACGAGCTGAATATTGATATTCAGCTCGGGCTTCTCGAGGTTGGTGGTGCTACGGAGGGTGACGGAACCGTTGCCAATGTCGCCGTTGCAGGAGAATTTGACGCCGTCCTTGTTGGCCTCGATGCTGACTGCACACACGCGCGCGCGCGCATTGTTAGCAAGACATGTTCTCTCATATTTTGTTGCGTGGGGGGAACGTGGGCGGAGGCAACACTTACCAGACTCGGACATGGCAGCGAGGTCGGTACAGATTCGTCGAAACTCGGCGGCGGGCATCTCAATGGTGGCAGCGTACTCAGTCTGCGGAATGCCCAGATGCTCCTGGTCAATATCCATGAGCTTGAGGTCATACTCGCTGATTCTGTCGGATTCGCGGTTCTCAAACATCAAGTTCAGGACGTCGGGGGCATCCTCGGCCTTGAGGGTGAGTATGTCCTCGTTCTGGGCAGCGCGCAATACTTTGGTCAGGGACGTCAGGTTCACGCCAAGGGCAATGTTTCGATCGCATCGGTAGGGCGAGAAGGCCTCGGCCTTGAGCATCATGGAGACGAGAGCCACATGAGAGTTGTCCATGGCCTGCAGGGCGATGCCCGAGTCATTGCAGTCAAAGTTGCAGTCCTGGACGAGGTCCTTGATGGCGTCGACGACCTGGTAAGACATTAGCGAGAGGGAGGGCGACGCAGCAGAGCGTGAATCAGAATGTACCCTTTTCAGGACATTAGCCTGCTCGAGTCGTGCTTCCAACATCTCTGCCAGACCATTAGTAACGATGCTAGTCCCGTCGAAATCGCCTAATAGAACGTACTGTCTTGATCTGTGCGAAGAGCGGGGGAAGGGGGGGGTTCGGGGCGGTGAAGGCGTGAGGTGTACCGCCAAGTCAATATTCAAACGAGGGCGAAAGAAATTGGAGCGGAAATTCGTGAGAAACCCTGATTGCGATATCACAGAAATGGGTTACGGAGAATGGGTCACAAGGTCAAGTGTGGGAGAGAGGAGGAAGCAAAAGCGTGCAGGACGTGGCAAGCGGGCACTCGAAAATCACTTAACACGCGAGGGAAGCTGTGGGTAAATCGAGACGCGTCGTGGCGGGGCTCCTACGTCGAATCGAGTTCGCACTCGGTTGTGACGCCAACATTACGCGGGGCATTTTGCCTAGACGTGTTAGCTCTTGGACCCGAAGCAGCATCAACGACTAGTCCTTGTTTGGCCTCGTCTGGCTTAATCTTCTAAAGTACATATAAATAAAATCTGCCGGTATACCATGTAGTAGACAAAGTAGATGCAGCCCATCAATATGGCTGGCGACAGCCGCAGGTTTTACACAGTCAAACCGCAGCAAATACTAACTCTTTTTCGTGAAGCAGAATATTTCATCGGCATTACAGGGAGAAAAAAGCACAAAATAAATAAATAAATAAATGAAACCCGATTGCAAAGAACGTATCAACCAGCCTGACACCTATTCTGAACCGTCATCCCATGAAACCCTGACATTGCCAACTTGCGCCTAGATTATGCATGTGCACCGTTTTCCCCATACGATGCAAAATGAAAGATAGAAAGAGAGAGAGAGAGACGAAAGAAGCCCCAGTCGCCCATTTACAGCCGCTCAATGCTGTTCACATGGAGACAACTCGGTTTGATGGGAGGGCGCTGGCACGCGTCTTGGGCCGCAAGTTGATAACCGTCTCCAGCTCGCGGAGCATGCCCCTGGTGGCATCCATCTGTTTTCGAGCCTGTGCCTTTTGGTCGCGCTCCTCCTTCATCTTGACAATTCGTTCTTCTCTGGTGAGTGAGCTCTTTGGTCGCGGGTGTGCCACAGCCTCGAAAACCTCGGGCGTCTCTGGCTCATTCGGCTCATTCTCGTCTGAAGCGGGCGGTGATTCGCCCGTCAGCGCCTTGAGGGCATCTTCTGCGGTGCCTTCACCAACCGTCGTCAGGCCGCTGAGGGAGCTCCTGGGAGACAAGAGCGTGCTCATAGATGACAGTCTCTTTTCGTTTCTATCGATTCCCAGAGCCAGAGCAGCCCTGCCCTCCTCCCACGCAGACATGAGTTCCTTGAGGTCTGCCCCAATAGATTCGTATTGTGACATCAAGTCTGGCGCTAGTTCCGAAATGTCGTTGGAGTCGTCTAGCGCGCGATCGGATTCTTCTCTCAGCAGGTGCAGCTTGGCCTGCAAGCCTCGGATGCCCGTGGACAACGAGTTCAATTTGCGCAACTGGGAGCGCCAGCGTTCCCTGCCCGGTGTTAAGGGACCCTTGGGAGTAGGAGGAACAGGGAATGCTAGACAGATCAGTAAACACCTTTCTTTTTGAGTAAGAGACTGATGGGTCGCATAGTACTTACATTCAGCTTCGCTCAAGATGCCCTGAAGCTTTTGGAACGCAGCCCGTGTGGATTCGTTGAGGCTCCGAAGCACTTCGACCGCCGTTGTCCACCGGAGCAGGTCGGATCCCTCGCCGTTGGCATCCAGGGCCAACAAGGCACACAGAAGCATTTTGCGCGTGATGTGAAACCGTGCAGCTAGAATCTTCAGTGTCCGGAGTGACTCGGCGTCCTCAAACTCGCCCTCGCTGAATCCTTGCAGAGCATCAGACATGTCCAAGTCGTTGATGTCGTACATGTCATGGTACTTTTCCAGCTCTGTTTGCTCGGAAAAGCCCTGGATCAGATTTGCCATTTGCTTGTAGGCATCTAAGACATCTACGAATGAGTTCTTTAGTGCCCTTCGCAGGCGGACGCATTTTCGGGCCTGGTTGCGATCCTCTAGCCTGGTAATTGGAGGCAATGGGGCGCTGCTATCAAAATAGTCAGCACCATGTGATGAAGACCCGGCAAGAAAGGGGGGGAGTGAGTGTGAGAGAGCGAGTGAAAGATGGAGAAAGAGGATAGCAAGTATGAACTGGCGGCTTCGTACATTCGATAACCACGAGAAACAAGCTCTACTTCCTGCACAAGCGACAATGTAGCTTCCGAGGCGCTATCGAAATCGCTGGAATTGGAAACAAAGGCGGCAATCTCGGCCAAGGATTGATTCCGTCTGTAGCGAAGCCACTGTCGTCGCATGTATACCTGACCAAGAAAGGCTGCGGCCGCGCACAAAACCAGGAGAAATGTCAGCTGTTTTCGCGTGACATATGAGGGCGCGTTTCCAAGAACCCAGCTTAGAACAACAGCAATAGCGAGGGCGCCGAGAATAGAAGCAAGAATCCCCTCGGTCGACAAAAGAGACTGGTCGTGTTTATCGTCGCTGTTCGCTCCTGACACGCTAGGGGCAGCAGGTCGATAACCCAGGATCGAGGTCCCGGTTAGCAAATGCGACGCGATGATGGTGTAGCGAAACTGCTCGAGAAATTTGGAATTGTCGGCACGATCGATGCTCGCCACAACGGCAGCCTGTGGAAGGAAATCGTGTCAGTTGGAAAGGCGCAAATTTCGCGATATACCCTCTGCACTAGCGAGAGGCGTTTGACCGTACCGAGCAGTTCCTCCTAATTGATTGCAGCCTTGATGCCCCGAGGGCTCCGGGCACATCCGTCTGCAAGAGAGCTGGGGCCTCGCCTCGGAATCTCGATTTCACCATTGGTCGACCTGTAGGGGCAAACGGCGATGGACTTGGCGGCGTCGACGAGTCAAACTCTGGCGAGGAAGGCCGTGGTGAGGCGTTGACAGCGGCCCAGTCGGCCTCGGAGTCATCGGCTCCATCTGCAATCCCGCATACGGGCGTTAGAACGAGGCTGTCTTGGATTGGGCGAGATTGGACGAAATTGGACGGCGGGCTTACCTTTGAGGTAGTCGGCTAGAGGCGACTCTTCATACACGATGGGTTCCATGTAGCGACTCCTGTGGTGCGGAGTAGGAGAAGGACGGAATGACGTCGCAGAAGCGGTGACATGCACGGCATTGGAAGCACGAGGAATGCGCCCCAAGCCAGGTGAGGAAGTGCCTATTGCCGGAAGGAACCGTGGACAAGGAAAATGCGAATCGAAAAATAAAAAATAAAAAAAATAATAATAAAAGGAAAAGCAACGAGAGTAATCGGGAAAGGGTTGTCGAAGGGTTGTCGAATTGCTTGCTCTACAATACAGCGTGTCCCAATGACAAGCTGAGCAGCGCCAGTCGACAAAATCATTCAGGGGACGCTGGCTCATATCGATGATCGCAGGCAGGGACGGGGGTGCCTCCTTCCCAGGCGGGCGGCGGTGTTTGTGGCTATGCCCGGAACGGCAGCGCCGTGCTCTGAAACCAGACATTGAAAGCTCCGGGCACTGACGGTCAACTGGTGTCTGGTGGAGGTCTGTGTGACCCGTCTGCAGCTGCAGTGCAGACACATGCATGCTGAAGCTGGTGTGTTTCGCCAGCGGCCTGACAGGGATCATTCACTAAACTACGGGGACCCATCACCTGTTGACCACCAGTGGAACTGCAAGACTAAAATCCCTGGTCAATTTTGACTTGACGCATGTGCCAATTTCGCCCATCTCCGCAAACAATGCGCCCAGGATCACGGCAACCGAAGGATGGAAAAAAAAAATTATAATAATAATCTAGCACAAGGGCGCACCCGCCAGGCACCTGTTTTCTTCAAAGACAAACGGCACATCCAGATGGCCATGCAGAGTACTCCGTATGTACGCAGAAGCAGAGGAGGTGGTTGGTCCATTGATTTAGCACGGAATAGGACGCTAGTAGATCGTCAGCCAAGCCGAGGAACGTCCAAAGATCATATGTGGACTCTCCACACTAGATCGTCGACCCTGGCGTTTCACGGGATTGAGTTCGAATTAGACTTCATAGCTTTTGGCTGGTCACGCGGCGTGTCAATTGTCGCTAGTACGTGGGTGAGGCCGCCGCAAGACTTGAGTGTTGTATTCAATTCAAGTGGCGGATGTCTTTAATCAAACTGATACTTTTACCAAAGTCCACGCTGTCACCACGCTGTCACCATGCCGACCCACCAACGTGTATGGTAGCATCCTCTGCGCTAATGATACGGGGCCCGACATCGTCTCTCACGTCTCTTTGCCCACGCCAAGGTGTGACAGCAACTTGTATGACAGGCTGGCGTTTGTGGAGAGGCAAGTGAGCCCGGCTTCGACTCAGGATTCTCTGGTTTCGGGAGAGACTAGAGGACGGTAAGCCGAGTGGCCAATTCTAGGCAGTGATTGTTAGGATACCTGCCATATCGTTGTCTGATGCTCGTTGAAAGTGAGGTTTCAAACAGTAATAGACATCGAAAACCAGATAGGACCATCCTCCAACAAGGTAGATGATAATAAAAAAAGAAAAAAGAGATAAAAAAGAAACCTGTTGTTATACTGGCCGCCGAATGGCGCCCAAGATAGTCTTACAACACTTATACCAACATTTCAGGAATTGGGTATGCCGTGATGTCGTTCTCCCAGACTTCGCTATGTAAACTTGCGGAATGGTGGGACAAAACGGCCTTGCAGATCGTCGAACCCGAGTTGCCTGTAGGCCGTCAAGCCCTTGGCGCATGATTTTGGCATGACTGGTACGGTTTACATTCTCACCGGACCATTTCTCGGACGTGGCGAGGAGTGTTCAGCGTTCTTGTAACTACCTTATTCATCGCTTTGTCATCTAACGCTACACGGTTCTCCGCCCGAAGATAACCAAGGTTATGAATGCACCAACCAAAGTGATTGCGGCACTGTTGAAGGAGCCGGATGGTGATCAAGCGTCAATGTTGACGACAATCCGATTATCAGGGGTCCTGCAGCGTCATAGTCTTTTTTCACATTTTTCGAGGCTGAGACGTCCTTCATCGAATAGAATCTCAATTTTGGCACACATTCGGCCGTGCTTCTGTATAGGCGAGAAGTTTCATGTTTCGAGGCGAACGTCGAATAATTAACACAGAAAGTGATGGTAGTGTTAGTAAGGCACCAGCTGGTGGTGACCCCACACAGAGACAAACTCGGAATATAGCTTTGCCGATCGCCGAAGATCAATTCAGCTCCGGATCACAGAGCTTCAGCAATAGTAAAGTAACACCATGGCAAGCTGGTGTACAGCTTCGCCGATCCTTGAACGCAATTCCCCAATCGATCCGGCCCAATGTCTAGGCGGCCGCCAGCAAAAGGGCATCGGCCGGCCATTGTGTCCAACATGGGCATTTGGGTTACTGACGCGATGCTTCTCCAGGCAGTTGAGCGGTACCAGCGAGGTGTGGTGGCATCATGTCGACGGATTAGTTCCCACGCAGGGCCTCTTGAGAGCCGTCGTCGAGCTACGAGGCGACACATGACCGGCCTCATGCCAACTTCTCACCCCTACCCCCCTATCTGGCAATTCGATGTTGGCCCCAACTCGTTGCAGTGGGAGGCCCCGACTACACAACAACACAGAAGACAAAAACGTGAGCAGATTAGCGTGTCGAATATGTTCAACAGCTTAATTGGTTGGCTCGAAAACGTGGGCTCTGCCGACAGGCCATTCATTTCACCCCCCAGCCAGCGATTCGAGGCGGGAGCCGTCTCTGCTGAGGCTCTGGCAATCAACCCAGTAGTCGAGGCTGTCGAAGTTTCCGACCCAATTCTACAAGAACCCGCGTCATCGCAGTATCTCCCCGAGGAAGTTATCAAGTTACGGTCCAGCATCTCCAGTTTTGACATTGTCGACAACAAGACTTTATTCAAACTAACAAAAACCTGTCGACAGTCTCTGCGCCGCCGAGTTGAGCATGGAGACTTGTCTGTCGAGGCTCTGTTGGCTGCCTTGGAACCGCTAGATTCGGCCTCAAAAAGTCGTATCCTAACCGCAGAAACGGCGGGTAAAATGCGCGCCATGATTCGGCGCTCGATCCTCTACGCCATGGTGGACACAGAAAAGCAAACTCCCCGGTCTATTTCCCCTGACCTCTGGTTGGCATTCGTAGGCAGGGTCTGTGCTAGCAATGGCGACAACCATGACATCCAGCTCTTTTGGGGGCTGATGGCCGCTTTGCCTAGCTCACTTGGAGAACAAGTACCGCCCGAGCAAATACGCAATCTAGCGAGCGCCTTTGTCACGGCCCAAGCCAACCGACATAACCTCTTTGGTCACTGGTCAGCTCGGGCGGCTAGGTTTGGTCAAGCCTTGGAATCACTAAACGCCAGGCAGCGCCAGGAGCTTGATGACGGCATGATCACATTTCTCCTCCAACAGGATTGGATTTCCGAAAGAGCCCGACGGATGCGGTTTTCCTGGCTGGTGATCAAATCTTACGACAGTCAAACGACCACCGATGAATTTATTCGGACCATTCATGCTTGCTGCGGCAAAGAGCTCCAGTTACACATCGTGCAGCTGTGGCAGGTCCTGGCCGCTCGACTTGGTGCTACCGGAGCGTTGGATAACGAGGCGCACAAGCAGGTCTTGCAAGACGGCTACAATACCTCTATGAGCCAGCGGTGGAACTCGTTAGTGGCTGCTGTCATGACATCAAGCCGCAGAAATTCGGCATTGCAGGAACTATGTACTATTTCGACCAAGACGGGTCAGTTTGATGCTGTGGTGCGTGCCCTGACGTGCAAGCCCGTGCAACTTTTGCGACGAGATGTCATGGAGGCACTTGCGTCTGCATGTGGCAACCACGAGCAAGCGCTTCGGCTTTACGACTCAATCGATCTAAGGCGTCAACCAGTTCGTAGACGACCGTTGTGGGGTTGGTCTGTATGGACCAAGTACGTCGAGCAAATGATCAAGGACCCGAATGTACACCCCATACGTGTCTGGCAGGTTCTCAACCTCACCTCCAGAAGAAATGGAACAACCGTGGAAATGAAAGCCAAGTCGCAACTTTTGGACCAAATGGGCCAGTGGTTCGTCGAAGCACAGCACCTCACTGACCGCCAAGTGCTGCGCAATGTCGAGAAATGCGTCTCTTTGCAGCGCGCCTTAACAGACGGCGTCACGTCACAGATGCTTGCCAACTTGACGGATATTATAACTCGAGATCTCGACAAGGGCCAACGGGGGCGCACTTCCCGTATGCAGTGGCTTCTGAGCATGGTAGCTCAGAACCAGGGTCGGGAACAAGCGGACAGGACTGCTTCAGCATTGAATGGATGGAGGGCGCAAATCGAACCGAGAGGCAGTGAGCAATTGTAAATTTGTCCCAGGAGTAAATACCATAAGGCCAATCCAAAGTCGAATATACTTTGTCGCAGTCGCAGTACACCTTTGTTCACACTCATTCTTGTACCCTGTCGTGTCCTTGTAGAGTAGAGTAGATGAATACTGCCGCCTCAACCGCCCATTAGCGAATCGTATTTACGAGGATTGATGAAAGAATCTGCACAAAATACAAGCACATGTGTATTCAGCCCTCAAGCATACCAAGAAACCGAAGAAAAGTCGGTGCCTAAATTACATCACATAAATACAAGCAAGAACCAGACATCCGAAGTCCATACCCAAGGAAAAGAGTCGCAGTGACACATTCAACCAAAAGTAAATACCAAAAAACACAACATGAGAAAGAAAAAGTAGAAAAAAAAAGAAAGGATATCGCAATCGCATAAAACCTTCCCATGTCCTTTGTTGAATCCATTCTAATGCCGATACCTATATTATCATCATTGCTTCGTAAGCAAACGAAAAAGAAGCAACATGATACCTTAGTTTGCCCCCTAAATGCTTCTTTTAATGTACGTTCCCCTTCTAAATTGCGTTCTTCATCAAGTAGACATGATTCATCATCACACTCAAGCCAGAGTGCCCGGCTTCTTTCTGAATACCAGCCCTTTGTGGCTGACTTAGGCTTCAGGGTGCCCCGTTGATTCTGTGACAAGGCTGATGCGGCTTCGTGCGCCGAGAGAGGCGCCGCCGGCTTCGCTTGACGGGGCGTAATGGCGTCTGCCCCTGTCATCGCGAGCAATGAGCACTTGTGCGGGACAGACGACAATCTTATCTTCGCCGATGCCATCGTCGTCTCCTCGTTTGACAACAAGAGGGAATAGGACTACTCGGACAACAGCTCCCTGGGATTCGAGCTCCTCGTTGGTCATGTTGGTGTTGCCGCTTCGCTCATTCATCATGGCGGCGTCAAAGGACACAGTGGTTGCCAATTCGCCGTCTGCGTCATACTCGGGCTGCAGGGGTGGGAGCATCATGTATTCTGCTCGCTGGGTGCGCATTTCAATGGACAGGTCCACTGCTTCGTGCATGACTCTGCGGAGCTGTGACAGGATCTGGCCTTCCAGGTTGGATGGTGGGGGCAGAATTTTGCAGAGAGTTTGGAAGATGGCCTGGACAACGGCTTCGGTATCAAGGTCCCGCTGGTCCTTGAAGCTGGCTCTCTTGGAGAGGAGAGTCAACGTGACTGCTCGCCACTGTCGAACGGCCTGCGCAGGACCGACTTCCGTCAGGAGCTTCTCCAGAGACTTGAGCTTTTGGCGCTGTTCTCGGTCCATGCCAAACAGGTACCTCGTGAAGACAAACTCCCAAATCATGTTCATCGACATAGACATGAAGATGTCCCGACGCTTGACACGGTCCCTAAGGTAGGTGTCGACATCGGTTCCATCCAACACGGCATTGTCCAGGCGGTCAATCGTCTTCTCGTCGTTGATCTCGCTGGTGAGGCGGCAGGCGCGCATGTCTGAAAACTTGGAGAAGCGCAACACCCACTGCTGCACGTGCGAACAGAGCTGCTGGCACCGGTGGTCAAAGTAGTCCTCGTCCTTGATGTTGAGGAACGCAGCATCACCAGCCTTGGACTCGAGGATCTTGCGCTGCATCTGGCGGATTTGGTCCTTGGCTTCTTCCAGCTTGGCGCGCAAGTCGGCGATTTCAGCGTCCTTGTCCCGCAACGACTGCGTGAAAGTAGTGTGTGCGCCACGAGCCTCGTCCAGCTCGCGGGTCATGTCGGCATAGCGGCCACTGTCCTTGCTGGCCAGCTCTGCATTGGCACTTGTGAGGCCCTCGTTGACCTCGGTCAGCCGGGCGACCTCGTTTTGCAAAAAGTGCAGTGATTGTTTGAGAGATTCGATTTCGGAGTCACGCTCGGAGAGGACGCTGGCAGCTTTCTGGCTCAGATTCTGTTCGGCATGCGTGCGGGCCTCGGTAAGCATACGGTTCTCGGCCATGAGCTGTTCGACCCTGGACTCGAGCTCGAGGACCTGCATGCTTTGGCGGCGGCGCATGCTGTGAGGGCGAGTGGGCGACCGCGGCGAGCCAATGCGGCCCTCGCCATAGCCGTCGTAGACGTCGGCCATGTCCTTTTCCTCGCCCTTGGAGCGGACACGACTCTCGTTGGCGACAGGCGGCGGCAGCACCTGGGAGTCAGCGACAGTCGCAATCGCGGGCGCGGACGTGGGCGTTGTTGAAGTGGAACTGGAGTTTCGTCGTTGACGAAGAGCTCGCAGGTCGCCGCTCATGCGCTTGTCAACACGCCGAAGTGGGGGGGTTGGGGTGGATCGTCTCAGCCCTTGGAGGCCTTGCAGACCAGTTATGCCTGGGCTTTCAGGCCGCAACCTGAGTGGCTCAGGTGTGCGCCGCCGGGAGAGGCTGGAGTTGGACACGGACCGACGCGCGACTGGCTCGGCCCGTGAAGACGGATCCTGCCCATCCGGGCCCCTTGTTGATGTTGCTGTTGCCGTCGCTGCTGCCGCAGCCTTTAATGATGGTAAAGAGCCTGATGCGTAGATGTAGGGGTTGTCGCTTACGCTTCGCCGTCCCGCCGTAGCCTTCTCTGTCGCTGGTTTGACAGCAAGTCCGGCTCCAGCTGCTACTGCTGCTACTCCAGCCGCGACGCCTCCCATTGAGGCTGCCTCGCCGTTGTCTCTTGTCTGGATCGTCCTAGCGCTCCTCTTCGTCTTCTTGTCCTTCTTCTCGGGCTCTGGTGTAGCAACTGCGGCCTCTGGTTCTGCCAAAACAGGGGTGGCAAACGGCGAATGTCGTAATCTCTTCTTCGCAGACACATCAGGCGTCTGCGTCTGTGTCTTGCCATCCCCGTAGTCGTCTGTGTGGACTCCGCTGTCCCGTTGCTGGTCGTCTGCGGAAGTGAGACTGCGCCGCCGCTGTGGAGTTGGCGACTCGGGGGCAAAGCCGCTATCGCGGTTCATCTCCGGTGTTGGCCAGTTGTACTGGGCTGCGATTGCCTCTGCCTCGGGGACTTCTTGAACGGAGGGCAGGCCTCTTGAGGGAGAACGCCTAAAGTCCGACTCTGAACCCATACTTTGTGACGTTGGCTCGGGTTCGGATCTCTCTTTTAGCAATCCACCAACTGGCTCGCCAACTCCTGCAGATCGGCGCAACAGACCTGCAGGTTCCTTTGATATCGTAGGAGCGGCGGCCTCTCCACGTCCCAGAATAGGGCTCTCTGCAAAATCGTCATTGAGCGGCACTCCATGCTGTGGTGTCTCCGTCCATCCTCCATCTGACTCTGTAAAGCTGCCGCTCATCGTCCTAGGCAGAACATGCTTCAGTTCTCTGGTATTCGCAACTTCTAGCATCCTCTCACCCTTGGGCACATCTTTCTCCTTGTTCCCTTCCTCCTCCTCGTCTGCCGCTCCGCCCCAGAAATTTTCGTGGAGTTCCGCATCCTTTCCATCATCCAGCGCCTTCTTATCCGCTCCCTCCCACAAGGCAGGGTCATCAAACATGTCATCGTCCTGTGGCCGCCTCTTATCCACAATCTTCTTCTGCTTCCCCTTTGTCTTCTTCTTGCCACCTCCAAACTTCTCAGTCAGTAAAGCTACACCTCCAGTGATGGCACCCGCCGTAGCTAGTGCGTCAGTCGTAGATAGATCTGACTGGCTCTTGGCTTTGTTATCCTTGACTTGCTCGCCGAGATTCCGGGACAATAGGGTTTCTCCAGCGTGACGGTCGCTACTTGCTGGCCCAGTAGCATCTCTGCAAACATCATCCGCAGACGCAATATTCTTGCCCGTGGCAGTTTCTTCGTACAATTGAAGAGTTTTCTTATCAATAACAGGCCCAGCAGAGGCTTCTGCAACAGCCTTCTTGCCTTTTTTCTTGGATTTGGGCGCAGAAAAGTCATCCGGCCATTCATCATCGGCAGCCTCTTCTGATTGTGCCTCGGCTGCAACAAACGATGGGTCCTTCTCTTCCACAACAGGGTCGTTTTGAGGAGAATTCATCACAACTTGGCTTGACTTGCGCTTCTTTTCTTTGTTGGACTTCTTTCCGGCCGGCACTGCGCAGGTTTCATTCGGGTTGGCCTCTGTTGTTACTGTTGCCAGTTCATCAGCCGCGTTTTCGGCGACGACCTCAGGTCTAGCGTCAAAATCTTGACCTTCAACAGAAGCCCCGAGGATAGTGTCGAAACCTCTTGTCTCGGGTACACCATGTTCCTGGTTTCGGTCCGCGTTCTCCGCCGAGGTCGTATTCATCTCCCCAGCATGGAGGCCACGATCCTCAAGTGTTCCACCCCCTACCACCGAAGTTGTATTTGGGAGTTCGTCAGAGGCAGACAATGGCATAGAACTGGCTTCCACAACATCCGGGAGGGTTATCGCAGCAGGCTCCTCTGGGGTAAGCTTGGGTTCTTGTTCGGGTGTCAGTTGTTCGTCGGTAGGAAGTTGGGCAGGGGTATCATCAACCGCCATTATTGGTGTTGTCGTGCCACTACCGGCCTCGCCCTTCTTTCCTATCCTGCCTTTCTTTGCAACAGCGAAACTCCAGTCCTCAGTGTCGTCATCTTCCGTGGGATGAGGCAGCTCTTCAAGCTCAAAAGTCTTGGTGGGTTCTACTGGCTCGGGAATGTTCGAAACACTGTCAATTCCAAGGATCTGACCATGAGTCTCCATCGCATCATTCGTGGTCTGCGGGGCCTCTGGCTGTTGGTCAGATAAGACGATGACGGGCTCATTGACTGGAGTCGTCGTGACGCTGCTTGACTTGTCCTTTCTGCCTTTCTTACTCTTCTTCTTGGAAGGCACCGCCCATTCATCATCCACTCCAACAGCAGTCGCAATCTCTCCTTCTTTAGCTGCTAGTTCGGCTTTCATAGGCTCAGTAGGCGCGAATTCGGTGACGAGGTGCATAGTCTCCGAAACTCCTTCGCCTCCTGCTAGCTCAGTAGGGGTCATTGTGCCACTGCTTGTCTTGCTCTTCTTCCCCTTCTTCCCCTTTTTCTTCGGCGGTATGGCCCATTCGTCACCGGCATCTTCAGGGAGAGGAGGGCCGGTCTTTTTTGATACATCCTTATCTTCTACCGGGTCAGGTGAAACCACATGGTCCGTAGAGGCTTGCGGAACTGCCGGTGTTGGTTCAAGTATTGTGTCCTCCGGGGTCAATGCAGGCTCTGCAGGGGTCAATGTTCCGCTGCCCAACTTACTTTGTTTGCCCTCCCTTGCCTTTCTCTTTGAAGGCATCGCCCACTCGTCCCCTGCATCGATGATCTCATGAACAGGAGCCTCCTCTACAACAGGCTCCACAGCTTTCGAGGTAGCCTCTGGGATAGCCTCTGGAATTGTCTCAGCCGTTGATGTTGACTCGAGGGTCGGCAAATCGTCAGAAGATGGTTCTTTGGACTTCCTTTTCTTACCCTTGTTAGCCTTCTTCGACGCGATAAAGCCGACGTCGTCAACTTCCTGAGGAGTTCCGATAACGGGTTCTTGTTCTGCGGGAGTAGTGGCTGCTTCGTCTTCCATTTCATCGGCCCATGACCTGCTTCCTTCAAACTGGGCTGGTTCCTCTGCAACAACTGGTGGATCATGTTCCTCCTTAAGGGTTGCTGTTGTTGTAGTGAAACTGGCGGTGGCCAATGCAGCAGCAGCTAACGTGGCAGCTGCAGCTTTCTTCCTGTCCTTTTTGGACTTCTTCATCGGCAATTGTTCCTCAGGCTCAGCAGTAATATCTTCTGCAATGACTGGGCTTTCAACAGTTTCGTTCAAAGGAGCAGCCACCGGGTCCACCGGTTCTGCTGGCGTATTGTCTCCCCCAGAGATTGCCTCCTGTGGTTCATCCTCTGGCTGGTCGGCAAGGCTTAGCTGCTGCTGCTTCTTCTTCCTCTTGTCTTTCTTGGATAGTTTCCTCTGCGGAGTGCTTTGCCAAGAATCGTCTGCTGCGCTGCTCTTCCCCTTATCTTGGTCAATGACATGCTCAGCAGGTGTTGTCGATGAAATCGGAGGTAAATCAGCCTTGGCTTGGGTATCATGAACGTCAACACTGTGATCAGGAAATTCCGTTGTTTCGGATTGCTCCGCGACACTGGAGACTAAGTCTGCTTCTCGGCCGGTTGTACTGCAATCGACCATCTCATCGGGGATGATGGGTTCAACTGGTTCAAAAGAAGCCGCGTCACTCTCAGGGACAGACTTGTCCTCGGTAGGTAGGCTAGACGAGCCAGCAGTTGGCTCATCCCAGGGCATCGAGTCTACTTGGCTCTTGCGGTTTTTCTTGCCCTTTTTCGCCTTCTTGCCGGTGATTGGCATTGACCATTCGTCACCGGCCGGCTCATCCACGGCCACTGGCACGTCGGGATCGCCGCTTGGCTGAGCAGATGCATCTTGGACAATCGTGCAATCTTCTGAGGTTATCGGAGCAGAACTCTCTGCAACGTCCAGATTGGGTTGTGGGGGCTGACTATCGGGCGGCATGGACATGTCCTTGGGCTCCTGGGGTTCCTGGATTTCCGCCTGCACGTCTGCAGTTGCTTGGTGGGACTCGAAGGTGACATCACGAGGTGCTGCATCACTCACTTCAGTGTCGCCAATATTCTGCGCTGTGGTTGCCGGCTCCAAGGGGTCAACTTTTTCGGCCTCTGGTCGTGCATCAGCGTCGTAGGGGTTGCCGGCGTCCTGAATCGGAGTATTTTGTGGTGGCAAGTCATCGTACTGAGAGCCCTGCTTGGCCTTCTTGTTCTTCTTCTTCTCTCTCTTTGACACCGTATCAGTCCACGAATCGTCGCCGCCAACTTCCTCCGTCTTTTTTGTCTCGGGCCCCTCGGAGACAGGCGTCTCTTCAGTAGCCCTTGAGCTCACATCAGCCTCCCTTTCCAACGCCTTTGCCTTCTTCTTCTTTTCATTATACTTCTTCCCAACCACCCGTCCATCATTGTCCTTGGCCTCACCAAACTCCTTTTCATCCTTAGCCACTTCCTCGTCGTTGGCTGCCCCCAGGTCACAAGGTGTCCCGGGCCCAATGGCCGAGTCCGTCGTCCCGAAATCATTTGCAACTTCAGAACTATCCTTTGACGGGTATTCCTGAATTGATTCCGGGGTAGGATCCATTGCAGGAGTGGGCTCGGTTTGCTGTGTTAGTTCAGATTCTCCGTTCTTAGCCTTCTTTTTCTTCTTGTCCTTTTTGGACTGCCTCGAACTGAACCCACCCCACATGTCCTCAGGACTGGCCTCCGTTTCCTTGGTCTGACGCACGGGGGCCGTTTCCATGGGCGTCTGAGCTGTAGATGACAGCCCCTCTGAAATGTCTGCAGAGTAAGCCACATCAGTCAAAGCTTCAGTCTCTATCGCTTTTGGTTCTGCGATAAGTTCCGGCTCAGGACCCTGAATAGTCTCCTCTAAGCCCGCCTGCTTCTTCCTCTTTTTCTTATCCTTCTTTGAAAGTTTCACAGGTACATGATCATCCACGTTCTCCACAGGAGAGGTTTCGGCAGTAGGTCCCGTAGTTTGAACCATGTCCTTGGAAGCTTCAGAAAGCGTTGTACTATCCACAGGCACCATGTCAATCGGCTTGTCTTCCGCTGGAGGCTGCTCATCGGTGTTGGCCACGTCAACAACTTCCTTTTCTTCAGTTTGTCCTTCAGGTTCAGTGGTAGGTGTTTCCAACGTGGCCACATTGTTGTCAGCTATTGTTTGCTTCATACCTTGGGTCGTAGACTCAGGCACAGTACTAGGCTCTACTTCGGTAAGTCCAGGAGAAAGAGAGTACTTCTTTTTCTTATTCTTCTTTCCCTTCTTGGGGGCTTCAAATTCGGCCTCAGGATCGGCCGCAGGAGCAGGCTCATCCACCACAATCTCCGGAGGAGTTGCAGTCTCGGTTGAAGGCTCGGTGAAAGCCGAATCCTCTTCCATCGGCTCCCCTGCCATGCTTGAGTGCTTCTTCTTTTTCTTGTTCTTCTTGCCAGCAGCCTTTGGCCACTCTTCCTCGATCGTCGGTGAAGTTGAGGCAGCTGGCTGTAGCTCAGGCTCTGGCTCTGCAGTAGACTTTGTCTCCTCGATAGATGCAGGTTCTTCGGTGAACGGGAACGGCTTCGCCATGTTGACCGAGGTTCCGAATGCAGAGTCCGTTTCTGGAGCTGAAGACGATTTACTGTCCTTATTCTTCTTCTTCTTTGACTTCTTGCCAGTGACGGTGATGCTCTGCTCATCCTCGACCTGTTCACCTGTGGGTATCTCGACCGGCTTGTCTTCTGAAAGGTCACGAGAAACCTCTGTGGCAACCTCCGCAACCGACTGCTCTTCGGGTTTTTTCAGGGGCTCCGTCCCAGCAGAGGTGGATATAGGGTCAGGAATGGTATCTTCAGTTGGCTTTTCTTCAAGAAGATCCCAAGAATTGGCCTGACTGCTCTTCTTCTTATTTTTCTTGCTCTTCTTTTTAGAAGACACAGTCTCAGCCGGAAAGTCTTCAGTATCCTCCAATGTCTTTTCCGAGATGACACTTTTCTCTGCCTGCGTTGGCTCAATGCTCGTAGCGCCGTCTTGCGTTAACTCTAGAGGAACATGATCTTGCGAGAAGAGTGGTTCAGAAACTTGAGTGTCCAAAGGCGGAGATTGCTCTTCCAGTTGCTGTTGCACTTCCCCAACTTTGTCGGTTACCAGTTGCTGTAGAGTCGTAGCGTCTTCTGAGGCTTTGGCAGCCGGAACAGCATCCATAGTTTGTGGCAAAGGATCTGGCAGTGATTCCTCCAACTGAGTCGACTTTTTCTTGTTCTTCTTGTACTTCTTGCCCTTCGTCACAGGTGCAAAATCATCTTCAGTAGCTTCAGTGATTGGCTGTGAATCCGGAATAGCCTCCATCACTGGAACCTCCGTATCAACGGGAAGGTCGGTCTCGAGTTTCGCAGATTCGAACTGGTCATCCGACACTGCAAGGACTTCTGATGCATTGTCCATTGATACAGAGTCACCAAGCTGAGAGCCTTTCTTCTTCTTCTTTTTGCTCTTTGAGCTTACTGGCGCAAACTCGGATCCTGCGGCCACAATTGGTTCTTTGGAGAGCAACACTGACTCGTCAATAGAGGAGGGTCCAGTCGTGATAGTCTGATCAGACAGGATCGCTGTAGCTGTCTGACTATCGGCAGTAGCTGCATGCTCGGCAGGCCCTTCGCTCATGGCAGATTGCTCTGGAACAAGCTCTTCAGGACCAGCAAGCTCGGCTGGCGGAGGTTGATCGTCCGAGGTTGCAGAAGTGACAAGCTCTTTGTCCGCCTGCGACAACTTTTCAGGCTCTGCGCCCTTGCTCTTCCTTTTCTTTTTCTTGTTCTTCGACACCGGTGCAAACTCATCTTCCCCGGCTTCGGCAGATACAGCACGTTCCTGGGCAGCTGAGGCAGTCTCCTCAGCATCAGGAAGCTCTACTACGGGCTGCTCCTCCATGATGGGAAATGTCTCGGGTTTATTAACCTCGGGTAAACTGTCGACCAATTGCTTGCCCTTCTTCTTTTTCTTTTTGCTTTTCGGTACAGGCACAATTTCTGCTTCGTTGGCTTCCACATGTTCAACAGCCTCTTGTGAGGCCGCCGTAGAGTCTTCGATAGCACAAGCCTCTGTCATACTTAGCTGATCAGCTGTTGTTTCCACTGGTGGTTGCTCTCCTGAGGTCAAAGGAAGGTCCAAGTTCCTCTCCACGGATAAGGGCTCGTCAACATGTTGGCTATCCTTCTTCATCTTGCCCTCTGATGAAACGAGGTCAAATCCAGGCTGAGCAGTTCTAACAACTTGATCAAGATTAGAAAGATCTTTAGCAGTGGTAATTTCTCCGCCAGATATAGTAACTTGCTCCTTGGCAGACCCCGTGATGCGTTCCGTCTCGAGTTCCTCAATGTTCTCTTGATTGCGAGGTGTCTCGGTCTCTGGCTCCTTTTCTGTTAGCACAAGCTCGTGCATCCGAAGATTCTGCTCGTCCTTTGCGGAGTGCGAATAAGATGTTATCTCTTCAGGATGAGCAGCAGTGGACTGCTCACCAGGTGGGATCGCAGTGCCGTGAAATTCCTTGTCTTTGACGGTTTCAAAGGACTCTGTAGTCTTAGTGATCGTTTCGACGGGAGTAGACATGTTCAAATCCAGAGGTTCTGTGATAGTAGCCTCGGTTTCCTCTTGCTTCCTAGGTTCAGCAGCAAGAGCCTCGAAGATAGGTTCAAGAGTAGCATCTGCGCCAAGATCACTCAAGATTTCGGTTGGGGTAGCTTCGGCCGTTGGTTCAGCGTCCTGGGAAGAGATACTCTTTGACTTCTTTTTCTTCTTCTTACCCTTCTTGCTTGGGGCTTCCGAGGAGTCTGCGTCTGCGGTAGGCTCAATAGCAGCAGCATCCTCGGCGGGATCCAGAACGACTTGGGGGGCGGAATCTTGTCCAAGATTCTCGACAGCCACATGGATAGTTGTATCAACGGTTGGCAGAAGTGCTTCTTCCTTTGCGTCATCAATAACGACAGGAGCTGGATCCGGAGAATCTTGCTCTGTTTTATCAACCACACTATCAGCAGTAGTAGCAATATCCTTTGCTGCATCGGTATGAGGAATGTCAGCCGCCGCAACCGGGACGACGTTATCGGCCATTCGCTCCGTCGTTGTCTCTGCGAGCTCGTCTTCCACAGGAAGAGATTTCCTCTTATCCTGCTCAGATTTCCTTCCGGTCTTTGACTGCTGGAATTCATCCTGTGGGAGAACGGGCTCGCCAGCTTCTTCGATCTTGGTTGGCTCATCTGTCAATAAAGGAGCGACAACTGCAGCAGTGGCAGCGCCTGCAACAGCACCTTCCGTGAGAGACAGCTCTTTGCTCTTGCGAGCTTTTTCGGCTTTCTTCCTTTCTTTGGAAGACATGTTTTTCCACTCATAAGGATCGGCGTCATTGACAAAGGCCGATGGCATGGGCCCGACTGCAGGCTCAGCAGTGGGCATCGACATCTCGGTGGCCACCGGTTCAGGAGGCTGCACATCATCGAACCAGTCACGAGCCTCTTCGAAAGTGTCTGAGTGTGTTCCTTCCAAGGCGTCGGAGAAGTGTTCATCAGCTGAGGTCAAGTCCTCAGCGACATCGAGCAGCGACGCCTCTGCCATAGGATTTTTGGTTGGAGTAGACTCAGGCTGACTGTGCATGCCACCTTCGCTCTTGACAGTCTTGTTAGACTTTGTAGAAGAGGGAGCCGAGTTGAGCAAGTACGAGCTTCTTTCTTTGGACATTGAATCAACAGGGGCGGGACTATCTTCACCAACAACTGCCTCTCCAGGAGCCTGTTGATCGGCCGGCACAAGGGGCAGCTCGGGTCTGACAATGGCCTTAGGGGTGGTTTCCTGGGAGCCAGCAATGTCTTCGATGGGGGCAGAGGAGGCCAGATCTGTATCAATTTGAAGTCCTGATGCGGCCAAGTTGTCCAAACTGATGCCTCCGCTAGTTACTCCTTCATTGGTATACAGGTCCGCATGCCCAGGAGCAGGGGATTCTCTCGAAGGAGGCTCGCTTGGCTCGCTGGGTGGAAGCGCAGGTAGATCCATTTGTGGAATATGATCCAAGGAGCCATGTCGAGAATGTTCGAGAAGATAGAGCGGCTTGAATTCCCTGCTGCTATCCCAAGAAATGCGAGCTGATCGACGCGATGACTCGGGAGTCGTCAAGGGCGAGTCGTTTGGTGGTGATCGATGGGCAATAGGTGAGCTGGGGGGGCCACCGTGTCTTTGGCCAAGACGGAGAGAGATGGGGATAGCGGTGCTACTCGGAGACTTGGCGGGTGTATCCTGGGTGCTTCTGCGGCGGCGGTGCGTCAACAAGTCTAGCTTTAAAGCGCGCTCTTCGGTAGGCGTGTCTGGACGGCTATCCGGTAGGGTAGGCAGATCTCCAGGGAGAGACTTGGGACTGCCTGGTTCGCTTGGGGGCAAAGGGAGCAAGTCGCCATACTGAGGGTCGATGGCGGGTTTGATTGCTCGAGGAAAAATCTCGGGATCGAAGTCTTCCGACTCTTTCGATTTTTCGTACTCGTCAATATCGACGGCGTCGGAGTCCTTCTCAGAGGAGGCTTGGGCGGCATTGGAGCGAGAGACGCTGGCGGCAACGGCGGCAGCAGCAGTCGCTAAGCCGACAACCGCGCCAAGGGTGCCGGCATTATCTAAAAAAGACTCCCTATCCAATTTCTTGGAGTCGTCTTTGCCATCTTTCTTGAATATGCTGGCAAACAGGCCGCTTGACCTCTTCTCGCTCTTGTCAGCCTCCTTATCCCTGCTGCGGCGGGGAGATCCTGACAGGGAAACAGTTGATCGAGCTGCATCTTCATCCTCGTAAAGAGATGATCGCTTGCTCTTGCGTGATGATCCGGGAGCAGAGGCAACTGATTTAGCATCGTCATCGTCGTACAATGATGATCGCTTGCCTCGTCTCTCTTTGCGACGATCATCAACGCGAGACTCTGAGACTACGGAGCTAACGTCACGGTCATCCCAAGGGTCACGTTTCCGACCCGGCGGATCGTCTCCGTAGTCGTCAAAATCAGTGCCGCTTCGGCGCCTGGATTTGCTGCTGCTGTGCTTGTTGGAGCTTTCTCTCACGCCCACTTCGGACCCAGGGGCTGATCGAGAGCTGCGTTTGCTGTGGGTTTCCCGTTCGCCGACTTCAGAACCAGGTGCCGATCGCGAGACGATCTCGGAGCCACCAGAGTCCCTCTTAGATTTGGACTTGGACTTCCTGGGAGCATCCCATTCACCATCGGGGTCTACAACGCGAATTGTTGATTTGCTATCAAATGAATCGGTGCGTGATATCCTTGTAGAAGTGTCATCTTCAAAGTCGCGGCTCTTTCGGTCTTTTTTGGACTTCTTCCTCCTGCCAGGCTCTTCCCATACGGGGTCGATGACCGCTTCTCGTGAGTTATAGTCGTCGTCTTGAGTAAGTTTCTTCTTATCCAGAGACTCGTCAAGGACCTTTTCCTCGGCCCTGGCTTCCTTATCACGCTGCTCCTTATTGATTGATTGCCTCTCAGTGACATCTTCAAAGGCACCAGCACCAGTCTCAAATACTTCGGCGACCACAGGTTCAGCAATATCCACAGATTGTCTCTTGGCTTCCTTTTCGGGCCTCTCTTTCTCCTTCTTGCTGAGTTTATCGGAAGCCTCGCTCCATACATCAGACGGGCCCGTTGGGTCGTCTCTAGTCATATCAATAGGCTCGGAAAAAAATCCAGGGTCGGACACGCCCTTTTGCTTCGACGTCATGTCCGTTACAACATCGGCAAATGAGGAGCCGTTCCATCCATCCCCATTCGTGTCGCTGGTGTGGGGAGGAGAATCCCGACGACGGTACTCAGGGTCGTCAATGACAATATTGGGGTCGAATCCGGTCTCCTTGAGACCGGCGGCAAGAGTGGCTGCAAACTCGATATCATCCTCGTAGCCACCAGGCATCGTCACGAAAGCTGGGCTGGCAGGCTTCGGCCCAGGGATTGGGGGTTCTGATCTTGCATCGTCCATCAAGTCGTCCACATCCCTCGCCGACCTGTCGCGATAGCCTACGCCAACATCGGAGCTGGCCTTCTTGGAGCGTGATGCCTTGACTTTTGGTTCGTCGGCAGGCTCAGCACTACTGCCTGCAATGGCAGCAGCAATCATGCCCCATTGACTCGTCTGATTGAGAACAGGTCGTGGCCTATCCCCCGACTCGGACTTATCCAGTGCTATATCGTCTTCGCTTCTCGGCCCCGGGCTCTCGACCTCAAAGCTCTTGGTCGAATTTTCGCCCCAGGTGACAGACTTGGCAGAGGAGGAAACAGTGGAGGCTGCACCAGAAGCTCCGGTCTCACTCTTAGCACCGCCAAAATAGTCCTCAGTGGAGCCGTCATTTGATACGGACTTGTTCTTCTTATTCTTATTCTTTTTCTTCTTGCCCTTATCTTCATCAGCAGAAGTTGATTTCTCACCAACTTCGCTTGAGCCCCGTGATAGGTTGGGTGTAGGCTGACGACTGGGTACTGGGGTAGGATAGACGAGGTTTAGCATCGGCCGCTCGCGTTCACAAGAAGGGTCACGGGATGAAAACGAGTTGCTGTCCCGGTCCCCGGACTGGAATCTCTGAAGTTCCTTGGGGTAAATCTTGTTGTCGATTCTAACGTCGGCATCTGGACCATCATATGGGCTCTTGACAGAAACCTTGTTATCTTCCATGTCCGGTGGCGTGACAATGGTGTAGGGTTGTTTTTGGCCATCGTCATCGTACCTGCCAATGACAGACTTGTCAGAAGACACGCTGCGAGATTGTTGTTCCTCGGCAGCAATTCTTTCAGCAGTCATCTTCTGCCGGTAATATCTGTCCGCCTCCTCCTGGACAGGATCCTTGCTTGACTTTGAGTAGTCCCGAGACCCGTCGTCCATGTAACCATTTCGATGGTGGTCCGTTGACCGGTGCATTTCCACAGCTACAGCAGACGCTACGGCTGCTGCTGCAATGGGAGCAGTGGAGTGTTTGGCCTCCTCATAGATAGTCCTTGCATCATGCTCTCGTTCCTCATAATCATATCGTCGTGAATCCGTACCCTCGAGATAATCTCGAGCGCCCTTCTTGTACTCCTCCGTCATGCGCTCCATTTCAAATGAATCCTTGCGACTCAGCCTGGTGTCTGACTGCGCCAAGCGTGGCGGGTCGTCAAAGTTGGGCTCCCGATCCACCGTCACAATAGTAGGAGTCAATGGTCGCGTCGGGGCCATGGCAGCAGAGACCAGGGATGTTCCTAGGGCGTCATCAGTAACCTGAAATTGGAAGGGGTCAACACGCTGGCGGGTGGTCGTGTCTGCGGGGGGAGAATTATAGTCGTAGGCGCCCGGTATTTGATCGCGAGTGCTCTTCTCATCCCGCCGCCGTTCATCACGGTCATCAAAATTGCGGCTGTCTCTTCGAGATGACCGCGATACCTCACTTTTAAACTCCCTGTCATGATCACCCTTTTCGCTGCGCTTGGATCTCCGGGACGACTCTGCGTCGGGATAGTGGTCTACCCTTGTCTCACGACGCTTTCGGGGAGTCGCGTCTTCTTCTTGGCGTGAGTGACGCTTGTGATCCCGTTCATCAGAGTATTTAGAAGAGTATGAGTCTCTCTTTGATCTGCGACTGACCTCTGACTCTGCATCCCTGTCACGGCGCTTGGATCGGTCCCCCCCATCTCCCTCCCAGGGCTCAGCGACGCGGTTGAACTCCTTGACTTCTTGGGTATCATTATCTTTGCGCTCCTTTCTTCGCTCGTCTCGACGTAAGTCTCTCTTGGACTTTCGGTCAGATGCAAGGGCAACTGCGGCTGCTGCTGCGGCAGCGATGCCTGTGAGTTTCGTGCCTGCGCCGACCCCAGTCTCGTCAGAACGTGTTCGTGAGTGCTTCTGGCTCTCTTCCTCCAGCTTCTCGGCTTGGTACACCTTGGATGAGACTGGTGCTTTGGGACTGGGTTGTTGAAGAGGAATTGGGGCAGGACGGGGTCGATAAGGAAGGTCTCGGCGAGATGACATGGTTGAGGCAGCGTCGGCATCGAAGTTATTCGGATCAGAGGTTGGCATGGGGTAAACATTCTTCATGGGTCCCTTATAGATAGGCTCAGTTTCAGCGCGGCGTAACTTATTGAACTGCTGGTGATCAGCCGCGGGTTGACCCTCGCCGAACCCGCAAGGCGTGTTAATCATCCCCCTGAGGGAGTTGTAGGGCCCGAATAGTCGGGGATCCACGACGGAGCTCTTTCTAACATTGGTAGCTGGAAGGCTCTCTGCAGGTCTTGTCGAGGTTCTAGATCGGCCAGCCGCGGAAGCCACGCCTGTACCCAGAGCGGCGCCGGTTGCAACTCCCATGGCGGATGTCATGCCAGATCTCGTAGGCCTAAGTACATGAGAGACGACCGAGCCATATGCCAAAGCTGATTCGGCGTCACTGAAACCACCCTCATCGTCAGAAGCGTCTTCCCAGTCCGAATCGTCGCTAGAATCCGAGTAATCACCATGAGGTCTAGAGGTGGCAATACCACGAGTCTTTGCATCGCGTCTCTTCTTTCGAACCTCATTGACGGCGGCGGCTGCTGCCATGAGTCCGGTTGCTTTGACCTTGCCAGAGGCTCGCTGATCATGCCCGTTCTGCTTTTTCGCAAAGTCAGAAAGTTGACGGCCAAGCGCAAGAATTTCCTCGTCCGTCTTGTCCTTTTTGGAACCGCCTTGTCGGCTAGAACTACCTGCGGCAGCGGAGGTGGCAGCTGCGGCCGCAGCCCTATCATACTCGTTGGTGCTCCTCCCGTCTTTGTCTCTAGTTTGATGCGTCGAGTATCCGCCAGAGACCTTGCGCAGCTTGTTGAACTCGCGGCCCTTGGTCTTGGGAATGTACCCCGTTCCATAGGCCAAATCGGAGTTGACCGATGAAGACGACGAGTTGCCAAAATAGAGCACACGGCGCTGCTTGACTCGACCGCTCCGACGACGACGTACCCGACGCTCTGAGGGAGCGCTGAAGAAGGTGCCAAAGATACCTCCGAAGCGGCTCTGGGTTGGGTAATGACGCGAGATGTCTATTAGAGATGACGCGGCAGAGCTCGAGGTAAATGAGCCAGAACTATCAGAAGCTGCTCTTTGTCTGTTTGCGTACTGCTGTCCCCATACGGGCTCCTGATATCGGTCCCGATCCCGGCCTCCATTTCGATCTCTTACTTCGTCTCTACTTGCGTATCGGTTTCCATCTCTGGCTTCGTCTCTCCTTCCGTATCGGTTTCCATCTCTGATTTCGTCTCTACTTCCATATATGTTTCCATCTCTGTCTCTGTCTCCGTCGAAAGGTCCCGCACCACGCGCTCTCGTCGGCGCGGTCGCACTGTGTGTCGGGTATTGTGAAGGGTAGTTGGGGTACGCTGAAGACGAAGGCATGTTCGAATTCATAGGCTGGGGAGGGACAAAGGCCAGATTCTCGTGAGAGTCTCGCCTGTGATCCCGCCTCCGCCTCCGAGAGCTCTCGGGGCTCTGGCGGCGGGAATCTCGCATCATGGCTGCCGCTCTATCGGCTTGAGAGGGCGGTGATGCATCTGCCTTTTGCCTTTGCTCTGCGTAATGCGTGATGTGTAGTAAACGTCGAGGTATGTACTATGGTGTTGCAAACGAAGCAAAAGGCAGGCACTTAAAAGTGATAAAGGAGGAAAATTTGGCATGTAACCCCAGCAGCCGCCTGGTCGTACAGCAATGTTATGATTTTGGGCTGAAGCTCAGGCCTTGGTTGGCCATATACCCGGTCATGGCCCTGGTCTGTCTCCAGAAGCACAGAATGGCGGTGGCTGGGCCAACTTGAACTTGGGTTGAACCTTGGAGCTTGGGTTTGAAGCGCAGAAAATGGGGCCACCCGAGCCGGCGCTAACTGTCAATGGACAGAATAGTGGGGCCCGTTGATGACGGTTCAGCTGTCCTAGATGAGAGGCGGAAGGGAAAACGTCAAGCCTCTTGATGGTTGCCATCATGGCTACGCAGTAGGTGCAGAGCGCCCAGAGTGAGGTGTTGGATAATAACCATTGCGAGCTGTTGGAGAGACATGAGATGCTACCTACCGTCCATGTAATAGAGTCCTGTGGACTCTTTGACTGGAATGCTCCAGGCGGCCCCTCTGCTGCCACCTCTAATACTTCCCCATTCTTTCAATATTCATCTTGCACCCAGATCAGAGTCACTATTACCCCATTGACTCTGTTTGACGGCTCCTCATGTTCCTTCTCCATGTGGCTCTATGTACATGTTTACGGGCACTAGTATCAGAGTTTGACGCCTCCTCCACCCCGAACCACGACCCGAACCACGACCCGAACCACAGAGGGGGCCGCACCCGTTTCGCTGCCTCCCAAGACTCTGTTTCGAAAAGGTGATACAAACCGACCCACCCAATCGCATTTACTGTTTGGCTGCGTTTTTAACCACCCGAAAGTGCTCGCAGATGCCCAACGAGAATTTGGTGTTCTGCCGGCACCGTTCAAGGTGTGTCGGCAGACCCCTCACCATTATGCATGCCAGCGTGGCGCATCACATGGTCCTGCACGTGTTGCGCCACTGGTCAATGCTGGTCTGGGATGATGTTCGCCCCAGCATTGCCTACCCTAGGGCAAAGTCGGGTCATTCCTTCAACCAGTGAGTGAATGTGTGTGGTCTGGGACTCTTGGGCGACCATAAGGTGACCGACAATCTCTATCCATGAACACGGTGTGCCTGGAAAGACTCGATGGATTAAGGAGTACCAGCCATAGATACAGAATATCGAATAAAATGTTGTCCTACTGTGGCGTGTAAGGAGTCTGGCATTCACTAATTGCATCAGTATATTCGCACCTCGGAAAGTAAAAATACAAATACCTCTCTTCAAAGTCCACACCTCCAACGGCAAAACATTGCTCATTAACTTAGCAGACGAAGATACTATGCCATTGCGACTCCAGGCCATGAAGCCCGCATGAACATTGGGAATATCCCACAGCCGGCATGAAAGATGGAGTCGGACCAAATGTTTCATATAATAATTCATCATGCTATTAATATATAATACGCTATCCATCACGGACAAGCACACCCAAACGCTTTTAGATCACAAACAAGGGGCTTACTCCTATTCCCAACACGCGTCAAAACCCGGGCACAACCCTCGCCCTGACGGGCAAACCCCCCTTTGGCCGTGCAGTAACCCCGTACCGTACGACCAACTTTTCCCTCTCCCTCATCTCGTCATTGACCAAGGCAAACTCAAACCTTCCCACCCACGCGGCCAAAAGACAGGCAAACTCAGACTTTGCAAAACTTGCTCCGATACAGCTCCTGGGCCCGTGCAAAAACGTCAAAAACGCATACACGCAGCTCGCGCCGCCGCTGCTCGCGCTCTTGGTGTCCACCGCATCCTTGGCCAGCCATCTCTCGGGCTTAAACTCCAACGCATCACCGCCCCAGAGATTCTGATCGACATTTGTGGCCCAGGGCGACAGCAAGATGACTGAACCCTTGGGGATGGGGTATCCCTGGACGGTAGTGTCCTCGACGGCCTCGCGGGAGGTTCGCGGCACAGGGGAGAAGAAGCGCAGGACCTCGTTGCACACGGCGTTCAAGTAGGGCATTTTGTCAATGTCAGCCGAGGTGATGTCCGCGTCTGCGTCAAGCCGGGGCAGCCGCTCGCGGACTTCGTCGCGCAGACGGGTCTGGACATCCGGGTAGCACGACAAGGCGTACGTTGCCCACGTCAATGCCGAGGCGGTGGTGTCGTGACCCGCGGCGAGGAAGGTCATGAGTTGGTCGACAAGGTTCTCGTCGCTGAAGAGGCCACTCTCCAACGCAACGGACAGGATGTCGACATCTGTGCGATCCTTGTTGGCCATCCTGCACTTCTTGTCCCGGATGAGTTCTCTGCAGACGTTGCGGATGGTTCGGTTGGCGTTGTTGATGACGTTGTTGCTCCTCAGTGGTATGCGGTTGACCAGCCACGCTGGCAGGAGAATCAGGAGGATCCCGAGCAGACTGGCCTGGCCCTGCGTGCCCGTGAGGGACTTGTACGTTGTTGCGAGGGGATTCGTCGGGTCCTGGATAGATCCAAAGTCGACGCCCATGCCAGCAAGTCCGATAATGTCCAAAGTGCAGCGGTTTGCCCAGTCCAGCGCATCCAACGTGACAATGCCATCGCTATTGGCTGTGGCAGACATTGCCTGCACGACTTCACGGGCTTTTCGCCAAAACACGGGGTATAAGTCTTTTATGTGACGAAAGGCAAATGCCGGCATGAGGTTGCGCCTTTGCATTTTGTGCACATCGCCCTCCGTGAGGAGGATGCTATAGCCTAGAACGGGCGATAGCAGTCTTCTCACGATGTCGGGTCGTTTAAACTGGTAGCTCTTGGTGACGAGCACTTCTGCCAATCC
Organism: Metarhizium acridum; assembly: GCF_019434415.1. Taxonomy (NCBI): domain Eukaryota; kingdom Fungi; phylum Ascomycota; class Sordariomycetes; order Hypocreales; family Clavicipitaceae; genus Metarhizium; species Metarhizium acridum. The sequence continues at coordinate 2,274,679 of NW_027094016.1, read as the reverse complement.
TTTGTTGGATGAAACAATAACCCGCTCATCGTTGAACCACCAGAAATACCGAAGCAGTCCTTCATGCGGAATCGTATTGATCCTATCAACAGCGAAATCAGCGTCCGTCAATCTTGGCGACTCCAAGAAAAAAAAAAAAGTACACCGCAACCTAAAGGAAACAATCAATGGAGAATTGCTTTTTCCTTTTGTCATCATCACCGTCCATCACCATCTTCTCCTCCTGCCTCCTCTTCTATTTTCTCTTTTCTTTTTTTTTTTTCTTAAGAAAAGGGAAAAAATCATAAACCAAAGAAATAGAACAACTGACTTACCATTCCCTTGTTGGTTCATCTCTCCCAGTTCCAAACCTCTGTCCATGCCCAAACAACCAGTGCCCTCCCTTGACTGTGGGTAAATGTCTCAGCGGCGACAGATAATGCGGATATATCAACACGGCCCATGCACAATACAATGCGGCACCGCCCAGCCAAAGGCCAACAAAAGCCCCGGCAAGGGCGAGGCTCGAGCGCAAGCCATGCGCAAACACCAATACCGCGCAGCCTAGCAGGGAGAAGCCCGTGATTTCGTAGCCCCGGAAGCGCATCACCGCGTGTGATGACGTGACAAATTACAGAGTCCGTTGGGTATTGATATACGAAGTAAGCGCCGTTGAAGGCACTGGTGCGGAGTACGCTTGATTGGCTTTATTCGCTGCCATGTGCAGAGTGATGCAAGCGCCGTGGGATCCTGTCGACCGGTGATCTCGACAGATTCTCAGCAGGCGGGCATGCAAGGCAGCCGGAATCTTGCAAGCTCACTGAAGGGTTAAGTGACTTGGTATGGCCGGGATCACAAGTTCCACCAAGGAAAGCTGCCAAAACGACAACCAAGAAACTTCGTTTGGCTCCTTTTGTCTATAACCAGCGACTGAGGGGATCATGTACTCCGTAAAGTGGTGCGGTACATGGCTATTTAATTTCTTCTTTTTGCACAAAACAAAAGTCCGTACGGAGCTCGCAAGCAAGGCCAACTGATGCGTGGCCAAAACCCATGCCGGCGGCCGTCTCCCTGGTCCCGTTCCACCTGGCAATTGAATCTAATAGGTACGGAGGACGGACTCGTTAGGCACTACTACTATTGATTGTTAGCCGACCCGAGTACTCCGTAGTTAGCCGCGTGGATTCCCCTCTTCTCCCCTCACAAACACATATAAGGAGGGAAAAAAAAAAAAAAAACAGGAGCTGAGACAGCCACTCAAGGATGTCGGAGTCAAATTCTGGCCGACCAGTTCGGATCATTTGGAACATCATTTCATTGTGTAGAGCCTGGCATATTTCCTGCTGTGGCATGGAACGTGGGGTCGGGTTTGGCACAAAGTAAAATCCCGTGTCCGGGCTGACCGGGCTGGCGTTTTCCGTCTCCGAGGTGCACGAGCGCTCCGTGCCACTCAGTGCCACAAGCCACACTAATAGTTACTCAAGTATAGAACCTCCCAACATACAACTACAGTACGTACGTAGACTGTGATTCCCCCCATACTTTATCAAGTACGACGCCTGCATATGGTACTCAAGGACGCACTGGTGTCCTGGCTCCCACTCTACGGAGTAGATGTCACGACTCGGTATGTATCAATTACCAAGAGCTGATGATACCAGTTGACCCCTCATCCTTCAACCAAGGCCCCGCACTCTTTCACGCTAACAACAGAAACGTACCCCGATTCGAACCCCGATTCGAACCTCGATTCGAACATCGATTCGAAACCCCTCATTCGACATCGACTCCTTTTCTCCGCCCGGCTTGGCATCATCACACAAGGCAGCGGGATAGTCTCGTCGTCACGCCCTTCACCTTATACCTGTCAACAGGGCAGAATCAATGTTGGGTTCAGTCATAATATTATCCTTCGCTGCTAGCTTCACCCACTCCGCAATCATCCGCTGTCTCCGCTTCTGACTGTCTACTATGGAATTACACCTGCACAATCTATGACAAAGTGCCAACCGACTGACCCATACCCATGGTGATCGTAGTACCAAAATATCAAATGCCAAACGCCGTATCATGTTCCTGTGTTCCTGTGTTTGAGTTCGTGAGTCCGCGACAAGCTCCCTCTTTCCCCATAAAAAACCAAGATCCTGCCAAAGCAGCGACTCAACCCGGCTGGAATCAAAACACACCTGCGATGCGACGAGTTGGGTCATGATAAAAAAAAGAAACAAATAAGACGAAAAAAAAAGACGTGGGAGGGAAAGACAAGGAGAAGGAATGATGCTGAAAATGTTATATGTGCTAATCCCGCTGCTTTCTTTCATACCCTTTTTCACCTGCGTCCACCTACTGGCCTTGTCTTACAACGCACCTCATCTTGATGCCAGTGGGATGTAGAATGACATCTCATTCCTTGATAGCACCCCTTTGTTCACCACGGCCGATTTCTAGATGGTCGAAGCGGGGAAAGCTCTGCCTCGGCGGACAACGTGTTTGCCACAGGCGCAGTGCTAGACTGAGTTGCTATTGGTGTTGTTGATGCTGCTGCACCGCCGGGCAGGCCAATACCAGCACGCCGTTGATTTATTGGTCTTTGTAGCGGGTTAAGAATTGTTGGTGGTGGGATCGATGACCCATTTGCAATCACTGTCTCCGAAGGGTCAATTATCCGAGGTCTCGTAGGTCTTGAGGCAGGAGTCTCGGCAGCAGCTCCCCGCCTCACACTTGCGGCTGAAGTATGCTGATGTTCTGCCCAGCTAGTTCTAGGTGGCAGCTGACTATGGAATGACTCAGACGGTACAAAAGTACCTGGCGTCGAAATAGCAACCCAAGTGTTGTCACCGGAATTTGAGTGGCTACCTGATGGCTGTAATGACGGCTCAGAAGGCAGGTCGTCGGGTGACATGTAAGGCTGCGACATTCGCAAGTCCTCAATGTGACTTTCACCCGTCACTCCCGAACTATTGCGACGTTGTCGGGTTCGGCGATGGTCGTGCCCAGAGGCGTCGTCTGGAGGCGACCGTCTTTCTGCTGTACGTTGTGGGCGCATCAGCAGCTCCTGAAGCTCTGATTCTCCAACTGGCCTGCTTACGACTCTGGCAATCATCTCTTCAGAAATGCTAGGCCCAAAAAAGTTAGCAAGCAGACGGCTTCCCTTATCACTTTTGATGTGTACAGAACTAACCCAGCAGGAAGGGGCAATCCTCGAAGCCTCATCATCTGCATGAACGTTCTTGCAGATCCAAATGAGTGCTTCGGCTCGGATTGAAGCTTGCTCCGACAATACGGGCAACTATCTGAGTCCTCAAGCCATTTCTTAATACAGTGGTCTCCAAAGATGTGTTTGCATTGGGGCAGTCGGAGAGGGGCTTCGTTTACACCCTCGGGACTGGCCACCCCGTAATCGTTGTAACATATGACACATGCTAACAGCATCGACATCATTAGTCACGACCTCTTTTATATCCAGAACTCGCCATATGGCAACTTACTTCTTTCAGATTCTGGAAGTGCAGAAGCCTCGACGCTTTCCAGCGACTGTAAAGCGGCTTTGGATGCAACCAATTTACTTTGCACTGTACCACGATACATCTGCATTTGCCGCATCATGACGTCCTCCACTTGCGAAGCGGTTATCCCGTGACTCCCCCGACGACTCGATCTTGAAGCTGTGTTGTCGCCTACCGTCTGCGGAGTCTGAGCGTCATCTTGCGAACGTATATGGTCAGAGTTGGATTGTCTGGAGGCCATAGACCGTCGGGCTCGAGAGTGCGCTTGTCTGCGACGGTCAGACGCCGGGATCAAGGTGTTGCTATTGTCGCGATAGCCGAGAACGGCGGTGGCTGTGCATTATTGGTTAGAGACCCGTAGAACAAGAATTGGCCTTTACTAGAATCCGTAGCTCAAACAGAAAAGGATATTGGAGGATAATGAGCCGACTGCAAACACTGGGGGAGGTTGCCTTACAAGTCTGTGATCGGTGCGATCTGTAGGAAGTCGGCGATGACGTCTGCCCTGGGCGACGGGGAGAAATTGGGGATAACGGGAAATGAGAAATTGTGGTCGACGGACCAACTGCATGACCAGAAGTATTTGGCAATCCTTCGGAGGACGAAATTTGGGGAAAAGACACGGAATGTGTCCCCGAGGTCGCACCGGGGGGTGCCCAGTCCATCGCAATGGGTGGCCGCAGTGCCAAATTTCTTGCATTTGCATTCATGTTCTCAAATGTGCTTGGGACAGAGCCCATATTTGCTCCTGAGCTATTCAAGGGCGTCGGCTGCATTGTTGAACTCCAATAAACTGTCGCTGCAGGCAACCCGGTGTAAGACTCTGGAGTCTGAATACCACGCACACTACGGTCCGGAGGAGGCAACGTGCCATGCTGGCCAGAATGCATCGGATGCGTAGGACCTAGGCCGCCCGCTGGAGGTCTTGGGAAAGCTTGCTGCTGCGCAAAGTAGAAAGAACCGAGAGGTAACGGTTGAGACGGCCATGGCGATATAGATGAGCCGTGAGAATGAGCCATCCAGGAGTTCGATGCCGTCTGCAGCAGGTCTCTGGAAGAATCAAGCCTCTGGGCATTGTTTGGGAGGAGATTCATCTGATCCATTTCGAACCTGTTTATCGTCGTGGGCCCTCCCCAACCCCAGCGACGTGGCTCTATTCCAGCTTGTTGCCGAACGGACCAGAGGAATGACGACCTGAGACGACGTGGGAGGCTCGACAACGGCCGGGCAGAAGGTACTCCCAGGAATAGTTCGGCTGTGCAGGCGGGAGAGATCTAGTGATACGGTCTAGATGTATTCGTAAACGAGGTTCTGTGTTGATTCGTTTGAGATGCTTTTAGGTGTGGTATTGTCTGCTACTCTGTAACACTTTTTCGTGTGTTATGAAAAGTTGACCTGCGAGCTCAGAGGCACCGCGAGCATTGATACCAAACAAACGACACACAGACGAACGGTCAAAACAGCAATAATAATAATGGTAATAGGGTGGTGGACCGGATCGAGGGAAATAGATGATCAGTGTCGACGCAGGCGTCTTAGAGGTAGATACTGTATGTGCCAATAGATCACGGAGAGCTGAGTAGACCGGGGTTCGTAAACAATAAGAGGATGAGGCGAGTATGAGCAGATTCTGCCAAATCAGAAAGCTAAAGAAGACGTCTGGAGAGCAATCGAGGTTAATACCCGCGACAAGATGAAGTGTCGGACGGCAGGTACGAGCCGTCGATTTGTCCCTCTTTCTTTCTTCTTTGAAAGGTCTTGGATTTTGGTTGAGGAAGGAAGCTATAGAAGGCCGAAACCAAAAATCAAAATCTCACCCGATCTGCTTAGAAGTGAATCAGAAATGTCAACAGTGCAGAGCCGCCCTCCCAGCGGTGATTAACAAGAGGTAAGGCGAGAGTGTCTCCGTCCGATGTTTATTATCAACCTGTGCACGGAGCGATTGTCGACACAGCTGGGTCAGGTGCTTGTTACGAATGTAGATGCTCGGCTCGTACGCCCATGGAACCTGTGAATAGACAAGAGCTTGATATCTGGCTGGTGCAGAGCAACACACCATCAGCGACGTCGTCTTTCTCATCGGCCCGAGCTCAACATCCAAAGACCGAAATCCGCTGGTGACAAAATGACGATGTACCCATGGACAAGACCGCAGGCGTAGGGCGATGACAGCGACAGGAGACAGCGAGTACGAGAGACTCCTTATTCTTCCCAATGCATCAGAGACAAACGACGAGCACGGACGGAGGAGGACAAGGACAACGAGGCACGAGGCAAGAAAGAAGGTAGCGGGACGGAGCTCTATCGTTGCGGTACTAGTCCAGGGGTTTCGGCCAAGGCGGACAGAGCTCGTAGAAGCTCATATGTATGGTACGAAGAGAGGCGAGGGTCTTGGGAACGGCTGGACGGAGGCTGAAGCAAGCGGATAAGCACAAAAAATACCACGGCTCAAGAGAAGGCACGAGCACCACCAGTATTGAGGAATTGAGGAGGGGAAGAGGCAGCGGCAGCCAGAGTGTGCGCAGTCATGTGTGTGAGCAAGGACAGACCAAGCCCAAGAAAAAAGAGGAGCAATATTAGAAACAGCATCCAGAGCCGCAGAAGCAGCGGAAGCGGGCAGCGGGCGCTGGGCTAATAAGAAGAGCGCGATGATTCAAGCTCGCCCAGCCGGTGCTTGATGAGTGGGCATGCCATCAAAGGAGCCAAAGGCGGACATCAAATGGGACGCCAGTAGTGTCAGAAGATCAATGAACGACGGCACCATTGAGCCGGGCTTGGATGGACCGGCCATACAAAAAGCACACGGCGGCGGAGGAGAGAGAGGGGTGGGATGCGTGGGCGAGGGTACCAGGACGGAGTCGTCAGGTATTACATATCACACCAAGGGCGGTGTTGGGAATGGGTGTGAGTTGAATAATTGTATGGAGAATGGTCTGGAGCCAAAATGGGACGGGAAAGCCGGGAGACAGTAAGTCAGTCAAACCCCATGCGTCAAATCGATAGGTTTCCTCCACGTCCGGTACAGTCTGGCGTGCGTCTTGGTTTGAGTTGGGGACCTGAGATGCCGAGACTTCCTTTGTCTGTACGGAGAACTGTACTCACATTAACCGGTGTGCTGCGCCGGCACAACTTACATGGCCCTTCTCTGTGGGTGACGGCCAGCCAGCCAGCCAGCCGAGGCGACATGGTACTGGCTCATGAGTGAGAAACGCAGGCTGGTAGGTTAACAAGTGAGGGGTCTATAACAGGCGGCATGAGATGCTGGGATTGGGTTATGGGCTTGGGCTCTTCCTTGGGCTCGGGCATGCCGTGTCGTCAATCACTTGCAACTTCTCACGGGACGCCAAAGCCAACGACGATGACATCCTGGGGCAGAGAGGAGGGGCCCCATACCACAGCTATTCTAGGGCGGAACCATGAGGCAGGCCGGGCTTGCTGGAGCATGGATGGGAATGTGAGAGGTAAAGGGGGGTACGAACTCACTGGCGTGCTCAAGTGAAGAGGGCGAGACGAGGGGATGGATGGTGACGGGGACGGGGAGACTGAGCTGCGACGAGAATGCTCAAGTGGCCTAAGATGAGGAGCAAGTCGCGCTGCACCGGATAGACATGGGGATGTTGCGGGCAAGCACCAAGACAGGTTGAGCCTGGACATGGAGCCATTAACTTGAGCCATGGCGCATAACTGGCGTCAAAAGCGGCGCAAGAAAAGGCAGGTCATGGCATGGTGGGAACACGCAGCCGTGTCATCATCCACCTGAGCAGTCAGATGTTGCAAGACATGGCCAAGAAGGACAAGGACAAGAAGGACTGCGACGATGGGCACGGACGAGGAGGACGGCAGAAACGGATCCAGCGGTCGCCGAGCAAACATGACTAGACCAGCATCGCATCGCATCGCATTTCATGGCAAGGGAGGACCAACAGCCTTTCAGCTCCATATAACACCCCGTAATCCGGACATGCAGAAGAGACGAGCTAGGAAGGCAACTCTCCTTGTCTGGATTGTAACTAATCAAACCATGTCGTCAGTCCTGAGGAATAGAGATGCGCGGGCTTCGACTGGGCCAAAACAGGTGCTCAGCAGTCATAGGTTGCCTCGCATAATTAACATCGACAGAAGACGGGAAACGGCAAACGGCCATCAGGAAAAGGGCAAAAGGCACGGGTGGTGCGTACATCAAGGTAAGTGCATTCATTATTGGTATTCTGGTTCCAATTGCTGAGTCCTGACATTTCCCCAAAGCCCACACAACTTGCAGACGTCTTGCGATGCAAGGAACCGGGTTACGTCAGCCACGTAATATTTGGTGCAAGGGAAGAAGAGTGACGGTCCAGTGATTACCCGCCCCAGAGTGAGCGAGATTCCAGCGAAAACTTTGTCGCTATCTAGTTCCGAAACACAAAAACAAGGTTTGGCCCAGAATGGAGCAAAAGGTCGCCGAGCTTCCAAGCAAGCCTACACCAGCATTCAGCCTTTGAACCCAGCGTGGGTTAAATGTACTTGACCCAATGCTAAGACGGACGAGACCAGCTGTACCAATCGGTGGAGAAGGAGACGGCCCATCCTGTACAGTTGTGAAAAGTTTCTCCGGAGAAATGTCCCAAGCCTAGGCACGCAAAAAAGTGAGATGGGGTAACGACAGCGCTGTACTAATTTTGGCCATGGCGATTGGTAACTGGGAATGTCGTTCAGGTGAGACTCCAATGCGCACCTGGACATGTGGTAACTTTTCGCTGATGTGGGGAGCAGCTGTTTATACGACTTCGATTCACCAGCTCATCATTCAGAGCCACAGAGTCGTCCAGCAGAAGGCCAGATGGATGTCGGCGATGCGGGCTTTACCCAGCACCAAGCCATGATGCCGCATTCGCCATGACCTGACTTGGCTTGCAGTCTTACATGGTCCAATCACTCATGCTCATGGTGGCATGTTCCATTTGGTTTTTTAGCCCGGCTCCACGACCTCGTCCCTGACCTTGCGGATGCCACCAACAATCAAGGTTATACCCGGCTCCCGTCACAAACACGACCTACAGCATGAATGTTGGGACACGAATTTCTTTATATTTTTTTCCTAAAAGAGCGGAACGCGCAATTTTGCAAGCCGTGTAAAGATTCGCATCAGCCGCAGATGGATGAGGTTGAGGTTGGCCCTTACGCTAACCCACTCTTCCTCCACGATACCATTCCACCACATACGGGGTAGTCTGTACGGATTCTTAATTTGATACATGTCAAGAAACCCATGTCGGTTTGCGTGGTCAGCGAACATTTTGGCTTCATAGCGAACCTCCGGACCATGCTGTGTTCAAAGAACAAGCAATGACTTTCAAACACATGGGAAAGCGTCAAGTTGACCCGACACGGATCAAACGCCGGATCAAATTTCGTGACACAACATCTTTTAAGCTAGTTCTGGTGATTGAGCATGTGGCCACGGCGGGAGTCGAGTTGGACCATGATGGTCGAGAACTGTTTGCCGCCATCGACCATGACCCCTTCAGAGGCGCTAGGACCATCTTGTTTTCTTGCCTCATCGCCTTTTCCTCGGCGTTCTCTTCATGTGAGCCATATTGATTTACGTCCGCTGGCACGTCGACGGAGTGGGATGGTTCTCGTGATGCCTTCCGCTCAAATAGATGACATGGTGGGGTGGCTGGAATGACATGGGGAGGGGTTCCATTGGCAATCGCTGGCCATGAGCGTGGTAATTGTTCTTGTTTGGCCATGTGTTAGTAGAACAAAGGCCTGGGCTTGATAACACAAGCCAACAGACGTGAAACTTCTTGTTGCAGCCATATTATAACTACCTAGGTAGGTAACTTGAAGCCCTCGTCATGCTTTTGGCACAAGGAATGGATTCCAGTTAACCCGCCGACTGAAGAAACAAGTGATGCGTCGCTAGCTGGAACGTGCTTTAACAATGATGATGGTCAACCATTTCGGACTCCCAAGGCCTGCCTTGATGGTCGCTCATCCCGTCACGACCAGCCGCACCAACGGCCAGCTCTGTTATCTCGAGCACGATAAGACGGGCCACCTAGGTAGCCAGCGATAGCTCCCCGCAGTTGCGGTATTGCGGTGTTGCGGTACGGAGTAGAGTTCCTGAACGGCATGCTGGGGTCCTCATCATTACTTGCCTACCCAAAGGGACAATACATTAATAACCAAGGAGAAGGCGATGGAGCAGTAGAGGCAATGGCGTAGGCTAGGACTAGTACTGCCGCCATGACTGCTTGCTTCTCGCCTTCGCGATTGGATGTTTCAACCCTTGCGGCGGCGTGGCAATGGGAGCCCAGGACGGTTGGAGGAGCCATGGCAAGGTATCATGACAATGAATCTGAAACCTTGCAAATCGCCCGGTGTCGGTTCTACCGTTTGTAGTTATTGCCTTGATGCATTTTGCAGCGTAGATCACTCGGTCCTGGGTGGTGGATTACTCCATGCTGTCACAAGTGCCAAGTGAAGGTGCATCTCCGCATTTCTAAAATAAACATTGAAAATGCCCATGCCGTACGCAACCGACAACATGTGCATAGCCAACGACTGCTTCCTCTGCATGGTACGGAGTAACTGGTACGAACTCGCCCATATTTTGCCTCCTTCGCCACCAAGGAGCGTGGTTGGCATGCACTCGTCCTTTTCCACAAAGACGGACGAAAACCCAACCCAAACCAGCCAAAGAAGGCCCAGCGGGCTATGCAAGCCTCCAACCACACCGTGACACCACCAACAATGGCGGCTATTGTTGCAGCGACTGAAAAGCACCGAGGTCAATGGCCAACTAGGGACAGGGCACGTCGCTGGCCCCCTTGGAAATGCAAAGCACCTAGCTAAATACCTGTTTTGGGTCCCCTCCCCGTCGACCATCTGATTCCCGCGGTTGTTGGACAAACAGACATCGGAGTGACTGGCAGGGTGTCTTTAGGCAGCCTTTTGCTCAATGATCCCACGTTTTGGGGGTAATCTCGGTGGCTCAGGGCACCGTCACCGTCACCGTCTCGAGATTCTGGACAAACCACATTTGCACTACCTCTACGCATATTATACGAAGTGCTTCGGGTGTTTGGGGGGTGCCCGGTGTGTGGCCTCGCACCGCGCGGCGTGTAAGAGCCGTCTTTTGAAAGCAGCTGTCCATTATGACTGCGTGTTTCTGCCGTTCAGTTTGAGGTGCCGCCCAGAGCCTTTGTTGACTCGTTGAATTCACACTCTGTCCGGTAACCCTGTGCCTTTGGTCACGCAAGCAGCTAACAAGGCCATCGGGAACAACCTCCTCCGCATAATCACACAGGGCACCCGGTGAGCATTGCAGCATTTCGCAGAGCGACAGTATATGTGTGTTTCGGCGTCTGGGGCAGTTGCGAGGGAAGCTCGGTTGGTGTATCTGGTGGGGCTGAAAAAGAGGAAGGGAATCTCTACCTGGTTATTTAAAGACTGTGCCAGGTTATTGTTTGAAAGAAATCCATAACCCGATGGGCCATGTGAATTCCAACTACCCTTGCCCCCGTTGCGATGGGGGACATGACACGCCCGGCTGACGTGTTTGGGGAGTCAATCATGATAGTGACTCGGAAAAAACCGTCGAATAAGGAGTGTTCCACTTGAGGCATTTTCATTCATCGGGCCACAGTCCAGCCCCCGCAGTTTTCAGCATGGGTCACTCTGAAAGACATAAAAGCGGTGCTGCCCCGTCCAAGATTGCCCAGAAACTTTGGATGATGTCCAACCCTTCCTTATTCATTGAGAACGACTCGCTCTTGGATTTGTCAAGTCGATTGGATTGACTTGCGGAGCGGATGAATGCAGACGAGGTCATCTTTGACGTTTGAGTTTTCTTCATTCAACAGAGGCACCCTCGATTAGGGTTATAGGTTGAAACTTCTCATCACCACCAAACAGCTCAGACCAGTGTAGTGGTAACATTGTGCGCGGCACCAAGGAAGCTAATCCTTGGCCCTTGGGGGTCTCAAAGCCAGGTTCGATTCCTGCACTGGGTCTGAGAAATCTTTTTTTGTCACCCATTTATATGTTGATTTCATGTCATCTATGCTTTGTTATTGCCTAAATTACCAGCGATTATGTGCGTAAGAGTACGGATTATGCTGTATAGCGCAGTATAGAGTAACTGTATATTGTGCCCCACAAGAAACTTATAGGCTGCTTGTGTTGAAAAGCAATAATTTCATGTGATGAAGCGTACATCACAAACTGTGGTCGCAATAATACCAGGTTTTGGGGATACGTATGATGCGACAAGTTCACTTGATGTACAGATCATGTCGCACCTAGTGTTTTGGACATACAAGTAGTCGTAAATAAAGGATTCTGCATCTGCCACAAGTTGGATGCCCCGGAGCCACCGTCCTCTGCAAAGTCTGTCTAGTCATCTTGAACCAGCCGCCGAGAATTGGTAGCGATAACGTTGATAGTATGAGGAAAAGCGGAAAAGAAGCGCAAAGAGACGCGAGTGACTTGTTGTCTCATTCTCGACACGGCCCTGGCTACATTTACTCCCTGTCACAGAGAGTTTGCAGTCCGAAGCTATGTGACTGCTTTGTTGGCGCAATCATGAATGAATCAGAAGTGAGGCCATCGGTGTAGTGTTCCGGCCCATGGCAAACCAATGGTCATTGCTCTGCGTTGCTAAATGCACGTTTAGCACCTCCCTCTAAGCTACGGTGGTGTATATTCTCCTCGTATAAACAGTTGTGGCATTACGGAAATGGTTCAAACTGCACATGTTTCTTGGTATCTGATCCTGCCCGCTTCTGAATAAAAGGGACGGCAGCTTCTATTTTCTGCTCACCACGTGTCGTCGTCCAGAATCAAGTAGTAATCTTGTCTTCCTCCCCTCTCCTCGCCCACAATTCTCCTCCGAGTCTCTTCTGATTCATTCGGCCATTTCATTTCATCCCGTCTTAGGAGACTTGACGACTGTCTTCGTTATTAGCCTCAAGGCTGGCATGAACCTAGGTAATTGACTCGTCTCATGATACAAGAAAAGTATTTCAACAGCCAGAGCTCTACTACCCAATATCCGTTGGTGATAAAAACGCGTCTACGAGCTGGTCTCCTCCCCGGGGGTGGGGCTGGCAATGATTGGAAACCCAGGGAAAACACTGCAATCCTTCTGAGGGAGAACATGATGTGGGATCTAGGGGAGATCTGGGCGAGATGGAGTGGAAAAAGAACCAGTAGACTCAGACCGAGCAGTTGCCATGAGAAATTTAGTTGCTAGGTAGGCTGTTGTATCAAAGGTGGGCACAGATGGGCTATTGCGATATTTGTGGCGGATGTCAACACAAGAGGCTGTTGTCTTCTTTATAGCCGGAAAGCTCATCTTTCATGGCCGGCAGCTTGAAACAGCTGCGATTTCTCTCACAGTGGATTGCCAGAGTCTGGAGCCTGGTGGTGTACTATCTAGAATTGCCGCGGTGAGTCTTGTATGTAATGCCTGCAACGTCTGTTCTCACACCAAAAACAAAAACAACCATATTACTAGCGAATACAAAGTCCGCATATGCAACTGCAGCACCTTGATCACTTCTTCACAAGCCGATACTTGCCCCCCGAAAGCTCCAACTCCCCCTCTGCAATCTTCTCCCCCAAAAATTCCTGCAACTCTTCATTGTTCCATGGACATCCATCGGCAATAAGCATCTTCATCATCATTGCAATCTGGCCTAGTGGCATCGCAGGGCTCGAATTGGTCAACATGCCCACAATGAACTGCCAATACACCGTCCGGCGTTCCTGCTCCTTTGGATCCATCTTGGGCTTGCGAGGTGACGGCTGGCTCGTTTTGACTGCCTCATCAGCAGAGCCGGCGTCGTCGCCAGCATTCGCTGATCCATCTTGATCGAGCTTTTCTAGAACCTCATACGTCTGGTTCCCGACCTCACGGAGCACACGTTTCGACACCCAAAATCGTAACGCGGATTCCAGTAATTCCTCGTCAATCATTAATTTCTCCCAGAGCGTATTGAATGTGCGCTGCTGAGGACCATGAGCTGAGCCTTCGTCATCCTGGAAGGCGTAAATAACAGCGGCCTCGTACGTTTTACAGTCTTGTTCTAGGGTTCGGTCGTCGAGATCGAGTTGGACAGTTGCCGTGCCAATGTGGTCCAGCCACGTCAGTTTTCTACATGTCTTGAGCTGCTCAAAGCCTGCTTCATATTTTCCCTGTATTTCAGCAACTGGTGCGGGAACAGTGAATGGAGCCTTGGGAAGGCTAGGCCAGAAGAGGCGAGATAGGATCTTGGAGTGATAGTTTAAGGGGGGGGGTTGGTTTGCCTGCTGGCCGTCCGTAGAGGGCAGATTCTTGCGGAGAAGAGCATCTACTCGTCTAGAGTCGTAAACGTCCCTGACCATGACGTCGCAGTTTTGCAGTGCGTTTTCCCCGAATTTCTTTTTGAGCAGAGACAAGACCTTGATCTCCTGCTGAAAGCCCGCTTGGTTCGATAACAGTCGTTCTGCAATAATCATTTGGAATTCTTTGATGAAGATCTCTTGCGAACCTAGGGCATTGATGAGAGTGCCAATGACGTCTTCGTTCTTTGGCCGTTTGTAATTCGGACCGGCGTCCACGGGATCAGGTACCCAAGTCATGTCATCCCAGTCGAGATCCTCGTCGTCAACATGAGATCGTTGTTGCTGAGAGGCTTCGTTGAGCAAAACGGCCAACTCGACCAGCCGCTGCTTGCTTTCTTCCGAGTCGATGCTGTCTGGATTCGAAAGCAAGCCCGTAACCACGATACGAATAGCGTCATCTCGCTGACAGAGATATAGTTGCAACGCATGGACCACTCGATCTAGCAAGACCTTGGAAGAATCGAGTTGATGAAACGTCCGAATCATGGAAATGTACGTCTGCAAAATTTCGAGCGTGGACCTGCCCGGGTGCAGTAGTCGTTTCTGCAAGGTAGCTGAGAAGGTATCAGTGAGCTGCAGCCTGCGTTGCGGTGTAGCAACGGCAGACCGAAGGTCTTCGAGACCTCCTTTACTCTCTGGCCAATGAAGCACGATATCGAACAACTCCTTTATACGCAATGAAGCCAGTCTTCCAATGGCGATATCTCTCCACCGCTCAACGTCTGTCCACGCAACTTGTCCCCCGAGACGACTAAAGACTTCCACGGCAAGACGGCCGTAATGATTCTCAACCCAGCCGCACAAATGAGCCATGCATCCAGATGAAGCAGATGGATTCACATTTCCAGCCACGTCCAACGCTGTCCAGACTCCCGTATATGTCCGCCGTATGAAGTCACTCATACACTCGTCCATAATCTCAGCAAACAGCACTTGAAACTTGTCTCCTGCCAAGCCAACATTATCCAGAGATTCCAGCAAACTCAGTAGCTCATTTCTCGCTGTGTCCATTCGCCCTTCGTCCCGGTGACTGGCCTCTGATGCCAATACGTTCCGATTTGATCCCAGAATAAGCGCAAGTAAACGGGACAAGACACCTCTTAGGGCTTCTGCCAAGCCCCTTGCCCACGAGTTGCCAATAATAGCATGCAAATCTCGTTTGAACTTGTCCACCACCAAAGGCTTCGCAGCCTCGTCCTCAATGCCTCGTACGATCAGCGTTAGCCCATAGAGATACTGACGATGGGCCGCCTCCAGCGTCTGCACGCTGCTTAGCAAGACTTGTGCATAGTCGCCCTGCGCTGCACATGCAGCCAACAACGGCAGGACATGATGTACAAAGTGCTGGCGGACCTGATGGGTGTGCCACAGAAGAATGTCCTCTGTATGGGTGGCACGGGGAAGAGCAGTGGGTGCGCCGAGGACAAGCGCCAGACTCTCGTATAATGATGTGTCCTGATCCTGGGACTCGGCGGGCAAGGTGCCGAAGGAGTCTTCCACGGCCACTGAGGCTGGCAGTTGAATTCTTGACGTCACGGTATGCCACGCCCTGTCCCAACGGACCTGGTCACTGGCTGTTTGGAGCGAGGAGATGTTGGCATGACGGGTTGTGGAGGTAGAAGATGCGAGTGGCCCACCAAAGGGCTCTCCTGGTACCGTCGGCAGAATTAGAGGAGTGGGCTGTGAGACGTCAGTTTGGAAAACTGAGCGCAAAACCTTGCTCTTGCGGGCTCGGACTCGTGATGCTGTCATCGCTGCGGCGTCATCGTCTCATGAGCTGCTCTCGTCTCCTGAGCAGGAGTCTCCTGCATCACTGGTGGGACAATGTCGACAAAAAGGACGATGAAATCTGCCCCTGCCGGTATTTTTTCGACTGTTTCCGGTACTTCATCAACTAGCTTTGAGGAAATAGCCGAGACAGCAGGGTCCTCAAAGTGTGTAGCTGGCAATGGGATGCCGTCGGCGTTCAACTTGAGGCGTGATGTTGCTGTTGCTAGTCCCGGTATTGTTTTGTTTTTGGCAACGTGCTGACAAACAAAAGTGGAGACGAGTGCAACATTGAGGTGCCCTTAGCTAAGCGTAAGCGAGAGGTGCAGCGCTTAGAGCGTCTGGCATCGACTGTGCCTGGCCCGATTTGGTTGGTGCTCTATGTAGAACAGAGCGCCTTGCCTAGAACCACGCCCCTCCAACTTTTGGCTCGCAACGAAAAATTCGACCAAGTGAACATGTATTCATTAGCTCCAGTAATGGACGGAGAGGTGGGGATCGTTGGACCTGGTTCATGTCGATGTTTTAGTCGCGCAAAATGTGCAGCCCCCCCGGTCGACGAAGTTGAACCGGGCGCATATCCTGTCTACTCCATTGCTCTAGCGTTCGCTGCTTCACCACTTGTATCAGTTAACCCTTGACCACCACCGCCTTTTGTCGCTTCTGCTAATGTCCCAGAAGGAGAATGTTCATAGCGCCTGAATTACTATGGAGTACAACGTGTGCGACCCTGAGAAAACAAGCACCAGACCCCGAGGCTTGGAGGGACGCCTGACCCTGTCGCCGATCGTCTGGGATTCCCCTTGTACGAAGCTGCTCTTTTAGGGTAACGGAAACACCTAGTGGCACGTGTGCGTCCCCCAGACTGCCTTGTCATGGGCCACCGAGGGATACGGTACCCGGCGCCCAGTACCTAGTACAGAGGACACATCATTGATACGTTACCATACCACTGGAAAGGCGACAATGGCGTATTGCAGGTCAATCTCGAGCATTCTATGCTTGTGCTCTGCTCGACATATCGACGGAGAGTGATGGGGTCCAAAACCAAGCAAGTGCTGGGCCACTGTCGACAACATGATTCGCATTTCGCTCTACAGTTTAGACCCTGAATGTGTAGTCAGGTGTGACATGATAAGGAGGGTTAAAGCCAATAAGAGGTAATTATTACAAAGAAGCATTTGGAGGGTAAGGTGTACCTAATAACGCAAGAAAAATATCTTATCAATACAAGTCACTATTATAAGAGCTACTATTACCCCTTTATTATTTAGCCTATATCATGGTTAACAGTCAACAATAGAAAGGAAGGGGGTTATTGTTAGTGTACAGCCCCTTGTGTATAGCCCCCACCAACTTCCTGTCAGGTCACTCATGGCTAAACTTGCAGGGGTTGGATTGTATCTGCCAGATGCAGACCAGGTGTGCGCAAGCTCAGTGACCTTGCAGGACATGAGCGTTCTGCAGTAGGAAATACATCCTCCCTATAATAGGCTGTGAAATTGCCATACGCAGTGGAGATTATGTCAACACAATGAATGCATCCACACTAACCATGCACAGGCACCGTTCAAGCAGACGTGTTGCCATGTCAAACTATTCAAGCCTAGTAGGCACTATTCAGTTACGGACAGGCATTATGCCAATACTGGAAGGATACTACTAACTTGCATGTCCAGAGAGAGACCACCCATTGCAGGCTCCAATCTCGCTAGAATATCCTGTTTCAGCCCACCGAGTTTTTGTTTTGTGGAACTCGGCCGGTATCGAGCCAACAGAACCCCCCATCACGGGACGTCCGATGACGATGGGTACCAAATATACCCATGGCTACATGGTTGCTGGGTGAGGGGAGAACCGCCAGTTCCCCTCTCATCTTGGTAATAGCCCCTGGTTCATCCCACCGCCGGACCCTTGAGATGTGAAAGTTCGATTCGGGGGAGCCAGGTCCGAGTTGCTCGTCACACAGCTGTGGTGCGAGGCCATGACGTTACACTAGTGGGATGAATTGGTCTCTCGAATGCCAAAATTCCAAGTCAGCAGTGTCTCTGGGGGAAAAGATCATTTGTCTTCAATAGTGTGATTTGTGCAAACAAAAGTCGCGTTCAACCCGGTCCTGGCTTGAGGCAAACACCATCAGTCACACAAGGCTATATAGATTGTTGTCCTCGCCATGTGCGACAAGATGAAGCGCCGTAGCAATAAAATGTACAGCTCCAACTCTTACGCCATACGCGTACTGGACCCTATCTGGCCTTAGATGCGAGCACACTACTGTATCGTTCTCTCGGTAGCGTCCGTAACGAGAACCGAAGCGTCGTATTACGGGGTCCGCAAACTGGGTCAAGAGGTATCAACTTATCACGCACAAACTCTCCACTTGAAAAAAAAAAAAAAAAAAAAAAAAGAGGAAGAAAGAAAAAGAAACTGCAGTGCTTGCGAGCATGGACATGGACCAGAACTCGGCCAAGGGAGAAGTTGACGACAGACTTGCCCCTCAACTGAATCTCGTTGTCGCACTACGCTTCTTGCAGCGTGTTGCTGCTACGAGGCTGTGGGCTGTGTGCCATGTCACCGTTGACACTAATGTGCCTTGAACACGCTGCATAGGCTGAGACTTGCGGCGAGTCTGCGGTCAGAAAGGTCTTTGCACAAGGTAGAAGAGAGTACTTTGTAGTACTTGATACTCAGCTGTATTTCTCGGCCGTTTACTCCCATTGGAAGCTACCAGACCAGCACCTCTTTTGCCACCGGAGAATCAAATCAGACGCCGGCACGGGATAGGGCGAGCAATGGTCACTGCGCTGTTCACACTCGGTTCCATATTCTTGCCTTGACAGTCGCATCGTCCAACCGTTGACACATCACCACGCTTCACGGAACGTCAAGTTCCCGTGTTGCCTGGACATGTCCAACCACGATGGCCATGGTTTCCTGACGCATCCCACGTAATTTGCCTTGCAAGGCCTCAAGGCTGGCCAGTGCGGGCCATACGTGTTGCGTCTACAGACGCTTATCTGCACGACAACAGAAAGTCAAGTTCTTGGCATTGCAATACTTGAAGAGTTTCACTGCTATTCAGAGGGGTTTCGTCTCCCATGGCGAATGCTCTGCTCTTGTCTGAAATGTCTTTGACGTGAACGACCATTGCGCGTTTCATACTTCTGCAGCCGGTTCAAAATACAGTAGTTGGTCGGGGCTCATATATAAGGCTTCGTAAATTGTCGTGCGATTGGCCTAAAGCAGCAGGTCGGTCGATGCGGAGGTGTTGATATGGTTGTCGGTCCCACGATATGGTCCTATGTTTTAAGACTCGGCCGAAATGCCGTGACGAAAAGGATCGCGGAGAGCAGCCAGCTTACGCCCTTCTTCGATTCTCTACTGGGCACCCGAGGCCGGGATCAGAACTAAAGATGTTCAGCTCTGCTCCATACGCCGCAAGAAATAGCATGAATCTTACATGATAGCCCACAAAAGGTGCCAAACTTCTAAATTGCGGCACCGTTCTTCGCGCCCCCACAATGCATCTATCTACACACACCCAAGTAGCGGCGGGTGGTGTCTCAGCGCTGAAATGCGTCTTGTACGAACCTAGCCGATCACGTTTCGTCCAAACGCCCCCCAAAAGTGACGGCTGCCAAGTTTCAGGGTGATGCAAGTCCTTGTCCATCCACGTGTATTTTCATCGAGCCAGACGAGGGGTTTGGTCAGGGATGGCGAAACAAAATAATAATACTAATAATAATAAATCGAGGCGAGACCACAAGGCGTCAACGCAAAACAGAGGATTCAGCACAGCACACGGGAAATCCGGCTGTTGATGAGGGACCCAGCTTTTGTTGCTGACAGCCACGTGGCAATGATCTATTTTTCAGAAAGAAAATGTACCACAGCTTTTGATCCGAGGTTATCTGAAATTAGTTCCTAGGGGTTCGATGTGGAGTGCCTGGCTGTAGCAAGTTGGTGAGACGGCTTGTTGCAGAGTAAATTACTCGGCCTACTTATCCTCCAAGGAGAATTGAGTTGGCTGTCGTCTTATAAGAGACACAGCTTTTGTCGGACTGGTTCGTGTTGGTTATTCTCGGCTCCACCAAGCCAGCGGTCGGGTTCGCAATTCACTTATACGAAGCATTTGCTCGGGGGCGTCGAAATTGAAAAGCCCCAGAGACCCTCTTCTCCCCTTTTTTTTCTTATTTTTTTTTCTCTCCGTTTCCCTTCTCTCTCCTTTCTTCTGGCGTGTTAAAGTCTTGAAATAGTTCCTGATCAAGTGAGTTGTGGCACCTTGTGTTGCAGACCTCGATGTGCTGCCAGGTGGTGTGTTGTGATAGACCCACGTTGAACCGCCAAGGGATGGGATGTACTTGCATTGCTTCGTCAAATGCGCCCGTGCGTGTAAGACGAGCAACAGAACTCGTCCTCAATGACAGTTTCCAACTTGAACCTCCTTTTTCCACAGTCAGAAAACTCTTTTCGTATACGCCTTCAGCTTCTCAGACCCTTCGTATATATCAGCCTTTGGCAACAAACTTCCCGCTGCCTTTGCATCGCTCGAATTTGTCTACTGCGGTCCTCGCGCTTCCTCTGACCATCATATTCCCAAACAATCCATTTTGACTCCTCGATGATATCAAAATCACTACTCTTTGTCGCCCCCAGCTCCAATGAATAATGCTGCTCTCTGGGAACACTCAGCCCTCCGTAGAAGTACTAGTCTCACGTAATAAACTTGACTAAGCCCGGTTCCCTCCGTGCAAAAAGGCTCAATATCCGCCATGTGACGCTCCATGGTGGTCTGGATGGCAGTCCACCCAAGTCGGCCAAGGTGGGCAAATCCGCGTGTGGGCTGATGCCACCGCCCGTCTATAGAATCAAGATGCCGTCGAGCCTGACGACTCCCACCACAGCCTTCCAAAGTCAGGGTATGTCGAGCCAGGTTGTGGCATTTGGGCCGGCGATGAAGCCGACGCTTGATCTGGCAATTGGAGGAGATTTGTGCCGAGGTTTTCAGCAGTGGAGTCTTCGTAGCGGACGCGGGCGCGGGCGCGGGATGATGAGATAGATGCCTTGGCTTCGAGCGGGCAGTCTCGATTATGCCAGATGTTGGGTCGGAGCCAATGACGTTGGCAAAGTCAGAACTTGAGCCACGGCCTGCAAGACCTGGTCCGCAGCCAGCATCAATGAGGGTTTCATTTTTACCCGCCTGTGGATGTTTGCAAATCGAAAACTGCGTGATATAACTACGGATGGGTTGTAGTCGGGGTGGATGATGCCGTATCTTGGCTTTGGGTGAGATTGTCTAAGCCGAATGTTTTCCCGGATACATGAGGTGTTGGAGTGGTTGTGAAATATGCAGACGTCTTTCGTTATGGGTGAGGTTCCCCTTTCTTTTGTTTCCACTGATGAATCCGACTGCTATTCATACAGAAAATACTGTACCAAGCTTGAAGTGATATTGAATCTCACTATTGCCGTAATCTCAGTGGCGTACAGCGCGTGAGGCTGTTGGACAGTGCTGGGCAAGGCAAGACGAGGTCCATGCCATCCTGTTGTTTCCTCGACGTCGATCCGTCTCTGAGTTTGTTTTTCGCTTTCTCTTTTTCTCTTTTTCATTTTGTACCTGGGTAGGCCTGTCACTGTTGGTGTATGCTTCGTCGTCGAAACCAAAACAGAACGCAAGATGCAATGTAGGATCTTTTTTCCGCTTTAGGAGTTCCCAAAGAACAGCCCATTCATCATTGTCAAGACTCCACGGCGCAAGCCTCGTCCTTCGCGTTGCACTTGCACCGCAAGCATGTCGCGATCCACATGAAGCCATCCCGCTAAATGACGGTCCCCAACCCGTCCCCGGCGTCAGTCATTTTTTCGCTTGTTCGCTGGATGGTTTTTACGCTGTCTGGCCGATAGCAGCGAGCGTCCCTGACAGTGGGCGATTGGTGCTACGACTAGCAGCAGGCCGTAAGATCTGGTGGCACATTACGGAGTAAACTCACGAGTTTCCGAAAACGGGCGCCACGAAAGTTCATGATCGTTAGCTAAGGCGCGGGACGCTAAGGCGCGGGATTTCTTATTCCCACCCGTCATGGATCGTGTCGCCGGCGCCAAGGCTGTCAGCTCATCGTAATCTAAGTGCTGGAGCGGCGTCCAGTTGTGGACGGTTGTGGATTTCGTGTGGGCTGGGACGTAAAATCTTCACCAAAGTAGTACTGGTTCCCTGGTCGTAAGCCATCGCAAGCCATCCGCAACAGAACCACATGGCCAGTCCAGCGTTGCAGTCGGTCCAGGACATGCAGGGCATCTCAAGAAAGAAGAGTCCAAGTGGGCCGAGAGGAAAACGATACGGTCAAATGGTGCATGCTCATGCATCTGCTCCATCACCACGGGTACCGGATTTGTGTTTCGGTCCCGTTTCGCGGGGCGGCAAGCGTCGTCTCGGCGGCTCCGGCTCCTTCGATTTACGGGAGTTTCTGCGTGGATCCGCATCTACGGCACTGTGCGGCATTTGTTGATGAGTCTGCTCTGATGGTTCTCAATCAACAAGTCAAGCCTGTGTCACGGACCACTCTCGTGTCCGTTGTCACACAGGATTGGAGGAGCCATCGGGCCTGGTGTCCGCTCTCATCTGCACCAGCAACATCGCTTCGGCGGCCCGCTCTGCATTTGTGCACTGATTTAAGCTTTAACGAGTGGGCTATATAGAAAATTTGTCAATAAATGCGTCTCATAGGTTGGTGGGCAGGCAAGGCGTATTGTATTTACTTTGAAAGAGCGGCATTCCTTCCACCGCTATCCCTGTATATAACTTTCATTTCGTCAATGACCCCGTCGCAATGGTCAAGTATCCGCGGGATGGTCTGTTCGCTTGTTTGTGTAGCCTTGGAAAAGGAGAAAGAAAAAGATCGAAAGGGGAAAATACACCAGTCGTCGGCCACCTCTTTTGCCCGCAAGTGCCAAAGAGCGAAGCTCGAACTAAGTCTTGTGTTGTACTGCCAGAAGCGGACAGTGGCGCCAAGCAAAAGACTTCTGTAAGGAGCCCCCCATGCTTCAGCCCCCTAGTTGAAGCCTAGTCTTACACAGCATTTCCAAGATTAGCGTTGTGGGCGTCTTCCAGAAATATAGAAAGCGTCGAAAATGGGTGACAAGGTCCCCGACAACTAGTTCACTTAACCTTACCCTCCTCTGCTGGAACTGGACGGCTTGGTTCTATTGAGGGGGGAGCGGCAGTACGAAAATCATCCTAGCCCCCGATCAGTTTTGATCTGATCAACTCGCATGGCGGGAGTGTCCTTTGACCTGGCCAATGTGAATGTCCGGGCCAGGAACCCCGCCTGTCGTCAAGGGCGTTCGACCCGTTGTCGGGTATTCTCCGTGCTCTGTATGGAGTAGTTAATACACACAGTTTTCTGTCACAGCAGACTGGCAAAAGCATTCAGTGCTTTCACGCGAAAAAAACAAGTTCAGATGGCATCCCTGCCTATATGGACCTGTCGAGATGGTCGAGGAGAACCAAGTTCCTCTGGGTTGAGAGGCCAAGAATTGATCCTGGGCAGCACCTACTCAACCTGGCACTTTGTCCCCAGTTGGCCTTTCCAACTTGGGCTAGCCAACTTGGTCAACACACACTTGACAAGACGCAAGACGACCCCAAGACGCCCCCACACCGGGGTCCCTCCGGTCAACATCATCATCCCTGCACAACTGTCAAGGTTCTGGTTGGACGGTGCGGGACAGGCACCAGACATCAATTGGCCTCTGCCCCTGATGTGAGTGATGCCTTCCTCCAGATGTCCAGTCCTGCCAGTCCTGTCTGGTGAGCTGGTGGAATAAAACACATGCACTCTTGGGATAGATTGAGCTAGGCTTGTCAGGCTGTCCGCTGGCTGTCTCATGCCAACCCTTCAGTAGCGTGCACCAGTTGACCCCCGCGTTGCGCTATTATTGTCTGGTGCTGACGTTAGAGAGTCTGGTACTAGATATCTCAGTTGCTTGCCAGTATCCTGATGGTATTTGATATGGATTGTGCTCCAAGGCTCCGTACTTTTTGGCACCAGTTGACCTTCTGTGGAAAAGGCCAACGGCGAGCATCACCCGTTCCAGTCTGATTCTAGCGACTGTCCCTGTCGAGAGAAGCCCCAACAAATTGAAAGCTCCGCCAATATTCGTAAACGCCCCTCTTTCCAATAACTGTGTAATTCGTAAAAGTCATCCGCGACGCAACCGCAATCGTGTTTGCACGCGCGCGTGTGTGTATGAGAGACAGAGAGAGAGCGATGTGCGCCCGCGTGTGTGTGTGTGCGTGTGGGTTAAAATAAAGGCCATGATGGAGCTCTCCGTGCTCCGTAACGGCACATGTGCATATTATATGTGCACAAACATGTAATAAAGGTTACACAACTTTAGAACACATGTCGATGCAGAATCGCTTGGCTTCCCGCCACACCACTTTAGTCTGGTTCCACACGCTAGACATATTGGACAACCTGACCAAACACACATGACTGGCAAACTGGGTACTCTGTACTCTCCATACTCGTCTTTCTTCCTCGCCCCCTCCCGCATGGCCTTGCCAGGCAGATGACCCTTGCTGGACGAAAAAAAAAATTAATAAATAAATAATAAAATCGAATAAATAAATTACTTCGGGGTCTTTCCGAATCCCCCCAGTGGACGGGAGATGAGCTAAGCCTGGGGGGTTGTTCTCTCTCCTCCTCTGTCAACACCACCCAAGAGCCAGGTTGCACTCTGACGGCCAAGACGGCTACTACAGTAGCCAGGTCACCAGTAATAGACGCTACCATGCAGCTTGCATGTACCCAACTCTGTGTCAGACGTCATGGCCCTCCGCCGATGCCACACCATATTACATTATGTATGTCGTCTCCACGAGGAGAACCTGCACGGTCCCGACAATCTCCTCTCACGTCCACCCATCGCAGAGAAGCATGTGGTGACGGTACCTTGGCGGAACCTTGGCACAACATTCCAAATCTGACTTCCGCCCGCGACCCAAAGCCGTCATGCCATGCCGTGCACGTGGAATCTGCATCAGACGAGTACGAAGCAGTCTTCTTTGCATATGTCATATTTCCAATCGGCCAATTGAAATTCACTACATGCTGTGCCACTCATCCCGTTCGGTGGTCACCCCTCAAAACGTTCGCCAAAAAAGAAAAAGAAAACCGCCTGTAATTATTTTCATAAAAAGTCTGCTCATAGACGTGGTGGATATATCCCAATGTCAAAACACAACATTCAAACACCCGCCAGCTTCCCATCCAGAGCATTAAGCCTTACCGTGAGCTGGAACTCTTGGCCTGTGATCCCTGGGTACAGCCTCTTACAATACACCTATCTGCGCCGAAGATCAAACCCCCGCCCCCCTTTAAGTTGAAAACAAGACTTGGTGAACAAAAGTAAATATAAATCACAAGAATAAATGGCGTAATCGTACAGGTTCGATGTCGAATTAGAATCGAGCTCTCCCTAGCCTCAAAGTCCATAGGCACAGTCCGAGACATCCCGTACCAGGATCGCGTTGTGGCCACAGCTGGATGGAATATGCGTTTCTGTCCGGTAGAACCAGTCGTGAATCGGAACCGCATGCAATGTTGCTATTTCAGTTGCTGCTGTTGTTGCCTCTTCTCTGCTTACACTTGTCGTGCAGCAAGTGTCCATTTCTGGCGGTTGTTCGAGTAAACTCAGCGCCGCAATTTGGGCATGTAGCTTTGGCTGCTTGGCCTGATTTCTCCCGCTGATGTCGAAGAAGATTGCTAAAGGTGGAGAACTGTCTGCCATTGCACCCATGCTCCCAGCATCGAGGTTTCGGTCGGCTCTGAACAACTCTGACATGGCTGCCTTCCTGGTTGTAATTTGCATGAGAAATTGGTTGAACCGTTGGCATAGAGTACAAGAGGCTGGTGTCCTGTGCGATAGATAGAGGGGTACGAGTGCTATTGAGCTCATGTCAGACTTTCCCTGTAAATCACGGAAACGAGAGACAAGTTCACAGCATACCTGAAGTCTGCCTGTGCAGAATAAATACCCGGGTAATCCATTGGCATGCTGTATGTTGATGGTCTGAGTAAATTCGATTAGCCCATGATGTTTCCGTGACTCATTGTTCTGGAACAACCCACATCGACTGTTGATAAGGAGAAGAGTTGAACATCTGAGAAGTATGCGAAGCATCTTGTAGAGCCTGGTTATACGAAGACAGATACGGCTGGTTGTGTAGAGCCTGTGAAGGTTCTGCGAGGAGGGAGACGGGAGGTGCCGTGGAGTAAATCGGCAGAGGGATTGCATTAGAGACATCGCTCATGGCCATCGGCGGCGGAGAGGTGGTGTATGAGGCACTGTCGGTGCGTCTCATCCTCGACGTCAACTTGGACTCTCGTCGCACTCTTTCTCTGTGCCTCCTCATCTCCTGTTGCTCAGGTGTCATGGATAGGCGTGGCGGGCTAGAAGCTAGTGATCTTGTCTCGCTGGGAGGAGTCATACTGGCCTCTGAGCCGCTGACAAGAGAATTAAGGTCAGCTCCTAGAATATTGTGGCTTGCTGCTGCTGAGTCGAGAGGCCCTATGAGTTCGATTTAGCTGAGATACTGCTGCCGTATGAAGGGAATAAATAATTCCTTACCAGGCCAAGTAAATACCGATCTGGGTCCCATTGCAAAGGCAGGGTCGAATTGGATTACAACCGCACTGATTTTTTTTTCCTCGGTAAGTGTGTTGCCTGGAAACTGCAGAGGGGAGAGTAGTACCTCATGCTGATTCTTTTCGAAAAGCTCAAGCCCAAATTACTTGTTGGTGGTATGGCCTCTGGCTTTATGTTTCTCCTAAGGAGCTTGTCCACGGTAAAAGTGAAAGGGGAAAGAAAACAAAGAGAGGTGTGATTCTCAGCTTCTTATGCAAGCCTCGAAACAGCGCGCAGCCTTAACAAGTGGTGTGGGAGGGTAAGCGCTCAGGAAGTGACACTGCAGCCGAAACCCCGAAAGCCACAGCAAATAGAAACGTTTTAGAAACAGCAATTCAGGAATTTCTGCGTTCTTCTTTTCTCAGAGTGTAAGCCGATGTCGTGACATATTTTCCATCGACTTTCCAGTGCCATCCACAGTCGCGAACTTCAAGAAGGGGAAGAAGCCATGTTCTCAAAAGTCCAACTTACAGTTTCTTTGAAGACCCAGGAACTGTTGTTCAGGTTTTAAACAGAAGATGGCCGTTGCCAAGCTCGGGTAAGGGAACAACAATTTGATGTCGAAGACAAGAGAAGTGGCAAAATGAACGAATATATCCTTGGGGGACGTGATTCGCAGAAGGCTGGACAACCAGATACCAGGGCAGGCCTGTATTATAGCACAAGGTCCTACCGAACTTGAGTGGAGTTCATATCTTAGTCTTGATGAAGACGCTGGGGCCATGGTGAGGGAGGGGACTGGCAAGGTGTAGGAAGTGAACTGCCGCCGGGATAGACATCAGATGCTACGAACCCCGTACTCGCGCTCATGATATGGGAACATGGCGGTAACAGCCTGGTCGAAGCATAGCTAGCATGGTTCAGAACCAAACAAGGTACAGACAGCCAGCTCCTCCCTGGGGCATCTGAGTGGTGAGGTTACCCACAGAATCGGAGGCATCTTGCTGCTTGGGGGCGTGAACGTTGCTTGGCATTGCACAGAATACAATGATAAACTGGATGCGCGCACCGGTGGGTATTCTGGGGTGTGGCCACGGTGAAGCAATGGCTCATTGCGACTTATGTATTACTATTGTATACGCAGCGCATGGGTGTGAGAGACCAAGAGGCTGGGCTGCCTACTTGCCTGCCTTGGCCTCGGGAGCCTGTGCTTAGTCGCGCGTCTCTATGGCCGTAGTGATACAGAGACGAGCAGCTTGCTGACCCCAGTCCAGTTAGTTGCGGGCCTGCCACCTCTGACGTGTGGCGCGGTCGGGGAAGGGAAGGGATCGATAGGCTCCTTTAGTCTCCAGAAATGGCGGCCCATCCCAACTGGATAATCTAGCGAGAATGGCCAGGATACCGAATGCAGCCATGGGTGTTTGTTGAAGCCAGGCAGGGTTTGGACGGAGGTGTCCGGTTCGACTAGGGGAACGGCCAGAGAGCTAGTCAAGCCTATGTACTGTCTCCTAACGAGCCATGGCTGTAGTTACGTGCTCTACCACGGAGTGAGTGTGCCTTGAATTGCCCGAGTAGGATGGGTGTGTGCAGAGTCGAAGGCATACCAGGGGTGTTGGACCAGGTGGGTGAGACGAGAGCCGAAGAATTTGACATCGAGCCCTCAGCCAGCCTGGCGGCCGGGCCACTGAAATCAGTCAGCTCGCCTTGTGGTCGCCTTCAAGCACCATCACCATTCTCTCAAGGCTTTCCAAGACAGCGGTCATCCACGTTCGAAGAGAGCGTCGGTACCTGTGATATTACTTGTGTCAGGACTACCTGAGGTAAGAGAGCCGGGCTGTTCTGCTGTCAAATTAAGAGGATATTCTACTGGCAAGTGAAATGATGAACCCGGCTTTTGCCATTGCAATCAACGTCCGCAAGCCTGAACAAATGCCCACGTGCTGGGCGTCGAGGTGAGAATTCCTATGGCACTATCTTCGATAGCAGGATTGGGATCCTTGTTGCCTTTCACTTGAGTGCTTGGTGGGACTCGGCGGTGTTGGACGATGACCTCCCTCCCAGGCTGTTTTCAATGGCAGACGGATATGACCGCAAGTGGTCAACAGGGCCATCTGCAGTATGTACTGTAGTATAGACCAAGGGGTTGGGGCTGTCGAGCCACAAGCCAATGACGCCAACAACGTTAGCGGGTATGCGGTTCTGTTGGTTGATTGCGAACCAGTCCATACGTATGCAGCCAAAGTATTTTGGTCAAGATACTCTTCCTTCATGGCAGTGTCGAACCAAATCTTTGCAAATTTCGCGATGAGCAAACAGGTCCCCTTACTCCGTACACACAACAGGATCCATTCCACCCTGTGCCGCAGGTCCTGGAAAGTGGAATGCCAAAATTAAAAATCAAAACCGAAACCGACGTGTTCATCCCGTAGATCAGAGGTTGACAAGCACCTATGGCTGTCAAAAGTGTTGCACAGAGCAAGCAACTGCAACAGACACCCGGGGATGCTGTCGCTCGTTCAGCCTCCACTTTCTATGCCTGCCGGAGTCCTAGCTTTGTTTTTTTAGTCCAGTGAGAGAGATGTGGGAGGCGTTGGTGTGTGGACCTCCCTCTAAGGCAACGCCTTAGTCAACCCACCCTCCTTTCCTAGCCCGGCTCTCCCTCCCCAACGGCTCGTTCCCATTCACGCAGGTGTAAGTTGCACGCGCTCTCTTAGCTTCTAGTCGAGCTCGACTCGATACCAGTGAGATGGTGCAAAGGGCCAGAATCGCAAGCATGTGAGAAATGCGGACACCGAAGCCGAAAGATTTGGGCCAAGATCGAGCACCGATAATCAGCCATCAGAAATGCCTCCAAGGCTGCTGAGTGTCAGAGTAATAATGGGTCATATTACCGCAGCTTGCCAGTCATCTCACCCACCCCATCTTAGTTGAGCCTGGTATTCCGCAAGGTGTCGGGCTTGATCAGCAAGAGTGCTCACAAGAGGTTGGGCAGTTTCAAATTTGATTATGTCGATTTTCTGTCGTTTTGGCTTGCTGACTCATCGACTCGTCAATATCTGCGTCAAAATCCGTACCTGCCTTTCAAACTCCAGTCAAATTTGGGAAAGCGCGGGCGGTGACAGATCTTCAACCATCTTCCATCAACCGGAATGCCCATCCTGACTCTGACCTTGCTAATACGACAGCCAACTTGACTCTACGCCTGTTCAATGGCTTTCAAGTTTGTACGGCCTTATTTTGTGTTTATTGCTTGCTGCCAGTGTTTCCCCAAGAATGTTCCTAAGGGCTTGACCGTGCACTAACATTTCACGGCTAGACTCGGGACTTGTTTCCGTCCTATAACGGGGAAGGAAATGTGGAAGCCGTCAGGGACATCAAGATTGGAAGTCCCAATTACTACTGCTATCTGCTGTACGAGCCTATCCCGGCTGGCTATGCGAACCAACACAGCTTGTTTTGGACACACACTAAGGACCCTGGACGTAGCGGCGTCTAAATCAACCAATGGTAACCGTCCTGACGCCGACGATTGTCTTCGTGACCCAGAAGTCATTCGCCGTGTGCGTGGATCAGCAACAAAGCCATCTCACACCGGCGTGGCTCTGGACAGCGACCCCAATCGGAGCATTGATCAAATTTTGGACGGGGCGGTGCCGGCTGTCGCTGAGCAATCTTATCCACGCCCCTCCCTTCGGCCATCATGATCCCATTACCCATGGCGGCCAGCCGCCCTTCTCATCCTGGAACAACCACCATGTCTGTCATCCCAACCCCTGTTGGGCCATGCCGATGTGGATCTGGCCCCCATGAAGCTATACCAGCTGTGCTGTATAATACGGAGTACAGTAGTTTGCTCGATGCAACGAACCGTTTACATGTTGTGTCTGGAGCCACCACGAGGGGCGAGGACGTTTCGTCTCCTTCCGGTGGTCATGTGGGTCAGAGGCAGTCGTGATCGTGCAGACCATACAGTACTCGGATGATAACTTGGGGCTCTCTGGGGCATACTACAGAGATGCCTAACCGACCCGCCCACGTTGAACGGATGGCCGGAGCGGTGATCTTGAAGGTGTTTTGGTTAATGATGATGTTGTTCCACTGTCTTTCGACTCTCTTTGCTGAATATTCCACTGAGAACGGTACGATTTAACCATGATTCGATAAGGTGGGATAACCTGTCTGGTCAGCTGTCACGATATGAGACTCCTTGTTAACTAAGCTTGTTCTCCCTCCGAAGAGTTCCTCTTGTTGTCGCAGACCATTTTCTGCAACTTTTTTTTAAATAACAAAACTTCCTTTCGTCTGAACCATATAATTGCTTTTTCCGGCTATTCACATCTCTCGTAGCCGACGGTATGACAACTGGCACACTACACCAAGTTTGCTTGTTCTATGAACAGAGGCATTTTTATCTGACAACTTCTCCATTTATTCTCCCTATGGAATGGCACAACACG
Source organism: Metarhizium acridum (assembly GCF_019434415.1). Lineage (NCBI taxonomy): Eukaryota > Fungi > Ascomycota > Sordariomycetes > Hypocreales > Clavicipitaceae > Metarhizium > Metarhizium acridum. The sequence goes on along the minus strand of NW_027094016.1, from coordinate 2,243,967 downwards.
GTCGTCCTGTTGCTCAATAAGCCCTCTATTTTCTCGAGTAACCCCTTTTTCGTATATTGACGCATTCTCTGACCCCTACTCTGACCTTGTCTCTGACCCTCATGTACATTAATTCTGACCCGGACCCTGACCAGTTTGGATAACTCTGAGCCCTTTACCCCATTCTCACACACCCAAGGGAATTCAGTCTGACTTCTCTGTCAAACCAAATTCAATTGGCCTCGTGTTTCTCCCCTTCATGGTGTAATTGGCATTGCCTAACTGAAAACCACCATCCCAATTGTCCTCGCCATTGTACAGCAAAATACTTCTGTGCTTCCGCCATTGGAACGGTCAATCTAATATCAGTAACCAATCTAATATCAGTAAGGAGTGGAAGCCCAGTCTCTGATACGAGCAACCACATCCCCAAGCTGTCATCAACTTTCATTGGGCTACTCAAATGGTCCGGGTGGACCCAGCCTAGGCTGACTTCTCTACCGTCTGAGTACCCTAAAACCACACCGGAAATTCTCTGTGCGTCCTTACACAGTTTTATTTCAGACACATCTTCGAGCGAGGCAGTGGAAAAATAGAAGAACTCGGTAGGCAGGCATTGAGGGTATGTTGATGTCGGCTCCAGTAAATCGGGCTTGGTCTTGATCGGATCCTGTACTGGAGGCTCGTTCCCGCATCTAATCTCTTGCAGACCGTTTCTCAGGTCGAGATAAAACAGGCTTGGTTCATTTGACAACTTCGCGACCAGCTCATATGAAAACCTGTGGCTGTTCCTTGGGTGTGCTTCCATGACCAAAGTTCGTTTAGAATTAGTAACAAGCTGGACGTGAGTCAGTTTCTAATCTCGGGTGATTGAACTATTGACTTACGATCAATGTGCTTTGCTCTAAAGCCTTGGAGCGAACCCAGACTTCGGAAATCCATTCGTTGTCGTTGACAGGCAAATAGAGCCAATGTCCACAAGGTCTTCGAAACTCTGGCATTTCAGATAAAGAAATAGGCCGATGCGTCCCGTGCACATGGAACGATATAACTCCTAAGTCCCGGCATACCGAGTATCCCGTAGTATCTTTGTCGTTCAGAACCACCGATATCATCTTGGATGGTGAGTGTGCACTCTCACGTTTGTAGGCGCAAAACATTGTCAGAGGGTACGGCGGCTGAGACCACAGTGTATCCGCCTTAGAATTTCCGTCAGAATCGGTAAGTGTGCGAAGCTTCACTCCCTAGAAACCAAACAGCGGTTAGCATACGCATTAGCCGTGATGCCTGGGGCTTAATTACGTCGCTTTTCGTAAGAAGTTTGTCAGTATTTTCGGATATGCGCAAAACTTGCCACCACGTGCCTGCGTGCTCGGTGATAGATGCCTTCATTTCAGAGCTAGCAAACACAACACGTTTTATGCCCCAAGAATCACGGGCAATGAACACGGTGTCGATATCTTTTCTAGACGCAGGCTTGTAAAGTAGATGCTCATAAGGGCCCCCGGTTTTCTTGTTTGACAAAGAGACAATATAGAATCTAGTATGCGTTTTGATAAAGCAAGCCCAGACGGTGGAGGCCAGACAGAGCTGGATAGACCATGGTGTGGTTGACTGTAATGCGCAGGTAGACGCAATGCACCATGTCGGGACTAGATAGCCAGCCACCATATGCCGCATCTCCAGCGGTAGGCGTTGCATCAGCAGTAAATCAAGACTCAACTTCGACGGTAGGCTTTTTATGAGCTTTGTATTATCGGAGGCGTCAACAAGGCTTTCCAACACGGCTTTCACATCGACCAGGGATGCTTCTGGTGTTGATTCGAAGTCGTGACATGTCGCCGACCATAAGTAGGGCGACAGCGTAGCCCTAGCCAAATGGCACTGTCCGTGGAGGGCAGTCGCGAGTCCGCTTTCATGGCTACAAGCCCACCCGCAAAACCAGTACGTAGCCTTTTGCACCTGTGATCCATCAATAAGATCTACGCGGACGTTATTGAGAGCGGTAAAGGTGCGTATGTTGAATGTCATAGACTTATGTGCCTCAACCGTTTCGCCAGTTTGGAACTTAAAAAGTACAAAGCCCACAGTGGGGCCTTATGCAATGATTGTACTCCGGCATAGAGCCCATCATCGACTGAGAGAGTAGAGTGGGTAGAGAGGCGAGTAAGATTAGGAGTGGCTCCAAAAACATTCTGATGCAGTGCCGGCCCCTGCTTCCTGTCAATCATTCTTTACACGGATTTCTGCCCAACAAATTTCTCCTGCATGTATGTTGAGACTATGCCAAAGATGTTGAGACCACTGTAATTAGTTGATATGTAAACCTTCGAATTCTGCGAAGTCAAGATACTGGCTGTTCTGAGTAGAAAGTTCAACTTCGTTCGCAAGCTCCATCGAGCTGTCTCATTTGTGGAATGTCTGTCAAAAGTGTGTTGAACCACCTGCAGATTTCTCCACATAGATTGTGTTGTCATCATCAAAGTGCGCTTCAACGCCCCGTTGCTGACCTTCAACAGCTGCTTAGTTGAGTACGGCGTTTGTGTACCAATACCGCGACACCCATTGAGCCTTCTACTGTACAACAAACAGGTGCAATCGAAGTCCAAGCAGCCCTCGTTATTCCGGTCCTGTCATGTCCAAGGATAAAAGTATGCCGAGTACGGAGGAGGGACGTGGGTATCAGTCCCTCCCCCATTGGCTCTGGAGAAACTGTTCCGCCCACCACAGCTCAACGATTTGACTATTGTGCGAAGTACCGGTGGGCTGATCAATCATCCATGACAACTCTAGCGAGCGTTTCCCTCACGCTTTGCCTGGCTTTGCCCAAAAGGCCCACTGTCGAGCGCTAGAATTGAGAGTTGGTGAAATCGGGGTCTGTCTATCTTTGAAATGACCAGATAAGACGAACTATTAGTTCAGCCGAAGGCTGACTCTACATTAATCCATAAGTTTTCCGAATAATGAGGGTTTGGTGCAGGCTTGACAAATAAGTTTCTATTGGTCCAAATTTTGTATGGGAAATCGCGAAAGAAGGCTGGATTGGTTGGTGGCTCTAGAAAAGTGGGTAAAGGACAGCCACCGTCTGTCGGTGCTTCTTTGTTTACTTCTCTGTTTACAATCGTTTACAATCGTTTACAATCGTTTACAATCGCTAAATTTGCCCAGCGATCTGTTCGTTTGCTTGGCCAGCAGCCTTTCTTCCATTATTGAAACAGATGTACCGCATGGTTGGGTATGGATTATGATTCTAGGGGTAATATTAGTCCTAGATCTGAATTGGCAGTCCATTGCCCGTCTTGCGACCGAACAAAATCACCAAGTAATTTCGTTAGCAGGAGGAAATCTGCCAATCCAACTACAACCTGTCTGGAATGCCGGGACCACCGCAATTCCGAGGTAACTGACACCATTGATATACTATATATGCCTCCCTAACCTGATCAAGCGTGCCAGGTCCAAAGGTGCCGTCCTTGCATTGAGAAAGCTGGCTGTCCGTCCTACCTCAGCTGAGAGATCTGCCCCGAAAAGAACCGACAGAGACGCTGGCCTATCGCCTCCTAACCAGAGATCTGGAACCCAACCTACATCGCCAGAGAAGCTACGGCAACAACATACAGCTAGGAGTTTGTTCGGAGAGCCAGGCAGCCAGCCGCAGATAGTGCTGGGGACGCCGATCCCACCAACCCAAGCGAGCTCGCGGCTCTTCCGGGCTCTAGCTCCCTCACCGCCTGTGCCGCCCTCGACCGATCCTGTCGCCTCACATTCTGATCCATCTACTGTCCGAAGCAGCACGACTGGTGTGGACTACTCTTACCTGGCTGTTAGGTTCCACAAGGGCGGGAAGGACTCGCAAGATGATGCCTCCAAGGCCGGCGCCAGGGCCAAGCAGGCCACTATTCGGCGCGACCATCGTTCACGACGCCGTGCAGGGGAGGCTGTGTCACTAACTCCCACAATCTCTCAACTCGGCGTCTTTGAAGGTTCTGATGGTCCTGGAGAAGGTATCCTTGTGCTGTGGTCCCGGCAGTTTGTTCAAGCTAACCACGGAACGTAGCTGGGAGTCAAGATCGACTACAGGCAAATGAGCTCCCAGATGGGGATGGAATGACCAAGGAAGCGGATGACAGGGGACAGTTCTCTGAATCTGATGTTGACGTCGAGGACTATTTCAACTTGCTGCTTTCACCTGCTCGACCACGGAAGTACCTCGAACACCTAGGGGTAGAGTCTGATTCCGATCTAGGGGACGAAGACGGGAACGATAATAGCAATGCCTTGGACGAAAGCCCTCTTCGCTATTGCTCGCGGCAGCCTTCCAGAAAGTCAGGGCCTCGTCGCCGTGCTCGCCGTGGTCCTGCCCCTGGTACAGGAGGGCGGCCAAAAAAATCTCAAAGGCAAACTCGATCGTCGGGGCCGCCACGACGGTACCGGAGTCCAGTGATGATTCCACCTGAAGAATCGGCCGTATTTCACGCACAAGATCCGGTGTGGAATGGGGACCTGGACGCTTGCGCCTTGACCTGTCGTGATAAAGCAATCCTCCGTGAGTTCTGGACAAAGCTGGACAATGACCAAATGCAATTTTGTGGTCGATGTCAAGAGCGTTGGTTCCAGATGAAGATCGATTCTGATGGCATTTGTGCGCGTTGCTGTCGAAAGGATGATAAACGCGGCCCTGAAGAGCCGTACTTCTTCTCTGTGGACAACCAGTTGGATTTTGGCTCCGTACCGACTCAATTGCCTCAGCTTACACCTACTGAAGAGTCTTTAATAGGCCGTGTTCACGTCCACGTGAATATTATGCTTGTGCGGGGCCAGCAGTACAAATATCGGGGACATGTTGTTCACTTTCTCCGCGAGGTTGGCTTGGTGTACAACCAACTCCCGCTTTTGCCGCGGGAGTTGAACACTGTATTACTCCGTCCTTCCAATACGTCGTCCCATGCAAACCTTAGCCGGCAATTCACCCGCCAGTTCCGTGTACGCCGCCAGCCAGTTGCCATATGGCTTAACTACCTCCGGCGCCATCATCCTGGCTATCGATGCATCGTCATCGACGAAGAGCGGCTGAGTCAATTGCCTCAAGATGGCAATGTCCTGGACGACATCCCCCAGAGCCAGGTGGAGGCTGCCGAAGTTGGACCCGAGGAAGATGAGGAGGCAGAACCGGACCTGGAGGACGAGGCTGCGGTGCCGGACCTTTTGGCCAAGGACACGGAGCTCGATGCTCTGCGGTCTATTCTTGCCGGAGAACCAGAAGCTGAACCAAGGCTTTCCACAAGCTTCCAGGAGCAGGTGCAGCACGAGCTGCAGCTTCCGAATATACGGCGCACACCCATTAATGAGTTCAATCGCTCTCATGCCCTACTCTCCTTAGCTTTTCCCTGCCTCTTTCCTGACGGGAGAGCCGACTTTGTTGAGCCTCGGCTACGGTCAATCGACTACAAGGACTACATCGAGCACGCGATGCGCTGGCATGACGGGCGTTTTGCACGCCACCCGACCTTCCGCTTCGTCGCCTTCAATACTCTGATGCGGTCACAGGCCCGTGCACGGTCCAAATTCTTCGTGAAGCAACACGATGGTAGTCATGAACCGCTCACACGGGAGCAGCTTGTTCAGGCACTGGAGCACAGCGAGGACCCTGAGGCGCAGGTGCTAATCAACTCAATCACAAGACATGCGGTACCTATTCGCGGCACGCGCCCCTTCTGGAACAGGAAGAGGCAGGACCTCGAGGCCTATGCCTACAACCTTGGATGTCCTGGTGCATTCATCACATTCAGCCCGGCAGATTTACACTGGCGGAGTCTCTACCAGCACATGCCCCGATATGATGAATGGCTGGCTGCGTCCGAGTCCGAGAGGATGGGTCTCTCGCGCCAACTTTTGCGTCAGAATCCTCACATTGCTGCTTTCCATTTCTACCGCCGATACTGTTTCTTTCGAGATATCGTGTTAAGCAAGAAGTTCAACATTACGGATTACTGGGATCGGTATGAATGGCAAGGGCGTGGCAGTCCGCACAACCATGGCCTGTACTGGATGGAGAATTGCCCAAGAGTCGACATGGTGGATGAAGCCGCTCGTGATGTTTTTGCACGCACGTGGGGATTCCACATCACTGCCATTAATCCTGAGCCGACTAGGACTATGCCCCAGGGTGAGGGTAACCCCCTGAGCGTAGATCCACTGAGTACAGAACTGACATTCCTGCGTCTCTCACAAATCGTCAACCGCTGCCAGCGCCACAGATGCAATACCACATACTGCTTACGCGTAAGGAAGAGAACCGTTGATCTGGCGAGGGATATGGAAGGCGCTGCTGCAGATATCGAGGCGGCCAATGCGGCCAATCCAGAGCGGGAGTGTCGTTTTGACTTTCCTCGTGCCTTGCGGGAGCTGGCCGCAGTGATCAGGAAGGAAGGCAAGTCGTACTATGTCTTCGAGGCGGCGCGGAATGACAACCTCATGAATCACTTCAATCCCGCCATTATACTAGGCTGGCTAGCCAATATCGACATATCTCCTTGCACCAGCCTACAGGCGGTTATTACGTACGCTGCCAAGTATTGCAGCAAATCTGAGAAGAAGACTGAGCCTTACTGTAAGCTTGCAGACCAGGTTTTGCCGCACACGGCACACCTTCAGCCGCTATTATCCTTCTCCTCTCGCCTGATGAATAAGCTGATTGCCGAGAGAGATTACTCGGCGCAGGAGATTTCCCATCTTCTCCTTAACATTCCTCTGCAGGAAGGCACGCGGATGGTGGTCTCTGTCGACTGCCGTCCTTTGGAGCAACATGCACGTTCGTATCGCGTGGATGAAGATGTCAACGAGACCGTCGGCAGCTACAGGAGGTATCTCGAGAGAAATGACCAGCACGAGGATGCAACTTACCTCGAGTACCTGCAATCGTATAATCTCAAGACGTGGAGGAGACTCGCTGCCAACGCGAAGAAGAGAGTCCTGTCTTACTTTCCTCGATACAGGTCCGTGGAGGCATCTCCCCAGTTTGGTGACTTCTGCCGTGTTAAATTGATGATGGCTCATCCGCATCGCTCTCCAGAGGAGTTGCTCACCGTGGGCGGGCAGCGGTTCGATTCCTTCGCGGCTGCGTACAGGTTTTGCAGAGAGCAGCACCGTGACACCCATGCGGACGATCATTATGGGGAGCCAGATACAAATGAATTGAGGGCTGAGGACGACGAATTTGAGCTTGAGGTCCATGAAGAGCCCATTGTGGATGAAGACTGGCATGAACTCGCCCGCATGCTTCCCGACCGCCCGCTGGAGGAAGAGGATATCGACATGCTCGGCCGCCGAGACATCGACATCAATTATGATTGGACCCCTCACGTTGGACGGTATACTGATGACGGTATTCTCAAGGGCGACTACTGGAAGCAACGCAAGGCGGCAAACCGCCTTGACCTTGATGTGGATCATCAGCCCTTGGAAGCTCGAGATTCCCTAAACCGGGATCAGCGCTTAGTATACGATACTGTGATGGACCACTTCCTGAATCAGGAACCCTCTCAGTTGCTGCTCCATGTGGATGGTGGAGGTGGTACCGGGAAGTCATACCTCATTAATTTGCTCTCCGCGCACCTCCAAGCCGCTGCTGCCGGGAGAGGGACACCTGTTTGGCGTGCCGCGCCCACTGGCGTCGCGGGAAATCAGATATCGGGCACTACTTTGCACTCCCTGTTACACCTTCCAATCAACAAGGACTTCAAGCCCCTCTCGCCCACTGACATGGCCCAGCTCCAGAAGAAGCTGAAGGACATCAACTACCTGATCATCGATGAGAAGAGCATGCTGGGACTGCGACAGCTTTCTTGGATCGATGACCGCCTGCGCGAGGCGTTCCCGAGTAGGAATGAGGAGTTCTTTGGTAGTCTTAACATCCTTCTGGTTGGCGACTTCTTCCAGCTTCCACCCGTGCTACAGAAGCCGCTCTATTACGATAAAGAGGTGCAGGGAGTGGAGATCAAAGGCAGGAACGCATATAGACGCTTCGATAAATCAGTCTTCTTGAAGGTTGTCCAACGGCAACGGGGCGACGATCAGAAGGCGTTTCGCACAGCTCTCGAGGAATTGCGGCTCCTCCAACTGTCAGTCGAGTCCTGGAAACTCCTTTCCGGTCGAGTACAGGCGAAGCTAGATGATCTGGAGGTCGCCAGGTTCGCCAACGCCTTGCGAGTATACGCCACGAAAGATAGGGTGAACGAATATAACCACTACCACCTCGACCGCCTCGGCCGGCCAGTCATTCAGGTCAAGGCTAAGAATGTCGGCCTTGGCGCGGCTGCGGCGCCTGATGACAAGGCGGGCAACCTTGCGAAGCAGATCCCTATATGCATTGGCGCCCGTCTGATGCTGACATCTAACCTTTGGCAGCCAGTTGGTCTCTGCAACGGCGCTCGCGGTACCGTTTACGATATCGGCTGGGCACCGGGGGCTGACCCAGTCCAAGACCCTCCCTGTGTTATCATGATGGAGTTTGACAAGTACAGTGGACCTGTGTTCCTGACCACCGCTGATGGCAGAAAGATTGTCCCGATTCTCCCAGTAGACAGGGACTTCCTCATCGGAAGCACTCTCTGCACTCGCACGCAGTTTCCCCTGATCGTATGCTACGCCATTACGGTTCACAAGTCGCAGAGCATCACTGAAGATGTCATCGTGACAGATCTCTCCTGTCGGGACTTTCAGACTGGTTTAAGCTACGTAGCTGTCTCTCGCGTAAAAACGCTCCAGGGCTTGATGCTGGATGCGCCCTTTGATCGTGGTCACCTGTTTTACGAGTCTCCACCAGAGGGTATGAAGATGAAGATGAGGGATGAGCGGCATAGAAGACGACAGGTCCTTACACGGAATCCATATAGGTCAGACCACGGCTCTGCATAACTAGATAGCTAGCTAAATGTAATGGCTTAATAGTTGCTTGGCCCAAGGACTCCCAGCCTTCGGATGATCGTACCCCTTGCACCCACAGCTCTAACGTGCAAGGGGTGGCGTAGTATTTTATGCATCTACACACGTTCAGTTTGCAGCCATTTTTGCTTCATCATGAATTTTCGCCAGCATGGTCATTCATGGGCGTCATGCAAGGACAACGCTTTGCGAGATCCGACTGCGCCTTTTCTAAAATACGAAACAGACATCTAATATTTGTATTGATTCCGGTCAAACTGAAGTACAACATGGTCAATTAGCCATGCGTTGCTGATCGGCCCCTATCCTATCCTGCAAGTAAGTCATTTTGATGCAGTTTCCCTGCAGGTCACGGACGTCACGTTCAGTTAAAGCAAGGGAATTCTAATCAAGAAAAAAAGACGGAACTACAATAAACGCTCCAGGTCTTTTTAACACATTTTGGTTCTGAAATCCGATGTTTTATATCCTCACTCCGAACACTAGATCCATGAAGTCACATGACAGTGACCAAGACAAGAAGGAAGACTTGGGCAGCCCCTATCTTCCGAACGGGAAATACAGAAGTCCAGAATGTTATCCTCATCAAATACCTCAGCCAGACAAATCAAGTCTTACGAGGATAACTACAGAATCTGTTTGATTAGCCAGAAACCCGGCATAAAATTGACTCCCTTATCTCAGATTATCTTCCTGGTCCCGGTACTTCTACATGCAGAGGTCACAGATGGGATCATCGTTTGAAGCATTTTCTTCAGTCAAGATGAAGGAGACACAATAATGAAAACTAGGAACATGGCATCGAAACTGGATGTGAAAAGAAGTTTCTACTCGCGAAGCCTGGTGCAGTATGATCTTTGTCTCGTAAAAGGGCTCGAGATGGCTTATCTGACACCAGGCGCACAGGCATGGGATAGCCCTCCTTCCCCCCAAGTACGGTCATCCGAGACATGGAATCCCTACATTGAGAACCATCAGTGAAACCTGATCTGTGATGGAACGAGACACCATGGTACAAGTACAGATATGTCGAAATTTGTCCATTGGGGGGTCAAGGGCCTCTTATTGGGCTCTGCTGTGTCTCAGTCTCTACACGGACTCTTCAACCACTTTGAGAAGGCGGACCGAACGACCGCCTCGTTGCTTCCGAGAACAGACCACTTACTTGGCAACGTTGCCTTTAAATGGCTAAAGATGTTAGAATTAGTCGTCCCATTCTATTTATCAGGTTTATATTGGGCACAGCCTTACTCTTACAGGCTATAAATCGAGGCATCTAACCGCCTGAGAACCTCGAACCCCTATTTTTGGGGTTGAAAATAGCCAGTCCGCACGAGCAGTAAGGGCTCGCCACTTGATCCCTCAAAGTTTGGTTGGTAGATGCAGAGCAACCTGTCTACTTTCCATCTTCAGTCTTGGCACTTTAGTCAGGCACGACAACGCACAAAGTTGGCGGTGTTCTGCGGCGGATGTAACATGAAAAAAACATCAGTCCTTGCAACGCCAGCCACATGTCAACCGTTGGTCAGTCTATTTGCAAACCAAAAGCGGCAGGAGGCATAGCAAAGGTAGGCTAGGCGTTTGATGGCTTCTCTAGAGTTATAATGCCTCGGTCGGTCCGACTCCCCACAAGAAGCAGCTCGGATGTCGGTGAGTTCGCGGAGCGAGACACGCCTGATGCCGCTGTCTCGGGGGACAGAGAGCGGCCTAAACCACTACCCCGAAGGTATTGGCTTCAGGATTGTATCGGCATTGCTAGCTCACGTTTGTCGGATTAAAACGCAAGGTCCACGCGCTTACTCTAGGGCTAAGTGCTCAACACGCCTCTCGTAAGTGCCAACACACACCATTACTCAATTCACTCGGCAAGTGGAGTTGACAAGTCACATATTAGTCGGCCACTATCCTCAGGTTACACCATGACCACGGGGTCAAGTATTAGACATGCTTAGTATGCTCTCTGTGGTACAAGGCACTCAAAGAAATCGAGGGCTCTTCCACTGGGTCTCCAACAAGACTCCGGAAGCCACAAAGACAAATCGGGGGATCAACCAGAGCCCTATCTTGTATTAAAAGAAATACATACAAGAAAGGCTACTGGAAAGATGACGGTTCCGTCTACGCACCTAGATTCGTTCGCACGACAGGATTCAGGGAAACCCCGGAGAAGGGACGGGGTGGCACGAAGCAGGTACACTTGATCCATATACATACACCATTCATGGAAAGTGTCCGGCACAAATATCCGGCACCATTTGCCATGTGTCTGCGGGGTGACCCTGAACAAGACGCGGCCGAGGAATCCGAAGAGCGAAAGAGTAATGGGATTCATAGCTTCGGACAGACTTCTCGTGGCCAGCATGACTGCCAAGCAAGTCACATCGAAAAAACCAACGCCACCCCGAGCTGACGGTCTATCATGTCTACGATGTTTGGAATTGACACTAGGGCTTGATTGTCCCATTCTGTACCTTGCTGGAACGGCTGGAAACAGGAGCATCTCGGACGTCAGCACTACCAGAATCGGTATTCAACGGACCGTGGCGGTTCGGGTCAGAATCTCATTCAAGTATACTGAAGAAGACGGCTGGACCCGGACTAGCAAGTGGGATAGATAGTCGGCTACTTCCTAATGAGTTTTCTCTGAGATCCATTTGTAAGACTGAGTCATTACAGTGCTCGCGTACCAGCTCAGCCCAGGCAACGTAGACAGGCTGCGATTCTGTGTATCGTTGCGGGGTTACAGATAGTCGGCCGACTTGAGTCAAATTATTATGACGGGGGTTCCTGGACTGTGGCACTGGAAGTTCAAATCTCTCGTTGCAGGCAAGGCCCTCAGGGAAACGCCATGCCAGCAGCTGTAGTCGAAAGATGGACTGCTATGAAACCCCGGGGTTTCGACTCCATGTGCCCTGGCCTTTGTGTTGCGGACCGGACATGGGGGGAGTCAAGTCGGTTGCGCAGATGCGGATGCGGCACCAACTTTCGCATCTGATCGGTCACTAACTACCCTGGAGCCGGGCCAAGAAAAAAACACACGGTCCGTCCAGTGCTGTTTGTTGGTGACTGATTGAAACCTCGTGTTTGGTATCGAGTTTCTTTTCGAGCTTCACCAAGGCTCGGTTTCGGGGAGCTGGCGGTTGCGTCTCGGCAGCTTCAGGTCTCGGGCACCATCAGAATTGCCTCAACGGAACGAACTTGTATCCTTCTCCGCGCGGGCTTCAGGCAGCCACATCCGCGCAAACCGCCACCATGAACACTTGGCCGCAATAACCCAACAGTTCCAAATAGCGACCATCTGCCAAATCAACGCTGTCCCTTGCTCGCCGAGGCTGATCGCACACGCAACTTGTTACGCACCCACAGCAAATAGTCACGGGCGCAAAACGTCACCGTTTTACCCCCCATCCCTGCTCGACGACCCCCCCTTCCTCTCGGGCGCAAAACAAACCCCCCTGGGCAGAGAAGAGTAAGGAAGCATCCATCGGCCAAGCACACGTCCCACGCTCCCCTCCACGACGCGCCCCAAACACAAAGGACGAAGCTCGCAAAGATCACGGCAGCGTACCCGTGCAAAATGGCCTCCTTCATCACCGACCTCTGGGAGTCCATCTTCGTGCCCGGCCCAACACCCACCATCCTCAAAGCCACAAACGCCACGTTTGCTGCCCTCCAAATCGTCCTGTTCGGGCTCCTCGTCGCCACCGCAAGCGTACACTTTGTCATCTTGTCGGTCCTGTGCGCAGGACTATGGTACTCGATTAATTTGTTCGCGGACGAGGTAGCCATTGCGCAGAAGAGGCAGCAAGAGGAGGCGGAGCAAGCAAAGGCCAAGGAGAAGGATATGACGGACGACAACTCAGGGGATGACAGCGATACCGAGGTTGAGACTACAGCGAGAGAGGGCCGACAGAGATTGAAGAAGAGGGGGGAGAGTAGTGGTGCTGTCGGCCAAGCGAAGAACTCGGAGGTTTCGTCTGGGGGGGAGACGCAGTCTAGTGTCAGTACTGAGGATGAGTGGGAGAAGGTCTCGGAGAGCGAGAAGTGACCTGTTCGGGCGCGCACATGAGCAAATAATGAGGCGAGGATGCGAAGTATCAAATTAAACAGGAAAAATATAGCACATTGGTGATGCAGTGTTGGGAAACAGTCTGACCCAACTCCATTCGTCCCGTCTACTTGCTATCCAAGGTGATTACGGTTTCTAGACTACAGTGTCTTCAGCCTCCTCGTCGCAAAAGACGCCACCACGGCGCAAAGGGCTCCTATAAACAAACACACAGCTATAGCATTTGGGCCATCCTTCCTCGGCGCTTGATCAGGATTGCCCAATTTCCTACTCTTGCCTGGCTCCAGGATGGCAAATACAAGCGCAGCCAGCAATGTTCCCAAGAACTGGGGAATGGTGGTGTAAATGTTGAGAATGCCAAAGTATATCCCCGACAGCTCGCCAGATGATGATGCCGGGGCTTCAGGCCCATCGCCCAACAAGGTGGGTGCATGGCGGTTGTTCAGCGTACGGAGTTCAGTGTCAGCGTCGTTGGACAAACGTCTGTAGCCGGGACGGCCACTCAGTTTGTTGACTTCGATGCCAAGGAGGGCCGTGGGCGCCCACATGGCGATGGTCCACGGTCTATTCAGGCCGTTCATTAGATTGGAAGCATGGGTCATGGAGAGGAGGGGTGTGTGTGACTTACAGTCCGCAGAGACATACGAGTGTCGTGGCGAAGCGAAAACTCGTGGCAAATGGCGCAAGAGACATGGAGGCCGCAAACATGACATGGCCAAAGATCCAGGTGGACAGCAAATCGGGTTTCAAGTCCTTGAAGCGCTTCAGAAAACCGGCCACAGCCTGGGGCGGCCGAGCCGTGTACGGCTCTTCATCGGGGGACTTGACAAACAGCGGCAGGACAAACGCCCCCGTGCAGGTGATGAAGGAGTACATGACGAGGGATTTGCTCCCTATACGGCCCATTTCACCGAGGACATCCTCTGACAGTCTCGCATCCGCGGGGATGTCGTATCGGAAATAGGTCTCGCCCACCCACGTCGTGCTGTAGAATAAGAAGGGAAACCAGCCGATCCAGGACCAGAATTGCGCCCAGCAGATGGCTTCGATGCGAGGTGGGAGGTGACGTACGGTAGAGTAGATTTGGCCGAGTACACCAAAGCTGCTTTGCGGCTTGGATCCTTTGCTAGACACGAGGACGCTTTCCCGGACGGCCCAGCATGTTGTTGCTGTTGTGGCCAGAATAGCTGCAGCAGCAATGAGCGTGAGTTGTTGGAACTGGGTCTGGCCGAGGGTGGTGCCTAGTATTTGAACGAGGTCGATGGCTCCGGCACCATATCCCACCACATGGCCAACTGCATTCATTCTGCTCGCTGTAATGGCATGAGTAACTGCCCTTGGACGTGTCGGCCGCGGTGAGAGTACGTACCCCAAGCTGCGCCGGCTTGCTGCTTCTCCAACAGCAAAGTATCGACAATCAGGCTTCTCGAACAGGACATGACTACCAAGTGTTAGCACTTGAGCGCGATATCCCAACTCAAGGCTTGAGCGAGTAAAAGGGACGCTCACCAGCATTAATAGCAAAATCTAGTGCGTAGATGGATAAGACGGCCAAGGCAATCGTCGGTCCCTTGGCCAACTCCTGGCCCGGCAGCACAAACTCCACAATCTCCTTTGTAAACCCCAATACAATCAGGCACACAGACACAATCAGTGCTCCGATGACCATGAAGGGCCGTCTACGCCCCCATTTCGAAGTGTTCTCGTCCGCAATTACGCCGATGACGGGCTGAACGAGGAGCCCGGAGAGAGGCCCAGCAATCCATATCAGCGAAGTGTTGGATTTGGTGAGCCCGAGATTGAGAAGATAGGGCGTACAATCTACCAGAGCGGGCGGGCGGTCAGAAAGCAGGCGCTCGGGATTGACGTGTAGCAGAGGCGGGCTAGGTGCACTTACATGTCATTTCGATGCCCCATGTGAATCTACCTTGCGTGTCAACTCCCTGACGCCTTCCGTACCAACCGGGGCCGTCTGAAGAGATGGCAATGAATACTCACGTTATTCCAATGGTGCAAAAATTCAGCAAGATCATACGCATTGCCTCTGAGCGGCCCTTGATGGACGGCTGTCCCACCAAGCTAGCCATGTTGAAGTCGTCCCCTGTGCAGCGGCCGCGCTGCGTGTGGTGTAGCTCGGGCTAATGTCAATCTGCCATTTGGCTTTGGTGATGACGCGTTGTCGTTTGACGCGCCAAATCGATGGACTTGTGCAAGCTATCTCCAAGATTAGCGTGAGCCAGGTATTGCCCAATTGTTCAGCTGTCGGAGAGCGTACTTGACAACCGTCTTCTCGATGCACCACGACAAAGAGGAGCGTCGGCACGTCGATTGTTCAATCAATTGTGCAATTGATGGGAAGAGGAACAGGCCAAACGATTGAAAAAGAAAATAGTACAATCCTGGTAGTTGTACAAAGACAGAAATGAATTGTCTCGTGTTGGCTGGGCGCAGCCACGCAGTAAGGCTTCCAGCCTGTGTGTAGACACGTCCTGATTCAGGCGGGTGGAGCACACCAGTTGACCTCTTGAACTTGCGGCACTCACTGATCGAAGCCGGCTGGGTGGGACCTGCCTTAGGAACCTATAATCAACCAGACTTGACATGTCTGGTTCACCCGTCAACTCGGGTATGCTCGCAGAACTGGTTACTTCAACCGGTTTGGCTGCGGCCGTAGAGTCATCATTGAATGCTGTTATAGACCTTGAAGCCAACCAGACATTTTTCAGTCATGGTTGCTCTCGACCGAAAAAAAAATGGAGCCCAAGGCTGGCATTGCGCGTCACGTCCAGCGCACCACAAATGAATCATGTCGTATTGTATTCGTACAAATCGTCCTGTTGGTATCTTAATCTGGTCCCCTTGATTCTGCATCTGTCTTCCAGCTTCCGTTTATTTGCCAACCGTAAAAAAATCTGGCGTCTTCATCTCCCAGCCCTTCAATTTGTGCGAAACAAACGACTCAATTACTGTAGAGTGTTACCCAGCCCTGCCTTTTGGTATCCTCGTCAAACGCCGGGCTCCCATGTCTTCTCCTTGTCCCTACCCAGCAAATATGCACTCATGCGAGGCAGTGTAGGCTAATGGGTGGCGGGGGAGAAGCTAGAAAGAAAAAGGTGAAAAAAAAAAAAACGGAATAAAAGACAGTAAGTTTCGCTAATATAAATGAAAAGTTGATACAGGAACCCTGACCTGCGACTAGAGAGAGGTCCAGTTGTTCTCCCCTACCAAGGTACTGATAGGCCTTGGTTCAGGGCAAAAGCAGACTACGAGTTTTATCTTCTGTCTCAGAATGCCGAAAAGTCGAAGTAAACAAACGCCACGCCTTTCCAGAGAATGTTTAGGATTTTTTTCCTCATAAAAAAAAAGGGGGGGGGGGGGGGGGGGGGAGGGGAGGAGGGAGGGGGGGAATATAAATTCGTCTACGAATCGGCCAGTTTTGCAAAGTGCTTTGACCAGATCCAGCCAACTTGATCTTTTGCGTCGTCTTGGTTCTTGGCTAGCCAGAGCTCGCCTTTTTCGGCTATGACATCAAATATCTGGACAGCCAATGTTAGCTCATACAAATCACAATGTGCCCAATTCCACAGTGAGCTCACCTCTCCAGCTTGATATGTCAGATACGGATATCCAGCTTCGTGTTTAGTGGTAGAGATATTGAATTCAAAGAGTGAGGCAGCCAACCACAACACCTTGTAGCCGTCGGAATTCTGACCACGGTCGCTGGATGACGCTCTCGACGCTCGTTGGCTATTGCCTTCATCAGGTCCGTCCGACATTGGGAGGGCGGAATGGAACAGGTTGGAAAATCGGTGAGGTTCACGCTGAGTATCCTGGAGCACGTAGGCCGAGTTATAGGTTGCGCTGGAGTCGCGATGTTGCAGGACAGACGAATCCGAGCTTTGTCGGGTCATTCCAGGCTCGAAACTACGGCCAGTGCTGGGCCTTGTCGAAAATACGCCACTAGCAGCACCAGGCCGTGAGCTGCAGGCCATCTCCGGAGACTTTGGTGAAGCGGATCCTGTCTGGCTGGGCTGAATGCCGGTATAGTAGTCACGATAATAGTACTGATGTGGGCTTGGCACGTTGCCATTTCCAAAGCCAGGGGTAGCGCCGTGGCTTGGTGACATTGTGAATGAGCCACTGCGGCGTCCGCCAAAGTCTGGTGCAGGCAATGACGGCGCCATGTCACTGTTCAAAGATTGGCCGCGACTGCGAGATTCGATATCCGAGGGCCGACTCCTTGCTCGTATTGATACATCATCCATGCTCGCAGAGGTTGGCTGTGACGTTCTACCCCAGGTTGCTGGGTTGAGGATGCCAATCTGTGCCATCTGATCGTGGGCATAGGGAAAGTCTTGCTGAAAGGTTGACACTACCGACTGCAGGTCCGGCATATCCCCGCAGCCTGGCAAGACCATCTTCATCTTTTCCTTCCAGATGGCATACCAGTTCGCCTGGATATTCACAAAGTTTCCAAGACAAATGTTGCCGACTTTTTCAGTCAAAGTTGACAGCTGAGGAAGTTCCTTTTTCAGTGTATCATTCAGTGCCTCGTACTGTTCAACAAGCTCCATTAGCTTGGGATCGGGGGTTTTCCCACTTCGCTTTAGCTGTTCGAACCGTTCATAGTCTATTCGCCGCTTCTGCCTCTTCTTCATGGCCAACGATGGGTTGCCATATGCTTTGATGACATGCTCAAATGGCTCAATGACGTGCTTGCGGACTTGCGCTAGATGCTCCTCCAGTGCAACCTTTTCCAGATCGCGGACGGAAATATTGAACTGTACCCATTTGCTTTCAAGTTCTGGGTAGTTGCCAGGCTGAAGCCGCATGACAAGCTCAATAGACGACATGTACTGAAGGAATTCGTGGACATAAGCCGACACTTGCCTCGTGTAGAATTCAACGTCTCGAAGGACAACCTGAAGTCGAAGATAGTCATCCCCGAATTTTTCGGTGAGTTTCGCATAGTCTGCATCTTCTGCCGGGCGGTTGTTGGACGCCTGTAGCTTGTCGACCCGCTTGCCAAAGGCTCGCGCGAAGCCGGCCCTGACATCAGATTCCTTTCTCTTTCTGCCCACGATTTGTCCAACGAGTTCAAAATTCTTCTTGGTCTTGTTGATTTCAATAATTGCAGTTTCCAAGATGTCCTTGGCTTCCATCAAGGCTTCTCGATCAGGATGATCCTGAGGCGTATGTTGGAGAAGTGTAATTATGAGATTGGGATACTTTGTGATTCTCTGCATGGGTTTGATTAAGAGTGAATCTAGATCCCAGGCGGCAGTCAAGTCCTTGGCGACTTCATTGCACTCATTCAGCCAAACCTGGACTGTGGGATCTTGCTGAATTTGGATGAGTCTCTTGGCAGCTTGATCACTAGCACGGAGAAACCCTTCATGTGCCACTTTCATCTGCTCCATGTTGCTCTTGAATACCGGCCCGAGAGAAGTAGAGCGGTCTTTGGCATCGTTTGGCTCCCCAGATGCAGCGAGGGCTTGCGTTGACAGGCTTGAGTCATCTCCTGGCATGTTTCTGGCACCCTTTGGAATGTACACATCTGCAACCGCCTCCTTGAGCTCTGCGAGGAACGCGGTGTGAAAAGCAATGATTTCGTCGCTGTTTCGGAAAATGAGCTTGATCGTTTTCCCGTCGAGTTTGGGGCACGCCTCGGCAGTACCCTTGTAGATCTCTTCCACAATATTCATGTCGCGTACGAATACAGCCTCGGTATCCACCAGTTCCTTTATGACGTTTCTCCTTTGACAGAGACGATGTCGTTCCTTGTCGCTAAGCTCCTCGCCGTCCTGTGCGAGCGACTTGGTATCGCTGTCTGCTGGTGTTTGTGTGCTCACATACTGATCAGTAGTCGCCAGAGATGTCGAGTCGACAGATCGAGATGTCCCAGCATTCGACATGTATTCGTCGCTTCCCCGTTCAGAGTCGAGTAGAGTGCTCTCGTATTGGGCCTGGTCGTAAAAGGTGCTCGACGTTCTCGAGTTGAGGCCAGAGCCTGGCAGGGAGGTCGGAATTGGAGGGGGTTCGTGTACCGGCGATGGAACGTAGGAGACTTGGTCGCTTTTTTGGTGGGACGACAAGTAAGGAACCGAGAAGCCATTCCCCGTGTCAACCTCAGGCAGATGGTGCGAGTGGTAGTGAGTTGAAGACCGCCTTGAATCTTCAGAATCGTCAAGTCCCGACAGCCTATTGTGACGCGCATCATGGAGAGACGACTCGGCCTTGGGGTTAAATGTTTTGACATTACCAAAGGCCGGTGATTCACGGCTGCTGGGTACCGCCGGGGATCTCATCACTTCTGAGGGATCGGTACTATCCACGGAGAAGTCTGTCCATGCAGATTGTCTACTGAATCGCTCATCCTGGTACCTCGAATTGGGAATCAACAAGTTACTCGAGGACGATGCACCCAGGTCTTGTTGTTGCTCATAGCCCGAATAGCGTACATCGTCGCAAGTGCCAGCTTCTGATGACGTACATGTCGATGCCCTGCAGGACCGTACGTGATGGTCGGGAAGTTGTCCAGGATAAAGGTCATGGTGTTCCCGGTCATCATCAGTCTCCTCCGTGCAGGTGTTTGTAACTGCATCATCATGATCATCGTCATGATGGCCATCTTGAATCCTATGCGTTTGAAGGTGATCCAAATCGGAATGACAATCAGAGTCGTCCTGGGCCTCCAACCGCGGAAAAGGAACTGTTTGGGTGTCCTCGCTGCCCGAGATTGCTTGATTTTGCGATTCTGGTGCCAGGGTGATTGCAGTGTCTTGTAATTGTGATGAGTCGATCCCTAGGCCGTCTGGTTCTTTGTCATCGTTGTCGTTGTCCACAAACGAGCCTGGCACAGCCGAATCACGGTCGTATTCGGATACGGGTAATGTTGGCGACGCTCGTACCGGAGAGTCGTCGGGTTCATCTTCAAATGGATATCGATATTCCGTAGTACATGGACGGGGTGGATCTTGTTCCGGCTGAGGACTTGGAGGTTTGCCCAGCGTAACTGGGATACCAGGGCTCGACTGTGCTTGGACGGGCAGATGCGTCTGAGGCTCAGCGTCGAACTCTGTCGTATCTGAAGTCGCCGACATTGCTGAGTGCAGCGGCTCGTCTGTGACCATCGGTGGTGATGTTTGAGTAGGAAAGCTCCCCGGCAACCCTAAGGTTGGTGAATCTGGTGAAAGCGCCGTTGCTTGGTCTTTGTCAGTGGAAATTGTTAGAGGACGGGGTGCTGCTGCCAGAGACTTTGTTGACTCTGCAGAGTTGCACCCCTCGGGCACGCCAGGTGTGGCATCTTGGACAGGATCCGTAGTACTAATCTCAACTGCTTCACTAGACACGGCAACAGAGTCATCCGATTTGACGATTTCGGTAGGAGCAGGAGCTGTCAAAGGTTGTCGCCTGACAGCAGTCTCTTCCGAATCACGTAGTATCTTCTCGGCAGCCGCAATTTGCCTTGCTTCTAGGGCTTCGCTCTCACGGATCGACTTGGTGTAAGCAAGCCTTATATGCTCTCTTCTCTGTGCAAAATCTATGGGACCGATGGAAATTTTGCGAGGCCTGGAGGATGGTTCTCCCCGCTTGCCTATCCGTGCTCTTTCAGATTCCTTCATCCTAGAACTGGCTGTACTGGCGATGGAAACTGGCTGTCGGGGCCGAGAGCTGCGCAGGGTTGGCGAGAGTTTTGGGACAGGTGAAGAAATGTATGCCTGCAGCCTTGGATTGTTGCTGCTGCTGCTGCTGCTGCTGCCACTGTTTGGCGTGACGAGCCCTTGGGGAGGAGGCTTTCGGCTTGGTGTTGGCGTCTTGACCCGGCTAGCGCCAGGGCTTGTACTCGCAGTCGGCCTTCCGTTTGTTTGATACCTCTTTAGGGTGGACGGGGAACTTGAGCGAGTGGAGGACGGACTCGTGGAGTTACTTGGCGCGTTGAGCTTTCGGACGGAGACGGGCAGTTTGGATGAGTGCGACGAGGGTGCATGTCTTGCATTTCGAGCGGCCCGCGACGAAGGTGACGACGAACCATCGTCACTATGAGCGCGGGAGTGAGGTCGTGGCCGAGAGCGCGAAACAGAAGAGCGAGGGGTTCCTTTTCTCTGGGATGCAGGGTCGCGATACCAAGCAGTGGGCGAGCCTGCCTCGTTACTTGGCCCAGAAAAGGTGCGATGGTGTGTGCTGTGATGCTGGAGGATGCTTGACTCCGAGGTTCTCCGTGGGCGGATTCCATCAATGCCAAAACCCAAGGCGGACGCCTCGTCATGGTCGCGCGGAACCTCGCCAAATAACAAACCGGTCGGCTGACCGCCGTCAGAGGAGGTAGAAGGCATCTGGCGATGATTGAATCGTGTTGGCGGTGATGGTTTCTCCCCACCTGTATAATTCCGCGGTTTTCCGATGCGACTAGCGAATGACTGCGAGCTCGTGGAAGCATGATCGTCAACCACAAACTTGGAGTGTCGCAGCGGCAACGACGACGACCCAGCAACACCACCAATGCTTCTGCCACAGGCAGGCGACTGTCGCGTCTCTGGATTGGTGGCTGAGTGAGGGATGCGACGCTCCGCTGCACTGCTCCTGGACCTGGGGGATTTTGAAACAGGAGCTATTCTGTTAGGAGCATGTGGGATGGCAGGGCCAGCGGCCATAGCATTCTGGTCAAATCGTTTCTTCAAGTCCTTCACGCTCGGTTTGCCAGCTGGCATCGTTTTGGTGAGTGTCCTCTTTGCAGATACTGTCGTGTCTAAAGGACTAGAAACGGAGCGAAGGGTTGCCCGTGGCAGACTGCGTGTAGCGGGAGGAACCGCCGAGTGTTTGAGACTAGAAGTTCCATCTCCGTTGGATTGTAGGGACGCGCGAGAAGACGAGGTGGTTGCCATGGGTAGAAGGTCTGAACCTGTACTACTGTCTAGGCCACGACAGTTTTTTTAAAAAAATCGTCGGGGTCTATGGAAGGCGAAGGGACATGGTGGTTGTTCTCAGTCGAGACCAGAGGGTCGTGATAGGTCGTCGTGGAATATGAATCAGGGATGTCCACCTGGTGGTACGAAAGGCCGTCGTCCTGTTTGTCGCTTGTTAGGTCACTGTCAGTGTAGGGGAGAGACTCGGGTCGGGAGTCGGTTTGCGATTGAATTGGGAGGGAAACAGGGCCGGTGTGGTGGTGCTGGTGACGGTGGTTGAGGTCGTGCTCTAGATTTTGGTGGCCCAAGGCGGGATGGCGGGTTTCGACAGCATCGTCTCGAAGCTGGCCAGCATCCGGGGCCGGGTCCATGATGGCCAAGCAAGTGGCCAGGACCTGTGCATCCGGTCAGGCTGGTCAGGCTTCGTGACTGGTCGGGACACGAGCCGACGGAAAGGGAAGCACCAGGTGACAGGCACTGGTGGACTCTAGGAGACACGACCTTGTAACTCGAGGCGTACGGAGCGAGGCTGGTTGATTGGAGATGAGATGGGTGGCTCCAATATTTGCGAACAAACGGGAGACGAACAGGAACGACAGGGACGACGTGGGGAGGATGGGAGGGGGGCCCTTCAACTGGTGGCGGTCGCAGCCACGGACCAGCCAGCCAGAGAGCGCGTGCGGGTTAGCCAGGCACGCGCCCACATGCAGACACTGATTAGATCACGAAAATCATGTCCCCCAAGAGTCTGGTATACACAGAATGAAAGAGTTTACGTACGGAGTCCGTGTCGGGTCTGGGATGCCGCATAATATGCTACCGGCCCTGGAGGGCCCTAGAGGGCGGGCACACGCAAGACAAGACAAGCTCTTCTTCCCACCCTCCTTGACGCACGGCATCTGAAGGTGAAGGGATGAACCGCACCAAACGGTCCTGGTGCATACGCCCAATTCCCAGGATCAATTGTGTTTGGGTGGTGGCACAAGGAAAGACTCATACATAAGCAGGGCAGGCCATTTGAGCACTTGACATGACCACCAGGCCCACGATGAGCGATGAGCCGTGCCGCCATCTTTGGAGTTTGGGGGGGCACGCGGGTTGCAAAAAAGGCCGCACACCTGTGTGTGTGGTTGTGGGTGCGGGGTGTGCGGCCTTTTTTGCAACCCGCGTGGGGGGGCAGGAATCCCAAATGTTTATTCATGACAGCACCATCACAAGCCACAGCAGGATTGAAGGACACGAATGTCAGAGGCAGCACGCCGGGGGCACAGAGCCAGCCAGTTATGTATTATGTACGGAGTATATAACATGGGTTCCAACGAATGACACGAGCATCACACAGGCAATCCCTTAACCCGGCCCTGCGCTCAATTAGTTGGCTGCACCGCCTGAAATTGCAACGAGGATCGTCTTTCTCCTGTGCTAAGAACGGGGTAAGGATGCTGCAAGCTGGCGAATGTGACATGCTGTAATGTGTTCGGCTCATTTCTGCTGCTGCTCCACCCGTCGTCGTCTTCATTGAAATCTCGCCAAGTCGGAGGGAGGCAGGCCAAGATAGGACATAAACAGACCTAGGCCGAGGCTGCGGCTCACCTGAACAAGTTATGGCTGCAACTATCTTGTTAAACAAAAAGATCCGAACATTCTCCTGAAGCCAAGAGCAGGAAGGGCGAAGTACTCCGTACCACGTCGCATCCATAATATTTAATAGCTTCAACGAACACGGACCCTTGTGTGTGAGCGAGGCTTGAACATGTCTTGCGTCTCATAATCCTCGTATTTCTGTCAGTGTCGGTGTGTCAAGCCAGTGCCAAATCATCAACGGTCCTTGACAACCTAACTAACCTGAAGATGTGATCATGATGAACAAGTTTGTATATGCAAATGCTCCCTACAGGCTGCGGCGAGCCCTGACCGTGGCGCACATCCGTTGGCTTCGCATTGCTGCCCAGCGCCCAACGCCCCCGTGCAATGCAAGTTGAGGAAGAAAGGGCTGATAAATACGAAGATTCGCCAGATCAGAAGAAATTAGGGCGCTGGCACTGCATTCCAAGGTTGCATTGCCAGTCGCTCCTGCCCGTGTTGGTCGACACGTCAAAATTGACAGATGCGTACACAGAAAAATAAATTGTGAGCAGCTGGGGTCAACATTGAACCCATCAGATACTAACTTACTAAATAATAGTCTCCCTCCCGCCCGTCGCCTTGGTCTCACACGCATAATCGACATTTCACCAAAGCCGGGGTACCCCCCTCGACTAGCACGTTTAACCCATTGTTTTGCTCTCCTGGCTTCTGCCCACGTTTGTTCCTATGCCGTGACACCACGATGCCACAACAACGTGCATCGACCCGTTCGTGGGCCACGTTTTGGCGCTTTGATTAAAAGGCCAAACATGAAAACGACTAGTCATTGCCGTGATGCAATCAAGCGACGGTAGACTGGGAGATCGAATGATCATCGCTCTCGGCAACCGAACCCGATGATGACCCCCCCTGCGATTCCCCCCATAGCCGCTTACTTATTTTTAAACCCATGGTCCCAGGTCCGTGGCGTCGTTTGTCCTTTCCTCGCGGGAGACATTTCTGTTCCATCTCATGAGCTATCGACGACGTCTTGCTACTACGGCAAAGTGTATATACAATCGTGACGGTATTTGGGTCGCTATTAAGAAGTACAGGGGACATTTACCTAGGCAAAATGTTGTGCCGAGCTACGAATACCTTTCGACGCAGGTACAATGCATGTTGTTGATGAAACCCGCGCCAGCCTAGGTACCGCTCGCGGTTGGAAGCAGCTGGTTTTACTGCAACGGTACTCCGTAGAGCGGTCGTTGATGTTACACCAAGGACTCAAATGTGTGACAAGGGAGGACTCTTCCCCCACTTATGTTTTTGCTCATGGAGGAAGCCGCCGAACAAAAACAACACGCCCATCGTCATGATACTATCGTAATATCGTCAATGGCCGCCTTGGTTGAGTAGGCCGCTTCGGGACAAAGGCGAGGACGCAATTATTGATCAATCTCGCCAATCAGAAGGTTGAGAACGCCCTGGCCAGCCGGGCAATGGCTTTGATGCTGTGTTTGCACGACGTTTCATAAAACGATTCTAGTCAACACTGACAATAAACCCGCAACCAACTGAGGCATTGTGTCACATGGCAATACTTTGTTGTGAGAACTCCGTACTACGGATGGCTCTTACTTGACTCTGCATATCCTACAGTCGACTAGACGCAGACGCGTGTTGGACGCAGCTCCACGGAAGCTTATCCAAGAGCTGCCATGGTGCTGTTACACAAAGTGCATGGCAACATTGTGGCACCACAGCTTATTCATTGTGTTCTGACCTTAACCTACCTAGGTAACCCGTAGTTGCCATTCCGCAAACGGGTGCTCGATATCTCCGCAAGCCCGCCCAGTTAATAAAGCTTTCTCGAGTGACAGATTGGACAATAATTCCGTCCTCATAGGCCTGGTTGAGACTTGTCGACCCATCTGAGAGCCTCGAGTGCTTTGACCTTTTGACAGCTGCTCCGTCTCCCACTTTATGCGTCAAAGTCAATTGAACCAAACTTTTTCTCCAGAACTGGTACGGAGTAGTCACCGCGAAGCCACACCCGCCGCACAGACAATACTAGTACCAGCCACACCCACTGCTGACCACCAGCCAGCCAGCTAGCTAGCTGCCAATCTACCTGTGGCTTCACT
Organism: Metarhizium acridum; assembly: GCF_019434415.1. Classification (NCBI taxonomy): domain Eukaryota; kingdom Fungi; phylum Ascomycota; class Sordariomycetes; order Hypocreales; family Clavicipitaceae; genus Metarhizium; species Metarhizium acridum. Next base: position 2,218,357 of record NW_027094016.1, on the reverse strand, counting down.
TTTTTAGCCAAACACCATTCGAAACAAACGCGTGTAAGTTGGCACTGTCGGCCAGTTCACCACCTTGTGACGCCGCCCACATGCCGGGCTTACAAGGTCATGACTTGTGGCCGGAAGCGAAAGCGTCATGAGCGAGACGCGTCAAATTCGGACAACGGCGTCGCGGCTTGCGACGGGCCCGTCAGGAGGGATCTCCTACGACACACTTATGCTACCGTATTAACTCTGCGGGAGTATGCCTTGCTCAAACTTCCGAACAGTTCCAGACTGCGTCGAAAAAAGATCAGTTGCCTCGGCAAGGGTGATTCCGTCAGTGAGCTTGAAGCAGCCGTTTCCAAATTTCTGGATTCGACATTAATCTGCGACTCCACTGCCATTTTGCAGACCGACAATGCCTCTTACGCACAGTGGTTGTCATTTTCGCAAAAGGGAGACGAGTCGCATGTAACTATATCGGGGAACGTTCCTGAATGTGAGAACACGCTATCAGAGGTTTGTATTATTGGGCCTCACCAAATTTTTGGCGTTGTACTGTTGCTGATTGGGTGTGTTAGCTTGTGGACTTTGTCATATGGTCCCTGTTTAATAGGGAGAAGACGCCAGGCGCATGGCCGAAAAACCTCCTCTGTGATGGATTCCGCAAACGAACTAAAGAGGGTGATCCTCATGGCACTTCCATCGCAGATATCTATAGCCTCTATCCGAATCATCACGCTGCGGCCTTGAGACGAAAGCCCTGGCCGCAGGTGCTGGCACTGTTGGGTCGTTCGGGACAGAGAGTCATGGTTGATCTTCTCATTCAACGTTCTATTTTTGTCGCAATCGACGAAGGAATTGGCAACTACTACCAGATAAGCGGTAAGTCAGGACGGAGCGGTGCGGTGAAATATGCAGTCCTACACAGAACCAGCCCTAACGTTGGCCAGGCATCCCCTTCTCCGAGTTAGAATTTAGCGGTAACCGCAGCAGTCCAAACGAACCTCGCAAACTGTCAGACATCTCACTGGTGAGGAGTCGCATATTCTACTCCAAGCCACCTCTCGCAGCGCGCGGCCGGGTTCAGCATGGTTTCAAGCCCATTCGTATGTCTCCCCCCCCGGCTTCTTTCACGGCATTCTTGAAGAGCGTCGCTTAATAAATTAGATGTTCTCAATCGGTGTTGCGCCGGAAAAGATGACGGGACGAGTCACCATGCCGAGAAAATTGACGCAAACACGACCAAGCTCACTATGTATATATTTCCAAGACAGTTTGGGTTACACAATGTCTTCACTTCCAACGTGAACGTCTTGGAGACGGCGCAAAAGTTTCAAGACTACACCTTGCGGGAGAAGGAGATCAAAGAGTTTACCGAAGATCCTAAACATTGCTCAAAGGATGGGACACCAAAGCTGCCCAAGCGTCTACGGGGGGAAGCCTGGCGCCTCGTTCAGAGACTTCAGATACTCCATAGCCGCTGTTCATACGGAGAACTTCTAAGACACTACTGTCCTTCTCAGATTCTGGGACCACGAGCTCATGAATCCTCTTTCCCGCTGGACGAAAGATCTCAGGTGACGGACCTTGACAGAGGGCAACGCAGAATAGGGCCGACGGCCCCTGTTGCGACCAATGGCCGTCAGCAGACAATGCCTGCGCCCAAATCTAACTCATTGGTTGACTTAGCGACTTCACCTTCTCAAGTATCTGCATTTTGCCAAGCAGCTCTGACACATGTCGTGCCCAACGACTTCTGGGGCAAAGGCGAGACCCTTTCTCACAACAAGGCTATGTTCCTTCGCAACGTCGACCACTTCGTTAGACTTCGGCGATTCGAGACCATGACGTTGCACGAAATATACCAAGGGATGAAGGTATGCTTATATGCTGCATGTGGTGAGATTAGAATTAACCTGTTGGCGCTAGACGGCTCACATCCCATGGCTCCAACCTCCAGGTGAGGGGCCCCAAAAAGCCAGCCTGACTGACATGAACAAACGTTGCGAACTCTTCTACGAGTTTTTGTATTATGTATTCGATTCATTACTGATACCCCTCATCCAAACAAACTACTACGTCACAGAGTCCAACACCCACCGCTACCAAGTGTTTTATTTCCACCACGATGTTTGGCGCCGTATCGCAGAACCAACTTTGTCGTTTATGAAGTCGGACATGTTCGAGGAAATGACAGTCACAACCGCCTATGAGATTCTTGATTCCAGGCGCCTGGGATTCAGTCATATACGGCTGCTTCCCAAAGGACATAAACTGCGACCAATTATGAATCTGCGCAGAAGACAACCCTCCAGAACAGGGGCCAAGATTCTGAAGTCCAGCATCAACTCCATTCTTGGTCCAGTTTACACGGCTTTGAAGTTTGAAAAGGTATGCATGACTGTCATTCAGACCGGACTGCTACAAAACAATACTTACTGGCTGTAGATGACAAACCCGCAACGCCTAGCATCGACGCTGTTCTCCGTCAGCGACATGTACGCTAAACTCAAGATGTTTAAACGTCGTCTCCCCAGCGGATCGAGCCAATTATTTTTCGCCAAGGTCGACGTCCAGTCCGCCTTCGACACCATCCCCCAAGACGCCATCATACAACTCATGAAATCCATACCAAGTCAGCAAAAATACACCATCACCAAACACGCAGAAGTGCAACCCGGCGAGCGGGCCATGATTGGACCAGAAAAGACTGCCACAAAAGCAATTCGGCGATGGCATGCATCCGTCCTTACTCGGGACAAACAACCGTTCGTGGACCGGCTCCGGCATGGCCTAGCCAGTAAGAAAAGAAATACTGTTTTTGTCGACGGCGTAGCGCAAAGAAGCCATGATACGGAATACCTTCTTTACCTGTTGACCGACCATGTTCAAAGAAATTTGGTTAAGATTGGCAAGAAGTATTACCGTCAAAAACGGGGGATACCGCAAGGTTCGGTGTTATCTTCGTTCCTGTGTAATTACTTTTATGCAGACCTGGAGAGAAAGCACTTGGGGTTCCTTCTGGAGCCGGATTGCTTATTGATGAGGCTCATTGACGACTTTTTGCTCATCACGCTCGATAAGAACAAGGCTGTGCGGTTTGTCGAGACGATGCACCACGGAGTTCCCGAGTATGGGGTGGAAGTTAGTCCCGGAAAGACGCTGGTCAATTTCGACATGCGGATTGATGGCAAACCCGTCTGCAAAGCTGCTACAACGGAATTTCCGTACTGCGGAACACGGATTAACGATAGGTCGTTGGACATCACCAGGGACGGAGAGGCGGGAGCTGCCAGCTGTAAGCCATTTTAGAAGCCTGCTTCCAAAAAGAACTAGCTAACACGTGCAGGTGTCTCGAACTCATTGACAGTCGACTATGGACGCTCAGCAGGGCAAAACTTTCAGAGAAAAGTTCTCAGTGCGGAACCCTCCCCGAGTACCGTTCCCTGCCATTGTCAAGCGCTAATGTCCAAACAGATGCATTCAAGATCCAGTCGCACCTCATATTCTTTGATACGTCGCACAATGCTCCACGGACTGTGCTTGATTCTTTGCGTGGCGCATTTGTTGAGACGGCGCGCAAAATGTGGGCGTACATACGGTGTTTACCAAAGGGACGGCGACCAAGTACGTCCCTGATTACTCGTATGTAGCTCCTTGACGACGACCCCCCATATTCTCTTCTTGTCAATTTCTCTATCCCTTTCCTTCTCTTCCCTTTCCCGTCCTTTTTGTATTTTCATTTTTTGTACTTCCACTGCTTACACAATATAGGCACCATTTTGAAAGTTGCTGAAGTTGCATTCTCGATTATATCGAGCAAATCCAGAAAGTTGCGATATCCCGAGTATTCGTGTTGTATCCACAGGGGACAAGTTATGAGGTACTTTCTGTTGCGTCGCACTGTTGTGGTGAATGAGACTAATCTGTGCAGTGCTGCGTATGATGCCTTTTTAGACGTGCTGGGCAAGAAACAGGCTAATTACGGCCCTGTCATCACATGGTTGAAGGCACAGCATAAAACGTCATCTGCTGCGTGACGGGTTACGGGGTGAGTGTCTAACTACGATTCTCAGTATGAGTCTATCTACCGGGCCTAAAGTACGGAGGATGTATAATCAATCTACCTTTGAATAATGCTATCCGCTCATGCAATGCTGTGGATGTCCGACAGGAGCAATCTTGATCGTCTACAACGCAATTCCAACTTCCCACCAGTGCTTCGCAGGATACCATTTTGGCAAATGATCCCGATCCCACCGCCACCAGTGATCCTCTGGATGTCCAAATCCCATATATCGCAACGGTGAAATGGGAACCGGCTCAAACATCCACAGCCCGGTAGACGCCAGGTCATCTATGAAGAACGGCGCAGACATGTAAAGCCAAGCGAGGCAGAACAGTACATTGCCCAGCTGTCTAACAATTCTCGGCGAACTACCCATGCTCCTTCGCAAACAGAGTGCCAGTCGTTGCTGCAAAACGATCCCAATACCTTGCAGCAGGAAGAATACCATTGACCGCCAAGGCTTGGTGTCCGGAATCGAAGAAAGACTCCCCGCCGCGTGCATGAGTCCCGACTGGAAGAAGGACGCGAATAAGCCGACTGCATCGGCGGTCTGTGTACCTCGTTTGATGTATCCATTTTGCAGGAGATATGTCGATGGACCGAGAAATTCTAGCCTGAATGTCTGATGCCACCATGCACCCCACCATCCTGCCAGTCCACGGTTGAATATCTCTGACACGGAGCCAAACGTAGATGCGTAGTGCCATAGGGCGGCGCGAGAAGGGAAGAATGTCTTTAAGAAGTAGTATTGGGCCATGTCGTTTAGATTGAACAAGGCGTTGATGGCGGCCCATATCCCCACAAGGGACATGCATTCTCTGTAGAGGAGGATGAGGGGTGATTTGGGGTGAGGCATGTGCGGCCCGTGTATGAAGTAAGGATCCTTCATCATCTGGACAGAGAGAAGGTCGAGGATGAGGTAGCATGATGCGACGCGAGCGAGGCGGCTGGTTAGGAGCTGGGCTTCGCTGAGGGGGATGGCGTGGCCGCTTGTAGTTTTTGGAGGGATAGTGGTGATGATGACGGGCGAGCAGTGCTGGATGGGCCGGGGGATCGGCGGCCGTGGGATTGATGTTATGGAGTAGTTCCAGCCTGGGTGGTTAGCTGCTTTCTTTTACAATAATATAGAGTAGATGGGATGTGAAGAAAGGTCTCGGTAAGGATACGTACCCGCACCACGGAAACTGAATGAGAGGTCCAGCGCCCAGCCTAGGCGGCCCAAGAATGTGCCCTTCTCAGGAAATGTCTGCCAGATATATTGATGCTCTTCCTTTTCGTTATTGGCTCCGTCGCCGTGGGCGTCACCGTGGGAGACTGCATCCGCGTTCTGCTTTCCTTGCCGTAGCCCATCCTCACCCACAAGCTCCCCATCCGTCTTCCAATTCCCATTCTCACCTTTCACAACCTTCTTCCCAAGCCTAACCTTGATGACCCTTGCGGCGTCAAACTGCGGCCGCCTCCAAATCAGCAAATTCATGGTCATTATGGTCCCCCAAGTCGCCATCAGCCCCACGACGTATGCACAGCCGAAATTAGTACTTGAGGCGGTTCGCGTAACATGGACATTGAAGCAAATGACAAATATCATTACCAACCACCTTGTCTGGTACACCCACGGCCTCGAGGTATGCGGAATGGTCAGCCACAATGTAGGAATAACAGATGTCCCCAGGATACTAAACGGAATCAGCAGCGGCTTGGCTCGACCATCGTTCAGTGCGTCTAGAAACGCAGTGCGATATGCCGTGCGCACAGCAACGTCGAGGCGGTCCATGATCGGAAGGGTCGTGAGGGTGTTGGGATTCAGGGTTTGAGTGCAGCTATGCTCATCGTATATAGGGGTCTTATGGAAGACCTAGAGTCCGACGGGGGATGCTCCTCTGTCTTAAAGGTGATGTGGTCGCGTGCATATATATTTTTTTTCCGGCCTTGAGCCTGCAGGTAGGTGGTTTTGGAAATTGACAATGCGGTGTCCAGGCCAGTAGGGCATTATGCCGGGATATCGCAGACTGTTTAATTGGGTATCAGGGATTCAAGCCTTATCTGTAGACGGCGATGTGGACATTGCTGTGTTCAGAATTCAGTGTTCACTGTTGCACAAAGACCTTTGGATGGTTGAATCTTGATCCTTATGCTGACGGTGCCGTGCGTGGTCTCAGTTGCTGTGCTCCCGCTAGCAGGTCCCGTGCTGGTGAATGTTGCTTACTGAAGCTCAAAGAGGTCTGGCTCAGCAGATTGCGCGTCACCAGTGACCACGCTAATGAGATCATGCATTAACACCAGAGGTCACGCCTCAACACTCGGCTTAAGGTTGCTGTCGATGAGGAGACTGGTTGAATGTAGTTTAGTACTCCGGCATCAATGTTTCCTACCTACTTAAGTAGGTACACTTATTAGGAAGCGATGTCCGGAGTACGTCCCGCGAGGGTCAGTGTGGCTACGGCTGATTCCCACGTTTCGCGGTAAAACTATTTCAATCGGTTTCATGGTGCAAGCCCACTTTAACGCTCGGCGCCTTCTGCTATCTCGAGCAGGGTCATGTCTCGCATGTAGTATTCTCAGATGGTGGTTGGTGGCGTCTGGCCCGTTCTCATTGTACAATATCGACCGACACAACACTTCGTGTATAGGGCGTCAGGTTCGGGGACATCAGCTGGATACGTAGTAGGACTGGCAACCTTGACTAACCATCCAGGGACGGGGTTTATTTGCAATCCACGTCAATGGATTACGGACCAGTCAAAACTTGCTCGCCTTGGCCGCCCTTCTGTTGGCTGTGCGCGGAGCCTGTGCGTGGCAAATGGTGTTGGTTCTGTCTCGTGGTGTTGAGGCTGGCAACCAACATGTTTCTCCTAGGGCTGAAAACCGGCAGCCATAGCGGAGTTGTTCAGTCATTCAGACGAGGCCAGCCAGTCTTTGGTGCTTTTCACTTTTTGAATTGTCCTTTTATGTGTTAGTTGTTTTACACCAGTTCCCTTGTGCATGTACAATAACAACGTCAAGGGTTACATCTGGCATTTGTCAGCATTTCCACGAACACTCGCAGTCCATGAAGCTTACGGAGGTTGTCAGAGACGTATCACTGTATCGGTGAGCATATCAGCAGCATTTGGACTCTTGGCGTCGGTATAGGTTACGCACCACGTTACTTTGCATCCTGGAGGTGAAAGATGATCGATCAATATCAACTGGCTTCCAACGTAGTAGAGGCTTGGTGCTCCGACTTCCATCTACTTCCGCAGGTGTCCAAATCTGAAGCCTGGCACTAGGGGTCTGCCAGAGTCGGGCAACGTTGGTGGCTCCTTCCACAAACTCTACAACAGGATTTAGTCTCATCGCCGCGCCCCACGGGCCACGAGTACTACAAGGGCCCTCTGCGGGTTTGGCTTATTGTCCCCGATCATCATCATCATATCACCTGCCACAGTATATGTACTTTGATCCGCCGTCCTTTTCTCTAGACACACAGGCACCTTGGCCCTGTTTTCTTGAATAGCCATGGCAACGAAATTACCTCAAGAATCCAAGGCCGCTGGTACGCCTAAGCATCGTGCTTGTGATGAATGCCGTGAGTTCCCTTGCCGCTCGTGAATTGCTTCCCTCGTTCGGAGACATATTTCGGAGACTTTTGTACGCTCACACAACACAGGCACTCGGAAGTTGGCTTGTTCAAAGGATCGTAGCGGGTGTGAGAGATGTAAAAGGGAGGGTATCGCATGCGTTTACTCGGCCCAGAAGCCCATGGGACGGCCCCGAAAACCTCGCGCAACAGGAAAACCCGCCCCCGAGAACCCATCTACCGATGCCTCACGGCCACCAGTATCGGCTACCCCCGGAGGGGTGTCTTTTGCACCTTCCTCGCACCAAGAGCCCTTGGTCAATGCACACCTTGATTTTATGCCCCAGATTGACGATGAGACGCTCAACTTCTTGGACATGCTGCCAAACAACCCTGGCGACAGTGACACGGCTCACCTGTACTCGCTTCCACAACAGCCGTATCTTTCCCTTTCAGGTCCCGGCGATGGCACCTTGGGCAGCAATGGCTTCCAAATAGAGTTCGGAGGCCTGGATATTCTTCAGGGCATCGATTTCAACGAGCCCGAGCCGGCGAGAAGGAGCACATCCAAGCATATCAATGACTCCCTACACCAGTACGTGGCAGGTCAGATGCCGCGAGTTCAGGAGACACCGCCTTCTATATCAAGTGACGTTTCTAGCATCGTCGAATCTCCCGAGCCACCACAGGCCCCCACGAGCTCAAAGCCTCTCCCCAATTCCACCTGCGGATGCCTCTCATCGCTGTATCTGGCTTTAGACTTGTTGACGCGGCTGCCGTCCGACGTCCCCTCGGCCATGAGAGTTGCTCGAAACGCGACCAAAATCTCTCAAGATGTCCTTGGATGTCCCCACTGCTTTCAACACTTCTTTATAGACCCTCTACAGCCTCAGCCTGTACAATCGCTCCAAAACATGACGTGCCTGGGAGCTCTAGTCCCCTCGGCCTGCAACGCGTACGCTAGAATCATGGAAATGATTGACCGCGACGCCGACGCTGCAAATGCCAATGGCAAGGGGGTATTCTTTTCTTTCCGGGAGTTTGGGGGGCTCTGGGGTCTTGTCATGGATGACCAAGGAGCGTGTGCGGCGTTGAAAGCAATCGACAATAGGAATCTGGACCCGGAGGTGTGGCGGGAAACGGTGCAATCAATCCTTAAGCTTGACGTCTACGGACTGGGTGGCAAGACTGGAGACGCACTGCCCGGTAGACACGCCATTCTTGGCTTGAAAGATGTCATCAACGAGCTGGATAGGTCGACGAAACTGCGGCACCAGATGGTGGAGGACCTCACGGCAGCAGGCAAAATGCCGAATCATTCCAAATATTATCTTCATTGGAATGCGCCGGTTCCACCTGAGCACAGGAACTGCACGAGGCTTGTGGAATCGGCCAGAATAGCACTGAATAACCTCGTTATCGGCTGAACTTTAGCTGGCTTTGTACATGAATATAGGAGACATGTCTCGAGCGGTTCCCCAAAGAATGATGGCAGGGGACTGGGACTGGACTGGGTTAGAGTTAGTCTCTTTTTCTTTTCTTTTTCTTTTCTTTGTTTTCAACAACATTTAGAATGATAAGTTCACGGATGTATGAAATACACAACTGGTGTCTGACAGGACTGGGGGGAGGGGCAACTCTACTCTTACCATCTTGTATGTCTAATACCAATCAGCACTGAGCTACAGTGTCGAGCAAATAATAGTCCAGGATCACTTGTAGCAACCTCGCTCATGTCGAACAAAATGTATTCTCATGAATGCTAGTTCCAAAAACGCCAAAACCACATGCACCGTTCCATGCAGAAAATGTACCTACAAAACGCCATGCATCAAATGCGGCCGAATAAGCAACTAGACATGAAAAGTCGTCCACCCGCAACGTACACAACTTATGACATTGTTTCCAATCCCTCCCCCCCCCCCCAAAAAAAGAAAAAAATAGACGCACGTCATTCACCCTCATCCATGATGCCCAGCAAATCGAGCTCCGTCTTCACCAGCCTCTCAAACTCCTCCCTATCGATGCCGCTGGCCTTGGAGAGCATGTACAAGCTGCGTATGGTGCGCGAAACGTGCTGCTTCACGCCGAATTCATTCTGTTCTTGCTTGCCCGCCGTCTCTTCAAGCTTGGCGACGGTATGGGAGCCATTGGACGAGGCGCTTGACTCGGGGCGTGGATGCTGCAGGGCGATCTCGGCGTTCGATACGTCCTGCTGGATGCCGCCGTTCTGATTTATTTCGGCAGCCGCAGGGTTCTGCTGAAAGCCCAGGGGACCCAACAGCTGCGCCGCCTGGGTCTCCTCGTCAGGGTCGTGGTTGTCCATGGCGGGCTGCACGTCGTCGTACTGCGCAAAGTAGTCGTCTTCAGCGGCTGATCGAAGACCATATTGCTGCTGGTTGGACGGGGCTGCGCTGCCAGCGTTTGGCGCGGGACTGCGATTGTTGGCTGGTGTTCGGGCGGGCGTTGCATCGTACCGCGCCCAGTAGTCATCGTCGTCCTCGTCATCATCGCCTCCCAGAGTAGGCTTTGCGGCCGCGCCGTTTACCCGGAGCGTGTCTTTGCTCTTTGCTTCCTTGTCTCTGTACTGCCTCTCTGCTTCGGCAATGCTCGACGCGCCGCCAAACTGCGAGAACGGACCAGGCTGCTCTGCAATGGTGACCTCGCCAATGCGCCAACCGTCGCCACCGCCCTCCTTGTCGTTGATGCAGTATACTAGGCGGAAGGCGAGGCCTAGTTCCGGCAGGGCGACGAGGGCCTGCAGCGTCTCCTCGTCGAGCCTCCTGTAGTGTGTTTCCGAGTCGTAACCCCAATCGACCTCGACTTCGCCGGATACTGGGTGCGGCTCGAGGGTTGGGCCGCGGGCGATGTCAGCCAGCCTGGCGGCCTTGCTGGCGTCGTAGCAGAGGAGGCGGAGCCATGGTTCTGTGCTGGAGGCGGAGAGGAGCTGGACTCGTTGGCGGAGGATGGGGGAGAGGAGAGGGAGGAGTTGGAGCGCCGGCTGAGTTGATGCTGCTGCAGCTGGGAGCGCTGGGAGAAGAGGGGCGAGGAGGGTTGCTTGGTCAGGGGGAGAGATGACGACGGCCATGGTTGTGTGTCGTGAGGCTTCTGGGGCCGGAAGTGGCGATGGTATCTAGAGGAAGAGAGAGGAGATTGTTTCAGGCACCAGCGTTGATGTATTTGAGATTGACACCCGGCAATGTCCAGTCAAGCTCTCACATGGGCATTCGGCAAAGTTTGAAGTTCCTCAGAGGAAGCGTCCTTCTATTCCATCACACGTCGAAGCTGAGACGAAGTCGAGATGGGCGTTGCCCCTCCAAGCAGGTTGTCCGACAAGGGTGCGTATAGGCAAGTCCGAATCGGCAGCGTTTACTCAGATTCCGAGTGAGCAGAGGACAAAGGGACGAGGGAAGAGAAGAGGAGAGAAGAGAGGGTAGAGGAGAAAAGTGCTTTAAGAAGAAAAGAAGATGGAGAGATGCCGGCGTTGATTGTCGAGCCTCCGTCAAGTGACGCGGGTCCATGTCCCGTCAAGGCGTCGTCCCGGGACCCGTACTACATGGCGTGGGACAAAAAGCGCCATGCAACCTGCAACCACGGGGGAAATGGGGCCCCGAGGACACCGGACCCAACATCCTTTCAACCATGTCCCCGCTTTTTGTGCACGTTGCCGCAGGCTGGCAAGGCCGGCCAATGGCATCTGCGGCGAAGAGGTGTGGTTGTTCGGGGCAAAGGAAGCTTTGCCATGTTTGCCCAAGTGAGGCGAAACGAGGGTGCAGCTGACCAACCGGATCATTGGCATTTGCTTGCCCCTCAAATGCTCGGAAGAGATGGTTGAAGATGGCAGGCGGCCAGTTGACGTCTACGGCGCGACTGCGGCGTGTGTAACATCAAGAGACGGGGCTTGCTCCCGGCACTGCATTGAGGATTGTAGGTGTTTTGTGTTTATATACTTCCCCTCCCCTGTGTTTGGTTGTTTGTAAGGCAGAGTGTGCTGTGCAGCCAAGGTCAGACATGTGAGACCGGCCCAGGCAAACTGCATCCATTTATTTGTTGCATCTCACTATGACCCGCCCTGGGTGCAGGGTTGGCGGCAGTGGGTCGCGCGAACAGCTGGGATATGATACGTACGCCTTGACGGAAGTGCTCCGTAATTATTCTGCGGTACGCCATTGATGCCTACAGAGCATCTAAATGGGGCCGGCCCTTCAGGCACAGAAGCCCTGCGCTGTCATGGCTGGTTCATTGTGGCCAGCAGGCCGCCGCAAACCGCCGCATGCCGTCACTACTTCACGCTGCAGCCAATGGGACACTGGCATAGCATCCGCACCGCATCCGCACCGAGGACAAGGCTTGTCACTTGCATCATGCTTCCGTCACCTATCGATATCATTTCGTTGCGCCAGAATATTTGCACTCAGACATCTGACAACGTCCGACGACAATACCTCGACGACTTCTACGCCCTGCGCCCGCGTATTCCAGCATTCCAGAATTGCAGCATTCCAGTCCCTCAAAGCGCCACATTATTCGACCCGCGCCCTTCCCTCGTAACCTCCCGAAGACAGCGCCTCCGCCATCGCGACTTGCCCGCTCGTCAACGGAGGACCAGGGCTAGCCCCCGAACCAACAAGCAACCCTGCACGATTAGGATATCTTGACCAATCTCCAAATCCCCACTTCCCATCCACGGCCAAGAACAAGAGCCGCTTGTGAACTCGGTGCCAGAGCGGGCGGGAGCTCGTTGGCGCAGCTCCAACAGGCAAGCTGGCAACCTTGTCATGCGAGAGCGAGGCCGCGCCTCCAGAGGGCCGCATGTCTGCTCGTAGCACACGTCTCAAGGACGAGGGAACAAAACTCCAAGTTGTGTCCGCCGGCGCCATAGCTGGTCTTGTATCTCGGTATGAAAGGAAAAAATAAAGACGTCTCCCTTTGCCCACAAAATGCACTAACAAACCTCTGCCAAAAAGCTTCATCGTCGCGCCGCTGGATGTTGTGAAAATCCGTCTCCAGCTTCAGCCATACTCCCTCTCCGACCCCCTCGCCCCCTTGCGCGCCGCACCCGCGTACCACGGCGCCGTTGCTACGCTTAGGCACATCCTCCGGCACGAAGGCCTCACCGCACTCTGGAAGGGCAATGTCCCGGCGGAGCTGCTCTACGTCTTTTACGCCGCTATCCAGTTCACCACGTATCGCACCACGACGCTGTTTCTTCAGACGGCCCTGCCGACAAGGCTACCCGACCCGGCCGAGAGCTTCATCGCGGGTGCGTCCTCGGGTGCCCTCGCCACGTCGATCACGTATCCTCTCGACTTGCTAAGGACGAGGTTTGCCGCCCAGGGCCGCCGCAGGATATACGGCTCCCTGAGGAGCGCCGTGTGGGATATCAAGCGGGATGAGGGGTACCGGGGCTTCTTCCGGGGCATCTGCCCTGCGCTAGGTCAGATCGTGCCCTTTATGGGCATCTTCTTCGTCACGTACGAGGGACTGCGGATCCAGTTGTCGGGCTTCAACATGCCGTGGGGCGGCGAAGACGCCACCGCAGGCGTTGTCGGCAGTATCGTGGCCAAGACCGCCGTGTTTCCCTTGGACCTCGTCCGGAAGCGGATACAAGTCCAGGGTCCCACGAGGGCTCGGTACGTCTACAGCGACATACCCGAGTACACGAGCGCCCTGCGAGGAATCGCCGCCATTGCACGCACAGAGGGACTTCGCGGGCTGTACAAGGGCCTACCGATCAGTCTGATAAAGTCTGCGCCCGCTAGTGCTGTCACCGTGTGGACATATGAGCGAAGTCTCAAGCTGTTGATGAACCTGGATGCAAATCGAGAGGCTCAATTATAATGTCTAGGACGGAAGAACTTGTATATGGAAACCTGTAGTGGAACAACCCCCCCTTTTTCCTTGTTCGTTCTAGTCGTCCCTTCTTCTACCATTGCTGGCAGGGGGGGATTTTTGTATAGAATAGCGAGCACACGGCATAAGACAATTATCCTCTTAATAATATACCCCAAACAAAATACCGCATAGACAAGCGGGATACTTTTTCAGGCTGAACAAAAGTAAAAAAAAGAAGGAAAGAAACAAACCAAAATCACTCGTGTAGCTCATGGTCTATTCTCTGTCCAAAAGGCCCTACCATTCTTCTTGTTGACTGCGTCGGCGCGCGAAACGCAGGCTTCAATCTCCTTCCAGAACCTGGCGACGTCGACACTTCTAGGTATTCTGACGCCTTCCTCTCCGGCAGGCAAGGCTTTGGCAATAGTGCGCCCTGTCTGTTTGGTGCCCGCCCTGGCTTCTTCAAAGGTCCCCTCCGTGACAACTGTCACGTCGAAGCGTTCATTGTGCTTGGGGTGTATGCTCTTCTTTTCGTGCCACTCTGAAAAGGGGATTTCGTCAGAAGTCCCGATGAGGACCGCAGCGACGGCGATGGGGTCGTGCAGCGGGGGACCTTCTGCGATGCCGAAGACGTTTCTGCTGAGATATTAGTGTGTGTTTTTTTTTTATTTTCGGGCGCCGGCGTCTCGGGGAGCAGTGACAACATACGCATATGTTTCCGCAAAGAAATATAATAACTCGACGAGCATATCTCTCAGGGTCGTCTTACCCTTGCCTTCGTTGTTGCCGCCCGGCCCGTGCAGTAGCATGCTTCGCACGTGGTTTGTGGCCAGAACCTGATGGGTTAGATCGAGCGGCACCAGCGTCGTCTTCTTGGCGACCTCCTTGTTGTGGAACACCTCGGCGGCTGCCTCGGGGTCGATGAGGATGTTGAACTCTGCCCAGAACCCAATGTTGCCGATGCGGTCCTTGTTATCGGCGTGGCTCAGGATGGCGTCTGAGAAACCGTCTCCCAAGGAGCCGCCCATGATGCTGATTCCCTTGATGTGGGATGTGACCTGGGGGTGCCTGCGCAACAGGACGCCGATGTTGGTGAGGGAGCCAGTGGCCACGATCCACGCCGTCTCCTTTGGTTGGGCCATGAGAGTCTCAAACATGGCTTCAACAGCATCCTTCTCGACAGGCTCGCATTCTGGCTTGGGCAGCAGAAAGGTTCCTTCGAGGCCGGATTCGCCATGGACTTCGGGGGCATGGACGGGAGGGCGTTCTAGGGCCTTGGCGGCGCCTCGGTAAAGGGGAACTTGTTTCTCTTTGCCAATGGCTGTGAGGATAGACGCAGCATTCCAGGTGGTATGGCTGTTTTTTTATTTTTGTTCATGTTAGGGGAAAAAAATATAGTGTTGATATTGGGGTACGCGCTTGATATCTTACCTCAACGATGCGTTTCCAAAGACTGAAGAAACGCCGAGTAGGTTGATGCGAGGGTGGTATGCTGCTAACAATATGGCAAATACGTCCTGCAAGAGCAGCACCAATGTCAGTATTGCCAATTGTGGAAAGATTCAACAAGCCATTGACGAGCATGCACTCTGCTCAACCACACAGCCTGACCAATCATGATGATTGATGGTGTTCCTTTTGGCAGATGAGACAATGCAAGTGTCCAACCAGGGAACGGCGGATACGTACGTCATGGCCCGGGTCACAGTCCAACCACACAGGGATTTGGGAAGAGATGGTCATGATGTACTCGGCAGATATTGGCCAAGTTGGTCTAGATGCGAGTGAAGTGAGATTGCACAGAAGCCCCCGTCAACTTGAGAGTCGGCCATTCAACGGGATGTAATCTAGCAAACAGCCCGACCCAAAAATGACGTTTGGAAAAAGAGAATGTAAAAGAGGGCAGGAGGAGGGAAGGGGCTAGGGACCGGTATTTAAGACTCTGAGATCAGATGTACGGGTGTATGCTGCAAAGCAAAGCTGTTGTGCAGTCGTTGCATCCGGCTGCCGCCGTCCGATGCAGACCGACATGGACGCAACAACGGGGCCGTCAGGCTTTCCCCACAAAACGTGGGCAATAGACGGGGGAGGGAGCAGGTACCAGTAGTACTCCGTAGTAGTTGTGTTATGCATGTATGCGGGGACCTGCAATGTTTCCACGCGCTTTCTCCTGGTCTTCTTCCGCTTCCCCGTTGTTCGTCGTCTCGATTGCCCCTCTGGTTGACTCGTGAAGCTGACAACCGGCAAACACAGGGGTTCGGTAAGCGGCTTACTTGTTTCGGGGGCCATTGCCGCTGTTTGTAGCCTTTGTACGGACCACTAGGCGTCATGTGGTTGCTTGTCTTCAATGCTTGTAGTGCCACCGGCTCGTCAAGGCTCCCGCGTGACTGACTTTTTGTTTCTTCTTCTCATTGTTTGTACAGTCCTTCGTAACTTTTTGTCTTGTATGTCAAGATCCAACCATCCCGGATCCCTCGGAGTGGCTTGCACACATTACCCGTTTCTTCTTTACATCGTCACAAGAACATTGTCCTTCACGGGGATGCAAACTATGGTTTACATGTAAGCGCTAGGCGATTCATTTATTGATTGGTTAATATTTTGTCACTGATTGAAAAATCATCATCATCATGATGCTGCCTTCCGAGACTCCATCATCCGAAGAAAATCTGCAGCGTTGTTTTTATCGCCCTTGCGCTTCTTTGGACCTCTTTTGCGCTGGCTTCGTGGATTCCGGCTGCCGCCTCCTTCTCCGTCATTGTCATCGCCACCCCATGACGCGAGTTTGTGGTCTTCAAAGTCCTCTTCGTCTTCGTATCTGCTGGTGCCAAAGCCCATGTCAAGGTCGTCATCGTCCCGTTGAGACATTTGTAATAACTTTCTTCTCCGCTCTTCAGCCGCCACGGCATCTTGGCGAGACTCGTCGTTGTCGTCTTCTATCTCAATTGGACGCAGTGAGGCTGCCTTCTTGATAGCCGCCATGATGGCTGGGTCCGACATGGAGGGCGCTCGTTCTCCCGCTTCCTCCGAAATAAGGCGTGTCTTGGAATTTTGAAAGTAGTTTCTGGGGCCTGTTTGCGGTTTCGGCGGTGGCGGCATTGAATCTGATGCTGCCGGCTTGTCCTGTGGAACGCCATTGCCAGCTGTTGTCTTCTCTGTCATTTCCGAATCCGAATCTGAGCCCGACTCTGACCCATCTATTCCGGCCAGTGGATCGTAGTCATCTCCCACGTCATCGAAAATATTGACTTCTCCACCATCCTCAGCCGCTGGTTCTTCCTTTTTTCTGAATTGCTCGGGAACTTCCATGCCCAACGGCTTTGCGTTCTTGTCGGGCATTGGCAACATGTCTTTTGACTCCTTTTCTTCTTCCCCAGGCTTCAGTTTCCGAACTTTTCGCTTCTCATGTCCGTCGGCGTCAACGATAATGAGAACTTCTCGACCTTTGCTATCTACTTCTATGCGCGTGCCGAGTTTCTGTGTCGTTCCGATCTTGCGGAATCGATCACCCAAACTGGGTTCAGCTTGTGCTTTGGCCGCCGCCCTCGCCGCCTTCATATCCGCCAAGATTTGGTTTCTTGTCCTCTTCTTTCCCACCGCAACTGTAGATAGCTGGCCTTTCTTGTCAGTCTTTTCCCTTTCAATGGCATGAACCTCTTGTGATTCGAGCTTGTCAAAGGCATCGTCCACATGTATATCATCTTCTTCGGCCCCTGAATTTGTTGACCCAGGTGGCTTCTCGCTGTATACGTCTTCTCCCTTTCTTATTCGCTCGAGAAGCTTGAAATCAAGCCCCTTGACTAAATGTGTACTCTCCAAGTCGCCTCCAGCAATCTGAAATCGTAGCTTCTCGTAGGTCTCTTCGTCAATTTCTTCCTTCTTGTACGATTCTTCGAGGGCCTTCAGTCTCGCTTCTCGGTCATCGATTTCGGCAGTCTCTCGATTTCGCGCGCGGTCGACATAGCCCTCTGCGAGCCTGACGCCTTTGGGCGCCGAGGTTCTAGCCTTTTTCTGTGACCGCTCAGACTGGTTGCGCTCGGCAAGCTGTCGAGCAAAATCGCTTTGATGGCCTGCAACAGATCGCCTGTATTTTGGTAAGAGTACAACTTCACAGTACCTTGGGCGAGACGGGCACTCACGGTGTCATGGGTATGCTGGATGTTCGTCGGGATCCAAGAGCTGTGCCTCCACTACTGGATTTTGCGGCGGGAGGAGAAGGGTCATTTTTCGAGCCGGATGCTTGCTTCGAATTGGCAAGCATCAGCTTGCGGAACTGCTCATTGTTCATGATGGCGCAGGCCGGCAATCAGCCAGCATGCCAGTGACGGAGGCTGGTTTGATGTGCAGAGGGGAGGGATTCCATCCTCGTCATTGAAGGGCTGGAAGTCAACCGTCGTTAGGGTGCATGGCGTCTAGTACTACGGAGTACGTACCTACAAAGTGACGGAGCAAGCCACATGCAGCAACCAGTCACGGGATGACGTGTGAGAGGCGCGGTGCCAGTTCTCCACTCTGCACGGTCTCGACCCTGCAAGTTGCCATCGTGCACTCATGTCCCATCAACATTACGCCGTTTCTTCGATTTCGAAAGCAACATTTTTGGATATCCCTCCTTGACTAACGCCTTGCGCCACGCAATACTCTCAGTCGCGTAAATTCATGGCGCATATTGTCTCAACACTCGCGACGAAAACATGACCGAACCAACACTTTCCAGACTCGCTCTTCTTCCTGGACCATACCTCCGGGCATAGCGGATACACTTTGCCACACTCACGATGGGCGGCGTATTGGAAAAGAACTCGTCTCTGGTGCGCAAGAGAATAGAAGACCACAAGTTCCAAGATGAGGAGGGCGACGAGTATGAGGGCAGCGTGTTTGGTGGATTCGGCGACTATTTCCGCCGCAAGAAGATCAAGCTGCAGAATCTCGACGCCGATCTGCGTGCCGCTTCTGACAAACCTCAGATCTTCAAGGGAATAGTTGCTCATATCACCGGCTATACTCAGCCGCCTCTGCACGTGTACGCCCTCTCCCGTGTCACTTCCGGTCAAACTTGTGCTAACTCGAATGTAGCCTTCATCGCGAAATCGTGGAGCACGGCGGTGGCTTCCTTCAATACTTGGACTCGAAGACAATGGCTACCCATATCATTGCTTCCACTCTACCTCCAAAAAAGAGCGTTGACTTTGGCCGATACCGAATCGTCAAGCCCGCATGGATCGTCGACTCGGTGGCCGCTGGCAAGTTGATGCCATGGGGCGATTATCGTGTGCTGGACGAAGGGCCGAAACAAAAGGTCCTCAAATTTGATGATGAACGAGGCATGACGCAGGCCAGTCCAGACGCTAGGCGGGGATACAAGGAACAGACCGACAATAGCTTCTACACATCACAGTTCAAGTCGTCTACAACCATTCCCAGCCAATCCTTGAGCCAATTCGCAGAGGAGACACAAACTCCCTCAAAGCCCTCGGCTCCGCTCGCTGCCAACGAACAACAGAAACCAGCCGATAGATGCCAATCTCTGATATCGTCTCCCCAATCCTACCCCAGCAGGAGCATAGAAAGCCAAGGTGTAGTGACACCCACCCGCTATGACACCCCGAATCATAAAGCCATGGGACCGCCAGAACAACGCCCTGCAGTAGTCAATGCTGTGAGTCCCTCTCCAGATGCGGAGCCAGCCAAAGAAATGACGTCGGAGGAACACAATGCTTGGTTGTTATCAGACCCCCGTTTACGCAAGTCATCGACAGCAAACCCCGAGTTTCTCAAGCAATTTTACTCGGAAAGCCGACTGCATCATCTCTCCACCTGGAAAGCAAACCTAAAGTCAGCAATGCAGCGACTAGCTGCCGAGAAAGGGTTGACGCAAAAGAAGTTTAAAAAGAGGCCAGGCGCGCGGGGATACATTATGCACGTTGACTTTGACAGCTTCTTTTGTGCTGTATCGCTGAAGAAACACCCCGAGTATGTCGACAAACCCACCGTTGTGGCACACAGCAGTGGTCCAGGGTCTGAAATTGCAAGCTGCAATTACCCAGCTCGCAAATTCGGAGTCAAAAATGGAATGTGGATGAAACGGGCTACAGAGTTGTGTCCCGATCTCAAAGTTTTGCCATACGACTTTCCCGCCTACGAAGAAGCTAGTCGGCTGTTTTATGACTCAATCATGTCTATCGGAGGAGTCGTGCAGAGCGTCAGTGTCGACGAGGCTCTGGTAGACGCCACTGCTGTTGTGTACTCTACGTCGGACTCGCAGGGCATTGGCATTGATGAAGGAAATGTCTGGCGAGAACAGGAGAAGGCAGATGAGATTGCTACAAGGCTTAGAGAGAGCATCAAAGCTAAGACCGGATGCGATGTTTCTGTTGGCATTGGTGGCAACATTTTGCAGGCCAAAGTCGCGCTGCGAAGAGCCAAACCAGCCGGGCAATTTCAGCTCAAGCCAGAAGATGTCCTGGACATCGTGGGCGAATTGACAGTCGAGCAACTACCTGGTGTTTCTCACAGTATCGGCGGAAAGCTTGAGGAACTGGGAATCAAATTTGTCAAGGACATCCGGGACGTATCAAAGGAGCGTCTTGCTGGTGCCCTGGGCCCAAAGACCAGCGAAAAACTCTCAGACTATGCTCGCGGAATTGACCGAACCGAGGTTGGAGAGCAGCCACCACGAAAGTCCGTCTCCGCAGAAGTCAACTGGGGAATTCGGTTCATTAGCCAACAAGAGGCAGAAGAGTTTGTGTTCAACTTGTGCAAGGAGTTGGAGAAGCGTCTTGTGAATGAGCAGGTCAGGGGCACGCATCTTACCATGAAGATTATGCGAAGATGCCTGGACGCACCGTTGGACCCGGCCAAACATTTGGGCCATGGCAGATGTGACACTTTCAACAAGAGCGCGACCTTTGGTGTGGCAACGCACAACTCCGAAACCATTGGTAAAGAGGCCGTCTCTATCTTGAGGTCGTTCAAATTTAGTCCTGGCGATTTGCGTGGCCTGGGCGTGCAAATGACCAAACTGGAACCGATCAAGGCACAACAGGCACGTCCCACCGAGACTGGTCAACGGACACTGAGCTTTGGTCCGTTTGTAGGTCCCTCTTCTGCGAGAAAGTCATCGCCAACTGAGGCTATTGACGACATCGAAAGCCCGCAAAAGCCGAAGCGATCTCCTGGCCATGGCATACACGCGGATCCCATTGCCGATGATCCAGTGACGCCTCGCAAGCCCAAGGTTCACCCTGCTATGGCACTGTCAATGGCCGCACAGGAAGATGCCAAAGCCAACACTCCGTTGAATGTATCCGGGACTCAGTTTATCCTCCCCAGTAACCCGGACCCCGCCGTCATTTCTGAGTTGCCGAATGACATCAGGAGTAGGTTAATGGGACAACGATCACGACAGAGTCCTGCCCCCGCAGTACCAAGATGGGAAGGCCGTGCATCTATGGAGGCGGCGCTCCCTTCACAGATTGATGCAGACGTCTTCAACGCTCTGCCTGATGACATGAAAGCCGAAGTCCTGGCCACGTATGGACGAAGACCTGCAGTGCCCCAGTCTCCACGGAGAGAACAACATTTTGTCCAGCCAAGGAAACAAACGACGCCTACCAAACGTGGTGGCATCCGAAGCATATTTGGCAAGGCCCAGCGTCAACGAGATGCACAGACCGGGGTGGTTCAGACCAACTACAAGACGCTCAGGCCGGGGTCTGAGAGCCCCCTCGTCGAAGAAATTGAGGAGCTGGACGCCGAGTTCCTCGCCGAGCTGCCGGAGGATGTGCGCAAGGAAGTAGTTGCTGATCACCGCCGCCGAAGAATGGCCCTCCGATCAGGGCTCGACGCTCCACCGCGGAGACACCTTACTCCAGATACAGAGAGTGTCTTGCCCGGTGGTCAGAGGAAGATAATCTTTCCCGCCCCTCCGCGAAAAGTAGCGTTTGCCAGCTCAGGAGTCACCTCGACACGCGAAGTCAAGGACATGCTTGATGCCTGGCACACCCAGACACAGCATGATGGGCCACACAGTGATGATGTAGAGGTATTTGGCAAGTACTTGCAAAAGGTAGTCAAGGAGGAGCGAGACCTTGAAAAGGTCGTCATTCTCATCAAGTGGCTGCATGTCCTTGTGGAACAGGACGGAAGTCCGGGAAAGGGACAGGAATCATGGCGCGAAGCTGTAAAACAGGTCGAAAGTGCTGTACAGGCTGCTGTGAAGGAGCGGGGTCTCGGTCCATTGGATATTTAGCTCATGACTTGATGACAATCGTTGTAGATTTTTGTAATGGTACGGAGTAGTAGGCCACCCTCAAAGCCGATGGACCGGGATACGTCTCACTTCATCACGTATCTTTTGCCGGATATTCCGAGCGTTTGTATATACGGATCTATTTATTTAATGTATGTAAACATGTATGTGTATTTTCCGTCCGCCGCTCATGTCCCCTAGGCAGGGCACAGGACGTGCTAGGCTGGTGCCAAATTTGCCATGTAAAACTGCAAAACCGCTCTCCAGCAAGACGTGAACAAAGCACCATCTAGCATGGCATCGGCTCAAAGGCCCTCACAGTCGACTCGTTCCCGTCAGCGGCATGTTCAGGTTATGAATTCCCGACCGGAAAGGGCATTCGGCTCCTTTGCGATGTCGACACCTCCATGGCCAAAACATCTCGCGCCTTTGATAAGGATCCTGAACGATCCAGAGCACTGCATCCTCATAGCATAGAGCTTTGTGCTTTCGAATTAGTTCGTCGTCGTGCTTGACACTACCAGCGTGGGAAACCTCTCAGCACCATTCCGAATAGGACATGAATAAAGAGTGCAAAAGCAATAGGTTTCATTTGGATATAGGTGAAAAAAGAAGTACGAGCTGTTTCGAAGCTTTCCAAATATCATCTATCCCCGAGTCTCGTCCATCTTTGATGGTCACATGAATAAGCTTACCATGAGATTGATACATGTTTACTTTGGGACACGACGTAGACGAATATTGCAAGATTCCAGAGCTACCTCCCCTATATATCTCTCAACACCCAAGCCAACCACTTGTTTATTGTCTCCTTGCCTTCCCCCGTGTAGTCTTGGCAGCCTGTCTCTTCGATACTCCCTGTGGTTTTGCAGAGCTCCTGCCTGCTGGATTGCTGGCAACCTTCCGCTCCGGTTTGGACTGGACTGCACGTTTCGAGGGCATCGCAGAAGCCGTCTTGGCTGGATCCTGAGCTAGGCAAGGGACAGTTGCTTGTATTCGACTGCTTTTGCGGCGAGTTTCACCGACTGGTGGAGGCGAGAGCTGCGGTTCTGCGGCATCCATACCAGACGACAATGGCAAGCCCTCAGAGGAGACCTTTTGCAAGGTATCTAGCCGCCGTTGAGGTCCCTTTCTCTTTCCAGCGACTTTTGAAACTCCTGATGAATGGACTGGGCCGAGCGATGCGTTTGAGGACTGCCCATCCTCATGGGAGCTCTTTCTCCTGCTTGGTGGCAATGCTTGCGCCGTCGCAGGACGAAGAACCCGTTCCGCCGAACTTGGGGGTGTTGAATCCGACGTAGAGGAAGAGCGCTCTGCATCGTCGCCATTCTCCATTTCGGCTGAATCAATGTTTACAGGCGGTCTTTGTTGAGATGAACTCAACGCACCAGACGCCTGGCCATGACTTGATACAACGGGAGAAGGAGGCCCAGGAAGCGGCCCAAAGAGAGGTATGGCTTGAGGCGCTATTCCCACTTCACAAGTGGGCACGCTGAAACAGGAGCAGGAACGTCGACGGCTCCCTCGTCAAAAGGCTCTTCATGTTTCCACGACATCCCAGGCAGTATCCCCCATTTTCGGTTCCAGATCCCTCGCCTGGTCCAGGTCGTCTTAACATTTTCGTATGCCCTCGTATTAATGTCGGCAGCGTTAGCGTCTTCCCCATTCTCGGATTCTTGTTGGATCCTTTCGCGCTCCTTGGAAATCTGATAGACGAACTGATGATATGGACGTGAAGCCTCACGCTCACGCTCACGTATGACTCGCCGCTCTGCAATCCGTCGCTTTTCGTCGTCGCTCTTGGGCCGTCTCGGTTTCGGCTGCGGCTTTGGGGGAAAGGGAAAAAGGGGAGGCGAGGGTCCTGCTCCTGAGTCCGTCTCTGATTCCGACCCATGCTGGAGCGGTTCTTCGTGCTTCCACCGCCCATCAGCGAACTGGTTCCAGTTGTTATTCCATATGCCTTGCTCGACCCAGAGCTTCTTGACGGTTTCACGCGCTATTGTCCGCGGGTCGGACCCAACGGGTACACGGTGCGTTCCATTCACATCTGCGTCGAAGATGCGCTTCTCCAATTCGTTGACCTGGTGGCTGAATTGTTCGTATGGTTGGGAGGCCTCGCGCTCTTCCCATAGCTGGGCTCGCCGCTCCTGGCGGAGTCGTTGCTCCTCACTGGGAGCACTTGGGGTCTCGGAGCGCGTACGACAGCGGCGTCGTCGCTGCTCCTCACTCAGATCATTGGGGGTCGACGGATATGATGTATATGGTGGTGGAGAATGGCTAAACCGCCCTCTCTCGCGATCGAGTCGCAGCGGGTCTCCCTCCAATGTTGCTAGAGCTCTCTGAGCCCTAACCAAACCATCCCCTCGAAGAGTATCAGTAAACCCAGCCATGAGGTTATAGTCTAGCAGTATACGCAGAATCGTGATGTGCAGGAAAGTGTTATTAGGAGAAAAATGCGAAGGCTCATTGACGTTTCCCAAGCTGTTGGCTGGTGATTGCCCTGTCTAATCTAAGGAATAACGCGAGGCACGAGCGAGCTCCTACGTTGTTGATTGTCTTGTGGAGAAAGCATTTCAAAGCGTCAATAGCCAGTCAGATTGTGACAGATAAATAGTAACTTACAACCTCAATTAGACATATCCGTTTGAATGTGCGCAGGTGCCTTTGTTGTGTCGAACCAAGATGAGACCCGTCACCCAATAAGAAAGCTCACATGCAAATATACCTACCTACCTATAAGTGGCCGGCCCACTTAGTTGTCAACGGGTAGGTAGGTAGGTGCGTTAGCATGGCGCTTACGGAGTACTCCGTATTAGTTTCGGGATACCCCGCACCTGCTAATAACGAATGCCAATCAAGTGGCTCGCTTCACTCGTTGCCAACAAACATGTAGGACAGGTAGCATGGGACAACGTGCTGCATTCGCAACCATCCGATGCATGCCATGTAAATGACTCGCCGTTTGAAAATGGATGCAAGTTCTTCACGGCGGACGAGCATTGAAGCTCTTTTGTGCCACAAGGCTGGTTATCGGCAAGCTTCGGCCTAATCTCATCGTACCAGTAGTGAGGCTCTGTCAGACGGTTCATGTCGTAGTTACACAAGGACTACGATCACGAGACCTGGGCATAAGGCTCACCGCTGCTTTGAGAGAGCTCTTTAGGTCATTTAGTCGTTGAGGAAACTAAGGACCTCAATACTAAAGGATGGTATTAATAATTATATTCGCTAGAAAAAGTAAAGCTGGTATTAAACCAGCTACCCAACCCTTTATTAAATAACGTGAGGCCTCTAGTAATCCCTGTGGCTAACGACCTGCTAAAGCCTGACACCTAACAAGAGAGGGAACACGCTGCGGGGGTTTACTCCTCACTTGTCGTCCTGCTGCCTAGTAGTATTCACTCTTGGCTTCATCCATCTTCTCAGAATTAGCCGTCCACACCAAAAGCAATATCACTAGCGGCAAGCATGAATCAATAACCAGATATAGTTAAGAAGCAGAGAAGAGAGGAAAAAAACAACCCCGAGATAAAATAAGACAACTGGTCTCGGGCACGATGGATAGCACCACCCATCAGGTTCCCGAGTATGCCCGCCGGGTAAAACACACAGTGGTCCCGCCGGCAGAAGAAGACGTACGGGTTACCGAGATTCAACTAGTCATAAGACAAGGCCCGACAAGTCAACCAGATACAGAGTCCAAGTCGAATGGCAACGTTGAGCCAGCCGCCAAAGACGAAGAATTGGGCGCCTGGGAGACAAACGAAGGCACGGTCCGCGGGAACGTCGTCGTCTGGCAGCCAAGTCACCAACTCTATCCACAGAGCGACGACACCGACGTCGAACTCGAACTCGAAGACGACCAAATTGCTATATCAGCCAGCGCAATCACGACTTTGCAAATCCCAGGCACCACCTTCAGCTTCGCCAAAACCCTTCACACGCCATACATGGGCGCAGGCGTGGTGGACATTCCCCCCGGCGGCGAGAAGAGACCCAAGAACACAAGAACGATGCAAATAGTGTTTTTTGTGCATTATGGAAAGGTGTTGGTGACGGTCAACGACACCAGGTTTCGAATCTCGACTGGTGGGATCTGGACTGTACCTAGAGGTGAGTTTTTGTTCGGGCCCGGGATTGTGTATAGGTGTCGAGGTTTACTGATTGCTTCTAGGGAATTATTATCGTATTGAGAATGATGGTGAAGGTCCTGCGAGGATCTTCTTCTCGCAGGCTTGCGAAACCATGCCCGAGACTTTGTGATGCTACGGGACCAGTCGTCTGGGTGTCTTGGTATTATGCAGCCCTTCCCGTGATTTTTGAAAGTTGAATGCCAGGGAACTTGAATCTTTTTTGTGTATCCTTTTCGCCCATGACGTTGGTCCCTTGGGTAGACGTGGTCGACTTCTGGGCCTGGGAGTTGGTCTCGTGGTCCTAATCTCGCCCCCAGTTCCAATATTCTCCCTTGTTCTTGTTTTACAGGCGCTACTATACAATGCGACATTCCGCCTCCTAATCATTATGTACACCCGAGTAGGGAATATGCTCCATGCAGAAAACTGTCGAGCTCGAGAGCCAAGACTCACAACGATACAAACGCAGCCATGAGGGAAACAAAAGACGCCAAGAGTACAGGCGAGGCCTTGGCACCCGCACTCGACATCCTGTAGACGCTCAGCTTGAGAGACCCTCCACAGGCTAATGAGTTGTTCCCTTCGCAGGGGAAGTTGCACTCTCCATCGTCGAGCTTTGCCGAAATACCGGCTATGCTCTGCGCACACCAGCACTCCCTGCCAAAAAGTCAGCTCCTCGCGGCCCCTTTTTACACGCCAGAGTCGCGCCCAATTTTTCTATTTTTTCGTGTCACGATTTCTTCAAGCTCACCTGGCCCATTCCAGCCCTGCATAGCGATAGTGAGTGCCATTCTCCCCATAGTTGCAAAAGTCAAGGCACATTGGTACCGTCATCTCGCCCTTCCTGACTTCATTTGCGCCGCCGGACAAGGCGCGTGAGTGGTCCGAGCCCTCGATTTCAGTAGTTTCGTTGTAGCACCCGTAGTAGGTGTATGTTTTGGATCCCTTGTAGGTTTGCACAGCAGAGCTCTGCTGCGCTGCCGCGAGGGTGAGAGAGGAGGCTAGGAGCAGGAGGAGGCGAAAGAGTATCATGGTGAAGCACCCGGCGACTGGTATTTGGAGAACGTCGGGTAGGATAGGCACAGATTGATGTCCCTATAGAGCAATTGAATCGGCTTTGCGGCAGATGATGCAATCGGACGTCAGGGGCTGGGCAAGGCCATGACAGGCAGTTTGTTGTTCAGTTTTTGTTTAGCTTCATGGGAGGCTTAGTCAGGAGCTGATGCGGCTGGACGCACGGCCAAAACTCGGCTGCAAGCTGCATCATTTGATTACGCTGTTTATTGAAAAGGTACATGGACCGTCAATGACTGGTGTAATGTCAATATTCTTTTAGTATAAAACTCCCTGGCAGTTGTCCCCCGAGCAGAGGGATCGACACTGGACAGATAGCCCATTCAACGCTCACTCCCCACCACTCGATTGCGCCTCCCTCATTTCCCCAACTTTTCTCACCTCAACACCATCACCGTCACCAGTTGGCCACTCGCCAACATGGCCCAAGACGTCAGTCTTCCTTACAACGTATGCGTCTTTACATCAACCCTCTTCCTCCTCGAGTTTGCCACCGACAAATTCATATCCCACGCCGCAACGTTAGCCTCCCTCATAAACGTGTCAGAACTCCTCATTGGATTGGTTACCGCCGGCGCCGAATGGGAAGAAGTAAGTCCGCACTCTGCTGCCATTACCCTCCTTTTGTTCACAGCCGCACACCCCCATCTCGCAATCCGCCATATAGTACTCGTTGACAAAGTCAGCTCGCTGTGGTAGTCTCCTCCCTTGGGCAGGGCCGTTCGTCCCTTGCCCTCGGCAATGTCATCGGCGCATCCATATCCAATATCCTAGGTGCCTTTTCTTTGGGGTTGCTTTGTTCCAGGGAAATTGAGTTTGATCGCGGCTCGAGGATCTACTCTCTGCTGACTCTTGTGCTGACCACGCTCGTTATTCCCGTGGTGTACTACTCCAGCAGAGTTACGTGGATTGTCTGCGGCTCCGTCTTGATCGTCGGGTTCGTTGTCTATTTCGTCTCTGTAGGTGTCGCGGTCGTCAAGGGCGTCCTTACAGCCCCCGAGGACTCCGACTCGGACGACGACAACGATGAAGATGAGGATGAAGACACTGAACGAACAGCCCTCATTGGCAACCCTTCGCCAAACCCGCCCCGTCGCTCCGTCGCCCATCACACTCTCCAACTCGTATTCGGCATTGTCGCCCTCGCCCTGTCAGCGTACATTCTCTCGCACTCCGCAGCGAATATCACTACGCAGCTGCACATGTCTGACATCTCATTTGGCGTCGTTGTCCTCTCCATCGCAACTACGCTTCCTGAGAAATTGATTTCCGTCGTGAGTGGATATAGAGGCCATGGCCAGATACTAGTTGCGAACTGCGCGGGGAGCAACATCTTCTTGTTGTCGTTGTGCTGCGGTATCATATTGATAAGTACCGGGGGAGAGCTGGACAGAGGGACAGTGACGATTGGGGAGCTCGCCGTCCTTTGGGTGTCTACGCTGGCTTTTACCGTGACAGTGTGGTTCAGGGGAAAGGGAGCCAAGGCAGTTGGAGTTGTCATGATTTTGGGATACATCGCATTCATAGTATTGGAGTATACCATCACCCATCGGATAGACGTCTAGCCAGCCATCGCAACCATGATGGCATGGTGTCGATGCAGGTCCCCTCAACTAGCCTCCGGCGCGTCCCCTCCGTTTTTATATCACAATTCGCCTGGGCAGTCAATATCGAAACGAAAAAGCTAGATATTGAAAGAGCTAGCTATTAAATACAGCTACAGCTTTATCTAGCTAATCGAAAAGCTATCTATAGCTTACAGAGCTTTATTATAAGCTCTATAAGCGGCTATTATAGCGTTATAGCCAACGAAGAAAATCTAGCAGCCCAACTAAGGCTACTAAAAGACAGGCTAAAACCAGCCTCCTGGGACTATCAAAGAGAGGTCTTACAGGCTTATAAAGGGTCAACACCACATATCCCTTTCTCTGCTTCTCGTCCTTCAACTTGATATCCCTGCAAACCCACGTACACGCCCAGGCGACTGCCACAATGCATGTGCTCGTGAGCAGCATGTACCGCTGCGACTCGGAATACGCCTTGGAAATGGCAACTCTCTCCTCTGATCCAGGTTCGTAGCTCATCTGCATAGGCAGACTGCCATAGATGCCATCAATCGGCGCGTCGGCGGCTAATCGCTTCCTCAAGGCGTCCTTGAATGTACCCGCCCAGATTGCAGATGAGATTGCTCGTCCAATAGCGTTACCAACGCCAGAAAACAAGTCGAGGATCGCGATGATGATGGCAACATGTTGGTCTGAAGGCGCCATCATGGCCATTTCGCCGGCAATGACGAGTGGGCCGCCGGCAAAGGCCACAAATGTTTTGGGTCATGATGACAAAACCGAGACTCTGGCTGGCTTGTCGAAAGTATATCATGAGACCGACGCCGAGGAGCATGAGGGGCAGGGCAACATGGTGCCGACTCATTTGAATCTCCCCGTGAGATGGATCAGGTAGCCAATGACTAGGCCAGAGAAACACGAGCCGACTCTGTAAATGTTGGAAATGTACGTTGCTTTGGTCACGCCCGTTTTCCAGACAACGAGCAGCGTAGAGGTGAAGAAACTCCCCCAGATGAGTGAGTTGGCAAACACAAAGAGAAACATGATGCCGGCGAAGAAGACTGTGCGGTCAGCAAGGAGACGCAGTGGGATAAAGGTGACTGGCGCGCCAAACTTTTCTCAAAGGACAAAGACGCCGATGAGAAGGCCGCCCACGACAATCATGGATATGACAAGAGCGCTTCTCCAGCCATCGTCTTGGTACTGGTATAATGCGAATGGGAGGAGGAACAGTGCCATGCCCGCGACCAAAGGAGCAGACCAATGAGATCAACGTCAATGGCGAACCTCTTGACAGCCGAGGCTGATGTCCCGAATGGACTTCTTTGGGGCCAGACCCTTCTTCTCGGCCTTGTTCAGATTCCATGCAAATATGAGCACCAGCGGCAGCACCACAACCGGTGTGATGATTGCCCACATGCCAAAACCCCATTACCAGCCAGGGCCCTTAATGACGCTCGTTGCCATCGGCCCACCAATCCAGGTGGTGACAATATAAGGGGATGTTGCAAAAGCCAACATGAGGGGTCGGTTTAGGAGGCTCGTTGTATCGGCGATGAAGATGGTCAAACAGTAGCTCACGCCCTGTGATATGTCATGGAGTCAGCATTCAGCTCGACCGCCGACCGCACCGTCATATCTCAGCATACCAGTTTGCGCAAACACTTGTGCTGCCGCGTACGTCTCAACATTCTTACACGCGGCCATCATGACCATGCCCATGACCCAAAAAGTCAGAGCCAGTGCCATACCTTGCGGCCGGCCGATAGTGTCCAAGATTTTGGCAATGGCCAGCTTTGAAAGACCGCCAACGATGCTGGATATGATGCGCATTGCCGCGGTGAAAGAATGCTTTTGAAACGTGCCAGCAACGAAAAATCCAAGGTGCGGAAAACAACTTCCATAATAGAAAGGATAAAGTATATGAGCCAAATGCTGCGCCGTACATGTCAGCAGGCTGGGCTGTTGTTGATCAATGAGCAGCGAAGGGGTCTACTTATTTGAGAAACGCAGCTACAAGATGCCATTTTGTCCAAACGGCCGCCGCAGCTTCAACTTTCTTGACGCCATCTTGCTTCTCTTCATCAGACGTTGACGTTTCCTCATCATTTTCCAACGAGTTCACCGGTACCTCAGAGCCGTGCACAGACGTATCCGGCTTTGTCTCTGATGTATTCTCCGAAGAGGCAGGAAATCGAGAAAAGTTGCCCATTTTCGACAGCGCCTTCTCTCTTTCTATGGCATGGACTTTGATCGTGGGGAGGTTGGAGAGGCCGCGTGCTTGAGGCATGACATGTCCCGAGACAAGGCCAAATGTACCGGCATTTCCAGTTTGAAATCTCCTCAGGGTGACCAATCCCGAATTTGAGATTCTTTGTTCTGTCAGGAACAGCCCACAATATCACCATCTCTAGCAACCGCAAAAACAGGGCAACAAAGCATCCTGTTCTGCAGTCGGTACACTTGTTTTCTCATTCGAATCTCACCATGAAGTCAACTCTGCTCCTCTTGACCTGCGCCTTTACCGGCAGTGTGGTTGCGCAGAGCAGAAAAAATTTACTTCCGAGTGCTCTCTCAAGTGTCTTGATCAGGCTACGAGACAGGCCACAGACTGTTCACTGGACGATGCCGTCTGTATGTGCGTTCAGAAGAACTATGAAGCCATCTACAACGCTGGCGTGAACTGCTTTCTGCAAGCATGTGGCCCAGATGAAGCTGTCGGTATGTTTTCATCTTCGTCAGCGACTCTGTATCCCGACGCAACTCACACTTTGGCGTAACAGGCAAGGTTCTGCCCGCTGGCGCAAGTTCTGTGCTGCTGCCACTGCTCAGGCCAAGACTAGAGGTGCTTCGAGGACTGCTACTCCCACGGCAACTGGTCCAGCCACTGGGGTTGTGACTGGTAACACTACTTCTGTTGTCTCGACACGATCCTCAACTGGTCAAGCCACTGGCACCTCCGCTCCCGGAGCTGGGGCCACTGATGCTCCAGAAAGGGCTCTCGGTCTGCTTGTCGCCGGGCTGTTGGCTGCCCTGTAATAGGCGGCAAACTGAATCATACCCTGGAAAACGGCGTCTCCAGGTGACGCCAGTACCTGTCTTTGCGTCCAGGCTTGTTCGTCGCGGTCCATTCCCCCTTGCAAGCCACGAGATGGGCCTCTGCAAACTTTTCTTGATCCGAGCTCTCAACTTATCAGTTCGCATGACACCGACTCTTCCCAGCGTGCCACCGGAGTAGTCGGTGATAGTGCTCATTGGACAACAGCCTGTTGGTATGCAAGACCGTCGCTCCAAGATGAGGTTGGTCGAAACTATTTCTTCTCCGCTGAATCGCAAAACAGGGACCAGAGAGCGTTTGTGGAGCCAAGCCGTCTTGGCTAAAATGTACTAGGCTATTGCCTGGTGGGGCGACCAAGGGTCAAGGGTTCCCGCTGTCGAGATAGCCAGGGCCCGAGGATCTGATAAGATGGGGTGCCATGATCCATCCTTGGGCGATTAGAATTTCAGCCACAGTAGCTTCCAGGCGGGGTTCCACCTCGCTCCGCCTGGAAAGGATGGATACACGCACTCGAGTATGGCCTCGGTGCTCTACCCTAATATGATTGCACCAGCATTAGATGAGAAAGAAAACTTACATAGATGAGAGAAAAAAGAGGAGAAACCAATTTCCAGGCATGCCTCGTGCGGTGTGGGCCCGACAGGTCCAGTCTCCATTCGGCTGTTATCTGATGATCTGATAACTGTGAAGCTCAAAACACCGAGAGCTATAGATTTAGGGTCCGATTAACAAGCACCCTCTCTGAGTTATCAAGCACCCTCATTGTGGCTTGCTGTGGCTGGGACACCTGATACCGGGCCCCCATAGATTCTTGTATGGGGATAACGTAAAGGTTGTCTGTACGGTCGCGCCTTTGTAAAAAATCACTTGAATTAATCTATTTAAATGAAGCTATTCAGAGATTTCTATCGTCGGCACCAGCTGTCGCATAATATCATCTATCGCAGCTGCCTGTTATGTCATTTCTTTAAAGACCTGATCCATTTTACCTTTGAATTCAGGCGTAATATCATCATCCCAAATAAACGAGGCATCCTGACTACCCCATTATGACTCTGTAAAAGGACGCTGTGAGGCTTTTAGCGATGAATTTTGTGGTGTTGAGGCCGTAATTCCGTCAGATATCGTCACGGTCCTCAATTGCGGCTGCAAAACGCATGTAAGCTCAAGGGCCCTCGGTGCCCGGCTCGTATGAATCGTCTCGATCAACAGCTCTAAGGCCAATAGCTGTTAAAGTTGATCGTGATACTCTAATAGCTGTGGGTGCTATTGAAGGCGGCGGTTGTTGACGATTTTGATGATTTTTACGGTCGGCTCGAGCCTCGGCGGCTTCTTCAGATATCGTGCGTTATTTGTGGCCTGTTATTTTGGTGTTGTGGTGGTGTGGTGGGTGTGTGGTGCGCTGCAAGCGGCGTTAGTGGTGACTGTGAGGCCGGCCTGTCTAAATTGCCTTACTAATTACTAGTAAATTCCGACACCGGCACCTGAAGGGGCCCAGCCACAATGGGGGTGCTTGATAACTCAGAGAGGGTGCTTGTTAACTAGGGCCTAGATTTAATGGACCCATCAAAAAGACCAGACTCTACAGCACAAACGTGAAGAGCCACTCCGAGTTGAAGCAATTAATTGTTCTCGACTACGCCTCGAAAACAAGGCCTGCAACAAAACGAGTCGGGACTTTTGGGGCCTGCCATAATGGCTTGGCTCGCGGTGAGGTATATCTACCTTCTCGGGTGCGTTCCTAGTCGTCGTGGCTTTGTCCGCCGTTTGTCTAGTGTTCCGAGACATGATCACATTTTTCTCGAGCTTCAGCTTTCGTTCGTGTATCTTCTCCCTTCAGCGGCATCCATACATTCGTTCCTCAAGCTTTAGCATTTTCTCAAACATCATGAAGACTACATTTGTTGCTGCCGCCGCCCTGCTGGCCACTGTTTCTGCACAGTCCCTGTGTGCTGTCAGCTCGAGAAGGAAGGTTGCTGTAGATTCCATCTAGCTGACATCGTTCAAAAGGTCGGCTGCTTCCAGTCCGTAGTTACTGAGCATCCTCCTCTTTCCTGCAAGTAGGCCAATATGTA
Source organism: Metarhizium acridum (assembly GCF_019434415.1). Taxonomy (NCBI): domain Eukaryota; kingdom Fungi; phylum Ascomycota; class Sordariomycetes; order Hypocreales; family Clavicipitaceae; genus Metarhizium; species Metarhizium acridum. The sequence goes on along the minus strand of NW_027094016.1, from coordinate 2,184,762 downwards.
CCTTTGCTTCTGCAAGGGCAAGGACCTCCAGAACTATTTCGCCGAGTGCGCTTACTCCAAGTGTGGTAACAATGCCCAAGATGCAGTCAACTTTGGTGTTGGTCTTTGCAAAGGTTCGTGAAAGGCCGCCGATCCAAAGAAAATCATTTGGACTGACAGAGAGTCGTAGACATGGGTGTGGCCATCGACCCTCCTACCCGTCCTGTGTTATTTTATCCTCCCCCAATGCGCTCAGCCAACAGACTCGAAAATCTACTTTACTGACTTTTTCTTTTTCCTGCAACAAAACAGACCCCGACTGCCAGCCAGCTCCTGCCGTTACCACCCCATCCACGACCAGCAATGCTCCAGTTGATACCGCTGTCAAGTCGAGCACTGAGAACGATGTGATGACTGCCTCGGCTGCCTTCTCAGCTACCACCTCAGCTATCATCTCAGCTATAGCATCAACTGTAGTGCCGCCAGTACAGGGTCACTCCTCACAGGCCTCGTCCACCATTGCGACTGTTACCCAGCAGCCTTCTTACACCACCGACCAAACCGGAGCCCAGCCAACTTCTTCTGGTGTTGTGACCGCTGCCGTAAGTTTTCCGCAAGCCTCTTTCCAAACTAATATGAACTAATTTTGGCAAGGGCGTGAACTTGAAACTTGGCACCGCCATGTTGGGTGCCCTGTGTGTCGGAGCTGCTGCGGTCCAACTTCTCTAAGTCAACTAGTTGACCGTGTACCAGTCGTAGAAGTTTGTAACTTTCTCGGCACCAAGTTGCAAGCTTTCTCCTTGTCCATTATAGTCGGTGGAAATCCAGTGCAGTTTTCTTTTCCTTGACAAATTGTTCCGTAAAGTGTGAATTGTTAATTACACATAATAAGCCCCAATATTCTGGGTCAAGAGATCAGTAATAGTTGAATCGAATAATGGGATGCAACGATTTCTCGCCAGCCTGCTGCATACTCCAAAAATTCTGCCGTAACTAGCCTGAAGCCCTCCCCGGTGAAAGGAGCTGATACCCTCTCACGGACCTTGGGAGCATGGCCCCTGTACTCCTACGGGATAAAGGCGCAAGGAGCCGGTGTCGAAAGTTTTTAGCCGCTCCAAGCCAAGAGCGTATCTTGTGTTTGCGACGTCATATATCCCACCCGTAGATTATCAACGCCGTATACTAATCAACCTGGCCTCGCTTGCCACACGAAGAAGAATAAAGGCTGTCACACTATAAGGATTGGCCAGCCCGCTTCTGGGAAACTTGCCAATGTGGAGCAATTTCGTTGACTGCTTTATGTTCTGTGTGAGCCCTGAGCCCGCGCCCGAGCAAAAGATATATAGTCGGGTCCTCATGTTGAACAATCTCTTGTCGATCTTTTTCTTGAATTTCAACTCTACTCTAATTAAAAAGCTTCTTTTTATCTTGTCAAATCTGTCCAGCGTGGGTCAAGTCGTTCTCCCAGCCCTTATTCTAGATATTCGTCGCATCTATGATGTGTACTTTTCTGCCTTTGAGCACGACCTAATGGGTCAGATAATGCTCAAAATTCTTTTTCCAGGCGTGCAAATCACCGATGATGAATTTACAAAGAGCCACGCCGCCGGAACATTGCAGTACTGGCATACCAGTGACAACCAATACACGCTCAAGTGTGTCGACACATCCACAGGCGAAATTATCGGCATGGGTCTTGGTGATGTCTATCTTCGGGAGCGGTCTCCGGGGGAGCGCAAAAACCATGGAGTTCCTTGGTTGGAGGGAGAACACCAGGAACGAGCCAAGAAGGTCCTCAACCCCCTGTGGGAAATGAGAGAGAGACTCTTTGGTGGGCGGCCATACATCTGTAAGCGTAGCAATACAATGTGGCTTCTCACCATGTGGAAACTGACAAGAATCTAGACTGCCACTTTATTGCGGTGGATCCTCAGCTTCAAGGACGCAAGGCGGGACAGCTTCTGCTTCACTGGGGCATGCAGATGGGCGAGCTCGCCGGATTGCCCCCCTCGACGGTGAACTTGTACAAGAAGATGGGATTCGGGTTGCTGCCAGAAAAGATTGTTCACAGGGCCGAGGTACTTGGTACGGAAAAGGGCTTCGAGGTGCCCCTCATGGTCAAAATGCAGTGTGTTGCAGGAGGCGTAACTTTTGAGGAATGGCGTCAAAAATTATATCCCGAGTTTTCTAAGGATGCCCTGCCTGTCCCTGTGGCTGCCGTCTAGTAGTTAACTAATGTTTTGGCTTGATTTGTTGGTGGGTTTTTTGTCTTGGCATAATTGAACAGAGTTTTGGTGCGATTCCCCTGATCATCAGATAAAAGTCCGTGGCGGTTGTGCCTCATCATCCCTGCCGATTGTAACCACACTCCTTGTCCACAGTTTTAATTGCCTCATCCAGTGCCATGGGTATCCCGGCTGCCCGGTTAATCAGGCTACCGACAGTGTTGAGCTGGAGGCAATAAGTACTATTTGCCCACTCTTATATCACTCAACGCAACTGGGTGAGTAAATACTTACTACGTCTAACTGTAGATGGCCGATGTGAACAGTTACAACACTTCGGCCTTTAACTGTGACGAACTCGGGTTAGGAAGTCTAGCTCGCTCGTCTGTTGAACTGAAACACTCGGCAGCGGCATCCCATGTGCATCTTATGATCGGTCTTTGAATCTTTAAATATTGTAAAGTCCGAGCCTGTCTTTGCATGTCACATGTCATTGCAAATGCATAAATTAGCCGAGTCCCTTACAGGGTTTAAAAACTGTTTGTTAGAAGTCATTGTCAGTAATTCTTCACGTTAAAAATTTATAATAGGAGGCTTACCACACTTTATACAAGCAATTTTTTTTTTCTTCACCCCGGGTCTAGTAATCAGTGACATTCTTGTTGAAGACGCCTGGTAAAGTTATCAACGTCTTGGTTTTCTGCATGGTACAGGGTATGTCAATTTTACACATGTCTGGCTCGTCCGAGCTGCTAGTGATAGACTTGCAGAATCATGACTACCAATTTTAAGCATTCTTTGGTCAGTCATTATTCGGTTGTCGTTGAGCCCTGGTTGGATTTGCGGCCAAGTCGAAAGATCATTCTGAGATGTCAATGTAGGAAGGCAAGAGCCACCGTCTTCGTAGGTTCCGCCGAGTCTCGCAGTTGAAGTGGTCGCTTGATTAGTGATTGATGAACAAGGGGGAGGGCAAAAAAAAGAGAAGAAAAAAAAGGGATCAAGGCATTCGCATATTGTCTTCTCAACCGGATAAACCAGTTGACTATTTTCCACTTTTGCTCAAGCAAAAGACGACGAGGAAAGAGCGCCTTCGAGATGGCCAATGATGGAGATGCGACTTCGATAGCAAATTGGTGATATCCACACCTTGCTACTAACAGGTCGATGTGTTAAGCCTGCACCTTCCTGTGGATAACGTTGTACGGAGTAAGCTCCAGATTCTCCACACTCCGCTTCGCGACGCCACAATAAGCTCGTTTCCACACACTCGGCGACAAAATTCGCCCACTGCCTCGCGACAAAACACCAGCTCAATACGACCAGACACCAGCTCCGGTGACGTCTCCTTGGGCGCGCACACGACTAGCACACAATAGCATCTAGCCAGCCTCTCGCCTCATCATCCTTCGAAAATGGGCTCTTATATCGATTGGTCCAAGACGACCAAGTCATCCAATTATCGCGGATCTGGATCCTTCTCGACGTTTATGATCATCGGACGTATGCTTGTCTACGAGCGCATCACGGCGCAACCTAAATATTCATGGGCATGCAGCACGCTAACGTGGCACTTTGTTGTAGCAACTTGCTTTTTCCTCGGAATCCTCTTCGCGTCCTTCCCTTACGACTTCCCACTGCTTTGGAGCAAGGAGCCCGTTCCGGCCAGCTACTATGATCAGATCGAGACACACTTGAAGTTCATTCATCAGTCGCCGCCCCTCATCGGACGAATGCTCAACATTATCGTGAGTGTTGGGTTCCTGGGCCTGTTTATCAAGCTGTTCAGACCTAGCGAGGCCAACTTCCTGTTTGACGGCGCGTCTTTGATCCTCTACACGATTGGTGTTGCAGTGTACATTACCAACATTGTCAAGGGCCTGCGTACCATGAGCTCTGGCTACTTTGACAGCGATGAATTCAAGAATGCCAAGGCTAGGTTCGAAGGCGAAGTGATTCTGGGACGCGAGGACAGCTTGAGGGTGCTCTCTGCCAGCAATACCATCTTGGCACTTGTATTGATTGGCGTTCTGGTTCTGCAGGCCGGTCAGTGGTATGCGGAGAAGAGAGATTCAGACGACGAGGCCGCTCTGGCAGCGAAGAAGGATGCTCCTGCAAGCAAGGCGGCCACCAAGAAGAAGCAGTAAGGTACCAAATCGGAAGGAAGACTCCCAATAGTGCTGAGCCAAGCAAGCTGGGTGGTAGGAATAACAGGTTGTACAATATAGTATTGAGGGACTCTAGCTTTGCCCCCCTTTCCCCCTCCCTGGTTGCCCGAGTGGTGTCGCGATGTTAGGGGTACACCGCATGGATGTGAAATAGGGTTGTGCCAAGAAGGGCAAGTCTGGAGACGGGAGAATAAGAATCGCGTTTGCCAGCTCTAGCCGGACCGAAAGTCTCATAGAATCAAGGTACATTGCATCAAATTGTGGAATGGGTGGACCCATAATATCACCATACGTAAGCCCAAACACACTGAGATCTACGAGGCAGATTTCAGGCAAGTCGAAGCCTGGTGATGCATGGCAATGGTGGGTTTTGGCCAGGTGCGGAGGTATCCCTGGACCGGCCACCACAACTTTATTCGCCCAACCCCCGTTCCGTTCGGGGGGGTTCGAGGTGGTGTTAGTATGTGTGCTCCGTAACTTTGCGGGAATTTTAGTCTCAGCATCTTATCAGATGCAAATGCTGGTCCCATCGGAGCCAGTCAAGCTGGGCACGCTGTGTGGAGTATATGCGGCTAGGCAATAAGGATACTTCTCATAAAATGACTTGTAGCAATGGAGGAGCAAGTTGATGAAACTGGAATCTGATGAGACCACAAAAAGAAAAAAAAAGAAAAAAAAAGAGCCACGGGGCAAGCGCAATCCCCCCTCTTTGGTACCATGATACCGGCCGGGCCGCGCAAGTGTCAATAGTAACATGTCGCTTAATTCGGCAGCATCTCGATACAACGGTGGCGTTTCGGGATGGAAAAAATATAATGGCCAAGCCTGTGCGCCGGAAACACGGCAAGCAGGTTGTGCCAAGCAGAGGCAAGTCTCGTCCCGTCGCTGTCAGTGCAACCGCTGGTGCGGATGTGCAACGGTTTGACCTCGTGCGGGCGATGCTGGGGATATCCCACCAGTTTGTTCCGGGTGCTACCACATGGTCGCAACGACGGGCCAGGCACGTCATTCCTGAGTGGCTAAGAAGGTCAAGCGGATTGGCGTGGTGCTCTGCTATGGGCCGGGTTGCCGTGATGAGAACTGAAGAAGGGAACCCAGCGTGTCAATGCATCCAGTCTATAGATTGCCTGCGACTTGGCACAGTGTAGAATGTTGTGGTTCAATGTTGGTACACATGTACAAGTGTCTGACAAGTCCACGTCACGTCAGCAGACAGAACGCCGAGGTACAGTTTACTTGAGTGCTGCGGGCGCCACCGCATGGGGCGGCAACGTTTGGGTGCAACAAACCTGACAACCACCAGGGCCGAGACCGGTGCCGCCCAATGATGCTTGGTACTCCGTACTGTGCGCTCGTCGTGCCTCCTCGAGTCCGGTCGACCACCATGGCCGACTTGACATGCAGACAAATCTAGAGTCTGAAAGGGGCATCTGGAACCGGTCTGGTTTGGTAGACCGCCAGAAGCTTAAGCACGGAATTTGCAACAACTGGGCATAATTTCGCCCATGGTATCCGTGACACAGCATGTAGTATAATTCCGGCCACTCTGCACCGCAGCATATAGAGCATATAAACCAGTCGGCCGCCATCACCTGCCTGCCATCGTTCCCCTATCTCCTTGTCCTTCTTGGCACATCTCCTTCGATCCTGATCTACTTTCTGCCCGTGGAGCCTTCTATCTGCAGCTGCACATCCCTGCAACCGTCGTCAGAACCATCCCTGTGTCGGTGTGGGCACTCGACTCTGCAGCTTCTCAGTGTTGCGCGGGCAAATGCAAATGCCCCACGTCGGAATCGCTGCGAGACTCTAGAACTACGAAGCCAAACACCTCTGGGGTCCGTCTCTTGCCGTCTGTCTTACATGCAGAAGGGAAATATTACACATGGTGCATAGTGCGACGTCCCAATTTTTGAAAGTCTGACCTCCTCCTCGCGAGAGCTGTCTCCTCACCGGAGCAGACGTAGCGAGGAATCTCCGCCACTTTTTTCTCGTCTCTGGTCACATATATCAGCAGCTTCGTCGGCCCGCCGCCGACTTTCCCCTTGACATGGACCACGCGCAAATCGCTGCCCAAACCTCGTCGGCCATGCCCACGGAGCTGGCGCTTCGGGGCAGCTCGGCGCTCATAGAGGCATTTGAGGGTATTGCCTATGGATCGGTGAGTGCTTGTTGTCTCTCTATCTGTTTTTGGTTCTGTCTTACCCTGGACGCTAGTTGCAATGAATGAAGCCATGCTGACTTTTTTTTTTCCCTTTTTTGGCAGATTGCTGGCATTGTCGGCAAATACATCGAGTACCCCTTCGACACGGTCAAAGTACGACTACAAAGCCAGCCCGATCATCTTCCTCTTCGATATACCGGCCCGCTCGACTGTTTTAGACAATCGTTAAAGGCGGATGGCTTCTTGGGACTCTACCGAGGCATTAGCGCTCCGCTAGTTGGAGCCGCCGCCGAGACGAGCAGTCTCTTCCTCTTCGAGAAGGTTGGGCGCGAAGCATTGTTCGCTACCGGCCTGGCTTCGCGAGAAAAGGGCCTGTCTGTTCCAGCGCTATGGGTGACCGGTGCCTTCTCCGGGGTTTGTGCTTCCTTTGTCTTGACCCCCATCGAACTCGTCAAGTGCAAAGTCCAAGTGCCTCTGCATGCAGACGGTGCGGTTGCTCCTGCAATGCGGCCACTTGCTGTTGTGCGCAATGTCTTTCGTCATGAAGGGCTACGGGGCTTCTGGCATGGTCAAATGGGAACGCTCATCAGAGAAGGTGGAGGGAGTGCCGCCTGGTTCGGAGCCAAGGAGACGGTCACGTCGCTGTTTTACAACATGAAGACGCACGCGGCCAAGTCTCTGGATGAGGCGAAGAGGATTAGGGCCGAGCCATTACCACTCTGGCAGCAAGCTGTCGCTGGTGCTTCAGCTGGTGTTTCCTACAACTTCCTCTTCTTCCCTGCCGACACAATCAAGTCCCGCATGCAGACCATTGCCGTAGGCACCTTGGCACAGAAGCGGACATTTTGGGACGAGGGCCTCGCGGTATGGCGTCAATACGGAGTGCGTGGCCTGTATCGCGGCTGTGGTATTACTTGTCTGCGTTCAGCACCTAGCTCTGCGTTTATATTCATGGTTTATGATGGGCTGAAGAGGAACTTTCCTCTGCAATAACGGGCGATACCTTGCTCTCGCTCGGAACTCTTTTGTTATTGGGGGACTTGTATCCTTCAAGACAACGCACACTTTAGTTTGTGCTCTTTCTTTCGTTTACTTTCCTGTTTCTGCATTTTACTTATGACGGTCATCTGCAAGGCGTTGAGGGTTACCACTGGGTCTGATTTGCACCACGACTATACTGGGAATGTCAGGTATAGATATAGACGAGTTCAATAAGATTAACACTTTGACGGACAACCTTCTTTTCGGCTCGAATTAGTGTTACAAGCGACGCGTACAATTCGCATATGAACCTGACCCAAACTCCAATGAGTAATCGAAAGTCTTTTCCATATCCCTTTGCTCCCTACTCCTGCTTCACCTCCTTTTCATGCAAGTCCCAACCATTCAAATATCCTGCCCCAACACACAAATACGTTGCAAAGCCCAGCCAACCTAGATACGGAACCTGACACCAGCCAGCAACCTCATCAATCGAGCCCCAAAGATATGCCAAATACCCATTCAGTCCGATGAGTGTGACAATGTCGATGCTTGCTTCGATGGGGCGCTTAGCCACAAAGAAGAGTGGCATCCAGGCGAGATTGAGGCCAAGCTGGACCGTGTAGAGAGTTAGACTGGACTGCGCCGTTTCCACGGTTGCGGGGGAGATGGATGAGAGGCCGATTGTGGCGATGCGGTGGGATGCGTAACCCATAATGCTGGGCTTGTTAGTCTAGAGGCAAACTATACGGCACGAATGATAGGGAGGCTTCCACGGGCTCTGGCAGAGGGAGATGAGATGGGAGGACTGTGACTTGTCCATGTTGATGCTCGGGGATGATGATGGATATACGCACCCATAGATGACTGTCCATACTGGACCAAATAGCCAAGGTGGTGGTCGCAGAGGAGGCTGCTTCAAGGCCAAGTACGTTTTTTGGGTCTCCGTCGCTGGATAAACAGTCAGCTTGGTGTTGTGCGACGAGGCAGAAGCTAGACGCGTACGGCGCGTTCCAAACCCGACAGCTGTTCCGAGAGCTATTGGGAGTAGCACGGATGCTGCGGGGTGCTGGAGGACAGCTGAGGGGATCGTCAGGGATGGGATGTGGGTCGTCATGGTAATGGGCTTTGCGATACGAGTGGGAAACCTAGTTGTTGTGCGTACTATGAAGTTTGTTGGTAAGGTTGAGGTTGTGGTTATGGTTAAGGTTTGAGCGTTGAGGTTGAGTTGGGTTGGGGTGCCTCGTTCATTACGTCATTTGACTGGTTGCTGGAGGTACCATGGTCATTGCGGGACACGTAACTGGACGGCTCGAAACTTTGACTTGTCGACTGTGATGTAGAATTATATGGAGACGACCTGGTTTTATTTCCTTCCCCCAACCCCGATACGTATCTCGAAGCAAGAATTTGAATATGGTCGGTCACTGTAATTCGACTTGTGAAGCAAAGCGCATAAAAAAAGATGGCCGAGTGAGTGAATACGGAACGTGGGCAAGCTTCCGCATTGCCTCTTTAATCTTAACACAAGCGTCCCCAGGCCTTTGATTGGGTCAAAAAAAAAAATACTCTTCGGTAATTAGTTGATAGAGAAATAGGGATTGAGACGTCTGTAGCATCGTGCAGCAACTAAGGCCGCGGGCGAAAGGTAAAATTAAAAATAAAGCTCCAAAAGGCTCAAATTCAGCAGCTTTAACGGGCTTAAATTCAACAAAGAAGCTTTAAATGTTAAAAGGCCCCGAAAAGGGATCAATGATAAATTACAGGTTCTAGCTGTCTCCGCTTTGCCTATCCCTAGGGCAACTTGCTCGTTGACATTAGGGTCTGGTTTAATCAAACGTTCGAACGTGCAAAACAGAGCATTGACAAGAAAACTACATTTTCATTTTTTAAAAAAGCTTAAATAATTAATAATAAATCTAATAAAATACTTGAATTATAATAATAAATACATAAATTAGCTAATATTATAACCAATTAGCTTATATAAAAAAGTGGGTCCTTCTAGCTTATTATAAGCTTAAAAACTAGATTATATAATTTTTTAAAAACACATTACACTATACTATACTATAAAAACTATAAAATGTAGTTTTTGAAGTTTTAAGCTTATAATAGTATATAAGGACCCACTTTTTTTAATATTAGCTTATAATATAGAATTTATACTAGTTATCCGTAAAACTTATAATCTTATAAGTATTTTATTAGATTTAATATAATTTTTTATATTCGAAACTACAAAAACTACAAAACTACAAAACTACACTACTTCCCAGACCTCTAAATGTATTGTATTTTTTGTAGTTTTTACTATACTGTATTGTATTGTATTGTATTGTAATATATTACAATACACTACAGGATACGAATACCTATAAATGTATTATAAGGCTATAAAATATCTAATATTATAAATAAATGCTTATATAAGCATATTATATATCAAAATAAAGCTAAAAATCACGTGATTTTAGATCTTTAAAAATTAACCTTAAAATGTGGATATTAAGCGAGATATTAAGCTTTAAAGTTATGTCTTAAAATAAAAAGTAAGTAAAGCGGGGCGAATTTTCAATTGCTTATAACTTTTTAAGATAATAACTTATAGTAATAAAAAGTGGGGCATTTTAAAGAGCTAATTTAGCTCTTTTTAATGATATAAAATTTTCCCTTATAACCCTTATAATTAGCCTTATAATCTTTAGTTTAAGAAAACAGTGGTTTTTTTTACTTATAATACATTTATAGGTATTTTAGTTATGTAATGTAATGTATTTAAATACAATACACGAAAATACAATACAATACAAAATACAATACACAATACACTTGTATTTACTATATTTGTAAGAGCTCTGCTACTTCCAATGCTCTGGTGCAAAAGCACTCAAGTACTGCTGAAGAGATACGCAGCGTTCGTCTCTTTCCCAACCTTGGTCCATGATCTATGCTCAGATGAGCTACTTTGCCTCTCGTTCATTCACTATTGCACGGCTTTGCGAATCCCCTCAGAGCAGATAAGGCTCTAATAAGGTCTCGGATAGGGATTATAGCGAATTAAAAGCCTACATTTTAAGGGTACATAAATTTCCTAGGAATTTTTACTATGATAAAAGTACTAATAATCCTTTAAGTTATAAAGGGCTATATTATAAGTCTTATAGCTTTAACGCGATTAAAAAGCTACCTAATAGTAATTAAAAGTATTATAAGATAAAGGCCTAAGAGGTATTTAAGCGCTTTTTAAGCGAAGCTCTTTAAAGTACTAACCTTAATAAGCTAAGTAACGTGATTTTTTTCCTCTTTTAATACATTTATGCTATAATATAAGCGTAAATTTATTATTAGCTTAAAATTATTATTTAAAGGCGCTTATATTTTTATAAGCCTTATAAAGCTTATTAATTAGGTGCTACTATTACTAAACCTATAATATATAAGCCTTTTAAATAGGCTTATTATAAAGCTATAAGAGGTAATTATTAATAAGAATAACTTTAAATAAAAAGGTTCACGCTAGGGCCTATTAACCGCTCTTATAAATCCTATAATTAAATTCTAGTAAGCTTTATAAATAATCACTAATATTTATAGCGTTTATATAATTATTATAAGCAGCTATAATAAATAAAATATAAAGCTTTTTTATTAGCTTATTACTAAATAAACGCTATATTTTCCGTGCTTTTAATTATATTAATATTAAATATTTTTATAACTATAGTTTATACTTAAAACTAGTGTAAAAAGTAATTAAAAATAATATATGTAAGATTATAAGAGGGACTGGAAGTTAGGTAGTTAAAGTAGGGGTAGCTATATTATAATAACTAAAGCTTATTCTATTTTCTAGTTATACGAGATATAAGGGATATAGTTTTAAAGCTCTCGTTTCACGTAACGTTATTAATTACGTTATAGGTAAGTAAGATTCTCTGATTACCTTATAATTATTCCCTCTTACTTTAGCTAAGCGTTAAATAGCCTTAATACTCGCTTATTAGCTATATAATAGTATATTATTAATTAATATATAAATAATTTAAACGTTTAATTAAGGTTAATTATATTATTACGCGATTAGCTATATATATAAATTAATATAACCTCTTTATACTTTTATTAGTTATTTCTCTTTTAAATATTATTACTTACCTTATTCTTTCTTATATTATGTATTTAATTCTCTTTTTTCACCTAAGAAACCTTATTTTATTAAGCTAATCGCTTATTATTTACTATTAAAATAGTAAATATTAGTATTAAGCGTTATTTTTACATATATTACTTACGTATAATAATAAATGCCTACTATTATAGCTTTTTAAAAAAGCTTAAACTCCTTAAAATTCCCTATACTTTTAATAATAACTTAAGCTTAAATACTAGCCTCTTTAAGTGCTATTAATAATACGTTATTGTTATGGGCTTAAGCTGGCAGCTCGGGCCTAGGCCGGACCCGTTGCGGAGGCAGCTCGAATCTAACCCGGATAATCTACGGGCTAAGTAGGGATATAAAGGGGGGTAAGAAGGGGGAAACCTTTCTTTCTCTTTCTCTTTCTTCTTAAGTTTATTCTTACTTTCTAAAGACATATACTTATAATAGTATAATATAACTAGTCCTTAATAAAGAATAAACTTTACCGTAAATAACCTTAATAAAGTAATATCTAGCATAGGATAGAACCTGCTTACACCTAGCGCCTTTACGCTAGGTGAAAGTATCTTATTTAACTTTATAGCGCTATAGGAGATTATAAATACCTAGACTAAAAGACTCTACTAACTCTTTAAATAATACCGCGACCTATAAAACCAGGTAACATAAGCTATACCTACTATAAGGACACCTATTAATAATAATAATACTCTAATAAAACGAAAACTAATTTTAATAAAAACCCCTTTTAATAGTAATAAGAACGTGTTTAAAGCTTAAAAGAAGCTTATAATATATAAGCTAATTAAAAACGTATAATTTATTAGTAGCCCTTATAATTAATAGGTCTTTATTTACTAAAATCTCTTTAATAAAGTTAAGAGCTATATAGCCTCGTTTTTTAAACTAGGTAAGGTAAAGGGCTATAACCTATTCTAGTTTCTAGAATACTTATCGTTTATATATTTAAACCCTTACTAAAAGAAAATTATACTTATTAAGCTAAACTAAATATAATAGCGCTAAAATAAGTTATTTATAGACTTTTTCATTTAGTTTAAGAATAAGCTTACGCTTACTAGAGAAATACTATAGGTTAGTTTTATAAAGCTTACGAAACTATAATAAGCCTTAAATAAGCGTATATAGAAAGAAATTATAGGTAAGGAAATATTACGCTTTAAGTATAACGTAGTAGTAGCTTAGCTTTATAGCGTAATTATTAACATTAAATTCTTATAGCTAAAGGAGAAGTTCTAGAATAAGTAAAATAAAGGGGTTACCTTTAAAATAAAATAACTAATAAACGAAGACACGCTAATAATAAACGTAATAAAAATAGGGTTCTAAGCTAAACCTAAAAAGAGCGCGAGTTAAAACCACCTTAAGAGCGATTAAAAGAAGAGAGCCTATTAGGTTTTAAAGGAGGTAATTAACTAATAGAAAAAGAAAAGAAAGTGTATTTATTACGAATTAGTAGAGTATTATATAGCTAAATATACCCTTTTACCCGCGTAACAGCTATAAACGTTTAATATAAGGGGCGCTATAATAGAAGATATAATTAACGGCTTAAATAAGAATAGTAAGTAATTAAAAAATAATATACCCTTATAATAAGTCTCTTAATAGGGGCGCTATAGCGTAGTAATAGTTATAAAATAGGAAGTATTTTATCTAGGAAATAAGAGTTAAAGGAAATTAAGTTAAGAATAAATATACTACCTCTCTTAATTCCCGCGTTAATTAACTCCTTAAAGTTTATAAACGCTTAAGTAAATATAAGCTATAACTATTACGCGATAATAAGCGAAAAGTTTATATAACGTATAAGCTTTAAGTAGGTTCTATTAGGGTAATAGTAATAAATACGTATAGCGGTAAAAACTAAGTAGCGCGAAGTAGTATAATAAGAGTTATACTCTATAATCTTCTACCTAGTATAATTTATAATAGATATAAACGGCTAGAAATCTCTAGTAGTAGCTTACGTAATACTAGGCCTTACCTAAAACGTAATATTAGGGACGCCTTAAATAATACGCTATAATATATACGTGTAATTAGCTAAAAGGGAGCTTATAATAGGCGCTATAAGTAACCTAATAATTAAGGGATCTAGTAATTAGGTAACACGAAACCCTATAATAGCGGTACTAGGGTTAGTGTTTACGGGACTTATTTAATAGGCTTAAAGAAAGAAGAAAAAGTACTGCCTTATAGCTATAAGCTTATATAAAATAATAATAGTCTTACGTGTATAAAAAGCTAAGGCGAATTAAAAGCGGGGATAAGCGCTATAGCTCCCTAATAAGCTATAGGATTTTTAAAACCTATTTAACTAAGAAAAAGCGAATGAACTTCCCTTATATTAAGGGTAATTAAACCACTATATATAACTAAAAAAGCGTTTAAATAAATCTAATCTTAAGTTACTATAAGCGCTACTTTATAATATATTACGTAAACACCTACTAGAGATTAGAAAATAAGTTATAGACCTAATAGATAAAAGCTAGATCTACGCGAGTTTCTTATTAATAGTAGCCTTAATCTTACTTATAAAGAAGCCTAGTAAAGGCTAGTAATTTTATGTTAATTATCGTGCCTTAAATAAAGTTATAAAATAAGACTATTACCTACTCTTATTAATTAAGAAAATATTATAGTCCCTTTTTAAGGCTAGATAGTTTATAAAGCTAAATATACGTTTAGTATTTTATAGGCTTTAAGTTACTTTAAAGAAGAAGTATTTAACGGCGTTTTAAACTAGGTTTAAGCTATTTAAGTAGCTAATATACCCGTTTAAGCTAATAGGCGCCCCTATAATATTTTAACGTTATATTAATAGCGCCTTAAAAAAAATGCTAGGGGATTTTATAATAGCTTATTTAAATAATATCTTAATTTACTTAAGTAGCTTATAGAAAGATTATATACGAAAAGTACGCGAGGTATTAATAAGACTTTACGTAGTAAGGCTATACCTAAACATTAAAAAATACGCTTTTTACGTGTAAAAGGTAAAATATCTTAGGTTTATTATTCGCGTGGGTAAAGAGATTTATTTTAACCTAAAGAAAATAAAGGTAATACGTAGCTAAAAACCCCTTACGCGTTAAAGAGAGGTTTAGGGATTTTTAGGGTTCGTAAACTTTTATTAGGACTTTATATTAAATTTCTTATCCCTTATAAGCTTACTCTTAGGGTTACTTAAAAAAGGCGTTTAATTTAAGTAGTTTAAGAAGTATAATATTATCTTTAAGTCTTTAAAAAAAGCGTTTATATTATACCTAGTCTTAAAGTAATAAAATCCTATAAAGAAAACGATTATAAAGGTAAATTACTTAATTAACGCTTTTAAAGGATATTTATTATAATTTAGTAATAGGGTTCTTTACCTAATAGCGTATTACTTTATAAAGCTTATAGCTTTAAAAAGAAATTACATTATTTATAATAAGAAACTCTTAGCTATTATCTTTTACTTAAAAGCTTAATTAATAAAACTTTAAAGTATTATATAATTATTTATTATTCTTATAAACTATAAAAACCTAGAATACTTTACCTTATTAAAGAAAATATTAAAGAAATAAGCGCGTTAGGTAAAGATACTTTCCCTATTTAACTTTTACCTTTATTATAAACCTAAAATATAAGCGTAATACTTTAATACACTCTTTTAAAGGGACTAAAACTAGAATACCTCCCCGCTACGCTTTAATAGTATTATTTAGCTAATAAATATATTACCTATATTACTAAGTAACCTAACCTTAACCGCTAATAATAAAGAAAAGGCTAGTAGAACCGCTAATCCCTTACTAAGAATAAAGATATTTAATAACTATTACCTTTAAAGCTTATAGAATTAAAGTTAACGTAAGAATAAGGTAATAGTATATTAAATTAAAGCTATTTAAGAGAATACTTAAAGGTTTCTTAAGAAGGTAAATACACGGGAATAGATTATAAATTACACTCTCTTTATATATTAAACGCTACTATTTTAGAGCCGTACCTAGGCCTTAAAGTAAAAGCTACTTATAATAACACTTATATAACGCATGTATAACTCCCTAATAGTAGGTTACCCTAGAAAAAACAGCACCTTTAAGTTACTTTAATAGGACTATTACTAGAAAGGGATATCTTAAGACGTCGCGCGGTTCGTGTATAACTGCTACTATTATAGGGGATATAAGAGTAAGTAGCTCTAGTAGGGACTTTTATAGCTAATTCTAATTATAAATAAATATTAGTTATAGATCTTAATTAACTTTATAATAAACCTTTTCGCCTACGAGAAGGGGAACGCTAAATACCTAATAGTTATTATAAATTAATTATTTAAGTATATATAGCTAAAGGCTATAATATTAATAAAGGTTAAGGCGTACGCGAAACGTTTTAAGTAGTATTAATAGTAGTTCTATAAATTCCTAAAATAAATTATTATAAATTATAAGTTAAATTAGCTTAATAAATTCTAAATAACGCTTTATAAACTTATAAGAATAACCTAGCTTCTCTTTATAGTATACTACCTATAAATAAATAGTAGTATAAAACGCGCGAATTAAGAGGTATAAGTAATTCTTTAAGTTATAATCTTATTTAAGTAATTTAATTAAATAAAACATTTTACGGCTTATTAATTAGCCTTAAATAACCGGGACTTAATTATAATTAAAATAAGCTTAAATAAAGCCTTACACGAATTTAATATAACTATAATTTAAAAGCTACCTTACATGTAAAAATTAAAGACTTTAATAAAGGGAAGGGTAATAGTATTTATTAACTACTTATAAGAAGAAATAAACCTAACTTAAACCGCAATTACGTTTACCTAGTAACGTGCTTAGAACTTAATAAGTAAATAATAGCGCTTAATAGAGAAGTTTAAGATTAGAGATAATATTTAATTAAACCTATAAAATATTAAAATAAATTAGTTAAGTAAAAAGCTAGATTAGGTTATAATAAAATATAAGGTTATAAACGTGTTAATATTACTTATAATAAGGCTAAACGTTTTAGGTAGTATTCACCTAGTATTTCACGTTAATCTCCTAGAACGTGTAGCCTATAACCCGCTTTTATTTTAAAAGCTATAGAACTTTAAGCTAGGCCTTAAGTTAACGTAAATGAATAATAAGGTAAGCGGTTAGTTAATAAAAGAATTTAAGGTAAAGGAAATTCTCGTGGTAAAGAACGTATTAAGGAGAGGTAAGAAACGAAAAGCTTACGTAAAATAAATAGGTTATATATAGCTAATTTAAAAGCTATTAGAAAACGTATAAAAGATAATAGTATTAAAGCGTTTTAAAAACTAATAAGGGAATATAAGGTAAAATAATAGCCTTATACCGCCTTTACGCTACGCTTAAACCATTATAATTATAGTAGTACTTATATAAAAAAAAAAAAAAAAAAAGAAAGGGCTTATAATAGGTTAAAATAAAGGTAGCAGAAACGGTAATATAATTTAAGAGCCTTAAATCGTATAAGTAAAGGGACTATAAGGGGCTAGTAAATTTTTTTAAACTAATTAACTATAAATACTATAATTAAAGAATATAAAAAAAAAAAAAACACCTTATTTAGCGGGTAATTAACGCGATTAAAAGAGCTAATACGCGGCTAGCTTAAATATAAGACGTTTACGTAAAGTAACATTTAAATTACTAAAAACTAATAGTAATAAAGAGAAATAATTCTTATTAGCTAAGATATAAGATAAAATAAACTGCTAGTAAGAAGTAATAGAGACTCCTATTAAAGTAAAAAGAAGTAGCATTAAGAGAGAGCTACTAGAGTCTTTAGCCTTAAATTAAGCGAATAAAGAGGGGCTTAAATTAAATAGGTTAATAGAATTAATATATTTAATAGGTAAGTAAACCTTTAATAAAAGGCGCGTAAACTAAAACTAAGTTAAGGGCTTAAAGTAGCATTAATAGGAGTAAAATTACTAATATTAATACTATTAGCGCGTAATAAGAAACCTTAATAAGACTACGTGTTATAGGTATAAGAGCTAATTTTATAAGAGAAAAGGCTATAAGATAAAGTTAAGTTAAAGGCATTTTAGAAACGATTAAAAGCCTTTCTCTTACGCTTATTCTTACTTTTATCTACTAGTAGGGAATTATTAGAATACTAGTTTTAATTAGTATTAGACTCTTTCCCTTTAAAGGGACGTTATAGCTCTAAAATAAGCGCGATTAACTACCTAGTTATAAGAGGTAAAGGTATATTTAAGCGAGAGGTAAAGGTAGCTAACTATTAAGTTATAAAAGGTAAGGGCGCGATTAGGCGGGAAATAAGAGCGGCTAATAGTGTAATAGGACTAATAGAAGGAAGATTCTTAACTAAAATAAGCTTATTAGAATTATTAAGAGACTATTTAAGGAGCTAGTAATAAGTAGTAAGGTTAAGAAGAATAAAAGAAAATCCTAATAAGATAGTATTAAAGGCGCGAATAAAACGCTAATTACAGCTAATAAGAGATAAGCTAATAGATTTAATTACCCTTTTAAGATAAGCTATTTACACGATACGTTCTTTACGGTTAATACGCTAATTATTAATAAGCTAGTTAAGAGCTTAAGTAATACTAGCCTAATTATAGTAAAAATCCGCGATTATTACTTAATAGCTAGGATTCTAGTAAATAATAGCGCCTCTATAATAAATAATAGGCGTAAGGGACGTGCTAAGAATAATAGCTTACTAGGCTATAAATAGTAAGTTTTAGTTAAACTTAATAGGGGAGTTAATCGTTTAAACTAGATTAGAATTAACGTGGGTATAAGTAAGTATAAACTAGAATTTTTTCGTTATAAAGGAGAACTTATATAAGAACTTAGCTTAAGAAGCCTTAACGTTAACGCTCTTCTTAATAGCCTTAATAATAATATAATTATTATAGGTAGTAATACGCTTAACCTTCTTTTACTAATAGTAAAGCTTAGAATTTATTACGTAAATATACGACTTTTAGTTACACTATTAGCGAGTATTATAATAGGGTTAATAGGCTATACTAGGACTAGAGGTGTATTCGTAATAACTGATATTTAAAAGTTAGTTTTAATACTACGTATAGAGGTTAATAAGCTTCTTATTATTAAAAATATTATTCTTATTAGAGTTACCTTCCACGATAAAGTTACCTAAATAGCGCTTAAAGCGCGGGGTAAAAGGGGGTAAAGAAGCGCTAGTAATACTAGCTATATTATTATCTTTCTTTTTTTTAAATTAACGCGAGAATAAAGGGATTAGTTTAGGAGCTTAACGGATAGATTTCATAGGGAAACGCGTGTAATAAGGTTTAAAATTATTCTAAGAAAGGGGTAAAAATAAGGGGTTATAAAGAACGAGAAGAAGATATTATAAGAGATTTATTTTATATTTAACTTACCCTACTCTTATAAAGGAATAAAAACAAATAAATATAGGGGGTAAGGAGGGGGTATAACGCGCTTTACACGACTATTAGCCGGGTACTAAGAGGGCTTAGGTAAGTAAGGGGGTATATTATAGGCTTAAGCTAATAGCTTAAGCCTAGGCTAGACTCGTTATAAAGGCAGCTTAAACCTAACCTGAATAATTTACGGGCTAGGTAGGGATATAAAGGGGGGTAAGAAGGGGGAAACCTTTCTTTCTCTTTCTCTTTCTTCTTAAGTTTATTCTTACTTTCTAAAGACGCATACTTGCAGTAGTATAGTATAGCTAGTCCTTAACAGTTATACGCGCTAATACATGTAATTTAATTAGTTTATAACTTTAAAGGGTTTTCTTATAGTTTTATTATATCTTTATTAACGTTTATATAGCTTATCTTTATTATAGCTAAAAATATAATTAATCTTTTACGCCTTTTAAGCTATCTTTAATAGCTTATAATTACCTTAATCTTAAAGAATAAGAATAATAATAATAATAATAACGTTAATTATATTTTTTTACGCGTAACTTATATATACTTTACCTAGCTTTTACTAGGAATTATTTATAGCTTTAATTATACTAAGATTACCTATTATATTACCTATAAGCTAACTAATATAGTAAAAAGCTTATAGGTGCGTTTTTCCTTAATTTATTATAATATATTTACTAGTTAATTCTCTTCTTTTAATTCGCTTAAAGTATTTATTACTAGTATATAATAGCTTAAAAGTAGCTTTTAATTACTTAAATTCTCTCTTTATAATTTAATAATATAAGTAAACTTCTTTACTAGTAACTTCTTATTATTTCACTTATTAATTATTATTAGGTAAATTATAATTAAGTTTTTAGTAAATAAAAAGTAACTTAAGTCTTATATTTACACTTATTTAATTTAAGTTATATTACTTAATTATATTACTTAAGTAATAGTAATTTATTACCTTTATAATAGTATAAAGAAAATAATTACTACTAATAAATTTAATAATAACCAGAGCATTAACAAAAAAACTACACTACATGTAGTTTTTTAGTGTAGTTTTTAGTGTAGTGTAGTTTTTGTAGTTTTAGTGTAGTTTAACTACACTACAACTACATTTATAGTGTAATATGTAATTATAAGGGCTTTAAAAGTAGACTTATAAGCTTATAAAAAGGACCAAAAAATACTATAATTTTAGCTCATTATAATGCTATAAAAATATCCTTTATAAGTTAATTAATAAGTAAGATATTAAAGTTTAAAGAATTCTAAAAATAAAGATATTAACTTGATTTATTTTAAGTATTTAATAAGAAATAAATGCTTTTTAAATGTTATTTATATATATATAATATATATAATTAATATAAAAATTTAAAATATTTTTTTTTTTACCTTAATTATATGTAAATAATATTTTAAAATATTTTTAGTTTTTATTTATATTTTATTTAATTAAAATAAATCTATAAAAGTAAGTAATAAGTATTTTTATATTTTATATAAGTTATCTTAATAGCTTATTAATATAAAACGTATAAGTTTATCTAATATATATTTAATAAAATTTATATAAATTATTTTATATATAATTATATATATTTCTTAAGTTAATTAATATATATTATTTATATTAAAGTAAAATTATATATATTATTAATTTATATATTATAAAGTATTTTATAAGCTTAAATATATATTTAATATAATTAATTCTATATATATAAAGATTAATATAAATATTAAAAACTTTATTCTTAAGTTTTTTTTATTCTATATATTAAAACTATTATAACTTTATGAAAAAAAGGAGTTTAAAAATAAAAGTAGTATTATTTTAAAGCTTATAATCTTAGCTATCTAAAAATATTAACCCCACTTAATTTCACCCATTAATTATAAAGATAATAGCCGCGGTATTTAGTGGGGTAAGTTAACTAGGGTAAAACGCTATAGCGTTTTACCCCACTTTAATAAAAAACGCCATAATTTCTATTTCCTAATATCTCTACGAATACTTAACTAAAATTTATAAGCTTATAACTAATTGATAGCCCTTAAAAAGCCCTTTAATTTAATACTAGTTGCATAATTATAAGTCTAGTATCCTAGGAGTTATATTCGGTTAAAGTTTTAAGATATAAAGGTTTCCTATAAGCTATATATACATGTTTTAAGTGATAAAACAGCATATTATCACACAATATAACGCCTTTAATGCATTATTAGCATACTAGCTTTTTTAACTGTTTTACTATAGTTACATTTTCTCGTAAAACTATTCTATTATTTTCCACACGAATATACATGTTTAAGAGGTAAGTTAGGCATTAAAAAAATGCCTAAATTCTAAGGTTTTTAAAACCGTTTGTATTATAAATTTATTCTATGTATTAACTGTGTTCTCTCGCTTTAAAGTTTAGAACCTTTCTTTTTTATATTAATCTTCTTACCCTTATAACTCTACGAATACTTAGCTTTTATTTAAACTTTTTTTATTATTAGATAGCCTTAAATTTAAGCTATCTTTTAATAACTTTTTATTATTTAAAACCTACCTTTATAATGGATTAAAACCCTCTTAGAATTACACCGCTTATTATTACGAATAATTTAAGCTTTTCTCAGTAAACTTTAACTAAAAAAGACTATATAAATGATAAGAGCTATTAATTTCGCATAAAATCATATATTATTTAACATAACCTTTTTTCTTATGAGGTTTTAGCAGTTAATTTAGAAAAACCACGAGAAATCACCTTTTTTTATAGCTAGCTAAGCTGTAACTTTACTTTTACCTGCCTAGCTAGCTGTTTTTAGTCCTCTAATGGTTTAGTATATTATAGGAAAAAACATTCTACTATTATAGTATTAAAAGCCGAAGAAAACGATAAAATAACTAGTAAGTTACTTCTTTTATTATTTTATATCTTATTATATTATTATTTTATATCTTATTATATCATTAATTTTTATATTTATAATATTATAAATTTATAATTTACTAATATACTTATGAATAGTCCCTGCTATTACAGAATCACCTTTAATTTCCGACTTTTCAACTGAATCTAGCTTTTCTAGCTTTTTAAGAAGTAATAAAAGACCTAGAAATAATACTATTACTAGTAGTAGTAATGGATTTTCTAAGGATACTACTCTTATATTAGCTCTTGAATTTATGCTTTAAAATAACCTATCTTTTGCTATTATAACTAGTGAAAGCTTTAAAAAGCTTTTAAGGTATTATTACAAGTAAGTTTATATTATTATATTAATATATAACTTAAATATAATATATTATACTAATATTAAGTTATTTTAGTTATAATATTAGCTTTTTTCATTATAAAGGCCTTATATCTCACATGAAAATATTACATTTTAATATGAAAAAGAATATAATAAATAAAATTCAAAATCAAGTTAATAAAATGGGTTTTATATCTATTTAACTTAATATTTAGACTTCTATTAATTCTAAATTATATTTAGGGGTTATAGCTAATTGGTTAAACCCCTAATTTGACTTAGAATATTATTTAATTGGTAAATATATTTATATTTATATTATTATTATTATTATTATTATTATTATTATAATTTAAAAGCTAATTATATATTTAGGATTTGAATATTTACCTACTAGCTATACCGGCCATTTAATTAATTCAATTTTTAATGAATTATTAACTGAATATAATATAAACCCTAAAAAAATTACAAGGTTAATAGTTTATAATTATATATAAAATAATATTAATTTACTAACTTTTTAATTATAGCTTTACTAGAGATAATAGTTCTAATAATAATACCTTTTTATCTTCTTTTTTAAACTTATATTTTAAAAGGTATAAAAAGCCTTTAAATATTTAATATACAGCCTATATTTTAAATATAGTGGCTAAAGATATAATATCTATATTTATTAACGAAATAATAAATACCGAAAATATTAAAGATTATATAAATAGCGAATTTTTACATTATTCTACCAAAGAATTTAACGATTTATCTGCTAAAAAAAGAATAAAATTTAATAATTTAATTCCAGGTATTTATTATAATACTTATTTTAAGTTATTTTATATAATTTAAGCTAATTATAAAATAGGAATTATTAGAAAAGTTAAAAGAATAGCTATTCTTATTAAAAATAACTAATAACTTTATTTATAATAGTTAAAAGCTTTAAAAGAAGCTAAAGATAAAGAATTTATTACTAGAAATAGTAATCTTATAAAAATACTATTAGGTAAGTTATTAATTCTATATTATAAATATTATTTAAAGCTTTAAAAGCTTATAAATATTATTTTAAGCTTTTAAAGCTTATAAATATTATTATTAACATTAATAAGTTATAATAAGTATTAATAACTAACTTTACTTATATTAGTAAACGCAATAAGATGGAATTCAACCTATAAAATGCTTTACACAGCTATTTTATTAGCAGAACCTATTAAAATATTACAAAAAAAAACGAATTTAGCAGCTTTTAAAGATGCTAGCTTAACTACGTAAGAATAGGCTAATTTAAATACTTTAACAAGTATTTTAGAGATTTTTAATTAGCCTATAACACAATTATAAAGCTAATCTTATAATACTATAAGTTTAGTATGTTTTTTTCTAATAAGAATTTATACTTTACTTTAAGATATATTAAAAGATTAAAAAAGTTAGCTTAAAAATGTAAGTTCTATAATTTTATAATTTTATTTTAAATTACTAATTATTTTATAGTTAAATACTTATAATCTATTAGCTAAGGTCTTTATTTTAGCTTTAAAAAAAGGCTTACATAAATTAAATTACTATTTTCCTAAGGATATCAATAGTAATTATAATTTTTAGAAGCCTTATTTATTTGCTGCTATATTAGACCCTAGACTTAATTTACAATCAATTAAAAATCAATTAAGTATTAATTCTAATACTATTAATCAACTATTAAAAGACTTAAAAGTTAAATATAAAGAGTAAGTTATAATTTATTATATATAATATAAATTTTAAATTTCTTAATAATTAATTATATAATAGAACCTATTATAAATATATAAAAGACCCTAAAAATAAAGCAATTCCTCATATAGAATTAGAAGAAATTTCTTCTAATTCTAAAAAATCAACTAAAAATACAAATAATACTCGAATCGAAGTTAATTTATAATAACCAGCTAATTCAGCTTCTTATAATAATATTAGGCTTTAAAAAAAGCCTAGCTTACTTAATAACTTATTTTTAAAGCAAAAAACTAAAGCTATTGAAAAAACTAGAAAAAATGAGATTTCTAGTTATTTAAAGCTTAATTTTAAAGAAGATACGGTATTTTTTATCTTTATAATATTATTTATACATTTATAATTATAAGCTAACTTTTAATAGTAAGATATATTTATTTGGTAGGCTAATTCCACTGAATCTTTCCTAATTCTTTCTATAATAGCTCGAAAATATTTAGCTATTCCAGCTACTTTAGGAGCTATAAAAGGGAATTTTAACTAGGGAATTAATATTATTACTAAGCGAAGAACTACTTTATTACATGAAAATATTTGAATTATTTTATTATTAAAAAACTAGGTTAAAAATAAGAATAAAAGAGTGGAAAATAAGAGATATTATAATTTATTTTTATATTCTAGTGGAAATTTAGAAGAAAAAGAAGAAGAAGAGGAAGAAGAAGATCAGAATAAAGTTTTAACTAATTCTAATAAAAATAAGGATATTTCTAAGTCTAATTATATAGATATTAGTGAGGATATAGAAGAAGAAGAAGAGGAGAAAAATATTTATAATTCTAATACTTAATTTAATATTAAAAGGGGTTTTTTATTATTATTTTTTATTTTATATAAAAGAGTGAAATTTTAGCTTTATAAAAGTTTAAAAAGTAATATTTAAAGTTAACTATATAAAGAGTTATTTAAATTTATATTTAATATTTTTATATTTAAGTTATAGGGTAATAAGTTAAATCTCTTTTTTTAAAAAATATTTATATATAAATAATAGGATTTTTTTCCTTTATTAAATTAAGTAAACTATAATTATAATTATAATATAAAATAATACTTACTTACCTAATATAAATCCCTTAAATTTCCCTTATACTTTCTCTTATTTTTATATTTTTATTAGTTTTTTAATCCCTGTTTTTAGCTTATCTAAGCTAGCTAATCCCTGCTTACTAATACTAATATTAGTAAGCAAATTTAGCTCTATTTTAGCTTACTAATTATATTAGCTAATAATAGCTTATAAATTAATTAACACTACATATTACACTAATTTTTAAAATGTAATGTAGTGTAGTAAAACTACACTACACTACACTACACTAAAATTCATTAAAAACTACAAAACTACACTACTTCCAATGCTCTGATAATAGCTTATAAATTAATTAATACTACACATTACACTAATTTTTAAAATGTAATGTAGTGTAGTAAAACTACACTATACTACACTACACTAAAATTCACTAAAAACTATAAAACTACACTACTTCTAATGCTCTGATAATAACTTACTTAAAGAAAGCGCTTTAAGTGCTTTTTTACTAGTTTTTCTCGCGCTTTAAGCGCTATTTTATTTATTTTTTATTTAATAGTTTATTAGCTTAAAAATTAAGGTAAATAAAATTAATAGTATTAAAAGTATAGCTATTTAATTTTTATATAATAGTCTTTTACTTATAGTTTTCTTATAATATTTTATTAGCTTTTTATTTATTCTTATTTTATTAAAACGTAATAATTATCTTAAGTATATTAATTATATCTTTAATAATTACCTATTAATTATACTTAAAGAGCTATTTTTTTTTCTTTACTAGGTAATAAGTACCTTTTTAAAACTCTCTTTAATTCTTAACTTCTTTAACTTTATACTCTTTATTATTCTCTTTAAGGTTTAGTATTAAAAGTAAGTTTTTATTAGTATTTCCCCGCCTTTTTTATAACTTTAATAGGCTAATATAAAAGACGTTATAAAGGTAATTATATTATTCTAGTAATATTAGGTAATATACTTATTTTTTAATAGTTTTTAGAATTTAAAAGAGTTTAATATAATATAAAATAAGCTTTTATTTTCTTACCTTAAATTTAATATTCTTTATAGCTAGGCCTATTAAGTTCCTCTTATATAAGGTAAAAGGTATATATTATTAATTATAATACTTTACTTAAAATTCTATAGCTTTTTATTAGTTAATTTAAAGTTATTCTTATACTTTCTTAAGCTTCATTATATAGGTTTTAATAATAAGTACTCTCTTTTAATAAGCTTTAACTTTAAGGTAAAAGTAAAACTTTAAGTTATATTCTATTAAGCTATAGTTAAGTAAGTAATTTATTATATTACTCTTCGCGTTATTATAAGCGAATTAAGCTTATAATAATAATTATACTTATATTAATTAATTACTTATAATAAAATAATATAAGTAATACTTTATAGTTTAATTTATTCTTTTTATTTACTCGTTTATTTACGAGTAAAAAGCTATTAAAAGCTTTCTTTTTATCTTAAATAAGTAATAAAAGTTTAATTAAAATTAACTAATAAATATTAGCTCTTTATTAGAGATAATACCTTTTAATACGCTAAATTAAAGTTTAACCTTATAATAAAAGAGTTCTCTTAGTTTTATAGCGTTAATAATAGTATTAATTATTAAAAAAAGAGAATACTTAATAAATTAATCTACTATTATTAGTATTATATTAACGCTTTACCTAAGATACTTTATCTTAAGTAACTTTATTATAAAGTCTATTAATATTTTAACCTAAAATTACCATAAAATTAATAGTAATTCTAGTACGTTATATATAATATAAGTAATACTATTAAGTTATTACCCCTTAATAAACTATATAGCTTATAATATAATCTTTTACTTTACCTTATATATATAATTAATAAAAGTTACGTTATAATAATTCTAAGATTCTTTTTATTTTAAAGTAACCTATTAATAGATTATTATAATATAGCTTAAGTAACTCTTAATATATCTTTAAATATTAAGGTATAATTACCTTATTCTTATATAATAAAAGATTACTCTTATCTCTTATTTAATTCTTCTTTTCTTTTTATTTTATTATTAGCTTACTAGTAAATTACTTTTATATATTTAAATTATAGCTTTAAGCTTAAAGTAAGAGTTTCTTAAGTAATATAATTAATTTACTCTTATAAATTAATTATTACCTTATAATATACTTTACTTAGCTTTATATAATTATACTTATTATACTTACTTTCTTCTTAAATTTATTAATAAAATAAGTAATAATTATTAAACTTATAGTAGTTACTTAACTTATATAAGTTAAATATCTCTTTTTAAGAGGCTTTAAAGCTTTATATATTTAATTAAATATTAGCTTTTTATTATAGTTTTTATAGTTTCTTAGAGTATTCTTTACTCTTTCTTAAGTAATTACTAGCTTCTTTTATAAGTCTAATAATAGCTTCTTATTAAATATAGCTTTACCTTTATAATTAAGTTATTTTAATAGCTTATTTATTAGATTACTCTTATTAAATTAATACTTAATAATAAAGTTAAAGAGTAATAAAGATATATACTAGTAAGCTTAATACTTATTTAACTTAAGTTACCTTATAAATATTTAAAGGTTATAATAGTTTAATAAAACCTTAATTAAATTTATTATCTCTTTTATATAATATTATCTATTATAATAAATAGTTTTTAATCTAGTATTTTATAATTTCTTTTTATATTAATAAACTTTTAAGACTAGAACGTAATAAGGTAATATTACCTCTTATTATTTAATTATAAGAGAATTCTAGCTATTATAAAGTTAAACGCGTTTATCTTAATTTAAATTACTTTACTTAAATTATAATATTAAAGAAAAGAGGCTCTTATAAAGGTATTCTTTAAATAGCTAAACGTTAATTATTCTTTACTTATAAAGGTTAGGTAATTAAGCTTCTTATTATTTTAACTTCCCTTTAATAAGGTATTTAAAGGTATTATTATTTTAAAGTAACCTTATATAAATTATTAATAGAAGTTATAAAATTCTAAAAATACTTATATCTTATAATACGTAATTAATTCTTTTTATTCTTAAATAATTTATACTTATTTTAAATCTATTAAAAGGCTATTAATTAATAGAATAAACCTTAGAAGTTTTATAAAGGTTTAATAAAAGGTACACTTAAATAGCTTTATAAATAGCTTAATTACTTATATTTATTTTAATATTTAAGTAATATAAGAGGTATATTTCTCTTTTATTTTTAAGAAGATTAAGATATTATTTAAATATACTATATAAATAATATTAATTAGCTCTTATAAGGCTTAATAAATATAATTTTAAAAAGTAATAGATACGTTTATAAGATTAAAGAGTATAATTAAGTATTTATAATACCTATAATAGGTTTAAAAGGCTATCTTTTACTTATTCTTCTCTTTTATTTATATTTTATAATAGGTATTTTTAATATTAATCTTTAAGAAGAACTTAACCTTTTAATATCTATTAAGTAACTTTAAAATTAAGGGTAATACGTAATAATTCTTTTAAGTTACTCTATTTAATCCCCTATAATTTATATATAATCTTAAGGTTTTATTCTTCTTAAATATAAATAAAATTAATACTCTAGCTAAGCTTTTTAAGAGTCTTATTTATTTATTTACTAGGTTTTTATTAATATACTAATAAAGCTTCTTTAACTTAGCTTAAAATAGTAGGTAAATAGGTTTATAAGATAGTATAATACTAGGTAAAAGGTTAATATTATAATTAATATTCTTATATAATAGTAGAGTCTTAAAATAATTATTTATAAAGATATTCTTAAAGCTATAAAGCTTTATTAGAATATTATTTATAGAATTATACCCTTTTATTAGCTTTTTACCCCTTAAGGTAAAAAAGTCTTTCTTAGGTATACTAATAATAGCGTAAATTTAAGCTATATTCTAGTACTTCTTAGTAAATTTACGGGGATTATCTAGTAAAAAACCCTCTTTTTAAGACTTATATTATTATTTTTAGCTATATATAACTATATATATCTTTTATTTAGCTAGTATATATATCCCTATTAAAATAAGGTTTTCTCTTAGATTTAAGTCCCTTTTAATAATAACGTATAATAGTTTTAAGGTACACTTATACCTATAAGAGTTAATAGCTTAAATAAATACTTTATATATATTATATTAGGGAATTATAAGGGTTTTAATTAATTATAAAATAAGAGCTATTACCTTTACTTAACGTAGTTTTTATTACCTTATAAAGTTAATATTAATAAAGTTAAGTATTATATAATTATTAAGATTAGCATAGGTTTTTATAATATTACACTTATATATAATAATCTTTATATTAAAGTATTAGCCTATTAATACTTCTTAGCTTAAAGTTAAAGTAAAAGTAATTACTTTAATCTTTAAGCGTTTCTTTAACCGTTTAAGTTATTTTTAAGTGGTTTATTATAAGTAAATTAAAGGTAATTCTTACTATTGTAATTATAATAATATAGCTTTTCTTACTTAATTAAATATAAGTTTTAATTATAAAGATTTAATTATAAGAACCTCTTATTATTAAAGTAAGCTTTTAATAAGTTACTTCTTTCTTATTAAAGTATCTTTAAAGAGCTTTTCAATTAAAATAAGTTAGCTTTTCGCTTATTTCTCTTTAATATAATATCTTAAAATTATTAGGTAATTTAAATTACTTCTTCTTAAGTTTTTTTAAAGATAAAGGTATATAAGTTTATATAGTTTTAAAGTTTAAGTTATAGCTTAATAAAAAGAATAAGTACTTATAACTTTTTATTAGCTCTTTTTAAGTGTTTCTTTAATAAATTTAAGTAAATATTAAAGTTTATAAAGCTTTAATTTTCGCGTTACTTTACTTCTTTTAATTATATAATTATTTAAGTCTTATAATTTTCTATATCTTTTAAAAGTATAAGAGTTTAATCTTAAAATATATTTTAATTATTCTTAAGGTTTTTCTTTTAATTTATTAGTTATTTATTAAGGTATTAATTTTATCTTATTTTATATCTTAAGTTTATATAATTTAAGGTAAAGAAAATTTTTTAATAATCTTTATAATACTTATATTTTACTTTATTAAAAGTATAGTTTAAGTTATTTATTTAAATCTTATACTTTTAAGGGTTTATTAAATAATAAAAAGAGTTAATATTCTTAACTTATACTTTTTAATTATTACTTTCCTTTAAATTATAAGAGTTATACCTTTTTTTTATTATTAAGTAAGCGGTTTTAAGAATTAATTTTTATAGCCTCTTTTTCTTTTCTTAAAGCTCTTATAACTTCTTTAATTAAGCGATTTAATTTTAAAGAGTTATAATAGCCTTTTTTAATTATTTAAGTGTTTTCTCTTTACTTAAGACTATTATATTCTCTTAATCGCTTAATAATTCTATTAAGTTCTTTACTATTAAAGGTAAAAGCGCCTATAAAATAAGGGTTTTTTAGGTGCTTATCTTTATTATTTTACTTAAGTTACTTTTTAAGAAGCTTTAAAAATTATAAGATTATAAGAGAGACTAAAAGTTAGGTAATTAAAGTAAGGGTAATTATATTATAATAATTAAAGCTTATTTTATTTTTTAATTATATAAGATATAGGGAATATAGTTCTAAAGCCCTCGTTTCACGTAACGTTATTAATCGCGTTATAGGTAGGCAGGGTTCCCTAACCACCTTACAATATAAGAACGTTATTCTTTCACGCGATTTAAAGCACTTAAGCCGCTTAAGATAAATTAATAAAAGGTTTTTTAGTAATTATATTAAAGATAACTTATAAGCTTATTTTCTATTAAAATAGCTCTTAGCTTACCTTAATATTAATATTAACCCTTTATATTATAAGCCTTAACCTTTATAAACGGCTTATAAAGGCTATAATTAACGCGGTAAGTACTTATAGTAATAGCACTTAATTTACGAAGAGCCTTAAAGAGGTTAAGCGATAAGAAGAGGTTATTTAAAAAGACGTGGTATATTTATTATAATAGTAAATTTATTAGGGTAATAATAATACTTTAAGTTAAATTAAGATAAATTATATTATTATCTTTAGGCTTTAAGGCTCTCTTTTACTTTTAGCTACTAGTAAAGCCTAATAAAGCCTTTAAGTTATATTAAATCCACTATAAAAAGTAGCTCTTTTAAGCTATAACCTATACTTTAAAGCCTAAGAGCGTTAGTTTTATAGGCATATTAAATATTTACTTTAATCTTCTTATAAAGCGGTTTATAGCCTTATTAATAGTAATATTTATACCTAGATTATAAAGCTTTAAAGACACCTTTTATATGTGGTTAAACCACTTATTATAATAGTTAAAGAAGTTACCCGTAAATGTAAATATATATAAATAAATTTAAATGTACTATTAAAGCTACTAATATTATTTAAAAGTAATAAATTTAATTATAAAATATTTAAAACGTTACTAACCTTCTTTTAAGACCTCTTAATAGGTTTAAATAGCTTTTTTAAGGTGAATTTTAATGTAAATTATAGCTATAAGCTATAAATAAATCTTATTTATTATTATAGGTCTTTAATTATTATTTTTTATATCTTCTTTATCTAATAAAAGCGGGTTTAACCTAATAGTAATAGTAGTAGTAATAATAATAATAGTATATTTATTCGTGTATTTAACCTATTTTTAAACTAGCGTTTTAAGTATAAAAAGCTAGAAAAGAGCTAATAGTAATAATAGAAGGTACTTAATTAAAGGCTCGTAATATACAGGTTAAAAAGGTTAAAATCTCTGCTTATAAGCCTTAATAGATAGGTTATTAGGCTAGTAGATATTATTAGCTACCTACTTACGTGTGTTATTTTCGTTATTTATTAAAAATTCGCTATTAAACACCTTTAATACGGCTTTTTATAAGGCTACTAGAATATTAAGGCTTATAAGTAGCTTCGTAAAACGCGTTATAAGGGGTTTTAATATAGCCGAATTTAATCTGTTACTAAAGTCACTCGAGGTTGCCAGGAAAAGTGGGTCCCGTGACCTCGTTGGAGCCTTATCTGCTCTGAGGGGATACATGCGTCCGCACTCGGAGAAACGAACATTCATAAAAGAGGTCGAGAATGAGAGGCACGGCCAGTGGGGGAAAGCTGACCGAGGAACATGCAACGTATCTGGGGTACCTGACGCAAGTTTTGGCGAATAACACGAGCAGAAAGGTACTGGAAGGTCTGAGACAGTCTTGACTCTGCTCTCGTGGCACATAAACGCCGACGCTGTTTTTTGCGGAACTGATGTTTCTTCTGGAAGCCTTGGTTGTAGCAAGGGCTGCCCTATCGGGAGAGGGTCATTTGATGTCCGATGACAGGTGGTGTCGTCATATAAGCATGGTCCTTTCTACCGAGGGATTTTACTTTCAAATGGTTCATCTAGGGAGAATTGACTACTAGAACATACCCTCCGTGAAATTAAACATGTTGTAATAATCTTTCCGTAATGGGCTCCCTACTGCTTTACAGATGCGCTGCAGATGGTGATTATCACATGAGCAATTTTGTAACGTCATTCGCAGTTAGTTTCTTTCTCAGATCTGCCATGTCCCTGGGCTTCAGAAGTCTAATTGCGCCACCTTGAGGATTTGGGGATGAATATGCAGGGTGGGCAAACTAACCACGCCTAGATGCAGAGTCTAAGAACGTAGTGATATGCTGTGACACTTCATCACAAACTTGGATCCAGTTAGCTTCACAATTGATACGTCTGAACGACTAGCAGGTCCTTTGAGTATCCGCAAGTGGTGACGTGCCGTGTGGCATGCCGCTACGAGGCGCAAGTAAATACAATATTTCCTGTGCAGGCTTCCAGCCATGTAGGGATGACTGTATAACTCATGACTATGCTAGGAAACCATGTGTAGAGGTATGGAATGATCCGCGATACATACTTGCAAAATGATAGTGATTCACATGCAGAAGATAGGGAGCTAAAAAAAAGCCGCAAGTGGTACAGGGCTGCCATGGACACACGCGTCTGCTCTTCTCAGATCATGCTATCCAAAACTGATCTACTTCTTTATTTATTCAAGAACGCCAACAGGACCTTGTGGAAGTTGTTGGGATCGGAAAGCTGGGGGGCGTGGCCCAGGTTGGGGAACTGGTGCAATTCTCCGTTTTGCAGCTGTTTGGCAATCTCGGGACCGAGAATGTCGAAACGGCCCAGCTTGGCGGCAACGGCTGGGGGAGACCACTGAGCCCCAATCGCAGTCTTATCCTTATTGCCAACAATGAGAAGCGTATGTGGCTTAATATCTCCAAAGTAGTGAGCAACGGGCGAGGTGAGAACCATGTCGACAATTTGAGCCTGGTTCTTGACATAGGCCTTGCGCTTAGGGCCGTTGTAGATGTTGACGAGCATGTTGACCCAGGTATCATAAGCTGGCTTCCACTGTCCGACGTAGTACACCTCCTGCTCGTAGCCCTTGATTGACTGGTAGGTGGACGCAGCCTCGCTGACAATAGACTGGTCGATGCTGATGTAGGGAACCCCCTTTTGAACGTAATCCTCCAGACCGACAGGATCAACCATGACCATCTTCTCAATGGTTTCGGGGTACTGGAGCCCGAAGCGAGCAGTCATCATACCACCCATGGAGTGGCCAATGACGGTAACATTGCCAACGCCAGCTGCATTGAGCAGACCGCGTGTGTTCCAGGCAAATTGATTCAGACTGAATTGGTACGCATCCGGCTTGGAGCTCTTGCAGAAGCCGATTTGATCGGGAGCAATGACACGGTAGCCTCTGGCAGCCAGAACGCGGATGGTATCTTGCCACGTCGGGCCGCAGAAGTTTTTGCCGTGGAAGAGAACAGCAGTCTTTCCATTGGGCGTGCAGGTTGGCTTGACGTCCATGAAGGCCATCTGGAGGTCCTGCTGCTGGCTGGTGAACTTGAACACCCTGACCGGCCATGGGTAGGTAAAATTGGAGCCATTGAGCTCGTCAGGGAATGGGCCATTGTCAATGGTACCATTGGCCTGAGCACTCGCCAAGCCAGCGAACAGCCCGACTGTGGCTAGTCCTGACAGAATCGAAAACTTCATATTGTGAATATGACCTGGGATAATAGGCGCGTTCCGTCAAGATAGTTGGAAGCTCGATTGACTCGTATCTTTACCGCGGGGAAAAGAAGGGCCCGTCTCGACTAGAGGAGGGCAAAAAACATGTAAATAAGTCGGGTCTTCGAAGGAGCCGGAGGCGAAGATCCGGATGCGATGCCACGCCGCTTTCTCCTCGTGGCAGTGACTGACCGACAGACACAAGGTTTGTGTCAAATTTGATAAGCCAGGTATGGATGAACCTGTGAATTCAACAAAGAATTGTTTTCATCTGGGGCATGAGCGAGGAGGTGGCGGCGCTACCAGCTTTCGAACCCGATGGTAGTAGTTGGAGTAGTACTTGCAGTATTAGTAGGTTGTAGCCTGTCACAAGTCCGAAATAAATACTAGCCAACCGAATCCGCGGGTACAAATTACCGATTGCACTGCCCTTTCTCGTTAGTCTTTTTTCAACAAGTGGGCTTCAAATATTGCCTGTTGTCGAACTACTGACAACTTCAAATGTGGCCGGGTAATACCATCCGTCACGAAGACCCTTGGCAACCTATGTAGCAGCAAAGCTCCGTCCTATGCACCCGGGGCTCCAATATTGACGGGGGGAAGAGTACTCTCGCTCTGATTTTCTGTTGATTCGTGTGTCGAGAAGGGGAAAAAAACGGCAAAAATTATCGGCTTCTAATTTCCGGATGCATGTCTTCTGTTGCCCCGTCCCCACCAGTGCAGCTGTTGGCGGCCGTTGTCCACGGGCGGGACAATCATTTGTCAAGAAGCACTGAGGTCCTTGCAAGAAGAGGCCGCTGTGTCGAGCAGTAACATCTGATAAAGTAGCATTGATGAATGTAGGCGTCTGGAAGCGTCTAGAGTGATGAAATCACGAGGGTCCGGTGTTGGCTTCTCAATGTGACAGGTCTATTAACGCCCGACGTCCCCGTGTCAATCCGTATTGCAGGGGAGGAAGGCATGGTCGAGGTCCTTCCTGTACCTGCAAAATTGCCCCTATGAAATCTCTAATGCTAGTCGATGACTGCGCCCGATATCATGTGATACGTCTGCATTGAACTCACAAAATATTTTTGCATTTGAAGTCTTAGTCTGAACCCGCATCGGCCATTATGAGTACTGCCATTTGTCATTACAGTGTAGGCATACAAGCCCTGGACTAGCAAGTGAGAATTGCGACCACAAAAAGACCTGCTGACAAATAGCTCGCATATTGACCACCCATCTTAGAGTCGGTGTTCACTTCAATGTTCAACGCAGCAGCCCTTTGTCTGTGGGCATGAAGATACGACGGACACAAGTGTACATTCAATAACTTCTCCATGTCCTCTTCCTGCAGAGAAAAAGGCGAATAGCAGGGCCGTGTTTTGAATACAAAACTTTTGCCATTCGTGTAAACGACTCGACTTGCTGAGGCCTGTGTTGTGGCCACATTGACGACATGGTTCATAGATGGCAACTTGGTACTGTGGCTTAGCTTTTCTGCAAGGGCAAGCGGTACGGCATTACGTGAGGTGAGAAGATAACAAGACACCAGCTTCTATTTGCTCATTAGTCGAGGGGCACGGAAGGGTACACCTTCAAGGAACAAGAAAACCCTGAGCAGACAAATGGCCTTTGGAAATTGCTGACAGTACAGAGTAGTTTGAGGTGTGCTTGCCCAGGCCATACAACAGCCCTTTATGCCTCCCGGTGGTGTCAACAGAACCACTACGGTGCACTTTCCAGGACAGAGAGTGTAGATGTCCAGGACAGGACCTGTCCGCCGGCGTGGACAAACGCAATGGAACGTTAAACTGTCACCAACATGGTACGAGATCGAGGAGCCAGCCGCCTGCCTGTCTGGGATGTGAACCGGGAACAAGCACCTTTTCATCAGGGGACAGACTGGGTCAGGGATGGCGGCTGAAGACCCACGGCCCCATTTGCGCTCGGCTGGGGATTTTTGACTTGGCTACGGAGTATCCCGAGGGAGGGGGAAACGACTGGTCAAAGAAAAGGTGTCTAGTCCATGGTTCTTCTCCCCTTGTTCTTCTCACTTGTCAACGTACCACTGGATTGATCGTTCGCCGAAGCGCGCCAGGAATTTCATGTTAGAGACTTGAAATATACGGAGCATGCAAACCGTCATCCTATCATGGGTGGACATTGATCAGGTACCATCTTGCCTTGCAGCGATTGAGAGCTTCTGACTGGAGTCACAGCTTTGTGTGCCTCCAGCTAGTCAGCTAGTCATGTCCCTCGGCACCGCAATCGTGTTAGTAAGAGCCAATTCAAGGTCGCCTTCGTTGGATACTAACGGCGTATAATAGCGTTGGCTAAACGAGACGGAGAATATGAAGTATTTGTTCTGGGGCTAACCCTTTCATCTAGGCGAAGCCAACCGTGAAGCAGCGGGGATAACATGCTTGCACAGCAGAAACGGCAAACCCGCTTCGCTATCTTGACAGCGGTTGGTGCCACATGGGCGATGCGACTCCCTGCATCAGGGTTGAAGCTTCTACAGTACCCCAACCTCTCAATCAATGATATAAGTAAAGAAAATGCTTTTCAGAGTGGAAAGAAGCTCGTCTCTGCGTCTTGCGCTTCAACTTTGTCTTGGTTGGGTCACGAGGAAGAAAGTTAAGCGAGTTGCCATCACATTTTGCTCTCTACCAAAAGAATGCGTCATATACAGGGAATAGACCGGGGCTGCAGGTGTACCCGAAGCAAACCAGTTGACCACTCCAAATAATGATTGGGGACGAAGCAGCATATGGGTATAACAAGAAGCTTCCATTTCAATCGTCATGAAAGAGTCGAGTTTCGCTGACGGGGTGTACTTGTTGATCGACATTCGTTCGAAGATCCAGGCCCGTGTCACCTCAGGCCGCAGCATCTTGCCACACTTACCACCGACAGGCGGAACCTACTTGGTGCGTGGTCCGATCACTCAATCGTGTAATTTAATGTTATCAAAGACCACTTCCGGGGCCTGTTCGGGTGGGGAAGAGGGTACTTTGTCGGATAATTCCATGGTTTGATGTTGGCGCCACGATACAGGGCATGAGTCCCGGGCACGATGAGGTTGAGACGCGAGAGACAAGACCAGGAGGGCAGAAAGCCATACCTCATCTGAAAACCTGCAAGAGTACGCATCATGGCGAAGTTGGTGGCCTGCTGGATCAACCCTACGTTGGTTGTTTGCCAAGTTCTTTGCATATGTACTATCAAAGCCCACTCAAGGAGTTGACAGCCAACGTGAGAGTACTCGTACAAGCAGGAAAGGGACCGCTTCCGGTTGCATCCACCCTCCTCTTTTGATGCCGCAATACAGCCCCCCCCCCCCCCCTCTCCTCCCCCGTGATAACAAAGTAGTGCGTTTAGTGGCGTATAACCTACATCTTAAGAGAGGGTGTTTTGCACTGGGACAACTGAAGGTATGATATGAGCAAGAAGTTCAACCCCTACAAGTCCTGGAGTCGTTGTGACAAGTCTTAACCCAACAACTTCACTGATGGAACTATACAACCGCGCCTAATTCTCAAAGGTTTGAGAATAAAATATTGTCCCTTTTGTCCAGTTCGACAAAGGGTATTATTGATTTTTGTCCGACCAAGTCGTATTCATTCACCAACCGCAGAAATGGAGTCTGGCAATGGACCTAACGACACCCACGACAGCCATGCAAGCCAGGTCACCGCGCCTTGCATCATCTTCTTTATATTGACTCCCGTCTTTCTGATAACCAGAATATGGAGTCGTTTGAAGAGAGGTTCGGGTCTAGGATTGGATGATTATACCATTTTAATATCATTTGTAAGGCAACCATGTGGATTCGTATCTACATTGCCCGATCAGGTTTTGCTGATTCTTTTAATGGAGGCCTGTACTCTTGCTGTTCAGATTCTAATGATGTCTGCTGTGAATCATGGTTTCGGAACGCATATTTATCACCTTTCTCACGATGAAAGACTCATGGCTTTAAGGGCATGTCTGTCCCACCAGTTTTGTTGTTGGACTCCCGGCCGTGTAGGAAGTCGTCGGCTAACCTCTCTGTGCGGAATAGCTGTTTTACGTTGCTCAAATATTTTACAAAATTACCATTAATCTCACCAAATCATCGATTGTTCTTCTGTATCTACGCATCTTCCTCCAACGATGGTTTCGAATCTGTTGCTATATCCTCCTGGGCCTCTTTGTTGCGTACATGATTGCGACAGTCGTCGCATCAATCTGGCAGTGCAGTCCGATCAAAGGTGCGTGGGACAAGAGCATGAGTCCAATATGCATCAGTTTGACAAAGAACTGGTACGCCAATGCCGGCTACTCCATCGCCACAGACGTCTTGGTCCTGTGTTTGCCAATGCGGCCTATCTGGACATGCAAGCTGCCCGTCAACCAGAAGAGGGCGCTCATGTTGGTTTTCGCCTTGGGAGGCTTGTAAGTAATTGAAACGCACTATTTCAAAATTGTCGTGGCCAACGCGTATACAATTTCTAGCGTCACAATCACCTCCATCATGAGAGCAACCACTCTCAGCTTCTCGACCAAGAGTCCCGATCCTACCTGTAAGGAACTTTTTTTTTCTCTGCACACCAACGTGGGACTTTGAATACACTAACGCACCCTAAGATGACATCACATCAACGCTATGGACAATGATTGAAGAAAACGTTGCCATTATCTGCGCCTGTCTGCCCATGTGCCGCATGGTCCTCGCCTGGATCTTCCCCAAGGCCTTCCCATCCCCTTCAATAGCTGCCAGCGGCGGCGAAGGATCCGGCGGCCCAGCCTACACTATTGGTTCAGCTCCGAAACAGCCCTCTCCTTCACACGACGACGACGACTGGCAACCGTATTCCGGCCCTGCCAAGTGCGAAGGCCACAATCACAGTATTGCCCGCTACCACCCGGAAGACGCCAGCAGCGAAGAGTTTATTCTGCACTCTGTTACAAAGCCAGCTACGCTCGAAACGGACGGAGCAGCCATTCGGAAAGCAACCCACTACGAAATCTCGTACGAGCGAGACTCCTACAATAAGGTGTAGACACAATTCGTGGCCTTGATGACGTAGTGAATTGCGCGACTAGTTGGAGAGATAGATTAGGTCTGGTCTCGATTACTGCATACCCAGGGATTATGCCCCTGGATGGGCAAGGGAGAAACAAAAGTAGTATGTTGCAAGCTTTCCCCGGAAGCAGTAAAAATAGAATCATGGATTCACGAGTTTTGGAAAGTACTTATATTTACGCAAAAGATCAACGACTTTCCTCTTTTCCGCCGCAATCCGCCTTCGCCAAAAGTTCGCCGCGGCACGGAACGATCATGCTTCGGGCGTGAGACGGGCGAGCTTATCCAACACACAACTATCTCTTTACTTGCCTAATCTGGCACCAGGTCCCGTTTGTTGACTTTTGTTCTGTTTGGCTCACTGGGATCGACACGACCGGGGTAGAGTTGCGGTGGCCCTGTAAGCCGTCAGGTTTCGTGCTGTTTGCAGATTTGGTCTACGTCTCCTACTAATAGGATAAAAGGAGTCTGGAGTTCAGGGGGGAATGTTCACTGTAGATTTGCAGTTGGCTCTTGGATGATACGAAATGAGATGAATGCAAATGACTTGTAGTATCCATGGTACAACAACACATCTGTAGTACTTTACACAATGACAACTGAGAATAGTTAGCTCATGCCCTCCATGAACTCTACACGATCCAGAAGCATCTGTCTATAGCCCATGTACTCTTTCAATCCCTCCCACTCTGGGCCCGTCTCCTCACCGTGTCTCCAGGGCTCTTGGAAACCCCATGCACAGGCGACCTTGTCCAGGGCAGCGCGTTCATCTTCTCGTAGCCACCTGTATCGTAGAGGCGTCCCGGGGGCCCATGTAACTCGTTTCATTTGGTCCTTGTTGCTGAGTTTGGCAATGACACCCAGCGATCCTACAACGAAGAAATAACCCGAAATACCGGCGACACCAATTCCAGTGGCGGTGCTAATGTCCATTGTGTTTTGCCAGTAGGCTGCGTAGGCGGTCGACAGGCCGAATATACCAAAGGGTAAGGTGGCAAGACCGATTGCCGGGGCGGTGCCGTGGCGTATTAATTTCTGGCGTTTGAATGCTGGGACGGTGTATGCTGCTTCGATGATACCCAGCGAGGCATCTAGGTTTTTGGCGTCAATGGCTGTCTGAAGAGCCGTGGCGGCGACCCCTT
The DNA here is from genome assembly GCF_019434415.1 of Metarhizium acridum. Lineage (NCBI taxonomy): Eukaryota > Fungi > Ascomycota > Sordariomycetes > Hypocreales > Clavicipitaceae > Metarhizium > Metarhizium acridum. The sequence goes on along the minus strand of NW_027094016.1, from coordinate 2,144,269 downwards.
CCTCAATAGCTCGTGACGCGGCATTGGGGTTCGGCTGGACGTAGTGGATCTGGCCCTCTTTCACCACGGGCTTGGGCTTGGAAGCATAGAGCTCCAGCACGGAGGGGAGAGACTCGGGACGGCCCAGTTGCGACTGGATCTGGACATAGGTCTCGAGAAATTCAGGAGTCATCTCGACGTTGGGGTGTGTGATGATGCTATATGCCGCGTACGATATTCTGTTGACAGCTTCTTGGATCTTGGCTTCGATTGGTATCCTTGCGCCAGTTCGCTCGGCGCCGAGAGCAACCAGTTTTGATGCAGAGGCTTTAGACTGCGCTTCTGCCCGCTTCAGCTGAGGATGGAGGGCGGACGCAGCGCGGAGGCATGATTCGAGAGCGGCATTGGTCAACTGGACGGCTGGGATGCCGTCGACAGAGAAGAACTTGTTTTTGCTGTCCTCAGCTACCTGGGCGGGGGCCGCAGGGTCGGTGACATGCGCCGGCGCCGATGCATTTGAGGGTTGGGTTCGTCTCACGAATGAGGGCTGATCGTGGTCGCCTGTGACATTGCTTGCCGCCGTCGATGACCATCTCGGCGCACATGTCGTCCGCCCCAGCTGCCTCGAAACACCAGCGCATCGAACGGACCATCGCACGCCAATGGGTTGTTTGGACGCTTGTGCCTGGGTGAAGGCGCAAGAGTCGCAAACAAAGCCGATGTTTCTAGGCGTCGCACGTCTCATCGTGGGCGAGATGGCCTATTGGCGGGCAATGGTGTGTCGGGATTGCGATTGAGATGGTCGTTGACTGGAAGCTGCCAGGAGGTTGAAACCAATAATTTTCACTTGACCACCTCGCAGTCCGGCCGGGGCTCTCCTTCCATTGGTGCTTCCACCGTTGCCCCACCGGTTGCCTCGAGAGTTGGCAAAAAGGAACCCGTCGTGCCGGTGTGATCTTTGGCGGAATCAAGGTGAACAACTCTCATGGGCAGAAAAACAAACCTGCGACACTCTCAGATTCAAATGTCCCGGTTGATGCATTTAACCACTTGCTTCGTCGCGTTGTTCCGGAGCACTTTGTTGGACCCTTTGTTTGCCAAGTAGTACTCCGTACAAGTCAGCAATAGCCCGGGAAGCGGGGCCGTGGAGAGGCACTGGCTGGGACCTGACAAGGCCGCATTCGCCACCCACGGATGACGAAACATTGGAACTTTGTGCATGCTCCCACAACGGCTGCGAGGACGCCGTGCCATCTCACCTCACCTCAACACCGAGGCGTTTCTGCGACCTTCTTGTACCACTTCCACCGACAACGGTTTTCCACAACTCTCTTGCGACTCTTTTGGGTCCTGAAACGGCTGGTTTGAAGCAGCAGGCTGCTCGAATCTTCATATAGACGCTGGCCGACCTCGGACGGTCTTCTGTTCCCCCGCGCTGCCTCTGCATTTCTCGGCAGCATCCCAACCTTGAAGTCGATATAGCGATACATAGATATACAGATTCAGCATAAAAGATGCCAGCACCTCCTCCTCCTCCGCCGCCGCCTCCTCCCCCGGGTGCTGCAGGTCCTCCTCCCCCTCCACCACCACCCGGAGGAGCACCTGGAGGGATGCCCTCACGACCTCCTGCTTCCGGGAATAGAGTATGTTGCTCACTGTCCTGGTTCTATTTATTGCAGCTAATTATCTATCAGAACGCCCTATTATCAGATATCCAGAAAGGAAAGTCCCTAAAGAAGGCTGTTACAAATGATCGATCTGCACCAGTTGTTGGGAAGACATCATCTGGTGGTGGTCCTGTACTTGGAGGAGCGCCAGCAGTTCCTGGTGGGCTGGCACCGCCAGTTCCTGGAAACCGAGCGAGAAGCAATAGCGATCAAGGCTCTGGCCAGGCAGCGAGCTCGGGCATGGAGTCGGCAGCGCCACAACTCGCTGGGCTATTTGCTGGTGGTATGCCAAAGCTGAAGAAGCGAGGTGGAATAGATACGGGGGCAAATTCAGATGCCTCATATCTCTCGGATCCTGGAGAGTCGAGAAGTTCAGCACCTAAACCTCCTGGTGCTCCGAAACCACCAAGTGGTGCAGCGCCTGCTATACCTGGACGTGGTCTTCCCATTCTCTCTCCCGGCGCAGCAGGCCACTTGCGCAAGACAACGCCCCTAGGAGGATCAAAACCTCCTCCACCACCGATTGGTAAAAAGCCGCCTCCTCTGCCGACATCTCGGAAGCCTTCTTCAAAAGCCATTTCCCCAGCTGCTGCTGCGCCGACACCACCTCCGCCTCCGCCGCCAGCCAGTGCAGCCCCTACTCCATCTGCTCCTCCCCCCCCCCCCTCCCCCTCCGGCACTATCTGCTCCTAGTCCAGCAGCACCTCCTCCTCCTCCTCCAGCTTCGGCTCCTCTTCGACCCTCGGGATCTCCAGCTCCCAGGACCCAAGCACCACACCCGCCTCCTCCGCCTCCTCCTGCCAACTCAGCGCCGATACCCGCCCACTCTCCAAGTTCCGCTCCTCCGCCGCCGCCAAATGCAGCTCCGTCACCGCCTACATCGCAGTCACCACCGCCGCCGCCTCTCTCAAGAAACCGGGGCGCTTCTATTAGACAATCTATGCTGGATCCCAGCTCATATACCCTGTCTGCGAATGGCAGTGGCTCGCCGAGCCCAAGCCGAAATCCATCGCATTCTCCCTCTCCTAGCATTGGAGGAAGGTTCATAGTCAACGATTCAAGGTGGCAATTCAAGGATGAAAGTTTGTTGCCCAAGCCCAGAGACTTTCGCGGAGGGCCAAAGAAGTATAGGGCGGGCAGAGGTAGCAGTGTGCCATTGGACTTGAATGCGTTGTAGGAGAGTAGAAAGTTGGAATCAATGGACGAAACATTTTGGTGTACAATTAGCATGCTTCATTCCAGGGAGCATATAAGTAGTAGTTATGAGTTGACATGTTATGAACGGTACTTCCACTATTATCAAGCAGGCATATTAAATATTTCAGCCGCGGGCACGCTCAGCACTTTTGGTCGATAATTATTGGACCCCAGGTAGCACAGCGAAGAAATGAAAAGTAGAGAAGTGATTTTTTAATGTGTAATTTTCTCTTTTTTTTTTTTTTTTTAAAAAAAAAAATAGCTTCTGGATGCGTAGATATATTTCCTCTATACAAGTCACACTATGCGTAATATAGTACATTTTGGCTTCTCCCGTCATGCGTATTGTACAAGTCCACGAGGCCTGCCAAGGTTTACATGGACTTCAAGTAGTTTGCCTCCTTGATCTTGGCCTTTCTCTCCTTTCGCATAGCCTTCCTGAGCTCTTCTCTCTTCTCGGCAGCCGCAATATTATCAGCAACACTCCCGCCCTCTTCACCGGGCAGATTAATCGACTGGTGCTGGATGGGAACCTTGGGGGTCAAAGCAGCGAGGTTTCCTTCGGCAAGAAGCTTGGCCTCGAGGGCCTTCTGGCGCTTGGCCGCCAACTTTCGCTGCTTCTTGGACTTGGCTATTCGGACAAATGTCAGCTTCAATTCGATAAAATCGGAAGAGGGTCTCGGAAGCTAGTGCGAGGCCAGTTCTGCTCCAACATACAGAATTCGTCTCCAGCATTTTCGTCAGCCGCGTCCGCGCCCTTCTTCATCACGTCAAGACATGACCACAGCCACTCGGGGTATTCCTCGTCTTTCTTGGCGACGGGGTCCTGGCCGCCCTTGTTGTAGTTCAATCCGGCTAGGACGGTGCCTTCGGGGCAAATTGATCGCGGTATTGACGATTCCTTCGCCGGGGCATCTGCGTTTGTCACGGGTGTTGACAGCTTGGGCTCAGCAGCGCGTACTTGCGCCGATGCGGAAAATTGCCGTAGTAGGGGTAGCCTTTGCCTTGCGGCGGTTGTGCGAATGCACCTTGTGCATAGCATGGTGCTGGTTTTTTTCCCTTTGGCGATTTGCAGTCAGAGGTGATGGAGACGAGGCTTGGAAGTTTGGGTGCACGGTGGTAGTCAAAATTTAGCCCGGGCAGGTGCGTGCAGATTGGGCCAATGGGGGTGGCCAGCGCAACACGGCACGCAGCCTCGTCACTTGTGCGCATGACCAGTTATAGCACGACGACGGCAGACTTGCTGCCTTCAACAGCAAGTGTTAACTTGACAAATAATAATGATGTCTAATGGTATTCCATTAAATGCCGATATATAGATATATACATACACGCACACTTGTGCAGGATCCAGGTGCTGCTTCTGGTCAATGCCCTCGACGCTCTTCTCCTCACTCAGATTGGACTACCACTTGTACATCTCTGTTCGCTTGATCGCCCATTTGAAGCTCCTGTTCTACAAATTCCAGTACCCAGTATTCCATTTCTGGGGCTTCTCTTGAGACGAAAATCGAGCGCCGCCGTTAATCTTGGCCATCTTGTCAGTAATGTGAGTTTTTGCAGCAATATCGAGCTCTTGGTCTTTCTGTTCGAGGTAATTTTGTTGCAAGAACTTGGTTCCCCTGATTTTGTTCGTAGCAAGCATCTGCAGGTATTTCTCTGCGCGCCCATGTTGTCAGCGTTTATACCCTCCTGGTTCAAACACTTAAAGCCCACTCACCTCGCAACTCGCCGCAGTTCTCCAAGTGGTTAACGCCCTCGCGCATGTAGCACTTGCCCAATTCCTCTCCAACAAGCCGTGTCTTCATGGCGCCGACCCATTGTTCTCTGATGATGGCATCTTCAGCGGCTTTGAAGGCTTTGGTGTCGTCGTAGTCGACGCCGTTGAAGGTCGGCGCAACATTGGGTTTCTGGCTCTTGAAGAGCTCGGATTCCGGTGTCGGCATATTGACAGAGAAAACTGAGTCTCCTTTTCACGGGGCAGAGGCCGTCGATAAAGGAAAACGTTGTCCGGCGGCGGCAAGAAATTGCTATCTGCAGCTCACGAAAGAGATCGTGGGTATGGCCAGGAAGAGAGTTCAATTCGGCCATAATGAATACACGCCTAAATTGCAAGGCACCAAGCATCTACGGCGCATCTAGGTACGTACCGTTGACTTTTCACCGCCTTTGGTTTTGACCCACAATTTGGCTGGCGGAAAGGGAAAAAAAAAAAAAAATCTACACCGCGCGGCGAGGCCCAGCCTCCAGCCGCAGAAAAAGGGAAAAAAAAGTAGAAAACCACAACTGGACCTGCCCACCCTCCATTTTTATTCTCTTCCCATCACACATTTCCTAGGATTTTGCATCATTTTTGCATTCCGGTTCCCATTTTCACTCTATTTACCGTTATTTTTCTGTACTTCCTCTTTTAAAAGAACAGATACGATGGCCAAGTCAAAGACCAAGGAGAGCAAGAAGGCTGACGCCGCTCTATCTACTGTTAAGAATGCTGGTGTTACCAAGGCTTCCCAGTCCACCAAGTCCAAGTCCAAGGAGATTGCCAAGGCTGCCGCTAAGAAGGTAGTCAAGGAGAAGGACGCCCCTGAGAAAAAGAAGAAGAAGAAGGTCGTCGAACCTGAGTCTTCTGAGTCCTCTGATTCTGAGAGTGAAAGCGACTCTGATGCCTCTGAGAGCTCCGACTCTGAATCCGAGGCTGAAAAGAAGCCTGCCGTCAATGACAAGACCAAGGCGAAGGCTAAGAAGGCCGATTCTGACAGCGAGTCCGAGTCCGAGTCCGAGTCTGAAGCTGATTCTGACTCCGAGTCCGATTCTGACAGCGAGTCCAAGGAGGAGACTAAGAAGCCTGCCACCAGCGGCAAGGCCAAGGCCGCTGCCTCTGAGTCTGATTCTGATTCCGACTCTGGCAGCGAATCCGCCGAGGAGTCCGCCAAGCCTAAGGTCAATGGTAAGGCCAAAGCTGAAGCTGATGACTCTTCAGATTCCTCTGACTCTTCTGACTCTGAGGAGGAGAGCGATGACAAGGCCACCGCCAAGGTTGGTAGTTTCTATTCCTTGGTTTATACATGATACTGAACTAACTCGCTCGTAGAAGGCAGCCGACTCTTCTGACTCTGAAGAAGATTCAGACGATAGCGATGACAGCAATGAAGACGATGCCGAAGAGTCTGACGAGTCCAAGACCAAGACTGAGGATGCCTCTGCCTCCAAGAAGCGCAAGGCTGAGGAGGAAATCGACGCCACCCCCAAGAAAGCTAAGACTGATGAACAAGCCGCCTCTACTTTGTTCGCTGGCAACCTGAGCTGGAACATTGATGATAACGCCTTGTCCGAGGCTTTCAAGGGGTTTGAGGGCTTAGTCGGTGCTCGTGTTGTCACCGACAGAGACGGCGGCCGCAGCCGTGGCTTCGGATACGTCGACTTTGAGACGGCCGAGGCCGCCACCAAGGCTTACGAGGCTATGCAGGGCTCTGAGTTGGACAGCCGTCCTCTTAACCTGGATTACGCCAACTCTCGGCCTGCCGATTCTAACCCCCGTGACCGTGCTACGGACCGTGCCAAGAAACACGGCGACTCTGTCAGCCCCGAAAGCGAGACTCTCTTCATCGGCAACTTGCCCTTCGACACTGACCAGGAGACTGTCCGTCAGTTCTTCGCCGAGGTCGCCGAGGTCGCCAGCGTTCGCTTGCCTACCGACCCGTGAGTCCTGTCTAAACTCCGTTGCATTGCTGTCAATCCGAAACTAACTGTTCTCGTAATAGTGACTCTGGAAACCTAAAGGGATTCGGCTATGTTACCTTCACCTCGGTCGAGGACGCCAAGAATGTCTTTCAGCAGTTGAATGGTGCTCCACTGGGCAACGGCAGGACATCTCGCAGCGTGCGTCTTGACTTTGCCAGCAGCCGTCCTCAGCAGGGCGGCGGTGGCTTCGGTGGTGGTCGCGGTGGACGTGGAGGGCGTGGAGGGCGTGGAGGTCGCGGTGGTGATCGTGGCCGTGGCCGTGGCCGTGGAGGCGGCCGTGGGGGTTTCGGCTCCGGTGCCAACCGAACTGCTCCTTCCAGCTTCGCCGGCACCAAGATGAACTTTGACTAGAGAAAGCAAATATGTACCTGGGGGCTATCAGTGGGCTTTCGATAAGTGGGCTGTCGTATTCGACACAAGTTGGCGGCTACGTCCTTGCGACTAGCCTGTGGGCTTTGGGAGGTCGTTTCGTGCAATCGAAGCGGCAATAGACCTGTGGGCATGTACACTTGTTTCGTGGGCTCGTGGCTGTCACATATTTTCTTCGCCTTGTGAAGAGAAGCATCTGTGCGCTAGGTGGCATACTTTGGCTTTTTGATGGCGGGCAATTCGAGAATTTGCGTCGTTTTTACGACATGCATACCAATGGGATTCTGAGGGACTTTGACGGGCTTATTCAGAGGGACGGTATCCTCGCTTGCTATCCAGCAATGAGGCGAACTGATCCCTTTTGGGTTCGCACGAAAGACTTCTGAGGGACCTGGGGGCTCCTGCAATTGCAAACTTGAAGCTTGTGAGTTGACGTGACGTCGCAACATCCATGCCAATACCACCCTGGAAGCTGTCGTATGAAACTTGTTTCCTTATTTTTCCCCCATTTGTTGTAATTCTCTTGAGGTGAGTAACCTACGCTGAGTGGCCCGAATCATTTCATAGATCTTTGGCGTTATGGCTAGGAAAAGTAATACACTTTCGTTCATTACTACTGTGCATACTTGTGCGTGAAGTGAGCCTCTGCATCACAGAGCGGCAAGGCGTGGTGGATTTAGTTCTACGTCTGTATTTTGCCGCTGAAAAAGGAAAGTTGACCAGGTTGACTCAAGCGGAACCAAGTGAATGAATGTAATACCAATATTTGTTTCAAATACCTAGGTAGATTACTCCGTATCTTGGAGGCCTTGGAATTTCATCGGTAGAACCCCCTACGCCAACATGCAGTCGTAATTAAATCATTCCGCTAAATTGTTGCCAGACTTTAGTTCATCCACAGTAACGGCTCGGTTTCCCATGTTTTCGTAACCAAATCATTATATCCTAGTAACCCTGATGCCGACTTCTTCATAAATGCAATTCCGGAATACGTAGATTTCGACCGGATACTGTGTATTTCCTTACAGCAGCGAAGGCTGCAACGATCTCTCTCTCGGCTCCAGGCCCTGGAAGCACCTCGGAATTACCCTGTTAAATTATTGATAGTGCTTTGCCAGGGGGCCTTTAGTGGTGATAGACATATCAATCAGCAAGAATTGCCCATTGATCTCGAATCTTGACAGACACATCGTTGCAGCCTCCGCTGCTTGAAGGGAATGGTATAGAACTGGCCGTGCTCCGGGAACATATGTATATATGTGTATAGGCATGACTACCCGCCGTTTTTTGGGTCAGCCGTACTTAGGCCTGGGCCACGATGCTCTTGCTAACGGCTCCAGCTCCCCATCTCAAGCGTCGGAGACCACCAGAGCTTCGCATCACCTCGCGTCCAGTATGGGACGTTTCGTTGGCAGCGCTCATGCTAGCTGATAAGGCGTCATGAGCTTCTTGACGGCCAACCTCACGTCCAATGACATAGCCAGCTCCGAAGCCAACCACGGAGACGAGAACAACGACACCTGCGCTGACCACCCATGTCAAAAGGGTGGGCGAGATAAGAGCCGCCTCGTCGGAGCCAACTACAACTTTCTTCTTCTTGCTTGCCCTGGGGCTCCTTCCCGCAGAGCCAGATCTCTTTGACTTATCGGCTTGTCCGGTTGTCCTTGTCGGTGATCTTGCAGGCGACCTTCGCCTTCGCGGAGACACTGCAGTGACTGGCCGTGGCTGAGAAGGTTCTTGCATCAACTCAGACTCAGGCACAAGTCGAAGTTCCATGGGTTGGTCGCTCGGGCCGACGCGCACGCCATTACGTGAGGCCCGCCAAGCTTCGGCCTCTTCCTTTGACTTTGGTAGGCCGCGCGCCGCAGCCGCGCAAGACAACAACGTTGTAAGAGATGCCCGCAAATCTTCATCGTTGTCTTCACGAACCGAGGGCGACATGAATGATGGCCCGTCCCGGTGGACGCGGGTCTGCGACCGTTGGGAGAAGGACGGCCGAGTAAATCCGCTGTGAGGATGAGGCGGCATGCTCGACGTAGCAGATTGACTTCTTTGAGGAGCGCCGGCGGAAGGGTGTGAAAAAGCATTTGGCTGTGGGCGAAACACGGGTCTATCAGAAACACGACCAAGGGCAGTCGCATCGTCGCCGTCCGAATCCGAGTCGGCATCCGAGGCCTCACCTACATTCCCAGGCGGTGCAGGGTGGGCATTTTCAGTTGAACTCGTCAACAGCCGATCATCTTCGCTTTCGCTCTCGTCATATTCCTCTTGACTGCTCGCGCCTGCAGCGTTGATGGCTGTTTGCCGGTGAGACACCGATCGAGCGGAGGAGGCCTGTAAGCGACGACGGCGGTTGTACGGACCTCGGACCCGCAGGCCGGTGGTGACGATTTCATCTCCGATGCTGGACAAGGACGAAGATGATGGTTGGGAGGCAACTTCAACCCAAGATTCTGCGGCTGTTAGATGAGATGACGACGGGCAGGTTGACGGCAAGAATATACCTTCAAATCGACGCGGATGTGATAAGCCGGGACTGGATCTGGAAGGGCCTGGCTGCGACACGGTGCCCCGCGGACCCTTGTTAGACTGGGTAGTATTTCCATCCATAATGGCAAGGTTGGGCTTTCTTTATTTGTTATTGTATGTGAAGCAAATGTGATTCAAAAGGACCAGAGATTTATGCTCGATGGCGAGGGCAACACTTGGTGATGCGATAAAAGAGGACGAACAGCCACCGTTCAGCGGTCGGCGAGCCCCGCCCGGTGGTCACTGGTGAGACGTCAGTGTCACTGTCCTATAAATGCACGCCTCGTCCGCCGCGTGGAACAAGGACAAAGAAGCTGTGAAAGCCGTGGTTATTTTTGAACGGGTTGGAATGAAGGCGGGTGAAAAAGGCAGATGAACTATAGAGGGGAAATCCGAAGAGGACGATAAGATAGGAGATTCGTTTATGGTGGTGCGAAGTCGGGAGGAAGTGGACAGCCAAGCATCAATCGAGGGAAGGTTCAAGGGACCTGCGGGACTTGCGTTACTTGCGGTACTTGCGAAGTGGTATTTCTGACATTTGACCGCACCTGCACAAATGCGCGCATCTGCTCGACCGGTACTTGGCGCGCTGGTACACGCTTGGCACACCTGTGGTACGATTCCGCTTTTGGTGCTTAGCGGTTGAGCGGTTGAGCGGGTGTTGAGGTTGTTGAGGTTGGGCAGCTCCGCTCTCTTCTCTCTGATCTCTCGCTGCGAGTCTCTCTGATATGCCCAGGTGCCCAGATGCCCGCCCTCTTCTAAGTTCTCACTTGCACAGCACGAGTGCGCAAGTGGCATGGCAGATGGACACAGATGGGTACAAGGTGCCTAGAGAGGCCCCTCATTGACTCAGTGGCCTGCAGCGCTTACGGGGGCGTTGGGCAAGTACCAGGTCTCGGTACTTGCATGTGCCTATGCGCATGTACACCGTCTGCACCGTATTGCTTCACTGTATCACGAGGCTGGTCAACTGGTGCGACAGACACCCACTGACACCGGTGCTGACACCACCGACACGCACTCGCGCGTGCAGCGGCGGCGGACTTGACGCCTCAAGCTTCTTTGCCTGCACATGTGCGCACATACAGTGCGGCCAATGCGAACAGCAGCTCATCAGCAAGGTTGGAAGGTACACCGTCTTCCACAGCCCCCGGCCAAGCTCAACAGCGGTGAGCAGCCTCAGATCAGTACCGGTACTTGCATTGAACCAGACGCTCGTCCTTGTCCATCATCCGTGTCACTCTCGTCCGTCTGTCGTGCGACCATGGCGTCATGTCCTCCAGGGCGGGGTTCCTGCCCAAAATAAGCAATAAAGAAAGAGGCCATGCGCCTCCATCCGCATGCAACAATCAGTCTTCAATCTTTATGCTTGTCCGACAGGCTGGCTGCCCCGCGTGGCGCGCAATGCGCCATGGCCGTCTTTTCGTGTGCGTGTGATGGCACCAGTTGACACTTATTATACGCCATCTTTTACCCGCCGCAAAATCTATTCAGCCTGGCGTCTTCCCATGTCAGGTCTCGTGCGACGTTGCGAAGCGAGACTTGCCTTTTTTTTGTTACTATTGCTACTATTAGTTATTATTTATTTTTCAAGGACCCGGTTTGTGCAGCCCATGACTGATTGCATTATTGATGTACGTGTCCTGAAACCCTAGCCACGACAAGCCCAATACAATTCATGTCCATCCTCAAAACATACGCCATTCTAGACTGATGTTAGTTCACATCAGATGGGTGGGTGTCCATTTGGCGCAGATCTCTCAGGAATGCTACCTGGTCCTACAAAACCCTACAGTCGCACAACCCAAACCCATCACATGATTAGAAACACCACGCACAGGTCAGCCTCTGAACGCGATGAAATCGTGATGATGGCTGGTCTCGATGCATAAAGTCAAGTCTAGGCATACCTTGGCCGATTTCTACTTGGACTACTGAGCAACCACGTAATATTATACCAAAAGAAATTGTAGTCTATATGCCCTTGTGCAGAGTCATTCTCTGCCTTTTATAAAAAAAAAGAAAAAAGAAAACCCATGATAATGTCTTTGAGATATCGAATGTAGATGGTCTCGTGACGAGGCTCGATTTGACCCCCCTGTCTAACTGAAAATCAAGACACATTATTGACCTCGGTGAAATTGATTGGCTTACTGATCCCGATTCGCTTTTCTTCAACAACGCGGCAAAGGACTCTGGGGGAAGAACAACGTGCGCAAGAGCGGATGCAGGCCAACGAGTGGCAACAGCGGCTGAGTCGTTAGCGATGGGCGCTGAGAGAAGCATGGATAGAGTCTGGTTGGCCTCTAATATAGAGAGCTCAAACGCTACTTGTACGAACCGGGTACATGGGCTTCTGGGCTACAGCGTACAAAGGGCTAATGCACGAAAAACAGCCAGACTTAGACGTTGACGTTGCCGAACCTTTGATACCTCTCCTCCCTCCACTTCGGGCCCCATCTCCTGACAACAAATATCGAGGGGCTGGCAGCCAAAACCACCAATGCCAGAAACAGATATGTAAATCCATACCCCCAGGCGTCGATGATGTACTGTACCACGGCTGTTCCCACGGCGCTTATCCCCGCCCTCGTCAGGTTGAATGAAGACGAGACCCGGCCGGCGTTCATCGGGTACAAGTCCACCAACAAGGTGGTGAGGATCGAAATGGGCCCAGAGAGACCCATGCCCGCGAGGAACAAAACAACGAGCGGTGCGGCTAGGCTGGCGCCCGAGTCGACAACCAAGCCCCATACAGCTGTCGTGATGAAGGCAAGCATCGTCCACGGCCACATGAGATCCAGCCTCGCCCTCTCAATGGGAAACCGTCTCAACTCGCCGCCCCTCTTGCGGTCGGCGGACACGCCCATGCTCTTTGCCACCCGGGCGTAGTTCCAGTCGAGTAGTCTGCCTACCACGACGGCGCCAGATACGGATCCCATCGCAAAGGGAATGTAGCACAGCCCGACCTGGAGGTCGTTGAAGCTGTATCGGCGGCGAATAACGTCTTGAAGAGGTACCAGCATGGCGTAGTTGGCCATGACAAAGAGAGACATGAAGAGCATGAGGAGGCCGACGTCCTTTTCAAAGATGATGCGGATGGCAGCAAAGATGTCCGGGACGGGGATCCCGAGAGGCAGTTTCTTGGGCTCAGGGGTAGTCGCGCCGGGCGTGGACTCGAGGTCGCGTCTTTTGCGGCGCCATTGGATCCGTGATGTGATGGAGGTGTTGAGAGCCGGCGGAGGGATCGATCCATTGCCCACAATGTTGCGCGCCGTCTATTTCACAGTTAGCCATCTCGTCGGCCTGCCTTGCCGCCTCTCCCCTCTTCCCCCCCCCGGTCTTTGGTATGGTGTCGTACCTCTGGCACAAACGGAAGGTAAACCACGACAAACACGCCGGCGGCGATTGTCAGGAACCAAAACGTCGACCTCCACCCCAGGTACTGCGTCAGCAACCCCCCCAGGACAGGCGCCAATGCCGGCGCAAACATGATGCTCGACTGCACGGCCGTGATGTACCCTCCTCTCTCGGCGGCAGTGGTCAGGTCAGCAACTACGGCGCTGCCGATCGCCACTGTCGCGCTACTGCCGGTGCTTTGCAAGGCTCGCAGAACCAACAGCGCCGCGTAGTTGTGCTGCAGGGCAAGCCCGACGTTTGCACCCAGGTAGATGGCAAACGTGAGCGCATAGACGGGCCTTCGGCCAATCTGGTCGCTGAGATCGCCAAAGAACAGTGGTGCAATGGCCTGCATGATTTGGTAGACGGTGACGGTGAGGTTGATCTCGCCTAGGGAGCGGTGATATGAGTTGGCGATGGGGGTGATGGCTGGCAGGTAGATGAAGGATGAGAAGGGCGAGAAGATGGTGCTGAAGACTGTCATGACGATGACGAAGACTTTGATCCTGGAGGAAAACACGGAGTGGAGGGGGCGCTCGTTTGATTGCTGTGGTTCGAGGACCTGATTCTGCGTGAGGTCTTCATATCGAGTATTGTCTGCTCGGGTATGATTGTTGTTCTTGTCGTGGTGAAGAGGCAGTGTGGTGGCGAGTCCAGCCGTCTCCTTAGTTTGGTCATCACTTGGCCCGGGACATTCTTCGTCTCGAGGCGTCTTGGACATTTTATTTGATTTTCACGTCCCTGACATTCGAAGGCGAAAGCTTGTGATGCCAAGTGGCGTGTCTCATTCATATACTACGCTCGAGTGGACATGTAGCTGAGACGGCAGCCCGTATTCCTGAATCCGATAATACATGAAAATACGGGAATGGGGGATGACAATCCATGACAAAAAATAAATAGAATCAAAAACGTATGAGCTGCAGTACGGAGATTTCACGTCCAATTTCCGAAATTTGACAGTATTTAGATCGAACGTAGAAAATGGGATCGACTACTCCGTATTGGGGTCAGTCGGGAGGCTTGCCGGAGTGTCTGATGTCACTCTCGGGACGGATCCACATCTCCCGCGCCGAGACTCGGTGCCGAGATCGCTCCGGGTGTTGGTGTGAAATGCACGTCCAAACATTTCTCGCGCCTCATCACGCCGTCCCGACAGTATCGAAAACTCGGCTCCTTGGCAGGATATTCGTCAGCCCTGAACACCGCAGATAAGAATGCCAAGACGGAGGGGATGTCAACGGAGCCGAATTGGCGATTCCTCACGGCGGCCCACACTACACAGCATATTGTTTCTCCGGCAGCTATTGAAGCAATGTCGGCGAGCAATGGTCTCAAGGAAGACCTACGCTCACTTCTCATCGGTAAAATATAATCGGAGATTGCTTACTTCCTAATCTCGTTCCCAAAACATCCCAGACTCATCCTGTATATTGGTCTGCCGACGTCGGCACCGAACAGGCTTCAACAACATCACCCGCATCGGTTCGGCAGGGTACCAATGCGGAGCTCGCTTATGTCCTCCAAACTTAACTCGTTGGTTCTCTTTTTAAAGACCGCTAGTCTGTGTGTGTATAACCCGAGTCTTCTTATCTCCGAAGACTGAGGTATGCATTGCATGATCTCCTGCGTGTAAGTGTCTGGTTGAATGTAGGGCCGGCGCAAGTCTCAGAGCACTGTGATATAAAAGTCTTAATATCACACGGAACGCCTTTTCTACTTTTACCAGACACCCTGATCTTCTTTTTCGACTTGAATCTGGTCAACGCCTTGTTCTCACTTCCCGAAAAAAAAAAAAATATGGCATCCGCCCCAAACACCGCAGCAACCTACCCCCCAGCCAAGACGGCCCTCCTCCTGCTTGACTACCACAACATCATTGTCGACATGATTCAACCCCTCGAGGAGAAGGATAGGGTCGTCAACACGGCGAACTCTCTACTTAAAACAGCCCGCGAGAGCTCAGCCACAATTGTTCATTGTGTGATCGACATGAACGCCCAGCCCGCCGAGACCAGCAAAATGCGGCAACGCTGGGAGTCTACTTACAAGCCCTTGGCGGTTTCAGCCCCGGAGAGGCTTGGACTAATTGCTGAACTGGCTCCCACCGCCAAAGGCTCCTCTGGCAAGGAATTCGTCGTCGCCAAAGTGCCGGGGTGTGTCTCTGCGATGAAAACACCGGGGTTTGTGTCTTCGCTGCGGGAGAAGCATGGAGTTGAGAGTGTCGTTATTTGCGGTCTTATCTCGAGCGGCGCGGTCTTGAGCACGGCCCGCGAGGCCGCTGATTTGGGCTTTGTCACGACAGTAGTGGAGGACGGTTGTTGGGATTACGATGCCGGGGCTCATTCGGTTGTGATGAAGAACATTTTGCCGATGACGGCGTATACCACTGATTTGAGGGGTGGTTTGGACTTGTTGAAGGGTTCCGACAGATAGAGCTATGTGAGTTGACCCGCCCCCTTGGGTGACACAGGGTATTAAACAGATTTTGGCGATCTCGGCTTCAGCACACAGCGAAGAGGAAGCATTGGCTAACCTGGCTATTATTTGCATATATCTAGCATCTGGTACTCCGTATAGATGTAGGCAATATGACAGCATCAGTGTAGGTAGCTCTGACGGGGGGCGGACTGATTCTGCAAGGTTGATCAAAATGTCTAGTCGGAAATATGGCAGTGCAGGAGCTGAACAGAAACAATTGGTTGCAAGCAGCGCATTGTAGCATGACCTGAAGCTCCAAACATGTGTGCCATGTGGTTCAAGACTGCTTCAGAATAGCGTACGCATTCCGTACTCGCCAACTTGGCACCCGTTTGGCCCAAATGATTCTACTGACTATGCAGTCGGCCGGCTAGTTTAACAAATCGTTTCATCACCAGTCGCCGGGGGTTTGTGGATTCGCCGCATTGCTGGTTCATCTGTGCCGGCACAGAGTGGCTTCGGGTTCTTATTCGCATTTCCCCAGTGGCTGGGTCGCACGATCTCACATTCGGGCGGACCCAAATGCAGAGCGCCATCGAATTCATCCAGAACAATACAATGTCGGGTGTCATCCGATGCTCCATAGGCGCTCGTGAAGATGAGGTCGAGGTCCAGGGACTTGGCCTCGAGCTCTTTGAAATATGCAATGGGCAATGGCTCTGCATCTGTCCGATGTCCCAGTTCAGTGGTTCCTCCCAGATTGACACACCACTTCCTGCCAAACCCGAATACGAGACACCCTTGGCCATCGTAATCAGGCGCTCTGGTTGGACGGTCCCTGGCTTTCCGTCGGCAGAGACCCCACATACACAGCGCAGCTGCATCTTGTGGGTCCCCCTGAACCAACGAAAGGACCATCCAACTCCAAATTCCTTTTATCGGGCGCATCTCGACGCCACCCGCCGACTCTTTTTTGGTTGCTTGGTCCCACGTCGTCGAGGTTTGTTCGTTTCTTGCCTCATTAATTTGACGACAGGGCACGTAGAGTCGATTGTCCTCATCTTCTCTGGGAACATTCCCTGTTTGATTGCCGTTCCATACCCAATTGCGCGAGCCAAGCATTCGCCGACGCATCGTCAACATCTGCAACCACAATGGGCATCCTTCAACAGGTGGCGAGCCACCCGCTCTCGCAGCAGTTCCAGACTCTGGGTCTGGGATCGCAGATTGCCGTCGCTTTGGGTGCTTTTATCGCACTTGCGGTTGCTTTGAACGTTGCCAGCCAGATTCTTTTTAAGAACCCCAATGAGCCTCCGTTGGTCTTCCACTGGTTCCCCTTTATTGGCAGTACTGTAACGTACGGAATGGATCCTCCCAAATTCTTCAAGGAAAACCGTGCCAAGGTATGTCTTGAACTCTGTTCCCTCTGTGCCAACTGTTCACAACACTAAAATTCGAATCTGATCGGCGCTACAGTTTGGGGATGTCTTCACCTTT
Organism: Metarhizium acridum; assembly: GCF_019434415.1. Taxonomy (NCBI): domain Eukaryota; kingdom Fungi; phylum Ascomycota; class Sordariomycetes; order Hypocreales; family Clavicipitaceae; genus Metarhizium; species Metarhizium acridum. The sequence continues at coordinate 2,127,470 of NW_027094016.1, read as the reverse complement.
GTTCTCCTTGGCAAGAAAACCACTGTTGCCGTTGGCCCCGCCGGAAACGATTTCATTCTCAATGGCAAGCTCAAGGACGTCAATGCCGAAGAGATTTATACTGTTTTGACCACTCCCGTCTTTGGCCGGGACGTCGTCTATGACTGTCCCAACGCTAAGCTGATGGAGCAGAAAAAGGTAATGGCAACCAACGCCATTTCCCCCCTCCTCCTGGTCGCGATGCAGGCAGCAAGTACTAACTGCTGGTACAGTTCATGAAGATTGCTCTGACGACTGAAGCTTTCCGATCCTACGTTCCCATTATTTCTGGCGAAGTGCAGTCCTATTTCAAACGCGACCCCGAGTTCAAGGGCAAGTCCGGCGTCGTTGATATTCCCAAGAAGATGGCCGAGATTACAATCTTTACTGCCTCCCACGCTCTCCAGGGCAGCGCCATCCGCAGCAAGTTTGACGAGTCTTTAGCTGCTCTCTACCACGATTTGGATATGGGCTTCACACCAATCAACTTCATGTTGCACTGGGCCCCCCTTCCCTGGAACCGTAAGCGTGACCACGCTCAACGTACTGTGGCCAAGATCTACATGGATACCATCAAGGAACGTCGCGCCAAGGGCGATGACGACAAGGAACTCGACATCATGAAGCACCTGATGAACTCGACCTACAAGAATGGAACCCCTGTTCCTGACCACGAGATTGCCCACATGATGATTGCTCTGCTGATGGCCGGCCAGCACTCGTCGTCATCTACCAGCTCATGGATCATGCTCCGCCTTGCTCAGAACCCGCACCTCGTCGAGGAGCTCTATCAAGAACAGATCAAGGCCCTTGGTGCTGATCTGCCACCTCTGACGTACGAAAACCTCTCTAAGCTGCCTCTCAATCTGGCCATCATCAAGGAAACCCTCCGTCTGCACGCTCCTATTCACTCCATCTTGCGTGCCGTCAAGCAGCCCATGCCTGTGCCTGGTACCAAATATGTTATTCCCACCACTCACACCCTTCTCGCCGCTCCCGGTGTCAGCGCCAGCGACCCTACGCACTTCCCCAACCCCGAATCCTGGGACCCCCATCGCTGGGATAGTGAATCCCCCAACGCCCCTACTATTGTCCGTAACGTCGCTGAGGAGGAAGAGAAGGTCGATTATGGATACGGTTTGGTCAGCAAAGGTGCCGCCTCGCCGTACCTTCCTTTTGGTGCGGGTCGCCACCGATGCATTGGCGAGCACTTTGCCAACGTACAACTTCAAACCATTGTCGCCGAGACTGTCCGTCTGTTCAAGCTGAGCAATGTCGACGGCAGCAACACCATTATTGGCACCGACTACTCGTCTCTCTTTTCACGACCCCTGGAACCCGCAAGGATTCGCTGGGAACGGCGAGATTAGGTGTATGGGCGGTAGGTGCAAAAAAAAAAAAAAAAAAAAAAAAAAATTGCATGGGATAAAAAGACGAGTAGCGACCTTCTTCTTTTCCTTTCTTTTTCGTTTTTGCGTGGGTATTTGTATATACAAGGCTACTCGCTGGAGTTATTGAAGTCATCAAATGGACGAGTTTACGTGGATGAGCCCGCGCGGTTGCATGAAAAAAAGGGTATTAATATTTAATGTAAATCAAAGTTATAAATCAATTTAAAGGTCTGAAATAAAAGAATAAAAGCAGTATGAGCGATCCATGTCGTGAATGTGACGAAATATCGTTGGTTTGGCCTTCTGCCTTCCCGTCCAGATCTCGGCCCCGGCCCCATTGGGCGGACGGAGGACCACCTACCTGCACGGACCGGGTGCAACGGCATCTGGAAACATGAGGTGGCTGCGTGCAATAGTTTCAAACGTCGCGCCTCCCTTTAGCTGTGTTTGGCAGCACCTTCTCCAACATGAGGTTACATGCTCACCAGGGACGATCCTGGCAAGCGAGACTTTTTACTTTTTTTTTCTTTATAAAAAAGACAAAGTCATGGGCCGAATGCACGCGAGCTTCTTGCTTTGATCAACATCGCACTCACACTCTGTTAACCAGCCTCTCACCTCGCACGTGTGCCACAGAGCCAGAGTCACCACAGGAATATTGACAGACAGTACTACAACACAGACATTTACCGCAATGGAATACAGACTACCAAAGCTATCCGCAGACTCAGACGGTGATCTTAAGGCAGCTCATAGCCGTTTGGTCCGCCTTTGGGGGGTTAAACCGTCGCAGTTGCCATCTTCAGCCTCGCCTCCGAGCGATCTCATCCCACTGCTCACGGCCACGTGGACGGAGGCAGTGTATTTTATCAGCAAGGTCCATTTGGAGTCCGAGACCAAGACTTCGCCATGGCACCCAATCGGTGTCAAGAGATTTCCCCATTCCGATGCCCCGGTACACTTGTACCAACGCGTCGTGTCGACACCAGAGCTCGTTCGCGTTTGCGAAGAGCACAAGATCAATGACACAGAGGAGAGAGACCTGCATCCAGAAGTATGGGCTTTGCGGCGCAGCATCCACCAGAATACCGCAGCAACGGGAACAGCCAACTGGAGAGAATGGGTTCGCTGCTTCAAGGACAACCACGCCAAGGCAGAGAAGGACTTTACCCCCACGGTGTTGAGCACATGTCTGATGAAGAAGTGGAAGTGCAAAGACATCAAAATTCAGCTTGCCGGGCGGACTTGGGTTGATTGGACGATGAAATGGGAGGAATCTGTCCATAAGCTTCCTTTCCCGTTGAGCAAGCGCGTCTTCCCTGTCCTACAGGTGACGGCCATGACGGATAACAAGCAGGAGTTTATGGTCGTTCAGATTGCTGTCAAAGATTATGATGCGACACCCCGGAATGGGGGCGCTGTTCTGGGCGCTTATACCAGCGTGGAGAGATTTCGTCAAACTGACGGTGGCGTTGAATGGATTATGGGCACTGTTTCAGATGCGAGAGGTTTCTTGCCTCGATGGATTCAGAAGAGAGCGGTGCCAGCCCAGATTGCCAAGGATGTTGACATGTTTTTGGTTTGGATCGCAGAGGAGAGAACGAGGATTTCGCCGACAGATGACGATATATCGACCCCGGTCAATGATTCCGGAGCTGACCCTCGAGCTACTTTGCAGGTTACTTCTGCTCAGGACACGAATAACGGCCCCCCGAGACCAACTGTGGCAGACGAGAAACCGGAGGGGGAATGACGAATCATGGCGCACAGCATGGTAGCGTTTACTTTCCCGTACCGACATGGCATGTATTGTAATTATTGATATCCCGAAGCGAATAATGTACTTCATGCTCTTGCTACTGGGCTCATTTCGCGGAGTTGATTCTGTGACTCTGTTGATGCGTGAAGCCTGGCCATGGGGAAGGTACTCACGGTGTAGTTCTGCCGCACCTGCTCTTGCAGATATTAAGCGAGACGAAGGCGGCATGGTTTGGCGGAAGAAACCAGACTCCTCTTTGATCTCGACGCCCGTATGTCGACATCTTATTCTAACAGGGACACAGCATTCTATCAATGGTCGGTCTAGTCATAGCACGCCCGTAGGACAATGGCAAGTAAACGTCGACTCTCTGCCCCGGTGGCACCAACACCTCCACCATCGAGCACGTCTCTTTCTTCACCAGAGTCGATTCTGGTGGACTCTACATGTACCTCATCTTCGTCCAATGCTGTCGTCGACGCAAAACTGTTGGACCGAGCCGAAAAGCTCGCCCGCATGACAATGGAGCTCAAGATCCACAAGGTTGTCATGCAGGCCAACGATCTGGCTCGCGGACTCGAAGACCTAACACGCAAGACAGTGCGCAACGAGTCCTTCCGCCAGCAAAACGAAGAACGCATGGAGAGGGTCTGGCAGGACATCTTGTCCGTCAAGGTGAACTTTGAGCAGCACCTGGACACGAGGGCAAGAGACAAGCTCGATCTGAGGGAGTGCCAAAGGGAAGTGACGGAGGTGAAGAGCTCAATGGGCGAGGTCAGGAGGCTGGTGGAGAAATTGGCCGGCAAAGTAGACCAGCTGCCGACGCTGGCCGAGGCCAACGCCGTGCTGGCGGGCGTGAGTGCGCAGAGGGAGGCGTGCGAGACTGCCGCTGCGGTTTGTCGGGAGCGCCGTGAATTCGGGACGCGGGCTGGTACGTATGGGCGGCGGTGGTGTCGGTGTCTACTGACTGACTGACTGGGTGTCGGAGCAGGGTGCTCTCACAAGCCTATGCAGACTCGCATCCAGGAGACGATCAAGTCTACGCGGCGGTGGCACCACGATCACAAGTCGACTGCGCTGCCTGACGCCGTGTTCACGGCCAATTATCTCAAGAAACAGTCGAAGCGAGACCCGCGCATGGCCGTGTTTCTGCAGAGGGCTATTCACAAGCGCATCAGGCGGCGGCGGCGGGAATCTGGCTCGCGGCCGCAGTCGCTCGAGGAGTTTTGTCAGGATGTCAGCTGGGACGATGTGACGAGGACGGTGGAGGACGTCTTGGTTAGGAGGGTGGATTCTACGGTTCGATCGTTGAGTCAGAGTTCGCAGTAGTTGCGAGGCAGAGAGGGCTAGTGATGTACTATTATTATATTTGCTCTGTTGCCAACAAATGACCTGTGGGTATCAGTGAATGACTAGACGTCCTTGGTGTTTTTCTGTTTGTTCCACCTTCCAACGCCAGTGCTGTCCGTGAATACCAGCTCGTGATGCACCCTCCCCCAACGCCAAATAACATTACACACGTCAGGCTCGGTTCCCCCCATGCCCAATCAGCTAGTCGTTAACTTCAATGCCAATGGAGCCCTTCTTCAATTCAATCTCCGACTTCAACTGCTTGATCTGATTCTCCAATCTTATTCGAAGAATCTTGTTCTGCGTCTTTTCGAGATCCGCCACCCGTCTAGCCAACTGCTTCTCCAAGTCATGAATGATGTCCTTGACGCCCTGCTCCTCGTCTCTCTGAGCACGCTGGTCCTCATCCAGATCGTCGTCGTCGTCGTCGTCGTCATCATCATCATCATCGTCGTCGTCCTCCTCTTCTGACTCATCGTTCTCGATGCTTTCTTGGATAACAGGCGCGGGCGTCTCGACCTGCGTGGTCATGGGCGTAGTCATGTCCATTGCCGTGCCAGGTGTCTCGGCCACCAAGTCATCCGCAAAGGCAGCTTCCAAGTCAGCCTCGAGGTCATTGTCGTCGCCAAAGATCTCGTCGTTCTGCGTATTGCCAAAGAAGCCCATCGAGTCGTCCACCTCGCCCTCGGCGTCCTCGTCGGCGCCCATTTCCACGTCTTCCTCGTGGCGGTCGTCTACCCACTCCCACTTCGTGGAGCTGGCCTTATTATCCTCCGCGAGCAGTCTCTCCACCTCGGCCTCCTTGTCTTCAATCTCCTTGCGGCTGATGGTCTTGGCAAACCGGCGGTTGACGCAGTCGTGCATCGGCGGCGTGATGCCGTGCGGCCATTTGAAGTTGGTGTCGATCATGGTGGGTAGTGGTGCGCGCTTGGCCTCCTCTTCGTTCTTAACTTGCTGGAATACAAGCAGCATCTGGCAAATATCTGCAGACTTCATGAAGGACTTGCGATCCCACGTCTTCATGGATTCGGTGATGGTGGGTAGATCCACCATGACGGCGGCAAAAGATTGGCCTTTGATGGTCATGATGGCCCGTCGCGTGTCCTCGTCAAAGAACTTCATGGTGATGTCCGCGCCGCCCTGGGCTCGAGGAATGCCCATTTTGCCATTCTCCATGCACCAGCGTACGTAGTCGCAGTGCTCGCCGGGCAGCATGCGCAGGATAAACTGCTCCTCGATGGCCGGGTCCAACTCTCGATCGCTCGCTTCGGAATCGTACCCGTCACCGGGGGGGTGGACCGGCGGGCGTCCTCGCGGCTTCAACACTACCTGGGTATGAGCCGACTTGACGCCTGGCCGGATCTTGATCTTGGTGGCCTGGCTGCCTGCCTTCTGTGACAGTGGCAGGTCGTCATCATCATCGTGCGGTCGTTTCCTGCTCTCGACGAGCTTCTGGCTCGGCTTTGTCTGGCGACCGGCTTTTGTTTTGGCGGGTGGTGCTTGGTCTGTGGCCGGAGTTGGAGGTTGTGACAAGGTGAGTTTGAGCTTCACCTTGCGTGGGCCGTCGCCTGGCGTCGCAGAGGCCGGTGGTGGTGGTGCTGCTGCTGCGACTGCTGCGGCTGCTGCGTCGCCGACAAACGATGAGGACCGGCTGATGTTGATTTTTAATTTGGGTTTTGGCGTTTCCGTCGCCGCGCTGCCGGGATCTGGCGCAGACATGGTGCGGGCTGGGGGTGGTGATGTGGATGATGGAGGAGTAGAAGGAGGAGCTTGAATTGAAAGTTACAGTGCTCGCTAGACTGGACTATAGACGATTCGGTCCCTGTGTGGGGCAGCCGTGGTTTATAGGATCAGGGCCTAGATTGGAGCTGAGCCCCCATCAGAGGGCCTGCCCATAACTAGGCTAGTGCGAGCATAAACTCCTACCGCTGACCGTTAACCTAACAAAGAAAAGCTCTCCTCCAGCTGATCTGCTACATTCTCAAAATACTCAATGTCCGATCTGTTCGAGGCCCAGGATGAGGTTACCCAAAACGAATGTGATGCATACGCGCGGAGCCTTGCAAAGAGCTCCGTGACACCGCTGCCTTGGCAAGGATTTCACAGCTACACATTACTCTCCGCCTCAGGCATTATCGTTCAATTTCGATCCGAAGCTTCGCCTCTCGATAATTCAACCGTCAAGATCGCCAAAAGCATTCATCCCTACCTGACACCAACTACTACCTACCATGGTTCCATGCCAAACTCGTCAGTTACTGTCTGGGTGATGGATGCCCTTCCAGGTATCGGATTTCTGTTCACAGTCAGCAGCATCACACCAGCTAAGCAAGATATTACAATAACCGATTTGGCCAAGTAAGTTTCTGAAACTGGCGTCACACTCTTCACCCATTGCTACTGATATCATTACAGGTTCTACGCAGAGTCGTGGGAAAACGCCCAAGCCCCCGTCGAGGACAAAAATCATCTCTACAATACGAAGCTCGAGCAACTCCGCTACGCACTACCTACTCGGTTTACGCCTATTATTGAACGGATCCAGAGCCAAATAGTACACGTGGTCGATCAAGTACCTTGGGTTTTGACACACCAAGACCTTTCCAACACAAATATACTAGTCGGTCCTGATTCTGGCCATCTCACGGGTGTCGTTGACTGGGCGGATGCTGCCATTGAACCATTCGGAATTGCACTTTGGGGACTTGAGAGCATTCTTGGTTGCAGCGGCCCTGGCGGCTGGTCATACTTTTTGGATGATTCTTCCCATTCACGGACGCTGTTTCGGCAAGCTTTCTTGGCAGAAATTGGAGCACCACTTTCAGATCAGATTTGCAAAGCCATAGATGAACTCAGAAACCTTGGGATACTACTTCGGTATGGTTTTACGTGGGAGAGTGGGGTAGAAGAGCCCGTTAACGATGTTTCTCAACTTGATATGTTTCTCGGAAGTGAATTGTTTCAAACGAACACAGAGCTCGGGTTATACTGAATGCCTGAAGCTCGATTTTCAAATAATTGCGTCATCAATAAGAATTCCCCGACTTTCCTCTGAGGCGCTTCACAATCTACCTAGCTGATAACGCCAAACCTCTTCAATATACCCCGAAGAGCAGGAATGTTTGGTGCGAGTTTCCCGTCGATCAAGACCTTGTGAGGCCCTTTGACCGTCGGTGCATGCGTTTCTTGGCCCTTGAATGAGATTATCCCCTCTTCTGATGTAAAAACCCACCCTGTGGTTCTGAAAGGGCCCCCGTGGCGTGTCTTGATCCCTCAGCATCGCCGTCCTGCAATCTCCAAGGTCGAACTCGACCATCTTCCCTGCATCCTGGCCGAGGATTTGGAGGCCGACAGCTCCTTCTAAGCTGTTGAAACGCAGATAGTCCACCAGCTCTCTGATAAAGTCGAAACTGATGTCGGAGACATCGTTCACCCTGCGCTCGGTATACTCGTAAGCGACAAACCGGTCTCCAGCGACGAGTTTGAATATATGACCCTGCACTGTTGCAAGATCAAGCTCTTCTATGGTGACTGGTTTCGTCCAATAACCTGAAGGTTCTGTTAGGATGTGACGTAGCATCACGGTGCCGGTCGCAAGTTTGGAGTGGCCATGAATAAGATGAACTCCGAGCCTGCTATGCACATCGTATTTGACAAAGATTTTGGCAAGGTTTCGCAGATGCATGGGAGATATTTCCGATTGCAGCTCCTCACTATCAACAAGGCCATTATACCTAATTATCGTTAGCCTAATACCAGGCTATAATCTCTTGGGCACAATTGGAGGTTGTCGACGTACGTGTCAACTGAGGCATGAAGATCAGCCAGTGTTGGTTGGCAGTGGAAACCCGGGAGCTGGCTGGAAGATAAAGCAATAGCCATAGTTGCTGAAGACAAGACGGATGAAATTTAAACTGAAATTGAGGGCGTAAATTGGGTAGAGTGGCAAAGAATGCGAGGTGTTATCCGCAAATCTTTTCTGTACGTGCTTTCGACCTTCAGAGGAGTTCTTATACTTCTTGTACCAGATGGTGCCAGTTTCCACCATTTGCCCTTTTTACTGGAGCTGTTGCAACTCGCCACACAAAGGCGGAGGTAATTTTAGAATATTGGGGGTGTGTATTGTGTGTTGTAGAGGTCCTTGTCCTTTTCTGCCAATCTCACAAGTTACTTCTGCTTAACTACTACCGTTTTATCCAACAGGCATATATATTGTGTGACAGTATCTACACCGTGCTTCTGACAGGAGCCTAGATTGGGTTATATTAGGGAGTAAGCATAAGCAGAACCCAACCTCTGCATCACAGGTAGCTCCATGGTTCCAGCCCGCGCCACCCGGAAAGATGCAATCGTATCATTTCAGATACTACACTTGAATGGTTGTAACGCCTTGAAAGTTGACAGAGCAAGATCAGGCAACAGCCATCTGGGCTGAGGCAAATTAAGCAGGTGTTGGTTTAAACCATGATGTTGCTAATTGGACGGACGCCACGACATGGAAGCTACCACATGGATGTCGATAGGAGGCATGATTGTCAGGGAAACATTCTCAATACTACAGTACAACGTTGGGAAGTCAAAGGATACGGCGATTACCAGTCTTCTACGGGACCCAGAATCCCAAAATACGACATCTTGGCAATTCAGCAATGCTGGGTTCAGTCAGCCAACAATGGCGGATACCAACAATCAAGAGCGTCGTATGACCACACCAGGGATCTCAGTCCAGCAGCACCGCAGCTCCCTTGAGCCAGATTCCGTGTGACAGATATGGCGGGATGAAGATGGTACTGCAGGATTGAGAGCCCCTGTAGCGTGTTTGCTCCCAAAGTGGCCGCCGATGTGTAGCCGTGGATGACGTGTGGTAAGAAAACGTCAGCAGTAACAGCTTGCAGCAGTAGAGGCAGGTCTCTTCACAAGTTGTTCATCCAGTTGCTCTCTTGTTCGCTCTTTGCAAGGCAGGTAAGAAAATCAGTTGGCCGGCCTCACATGCAATGTAACCTTTGATAAGTGTTTAGTTCGTATACTTCCAAGTAACAGAGGCTACGCCGTGTCTCTATAGCTCCTGATACTGATGAGAGGGCGTACTGGCCGAGAAATTCACAACCAAAAAAATGGGGAGGCTGGTAACTATGTCGCGTTGATGTAATCACCACTCTCACAAGGGGAACTCTTTGAAACACACTGAGTGGTTGAAGCGTTTGTTGGTCACGTTTTGGGCTAGTAATGAACTTGGTTGGTCTGGAGTTATAACCCTAATTTCCTCCTTTTATTATTAGTAGATATTACTATTACTATTATCTATACGCTAAGCCTAAAAAGGCTAGTACTTTATTATATAAGCTAAATTACTATTATTAAAGAGCTAGATAGAGTATATAATAAAAGATAGATAGAGTATATTTTTGTTATAGGCTTAAGCTAGCAGCTTAAGCCTAGGCCGGACCCGTTGCGGAGGCAGCTTAAACCTAACCCGGATAATCTACGGGCTAGGTAGGGATATAAAGGGGAGTAAGAAGAGGGAAACCTTTCTTTCTCTTTCTCTTTCTTCTTAAGTTTATTCTTACTTTTTAAAGATATATACTTATAATAATATAATATAATTAGTTCTTAATAAAGAATAAACTTTACTATAAATAACCTTAATAAAGTAATATTTAATATAAGATAGAACCTACTTATACCTAATACCTTTATATTAGGTAAAAGCATTTTATTTAACTTTATAATATTATAAGAGATTATAAATATCTAGGCTAAAAGACTTTATTAACTCTTTAAATAATACTATAACTTATAGAACTAAGTAGTATAAGCTATATTTACTATAAGAATACCTATTAATAATAATACTTTCATAAAATAAAAATTAATTTTAATAGAAACCTCTTTTAATAGTAATAAGAACGTGTTTAAGGCTTAAAAGAAGCTTATAATATATAAGCTAATTAAAGACGTATAATTTATTAATAGCTCTTATAATTAATAGGTTTTTATTTACTAGAGCCTCTTTAATAAAGTTAAGAGCCGTGTAGCTTTATTTTTTAAATTAAGTAAGGTAAAGAGCTATAACCTGTTTTAATTCTTAGAATACCTATTATTTATATATTTAGACTTTTACTAGAAGGAAATTACACTTATTAAGCTAGACTAAATATAGTAATACTAGAATAAGTTATTTATAGACTTCTTTATTTAGTTTAAGAATAAGCTCGCGCTTATTAGAGAAATACTATAGGCTAGTTTTATAAAGCTTATAAAACTATAATAAGCTTTAAATAAGCGTATATAAAAAGGAATTATAAGTAAGGAAATATTATGCTTTAAGTATAATATAATAGTAGCTTAGCTTTATAGTATAGCTATTAATATTAAATTCTTATAATTAAAGAAGAAGTTCTAGAATAAGTAAAATAAAGGGGTTACCTTTAAAATAAAATAACTAGTAGATAAAGATATACTAATAATAAACGTAATAAAGATAAGGTTTTAAGCTAGACCTAAAAAGAGCGCGGGTTAAGATTACCTTAAGGGTAATTAAAAGAAGAGGGTCTATTAGGTTTTAAAGGAGGTAATTAATTAATAAAAGAAGAAAAGAAAGTGTATTTATTATAAATTAATAGGGTATTATATAGCTAAATATACCCTTTTACCCGCGTAATAGCTGTAAACGTTTAGTGTAAGGGGCGCTATAATAGAAGATATAATTAATAGCTTAAATAAAAATAGCAAGTAGTTGGAAAATAATACGCTTTTATAATAAGTCTCTTAATAGAGGTGTTATAGCGTAATAATAGTTATAGAATTGTAACGCGCACACGGAGTCACCTATGAAGAGGGACCAAATTAGGCACCGCGCATGGGGAGTCACCTGTAAAGAGGGACCGAATCGGGTCCGCTTATATCCTAAAATGAGGTATAAATCCCCATTAATTTTAGTTTAAATCCTATAAGTATTATTACGTGAGAAGCGAGCATAAATTAAAGCTAAAACCCTTAATAAATAAGTATAAAAGGATTAGTTTAAATATTAAATAATTTAAATAAGTTTTAATCTTATATTATTAAAAGACCTAAGAATACAGTTCTTTCTTAATTTCTTACCTAATTATTCTATATTTTAGGTTTATTCTAATAATTCCTAAAACTTCTTTATATAATTACCTTTAAAAAGATAATAAGAACTTAAAAATAAAGCCATATATTATATAGTAACGTATTAAGAGAAGAGATATCTATTATATCTCTTACACGTAAATTATTTACCCTCTTAACTCTTATTAAGTACTTTACTATAATCGCGTAAGAGGCGTAATTAAAGAAGTACTTATATAAACTTAAGTGAATTTAAAAACTTAAAGCTTAAGAGTAAGAGTTACTTTAAGACTTATTCTTAAATAATAAGGGAAGGTTCTTAAAATAATAAGACTTTTTCTTCTTAAAAGAAGATTAAGGTTTAAAGATTTAAATTAAGAACCTCTTTAAGTTATCCCTTAATATAAACTAAAGAAAGAGAAATAATTAATTAAATAACCTTTAATATACTTTTAAGGGTATCTTAAGAAAGTTTAAGAAGAATTACTTTTAAATCTTATATATAATTACGTAAATAAAAAATAAATGTTATTTCTAATAGAATTAATATATTAAGAAAGTAAAGGCGCGTAATTTAAACGTAAATATTAATTAAAAAAAATTTAAAGTATAAACCTTAAATCTTATTTAAGATTCTATTAATTAAAATGTAATTATAATATAATAATTAAAAGGTACACGTTAAAGGGAAGACTAATCTCTTTAAAACTTTCACGTATACCTAGACTTATTAAAAAAGTACTTCCCTTATATCTTAAAGGCGTAATAAGCACTTAACTTCTTCGTAAAACTTTACCTTTACCTTTAAAACTATATTAAGATATATATATTAAGTATACTAGAAACTTAGAAGAAAATTATAGCTCTTATTACCTATTTTTAGGATAATATAAAAGGTAAGCGAAATAATAAGCGGCCTTAAAACGAGAATTTAAATAAAAGGCCCTTTAAAGCGCCTTAAAGAAACCTTAAGAACTCTTCCCTTAAAAGAGAAAGTAATTAAGAAAGGTTCTTAGAATTTAATTAAAAGCGTTTTTTACGCTAAAACTTATTTTAAAATAAAGATAAAAAGGAGGCTAATAATAAAGAGAAAAAGAATTTTACCTGTTAAGAGTATAATAGTAATAAATATCTTTAGAATAAATGCTTTAAGAGGGAAAAGATTAATAATATAAAAACTTAAGATAAGAAGGGAGAAAATAAGAAGAATACCATAAAAAAAGAGAATTAATTATAAATAATACCTAGTTTATAACTAATAAAAACTATATTTAGGTAAAAGCTAGCCTTATAATATAGGCTATAATTTAAGAATAAAAATTAATACTTATTAAAGTAACCCTAAATACTAAAGCTAAAGTAAACTTAATTAATATTATTTTAATATAGCGTGTAAGACTACGTTACTTAAATAAGATTTTACTAAGCTTTAAGGTACCTAATAATATCTATTTATAAAAGCTAGGAGTATAAAAGGTACCCTTAGCTCTTATAAATTTATAAGGGAAACGGAGAAAGTTCACTTAAATCTATTATATAATACTAGATATAAGTAAGAATCTTCTTTTACTTAAAATACTAGCTCTTAAAAATAAGAATATTACTATAAACGTAAGGTTATAATAATAGTAGTATAATATAAAGAAGAGTAAATATAAGGTAATTCTAATATATAAGTTTAAAAGGGAAGTATAAAATCGCGTATATATCTTCGCTATATTTAAAGTAAAAGAGGTAGTATTACTATAAGAAAATAGTACTAAACCCTTTTTAAAAGTAACGCCTTTACTATTAGTATTACAGGAATATATTAACGTTTTTAAAGATAAGAAGATAAGAGAATTACTATTATACCACTTAATTAATTATACAATTAACCTAGTAAAAGGAGAATTACCTTTATATAAACCTATATACCCGCTCTTATTAAAGAAGCTAGTAATATTATAAGACTATTTAAATAAAAACTTAAAGGTAGGTTAAATTTAACACTTTAAAAGCTTAATAGAGGTATTAATCTTATTTATACTAAAAAAGAATAGAATGCTTTACCTTTACGTAAATTATTAAGAATTAAATAAAGTTAATATTAAGAACTAATATTTACTTCTCTTAATTACTAAGATACTAGATTAAATATAAGAAGTTAAGGTATTCTTAAAATTAAATATTAAGAAAGCTTATTATTAGATTAGAATTAAGGAAGGGGATAAATAAAAAACCGCTTTTTAAATATAATATAGGTATTTTAAATACTTAGTAATACCTTTTAGGTTAATTAACGTACCTATTATATTTTAAAGTTATATAAATTAAGCGCTATAAGGCCTAAATAATATTATTTATATTATATACCTTAATAATATCTTAGTATTCTTTAAGATAAAGGAGAAACATAAAAAACACCTAATATAAGTATTAAAATAAATAAGAAACGTAAGGTTATACGTTAAATTATTCAAGTATAAATTCTTTTAACCTTAAGTGAAATTTCTAGGGTTTATCTTATTAATAGAAGGGATCTTTATAAATCCCGCTTAAATTAAGACTATTACGTTTTAGCTAAAACCTAAAAGTTACTATAATATATAAGTATTCTTAAGGTTTTATAACTTTTATTAACGCTTTATTAAAGTATACTCTTATATAATAGCCTTATTAATAGCTTTATTAAAAGAGAGTAAAAATAGGCGAAAACTAAAGAGTATAAAACTTAATTAAAAGGAAATAAAGGCGTTTTACGCCTTAAAGAACGCCTTTATAAAAGCTCTATTATTATAGTATTTTAATTCTAATTAGCGAACTTAAATTAAAACGAATATATTAATCTTTATAATTATAGTAATTCTATTATAATTTAAAGATAATAGGAAATAGCACTTTATCGCCTTTTAATCGCGAAAATTATAAGATATAAAGACCTATTATAGCACGCTTAATTAAAAGATACTAATAATTAAGAACGCATTTAAATATTAATAATATTATATAAATAGTATAATAAAGCTAATTAAGGTTTTAATAGACTACTATAACCTATAAACGTTTATAAGTAATAAGTAGTTAAATAAAAGATAATTCTAATAGTATTTATACTTAACCCCTTTTAACTTTATAATTAAGTATTAAGTAGAGAAAAGAAACCCTACTAATACGCTATTAAAACGGCTAAATTACGTGGAGAGATCGCGTAAAGATTTTATAATTCTTAAAGGAATTTATGTAAAGATAACGTAGGTAAATAAAGCGCTTATTAGATTTATTTAAGTATAAAAATATAATTTATTATTTTTAAATAAAGTACCTAATTAAAAGAGACGTAATAAAAAGCCTTTACTAGAAGAAAGTTCGCGAGTCTTTATAGAATCTAGTAGGCGTAATAAGATACCTTTATAAGGGGATTTACCCCTCTTAAGCTACTAATTTAACCTAGAACTAAGAGGTAGGTTATAATTACCCTTACTTTAGGAGAAAATTTAGGACGTTATAGGACGAGAAGACCCTTATAAAATAAACGTAAATATACCCTTAAGAGATATAATCTTAAATGCGTAAAAAAGAGATTCTTAAATAAAAGCTAAATGTATAAGGATTTATCTTAGTTAAGATTTAGCTAATAAATAGCACTTAAATAATTAAGGAATCTTAATATATTAATAACGTGTATAGGTTCTATTAAATAAGGCTATTATTTAAGAATTACTTAGGCTATATTATAATAACCTATTAGCTAGGTACTTTAATATAAAAAGAATAATTAAGCTATTAAAAAGAAAGTTCTATTAAATACATATAAATATAAATGTAAAAGACTACGTGAAGTCTTATATAGTATATTAAAGAATTATAGCGTAAAGGTATT
The DNA here is from genome assembly GCF_019434415.1 of Metarhizium acridum. Lineage (NCBI taxonomy): Eukaryota > Fungi > Ascomycota > Sordariomycetes > Hypocreales > Clavicipitaceae > Metarhizium > Metarhizium acridum. Next base: position 2,111,995 of record NW_027094016.1, on the reverse strand, counting down.
AACCTTATAATAAACTAGAATTACTATTAATTTCTTAAGGCTTATAGGTTAAATTATTAATAGACTTTATAATAGAATTATTAAAGACCTAGTATTATAAATAAGACGTTAATACTATTTTAATAATAGTAGACTATTATATAAAGTACTCGCTATTTTACCTAATATTAAATACAATTATAGCTAGTAAACTAGTAATACTATTTTATAAACGAGTTAAATACACTTATAGTATCCCTATTAGAATCGTGTTTAATAAAGGATCTTTATTTACTAGTTGTTTTTAGTTAAATTTATATTATTTAATAAAGATTTAAAGATAACTCTTTACCGCGTATTACCCTTAAATAAACGAATAAACGAAACGCGTTAACTAAATATTAGAATATTATCTTTAAGCTTTTATAATAAAGAACTAGTTATACTAGCTACTTTTATTACCTATAGTATAGTTCGCGTGTAATAATACTATTAATTTAATAACTAATACCTCGCTAAATTAACTTCTAATAGGGTTTAAGCCTCGTATACACTATAATATTAGGGACGATATTACGGGAGAGCAGAGCATTAGAAGTAGTGTAGTTTTGTAGTTTTGTAGTTTTTGTAGTTTCGAATATAAAAAATTATATTAAATCTAATAGAATACTTATAGAATTATAAGTTTTACGAATAACTAGCATAAATCTAAAATTATAAGCTTATAATAAAAAAGTGGGTCCTTACATACTATTATAAGCCTAAAACTTCAAAAACTACATTTTGTAGTTTTTGTAGTGTAGTGTAGTGTAGTAAGTTTTTAGAAAACTATATAATCTAGTTTTTAAGCTTACAAAAAGCTAAAGGGACCCACTTTTTTAAATAAGCTGATTGGCTATAATATTAGCTATTTTATGTATTTATTATTATAATTCAAGTATTTTATTAGATTTATTATTAATTATTTAAGCTTTTTTAAAAAATGAAAATGTAGTTTTCTTGTTAATGCTCTGCGAGAGAGGGGGTGCTAGAAGTAAGAAACCGAGTTAAAAAAATGCTTTAAGTAAGATAAAAAATAAAAGAATATTAGAAGTAAGCGGTAGTATCTTAGGTAAAATATTATAATAATAAATATAAACTAATGTAATTTTAAAACGAAAGTTTAGTGTTACTTTCAATTAAGAATATAAGATTTAAGCATAAAAAGAATAAACTAATCTTGAAGTATATTAGCTCTTTTTAAATTCTTAATTAAGTTAAATAGTAAGTATATTATCTAGCACTTTTAACTTAATACGAGAAACTTTATAACGTCTTTCACGTAAGCCTACTAGAATAGTAGTACTAATATAAGAGCACTATAAATAAGTTAAAAATACTTCTAATATTAGAGCTAAAAGATAATAAGAACGAATAGAAGGTAAAAAGTATTAAGAATTATATTTAAAAGGGAGCCTAATTATATTACCTTATAAAGTAAAAGGGATAATTATACGAGTATAACTAATAGCTTAATAGTAAAGACCTTATAAATGCGCCTAATATTATACGTAATTATATTACGTTACTTTTAGTTATAAAAAGAAACAAAATCACGTAAGAACCTTAAAAGAGAGGTTAGCTTAAAAAAGCACGAGAAATAAATGTTAATTAAATTAGCTAAATAATATAAGTAAAAAGTATAATATTAAAGCCTATCTCCCTTTAAAATAGGCTAAATATTCTAGGCTATATTAAACTTAAGATAGAGAAACTAGGTACTAGATAATTAGGCTTTAGTATTAGAACTAGCACTCTTATAAGCTCTCTTTTTCTTAGAACTCTTAGTAATATTATCTTATTTTAGCTTAATTAGGAACGTCTTTATAACCTACTAAGCCTTCTTAGCACCTTTAAACCCCTTTAAGTATAAAAATAAGCTATTATAAAAATCTACTAGGGTAGTATATTAAAGGCGGTAATAAATATTCTTAAAAAGAAGATAGGGAATATACTTAAGGGTATATTTAAAATAACGCTTAACACTTTAAAATAAAAAAGGTTAGTAAGGAAATTCTAGAGAAATTAAATTTAAATGTCACACGTATAATATTAGCTAAAAGTAGAAACTGCTTTTTTAATTTAAACCTAATTTTATTAGCTTTCTTTATATAAATAAGAAGACCTTATAATTTAAGTTAAAAATAATTCTAAGGAAGTGTAAACCTAAGAATTACCTATAATATTACGTGACTTATTACCTAAAGATAAGCTATAATTACTTTAATAAGCCTTTTAGGTTAATAGAAACTTAAATATAAGCTAGAGTAAAAGAGTAAAGATCTTTATACGTATATTATAATTATAATTAAAATTACTTATAAGCTATTTCTTTAAGAAGGTAGCTTAAATAAACTTTAAGACTTAGATTAAGTTAAATAAATTCTTAGCTATAAGGCCGCGTAATATTTATCTTTAATTAGTAATAAAATTAAGGAGAAATTAAATCTAATACTTACGCGAATATAAAGACCTCTTTAAAAGGTATAGTAATTATAATTATTCTTAACCCCCTTAATAAAGCGAATATAATATAGCTTAATTTTAGTTAAGGGAGTAAAGTTAAAATTAAAGTTAATTTTAGGTAAATACTTACCTAAGTATTAGGTTATATAATAGTAGTACTATTAATTATTATTACGTACGTTAGAATCTTTCTATTAAGCTTTAACATAAGCTTAAATCTTTAATATTACGCTATTACTCTTATAAGGTAAGCTAGACTTACCTCTTATTATTTAAATTACCTAGGCTTAGGTAATAACGTTAATAAACGTAAAGTTAAGTTAACGTAAAGTCTTTTAAGCGGAAACCCGTTTTAATTTAATATTAAACACTTTAATAATATCTCCCTTTAAAGCCTTACGTTTAATTAAAGTTTTAAAGGGGTTATAAGTTAAAGTTTAAGCTAATAAAACTATAAGTATAATAGTTAATAGCTTAAAGAATAATATAATATTTATAATAATTATAACGTTCTTTAGAAAATCACGTTAAAATTAAAATCTAAGAGGATAATAATAAATTACTTACTCTATATAATAGAATTATTTAAAAAGGTAATTTAATACTAGGTTAAATTCGCCTTATTAGAAAATATATACTTATAAAATAAGCGGGGAATATTAATACGTATTACCATTAAATTAAATACGCTTTCCTAAGTATAAGGGTATAAAGATATGACTTACACTTAAATTAACTGCGATTTAAAGTAAAAGTTAAATGTAAAAGTACGTATTAGGGAAGGTAAAGAAGAGCGTAAAGAAAGCTAAGTTAAGGTGCTATAAGAAGGCCCTTAATAATATACCGCGTTATATAGATTAAAATAGCTGTATTTAAATATAATAATTAAAAGGGTAAAATAAAACGTAACTAAGAGTAATAAGAGTTAATATAAGGAACCTAATAATAATAATAGTAAGATTTAAGCTAAAAATAATTAAAATTAATAAATATATACCTATATTTTACGCTAAAGTTTTACTAATTATAATAAAATATATTTTAGTTTAATACACTTAAATAAACTATTACTAACCTAGTAATAAAACGATTAATTAATTATAATATTAATATAACTTTCAGTTAAAAATATAACTTATAACGTTAACGCTTTATTATACTAAAAGAAAATATAAATAAAGTATTATATTAAGTGTATATTTAAAATTTAAGCCTAATAAGTATTACTATAGTTTATAAGCTAGGGAACGTATACGAATTATAAGCGTAAATGTTAGGTAATAGTTAAGTATAATAAGAATATAAAATAAATAGAAGCTAAAAAAAGAATTTATACTTAAATAATAAGAAATAAAGCTATTAGAGGAGAAAGAGAAGAGAGATAAGGCTAAAATAAGAAAGGAAAAAATAAGGGATAAGACTAAAAATTTATACTAGAATAAACTTATAATTACCTTTACCTTAAATCTATAAGTTAGCTCTTAAGGTAATTATATCTACTAAGATAAAGAAAAGAACCTATAAAGCTCTTCTTTAAAAAATACTAGACCTTAACTAAGAGCTTTATTAAGAATAAAAACAAGTAAAAGTAACACGTATTAATAGGGTAAATATTACGGTTAATTAATTAAGGGTAACAATTATAACCTAATAAGATAAAGGTATAAGACCCTAAAGTAGCGTCTTAAAATATAAGAATAGGAATAAAACTATAAGAACCTAGAGAGAATAGTATTATTACTCTTTTTCTACTAGGTTTTAACGAGAATAATACACCTTTAAAGCCTACTTATATTAACGATAATTAGGGACGATTATACTAAAAGGGGGGGATAATTATAACACGTATATAGAGTTATTTATAAAGAGAGACCGAATCGGGTACCGCGTATAAGGAGTTACCTGTAGAAAGGGACCGAATTAGGTTCGCTTATATCCTAAAATAGGGTATAAATCCCCACCAATTTTAGTCTAAATCCTATAAGTATTATCACGTGAGAAGCGAGTATAAATTAGGGCTAAAACCCTTAATAAATAAGTATAAAAGAATTAGTTTAAATATTAGATAATTTAGATAAGTTTTAGTCTTATATTATTAGGAGACCTAAGAATAAAGTTCTTTCCTAATTCCTTACCTAATCGTCCTATATCTTGGGTTTATCCTAACAATTAAGGGTAACTAGACTATTATATACGATTAAAGAAGCGTTTAAATAAATTTAACCTTAAGTTACTATAAGCGTTACTTTATAATATACTATATAAACACCTATTAAAGATTAGAAAATAAGTTATAGACCTAATAAATAAGAGCTAGATTCGCGTGAGTTTCTTACTAGTAGTAGCTTTAGTTTTACTTATAAAGAAGCCTAGTAAAGGCTAGTAATTTTATATTAATTATCGTGCCTTAAATAAAGTTATAGAGTAAAACTATTACTTACTTTTATTAGTTAAGAAAATACTATAGTTTCTTTTTAAGGCTAGGTAGTTTATAAAGTTAAACGTACGTTTAGCATTTTATAGGCTTTAAGTTACTTTAAGGGAGAAGTATTTAATAGCGTTTTAAACTAGGTTTAAGCTATTTAAGTAGTTAATATACTCGTTTAAGCTAATAAACACTTTTATAACGTTTTAACGTTATATTAATAGTGTCTTAAAAAAAATACTAGGGGATTTTATAATAGCTTATTTAAATAATATTTTAATTTACTTAAGCGGCTTATAAAAAGATTATATACGAAAAGTACGCGAGATATTAATGAGACTTTACGTAGTAAGGCTATATTTAAATATTAAGAAATACGCTTTTTACGTGTAAAAGGTAAAATATCTTAGTTTTATTATTTGCGTAGGCAGAGCTCTTACGAATATAGTAAATACAAGTGTATTGTGTATTGTATTTTGTATTGTATTGTATTTTCGTGTATTGTATTTAAATACATTACATTACATTAGTAAAATACCTATAAATGTATTTTAAGGAAAAAAGACCCTTGTTTTTTTAACTTAAAATTATAAGGCTAATTATAAGGGTTATAAGGAAAAATTTTATATCATTTAAAAGAGCTAAATCAGCTCTTTAAAATGCCCCACTTTTTACTATTATAAGTTACTACATTAAAAAGTTATAAGCAATTGAAAATTCGCCCCGCTTTACTTACTTTTTATTTTAAGACATAACTTTAAAGCTTAATATCTCGCTTAATATCCACATTTTAAGGTTAATTTTAAAAGATTTAAAATCACGTGATTTTTAGCTTTATTTTAATATATAACATGCTTATATAAGCATTTATTTATAATATTAAATATTTTATAGCCTTATAATACATTTATAGGTATTCTAATCTTGTAATGTATTGTAATATATTACATTACAATACAATACAATACAGTATAGTAGAAAATACAAAAAATACAATACATTTAGAGGTCTGTGCGTAGGTAAAGAGATTTATTTTAACTTAAAGAAAATAAAGGTAATATATAGCTAGAAACCCCTTACGCGTTAAAAAGGGGTCTAGGGATTTTTAGGGTTTATAAACTTTTATTAGGACTTTATATTAAATTTCTTATCTCTTATAAGCTTACTCTTAGGGTTACTTAAAAAAGGCGTTTAATTTAAGTGGTTTAAGAAGTGTAATACTATCTTTAAGTCTTTAAAAAAAGCGTTTATATTATACCTAGTCTTAAAGTAATAGAATTTTATAAAGAAAATAATTATAAAGGTAAACTACTTAATTAATACTCTTAAAGAATACCTATTATAATTTAATAATAGGGTTCTTTACCTAATAGCGTATTACTTTATAAGGCTTATAGCTTTAAAAAGGAATTATATTATTTATAATAAGAAACTCTTAATTATTATCTTTTACTTAAAAGTCTAATTAATAGAACTTTAAAGCGTTACGTAATTATTTATTATTTTTATAAATTATAAAAACCTAAAATACTTTATCTTATTAAAGAAAATATTAAAGAGATAAGCGTATTAAGTAAAGATACTTTTCTTATTTAACTTTTACCTTTATTATAAATCTAGAATATAAGCGTAATACCTTAACGTACTCTCTTAAAGGGACTAGAACTAAAATATCTCTTTATTATACTTTAATAGTATTATTTAGCTAATAAATATATTACTTATATTACTAGGTAACCTAGCCTTAACTACTAATAATAAAGAAAAGGCTAGTAAAACTATTAATTCCCTACTAAGAATAAAGATATTTAATAACTATTACCTTTAAAGCTTATAAGACTAAGATTAATATAAGAATAGGGTAATAATATATTAAATTAAAGCTATTTAGGAGAATACTTAAAGGTTCTTTAAGAAGGTAAATATATAGGAATAAATTACGAATTATACTCTCTTTATACACGAAACGCTATTATTTTAGGGCTATACTTAAGCCTTAAAGTAAGAGCTACTTATAATAACACTTATATAACGCGTATACGATTCCTTAATAGTAGGTTACCTTAGAAAAAATAATACCTTTAAGTTACTTTAATAGGACTATTACTAGAAAGGGATATCTTAAAACGTTACGCGGTTCGTATATAATTACTACTATTATAGGGGATATAAGAGTAAGTAGCTTTAGTAGGGACTTTTATAGCTAATTTTAATTATAGATAAATACTAGTTATAGATCTTAATTAACTTTATAATAAACCTTTTTACCTATAAGAAGGGGGATACTAGATACTTAATAGTTATTATAAATTAACTATTTAAGTACGTGTAGCTAAAGGCTATAATATTAATAAAGGCTAAGGCGTACGCGAAACGTTTTAAGTAATACTAGTAGTAGTTTTATAAATTTTTAAAATAAATTATTATAAATTATAAGTTAAATTAACTTAATAAATTCTAAATAATACTTTATAAACTTATAGAGATAATCTAGCTTCTTTTTATAGCGTATTACTTATAGATAAATAGTAGTATAAAACGCGTAAATTAAAAGGTATAAGTAGTTCTTTAAGTTATAATCTTATTTAAGTAATTTAATTAAATAAAATATCTTATAGCTTACTAGTTAGCCTTAAATAACTAGAACTTAATTATAATTAAGATAAGCTTAAATAAAGCCTTATACGAATTTAATATAGTTATAATTTAAGAGCTACCTTATATATAGAAATTAAAGACCTTAATAAAGGGGAGAGTAGTAGTATTTATTAATTACTTATAAGAAGAAATAAACCTAGCTTAAACTATAATTACATTTACCTAGTAATATACTTAAAACTTAATAAGTAAATAATAATACCTAATAAAGAAGTTTAAGATTAAAGATAATATTTAATTAAACCTATAAAATATTAAAATAAATTAGCTAAGTAAAAAGCTAAATTAAGTTATAGTAAAATATAAGGTTATAAACGTATTAATATTACTTATAGTAAGGCTAAACGTTTTAAGCGGTATTTACCTAGTATTTCACGTTAATCTCTTAAAACGTATAGCTTATAACTTACTTTTATTTTAAGAGCTATAAAACTTTAAGCTAGACTTTAAGTTAACGTAAACGAATAATAAGGTAAGTAGTTAATTAATAGAAGAATTTAAGGTAAAGGAAATTCTTACAGTAAAGAACGTATTAAAAAGAGGTAAGAAACGAAAAGCCTACGTAAAATAAGTAGGTTATATATAGCTAACTTAAAAGCTACTAGAAAACGTATAGGAGATAATAGTATTAAAGTATTTTAAAAACTAATAGGGGAATATAAGGTAAAATAATAGCTTTATATTACCTTTACGCTACGCTTAAACCGCTATAATTATAGTTGTACTTATATAAAAAAAAAAAAAAAAAAGAAAGGGCTTATAATAGGTTAAAATAAAGGTAACGAAAATAGTAATATAGTTTAAAAGCCTTAAATTACATGAGTAAAGGGACTATAAGGGGCTAGTAAATTTTTTTAGATTAATTAACTATAAATACTATAATTAAAGAATATAAAAAAAAAAAATCACCTTATTTAATAGGTAATTAACGTAATTAAAAGAGTTAACGCGTAGCTAGCTTAAATATAAGACGTTTACGTGAAGTAGCGTTTAAATTACTAAAAACTAATAATAATAAAGGGAAATAATTCTTATTAGTTAAAATATAGGATAAAATAAACTGCTAATAAAAAGTAATAGAGACTCTTATTAAAGTAAAAAGAAGTAATACTAAGAGGGAGCTATTAGAGTTCTTAGCCTTAAATTAAGTAAATAAAAAGGGGCTTAAATTAAATAGGTTAATAGAATTAGCACACTTAATAGGTAAGTAAACCTTTAATAAGAGGCGCGCGAATTAGAATTAAGCTAAAGGCTTAAAGTAATATTAATAAGAGTAAAACTACTAGTATTAGTATTATTAACGCGTAATAAGAAACCTTAATAGAATTACGTATTACAGGTATAGGGGCTAGTTTTATAAGAGAAAAGGCTATAAGATAAAGCTAGGTTAAAGGTATTTTAGAAATAATTAAGAGCCTTTCTCTTACGCTTATTTTTACTTTTATTTACTAATAGGAAATTATTAAAATATTAGTCTTAATTAGTATTAAACCCTTTCCCTTTAAAGAGACGTTATAGCTTTAAGATAAGCGTAATTAACTACCTAGTTATAAAAGGTAAAGATATATTTAAGCGAGAGGTAAAGGTAGCTAGCTATTAAGTTATAGAAGGTAAAGGCGTAATTAAGCGGGAAATAAGGGTGGCTAATAGTATAGTAAAACTAATAAAAGAAAGATTCTTAATTAAAATAGACTTATTAGAATTATTAAGGGATTATTTAAGAAGCTAATAATAAGTAGTAAGGTTAAGAAGAATAAAAGGAAATTTTAATAGGGTAATATTAGGGGCGTAAATAGAATACTAATTATAGCTAGTAAAGAATAAACTAATAAATTTAATTACCCTTTTAAGATAAGCTACTTACATAGTATATTCTTTATAGTTAATACGTTAATTATTAATAAGCTAGTTAAGGGCTTAAGTAATACTAGCTTAATTATAATAAAAATCCGCGATTATTACTTAATAGCTAGGATTCTAGTAAATAATAACGCTCTTATAATAGATAATAGGCGTAAAAGACATACTAAGAATAATAGCCTATTAGGCTATAAATAATAAGTTTTAATTAGACTTAATAAGGGAGTTAATTGTTTAAACTAAATTAAAATTAATATAAGTATAGGTAAGTATAAACTAGAATTTTTTTACTATAAAGAAGAACTTATGCGAGAACTTAGCTTAAGAAGCCTTAACGTTAATACTCTTTTTAACGGCCTTAATAGTAATATAATTATTATAGGCGGTAATATACTTAACCTTCTTTTATTAACGGTAAAGCTTAGAATTTATTACGTAAATATATAACTTTTAGTTATATTATTAGCGAGTATTATAGTAAGGTTAGTAAGTTATACTAGGACTAGGGGCGTATTTATAATAACTAGTATTTAAAAGTTAATTTTAATATTACGTATAGGGGTTAATAAGCTTCTTATTATTAAAAATATTATTCTTATTAGAATTACCTTTTATAATAAAGTTACTTAAATAGCGCTTAAAGCGTGGGGTAAAAGGGGGTAAGAGAGCGCTAATAATATTAGCTATATTATTATTTTTCTTTTTTTTAGACTAATATAAGAATAAAGAGACTAATTTAACAGCTTAATAAATAAATTTTATAGGGAAACGCGTGTAATAAGGTTTAAAATTATTTTAAGAAAGGGGTAAAAATAAAGGGTTATAAAAAACGAGAAGAAGATACTATAAAAGATTTATTTTATACCTAGCTTACCTTACTCTTATAAAGAAATAAAAACAAATAAATATAAAAGGTAAAAAGAGAGTATAACGCGCCTTATATAGCTATTAGTTAAGCATTAAAAGGGCCTAAGTAAGTGAGAGGGTATATTATAGGCTTAAGCTAGTAGCTTAGGCTTAGGCTAAACCTATTATAAAGGTAGCTTAGACTTAACCTGGATAATTTACGAGTTAGGTAGGGATATAAACAGAGCTCTTACGAATATAGTAAATACAAGTGTATTGTGTATTGTATTTTGTATTGTATTGTATTTTCGTGTATTGTATTTAAATACATTACATTACATTAGTAAAATACCTTTAAATGTATTTTAAGGAAAAAAGACCCTTGTTTTTTTAACTTAAAATTATAAGGCTAATTATAAGGGTTATAAGGAAAAATTTTATATCATTTAAAAGAGCTAAATCAGCTCTTTAAAATGCCCCACTTTTTACTATTATAAGTTACTACATTAAAAAGTTATAAGCAATTGAAAATTCGCCCCGCTTTACTTACTTTTTATTTTAAGACATAACTTTAAAGCTTAATATCTCGCTTAATATCCACATTTTAAGGTTAATTTTAAAAGATTTAAAATCACGTGATTTTTAGCTTTATTTTAATATATAACATGCTTATATAAGCATTTATTTATAATATTAAATATTTTATAGCCTTATAATACATTTATAGGTATTCTAATCTTGTAATGTATTGTAATATATTACATTACAATACAATACAATATAGTATAGTAAAAAATACAAAAAATACAATACATTTAGAGGTCTGGATATAAAGGGGGGTAAGAAGGGGGAAAACCTTTCTTTCTTTTTCTTTTTCTTCTTAAGTTTATTCTTACTTTTTAAAGACATATACTTGTAGTAGTATAGTATGGCTAGTCCTTAATAATTTTTAGCGTATTCTTCTAAACGATCTAGACGAGAATTTTACTGTAACGGTGGCTTAGGTTCTAAGGCATAGTAGGTTTATTTCTTAGGAAGTAAGTTAGGTTAAATACTATAAAGTAGCTTTTAAGTAGTATTATAATAAGGCTATTAAGAGTATAACTCTTAATAGTAAAACTATTACTTAAATTAATTAATAGAGAACTAGACTATTTAGCTATAAGAGATACCTTCTCCTTAAGTACCCGTTTACTTCTTTATTATAAATTTGAATTAATAGGCTTAATTAACTTTTCTTTCTCTTTTATTAAGTTTATTAAGTCTATTAAGTCTAGATTAACTAGATTGCTAGCCTAATACCTTAAGCTTATTAAGCTATTAATACTCCCTTAAGTCACGTGATATATCACGTGCCTCTCTTTCCTTTTCTTATACCTATAGGCTATGCCTCTTACCCTAGGTAGTATAGTCCCGTCCCGTGTCTTATGTAGTAAAGTAACGTTCGTAATATTATGCCCCTCCTCTATTAGTCTTATCCTTAAGGCTATTAAAGTAGGCCGGCTAGGTGTCTTAGGTAATTCCTCCTCCTGCATCCTTATGTTTTATTATACCTGCTAATCGTGTTATTAAGAAGTCTAAAGCGCGTTCTTAAAAATCCAAATAATGCGAAGCTTTATTATATTTAATTCTTTCTAATTCTTTGGTTATAGAAAGAAGTCCTTGTTCCTATTACTAGGTGAAGGGTATCGCTTCTTATTAACTATCTTCTTCCAATTCTTCTCGTTATGCTTAGTGCGTAATAGATTATAAGTCCTATTGCGACGTGTAAGGTATCTCGCTAGTTTAGCTTTAGCGAATAGCTGATCGTTATATACGTTTTAAAAAGGAGCTTAAGTCTGCTAAGGAAAGTTATTGTCTAGCGGACATTAAAATAGAGCGTGCGTAAGAAGGGCATCGCTTAATAGACGTAAAGATAGAGCGTCTGTGAAAACAAAAGAAATTATAGTTTAAGAAAATAATGCGTGCGGTCGCGCGTGGTATTAATAACGTTAAAGAGTTAAAACGTGTGGAACGTGAGAAAGCGAAATAGCTTTAAAAGACTATAAGGGTTCTTTTTACTCTTTTTAAGGATCTAGATTCTACTTTAGTTTATTTCTTAGATACTAAATTTAATATTAAGTTATTAGATAATACTTAGGAGATTAATTGGGATACGTTTCTTAGAAATAAAACTATTTAAGTAACGTTAAGTAATTCATGAGATTTTTAGCTAGTTCCTAGGTGTTTTTAGAGTTTAAATATCCCTTTTATTTAACGAGATAATAATAATTCTTTATGTCTTCTCGTGCTTTAAGTATTCGTTTAACTTTATATTTATTAGTATCTTTTATTATAATATTCGTAGTAATTATAGATTTATCTAATACTTTCTCTAGTAGTAATATATGAAATATAGGATAGATTCTTATTTTATTTAGTAATAATAGTTTATAGTTAGTATTTAAGATTTTTCGTTTAATAAGGAATAGTTTAATTTTCTTTTAGTTGAGTTTATTACTAGGTTATTTTATTTTAATGTTTTTACGAATAAGGTATACTTTATATCCCTTCTTTAGAATTAGCGCTAGTAATCTCTTTTTATTCGCGTAATACTTTATTTAGTTCTATAAAAATATTTATTTCTATTATAAGTGTTTTTATATTTCTATTATTATTACTATATACGCTATAGCTACTAGTGCGTTTATATTTTATGCCGCGTATATCTTAATAATAGGGTTAAATCTATAGTTTACCCTAAATAGTAATATCTTTATATTATTAATTTTAAAGCTATTATAAGCCTATTATACTAGTAGTAGCTATTTTACCTAATTATTCTATTAGTAGTTAATATAGCTTCGTAAATATTATTTAAGTATTTAATTTAAGATTTCTATTTATTTATCTAATTATAAGTAGAATACTATTAATAAGCTTTATTTAATCTTTATAGTTTTTATAAGATATTTTTAAAAGTTTAAGGTAAATAATTTATTGTGATTTAATATAAGCTTTATTAGTAATTCATATTATATAATAACTGTTTTAAAGAATATATACGTTAAGTCCTTAGTATTACTTAATTCCTTATATAAAATGTAATAGGCGTATTTTATAAGTTTATTTATAATAACTAGAATACTATTATAAGCTACTTTTATTATAGGTTCTTTTAACTTTAATAGTTTAATAATAAAGTCTATTATAATAGTTTATTATACTCTTTTAAGTGGTAGTATTAGTTATAGTTCGCTATATAATGCGTGTTATATTACCTTTACCTTATTACACGTGTCGTATTTCTTAATAACTTCTTATACTATTTTTTTACTTTTTAGGAAGTTATATAATCTTCTTAGCCTACTAATCGTTTTCCTTACACCCTAATATTCGTGTAATAGGTGCTCGTATATTTTCTTAATAAGCTATTCTTAAAGTGTACTAAGAATATACTATTATTTATTATATAAGAAGGTCTTACCTTTCTTAAATAAATGCGTTTTCGTTTCCTAATTATTTAAGTAGCTATTATTCTTAATATATAATACGATTTATTATATTTATGTTTTATTTAGCTTAACTTACTAGGTTATATTAATTTCTCGGGTACCTAGTATAAGGTTTCTATTCTTAGTAGCGCGTAATAAGGGTGTATTACTTACTTGCTTATTTAATTTTAAGTTCTCTCTTTAATTAAGCGCGTTTACTCTTTTGTTTTTAAATTCTTTATAGTATATAATCTTAAAGTTATAATTTATAAGGGTTTTATACCATTTAATCTATCGTTTATTTAAATCCTTTATAGTTAAGAATAATATAAGATTCTTATAGTTAATATAAACCTTAATTTAATGCTTTACTCCTATAAGATAATGTCTTTATTCTTTAAAGCACTTAATAATAGCTATAAGTTCTTTATTATAAATCCTATAATTAAGTTTAGGTTTATAAAGTTTCTTTAAGAAGAATATAACTAGGTGTAATCTTTCTTAATTATCTTATTATTTAAGCTATTCGCCTAATATAAAATCTAAGGCGTTCGTTTTAAGCTTATAAGGTTTATTTTAATTAAGTGCTTTTAATATAGGTTTTAACGTAATTAAATCTTTTATTTTCTAAAATACTATAGCTTTTAATTTATTCTATTAAAAGCTAACTTCTTTCTTTATTAGGTTTATAAGAGGTTATAAAATGTCTTTATATTCGCTTAAGAACTTATAATAAAAGTTTATAAATACTATAAATCCTTTAACTTTCTTTAGATTCTTTAATATAAGCTATTTCTTAATAGTTTTAATCTTATTTAAGCTTATTTATATTTCTTCGTGTGTAAGTACGTACCTTAAAAAGTGTATAGTATTCTAGTAGAACTAGTATTTTAAGGCTTTAACTAAAAGTTTATTATTCTATAGAGTTTATAGTATCTTATATATATATCGCTTATATTTCTTAAGGGTATTTAAGTAAATAAGGATATTATTAAGGTATATAACTATAAACACTTTTAGTTATTTTTATAAGATTATATTAATTATTCTTTAAAAGGTTATTAGTACGTTAATAAGCTTAAAAGGTATTACTAAATATTTATAGTATTCTCTACTAGTTTAAAATGCTATTATTTACTTATAGCTTTCTTTTATTTATATAAGGTTATAGGCTTCTTTTAAGTTAAGTATAATAAACTATTTAGCTTTTTTAACCTTATCTTTAATTTCTATTATAAGTAGTAATAGGTATTAATTCTTAATTATAATCTTATTTAAGTGTTAGTAATTAATATATAATTATAGTTTTCTATTCTTCTTTAATACGTATAGAATTAGGTATTCTATTAGGGACTTTAATAGTTATATATATCCCTTTTATAGTATATTCTTTAAATACTTTTTAAGCGCTTTATTTTACTTAGGGTTTTAAGAATAAATTTTATTAAACGTTAATTTAATACTAGGCTAGAGTTTAATCTTATAGTTCTAGTATAAATGCTCTAATAGTTTTATTTTTAGCTCTCTATTAAATAGCTTACTATACTTTAAGTATTCCTTAAGAATCTCTATTATCTTAGCTTTTAGCTCTCTAACAATTACATATATTCCTAAAGGCCTATTATAGTCTAAGTAAGGTGCTTTTTATAGGCTACTCTTAGCTTTATAACCGTATTCTAGTAAATTCTATTAAAGTTAGCTGGTTCTTTAATTAACTCGTGAATTACTCGCTTATAACTAGGGTATCCCTAATATAATATTATATTTTAAGATTACTATAATATTTAATATAACCCGATATTTTATACCTTATATATTAACGAGAAGTTACGCTACTTTTATATTAACTACTTCTTAGCTATACTTTATTATAGTTCCTTTTATAATTATAAGTTAATAGGGCTCGTCTTTAAGTGTTTAAGGTAATTATAATCTATTAATAAGATTTAGTAAGATAAAATTTCCTTATACTCTGCTATTAATTATTACTTGAATCTTTCGTTCTATTATAGTTATATTAATTATAAGGTATACTATACTACTAATATTTATAATATATAGAGACCTATTAGATTTTCGTTAAGAAATTAGTCTTAATTATAATAACAGCTATTATTTCCTAATTTATTAATTTTATTCTTATATCGTTCTTTAGCGCGTTATTTTAGGCGCTATTATTAGCGGTTATCTTTTAACGTATTATTAGAGCTTTCTTAGTAATCGCTTAACTTACTATTTATATTAATTAAACTTAAGCTAAGCGAGTTACTTATAGTTATATAATTCCCTTTCTTCTTATATTATAAGGTTATAACTTAGGTAGTATATACGTTATTCTTAGTATAATATAACTTCTCGTTTAATATCTTTGAATTAATTTATTATAATTTTAGTTGTATTATAAGGGTTATTCTCCTTCCCTTTTATTCTTATAGAAACTATTCGTTATCTTGCTTACTATTAAGGTACGTATAGTAATTATTATTATAATAAAAGGTTTAATTAAGAAGTTTATATTTAATTTTAAGTTTATCTTTCTTAGTTAAATAATTCTCTTCTTCTTAAATTTATTCTAGTAAAGGTTTACTTTTTAGTAAGAGTATCTAGTATTTCTAAAAGTTATTAGGTATTAATTAGGTTTTAAATTTCTAATCTTTATTTGAACTAATATTATTTACTAACGTAAAGCTTTTTTTATTACTTACTATACTAAGATTTCACGTAAGTAAGTCTTCTTAGTTTACGGTATAAAGCTTTCTGCCTTTAAGAATTAGCTTCTATAGCTTCTTTAAAGCTCTACATTTATTTATAAAGTGTTTAGTCTTACTATAATTATAATAAGTCTTCCCCCTTTCCTTATTTATAGCGTTAAGTTTTATAGGTTTAGCGTAGTACCCGTATACTATTAATATTTAGTGTAGCTTACTACTATTAGGTTTATTAAACCTAGTATATAATTTAAATTTCCTATAACTTTTTTCATAATATTACTTATATAAACGGTTATTTACCTTAATAACTATTTTAATAAAGTTATTAAATAACTTAAGATAATCTTCTTAATAAATGTTATTCTTTACTTCTTTTTTAAGTTCTTAATAGAAAACTTTTATTTTAGGTTTAATATTCTAGTTAAGTTTTATTATAATGCGTTTAAACTCCCTAACGTAATAAGCTATAGATTTAGTTTACTTAAGTTAAGTAAGTTATTATATAGCTTTCTTATACTTATTAGAATTTTTAAATGTAACGAGAAGTTATTCTTTAAAGGTTTTATAATTAAAGAAAATATAAATAACTTTCACTTTAGCTTTAATATTATACTTAAGATATACGCGAAGGGTTAGCTTCTACTATTCTATTACTTTTCTAGTTAAGAGGTTACTAATATAAAGAATTTATAACTTAAGTATTATATAGATTTTTTCGTTAACTTATAGGTAAGCTTAAGCTTATATAAGAAAGTTTCTTATATTACCCTTATAATTATTATATAATTTAAGCTTAGGGAATTTTAGTATATTATTATTATTAATAAAGGATATAAGTATAAGATTTTAAACTATTATAAGTTTCTCTTCTTATACCTTAAGTTTTTCGTAGAGATTATTTTATTAGTTAAGAAGCTATTAATTTTACTTTTTAAGCTTAGTAATCTTATTATAAAGGTACTTTATTATCTCCTTAAGGTTAATAGTCTTTCCGCTTAAAGTAAATATCTTAGAAGTTATTACTACTTAAAGTTTTAAGGTAACTTATTAAATAGAATTAATTAAAATGTAATAGTAGCTTAGGTTTTAAGGTATAATAGGTTTATTTCTTAGAAAGTAAGTTAAGTTAAATGCTATAAAGTAGCTTTTAAGTAGTATTATAATAAGGCTATTAAGAGTATAACTCTTAATAGTAAAACTATTACTTAAATTAATTAATAAAGAACTAGATTATTTAGCTATAGGAGATACCTTCTCCTTAAGTACTCGTTTACTTCTCTATTATAAATTTAAATTAATAGGCTTAATTAACTTCCCTTTCTCTTCTATTAAGTCTATTAAGTCTATTAAGTCTAAATTAATTAAATCGCTAGCCTAACGCCTTAAGCTTATTAAGCCGTTAATACTCCCTTAAGTCACGTGATATATCACGTGCCTCTCATTCCTTTCCTTATGCCTGTAGGCCGTGCCTCTCACCCTAGGCGGTGTGGTCCCGTCCCGTGTCCCATGCAGTGAAGTAACGTTCGTAACATTTACCTCTATATATAAGTTATAATATAAGAGAGTAAAAAACTTAATTTTAAATAAAGAGATATTATTAAAGAAAGAATTAATATAATAAATTAATTTAATATAAATTAATTTTTAAAAGAAAAAAAGAGTATATATTTACACTTAAAAATTAAAGCTATTATTAATAAAAGCTTAAAAAATGTTTTATAATTATTTTACGTAAATAATTTAATTTAAGAGAAATTAAATAAAAAGAATAAACTTAAAGAGAAGTTTTATAAGACTTAAAAAAATCTTTTATAAGTACGTATAATAATATTTTTAATATTATATAGAATTTAATTAATAAAGAGATATTTAATATAAAAAGTTTATATAAATAACTTAGAATCATTTATTTTATAATTATAGATTTTATAAGGGAAAGTTATAAATATTTATAATTAGTATAATAAAATTAATTTAATAATCGATTAAATAAAGAGAAGCTAGCTAGCTAGGTATACGAGGTATTATAATATTTATATATAGTGTTATTACCGCGGTAACCCCTTTACGGGTCGTCACGTGTGTAGCCTAACGCATTAGGTCAAGCTAACCTTTTTCCAACTAATCGGGGTAATTAGTGCGCGGGCGCGCTTGGCCGGGCCTAATAACACCACGTCCTAGAGTAGTAATTATTATAATAATAATTAGAGTAATTAAAGCTATTAAGATTTAATTATTAAATTTTAATTAATTAAAACTTAAAGAAAAGTAATATATAATAAATTTTAAAAGAGAGCTTAATATAATATTAAAGCTAACATTAGTTTTTCTTTCTTTTAAGCTATTAAAAGAGAAAGTAAACTTAATTGTATTATATAATAAAATAAAAGGTAATATTATTAGAGACGCTTTAGGTAGAAATTATAAAGAAGAACACTAATTAATATAATTAATACCTTAAATTATTATAATAGGCCTTAATATTACGCAGGTGGTAGAGACGTACTCCGTAGTAGGGTACCAGCTCGAGACGCCACAACTGTACGTTTAAATAGACGCCTAAAAATACCCGAGTATTTCTTGTAACTGAAAAATTCAAGCAATAGTAAACTTGTTTACATGGGACGTGCTTACTCTTTTAGTCAGCAAATCTATAACTTCGCGTTACAAATCACTCGATAGAGAAAATAAAGACTCAAAATTAGTTGAAGTCGCGAGTATGCTTCTTCAATCCATCTCATATTGGGATTATGAAATACTGCCCTCAGAGGAACCAGTCCACACTGATTGAGAGCCTATATGCCAAAGAGGATTTTTGTATCAAAAGGGCCAAAACAGAAACAAACTTCAGGTATCAAGTTGCCAAGGATACTATGCCCATCAACCAAACGCCAAACAATGCCGCAAAAGCCGCGCTGTCGATAATGAGATGAAGTAGAGTGGCTGTTGTTCCATTTATCCAGCCTTTTCCGGTGGCAGCACGTCGCTAGAAAAGCTGGACAGCTCAACTAAAACCGCCTGGTTCGAGAACATTTTCTTTCGGTAGCACCGACTCAATCCAGATTCAGTCCGCCCCATCCATATCCGCCATCCACATTTTGCCAGTCTCGGTGGTCCATTGCTCGTTCCCATCCCATCATCACTGCCAGTAGCCGGCAACCCATGGCGCTCACAGCACAGACGACCTTGGTTTAAGACTCGTTCCAACCGCAGAAGCTGGCGCATTACACAGACTCGATTGCTGACACGGCTGGCGAAGCCGTAGGGATTGGACTTTGTCGCAAGGGTTCCAAGGTATGTGGCGGCTCTGCCAGTGAGTCCAGCTTCTGTCCACCAGGCAACCGCACGCTGCCTCGAGATCCACGGATGATCTGCCCTGTTTCAACGCGGTCCTGGATCATCTCTTCGAGCATTCTATTCATCTCATCGACGCTCTTGGTCCGCCTCCTTTGGAATTGGTTGTTCGTAGGGCTACCTGGCGTCGTCATCTTGACCTGATCCGCGACTGGGGTTGGTCGTGGGTCGGCCGAGGCGTCGGCAGTGTCCCGGGAGCGTGCAGCACTCCTCAGAGCGGCAAGCATACGGTCTTTATCATCAAGGCGAGCGCGGAGATCAGCAATCTCGGCATCCTTCTCCTTCAAGGCAGCAGCGACGCTGTGGTCTTCGCCAACCATGATGTTCTTACTTGGCGCGGAAAATCCAACAGACGTTCGCGATGAGCTCGCCCGTCTCGCTTGGAGAAGTCTCTTCTCCAAAGTGGCAATGTACCGGTTCTTATCAACTAGGTCTGCCTGAAGCGCCCGATTTTGGGCCGTCAGAGAAGCCGTGCCGTCTCCATACTCCCCAACGCTATCGTCCTCGGCATCAATGGCCTCTCGCTCACATTCGCCAGATATTCTTTGGCCGCCGCTAGAACGTCGCCCAATTGTGGATGACGCTGACGTCATTGACGCAGTGCGCTCCAACAGAGGTTTTGATCCAATGGAAGTGGCAACTGATGATCTGATCGACCCCGTTAGGGAGAGTTGAGAGAATCGTGCATACTGTCCAAGCGAGCTTAATGAGCCGTTGGAATTGACCCCGATCGACTTGGAGCTGAGGATCAGTCGGTTGAGATGATCAATTCGTTCCTTCAGCGCTGTTCTTGCAAGCTGCATCTCCAGCATTTGCTCCTCGTGTCTCTCGACAGCCTCCATTTCCCTGACCTTTTCTGCTTCCTCGTCTTTTTCCTTGTCCTTGTCCGCCTCGCTGTCATTGCTACCCCTTTTGCCCTTTTGTGAATCAAGCTGCTGCCGCAGCTCCATAATCTCCATGCGATACCGCTCCAATAGCACTCTTGCACCGCCGTCGCCTCCTGCACCAAGAGCCTCTTCCGCTCTTTTGGCGTGACTAACAATACTGTTCTTGGCCCGCGAGGCAAATTTCAGAGTATTGATGGTTTCGGTCGTGTGGGTGTTTGCGGCCGCGGTACTTCCGGCGGCTCCAATCTGGATGGTGCAAAGGATGCTCACTAACGAATTGCCGGACAAGGCTCCCTGGAGGAGGCGTGTCAGTTTGCTGTCACGGTAAGGCAAGTGTTTGCCTTCTTTGTCGCTGCCTTTGCTTTCCTTATCCTTCCACTCGGATAACTTTGATATGACGGTTCCCAGTGTGAGAAGACTCTTATTGATGTGGGCGCCTTCTTGTCTCCGCTCCTTGGACTCGGCTGCTTTTTCAGAACCAGCCAGATCAATCAAACTCAGAGTGGACACACGAACACCTCCAGGAAGAATAGCTGAGCGCTTGGCTTCGTTCCCGCCAGCAGCGGCACCTGGGATTCGTTCGCGGCTTTCAACGACAATCTGAACGACTGCGTGGCTCCGCGAACTGCGGGCATTGAATTGTGTGCTGGCAGTTCGTCTCGCCTGGTCACCACGCGCAATAACTCGGAGCAATTGTGTAGGGCTCTGGACGATTTCTTCCTTTAATGGCGTGGCATAGACGCCACGCTTGCTGTCTTCGCGTAGTTTAATCTCGTCCTGCTGTGGAGCTCCGCCAATACCACTGCCCGTCGGCATACTTAACAAGTCATGAATTCTCTCGTTGTAAATTTCAAGATAGCTGACACGTAGCAGAAATTCTCGGGATGGCGTTTCCCGGATGTATGAAAAGATGTCGGTAATTGCCAGGGGAATGACGCCTGGTGACGACGCTGTTCCTTGCATCGAAAAGGTCTTGCCCGTACCGGTCATACCGTAGGCAAAGACTGTTCCATGGTAGCCTTCCATGACTCTCCGGACGAGTCGCTTTGCAATATGGTCATACACACGCGCATTATTGTCATGCGTGGTAAAGACATTGTCTACTCATTTGTTAACAGGGTGCTGTTTGCGTGGTACCAAAATACGCTTCGAGGCGCATGCAACTTTGGTGCAAATGTACATACCATAAATATAATCACCGCCTTCTTTTCCTTTGTACGCAATAAGAGACTTGCGTCCATCTACCATCCACTCTCCTTCGGGGTTTGACTGGCCAAGGGCGTTGTCTGGACGGACTCTCACACTGACAACCACATTGCCTTTGCCGTCAGATTTGGATGATCGTTTGTCGGAAGCGGAGCCAACAATAGCAGCACCTGCATCGACTTTTGATGCCGACCCTTCCCCAGGTTCATCATAAGTCGTTGCAGAAGTCGAGTATGAGTCTTGTGCGGAAGAGCTTCGGCTTTGCGGCGGCGAGGAAATGCTCATCAACCCATCCGACATGCGAGCGTTGCTGATGGATCTGCCCTCTCTGCTACCATTCAACAAACTCGGGGTAGATGGAGAGTAGGTCAGATGAGACAGCTCCTTGGGCGTCTTCGATCTCCGGGATCGAGTCTTTTCGCTGGCCAGCGGATTAGGTGGCAAGCTGCTAGACCTGCTGTCGCCTCGTGGGGGATGTGGAAATGAGCTGATGCTGACGGTTTTCCTAAGCGTCTTGCCCGCTGCGTTGACAGCGCCCACAGCGCTTACACCGGCAAGGCCCTTTGGATGAGGCAATGTCGTGGTCGGAAGCGGGGTCGGAGGTGCCAAGATACTCGAAGGAGCTCGAAGACCACTACTCCTTGGCGTGGACGGTGCAGACTTTGCTGGAGCATGCGATGGGATATTTCCTGTGCTTTTTCGAGTTTTGTGTACTGGCAGCGCAGGTAATGCCATATTTGGCGGGCCATTTGAGGACCGTGATGGCCGCGGCAAGGCTGTCGCCATTTCGAGTACTGGCTCAGCGGTTTGTGAGAGATGATGAAGCTTGGAGTCGAGAAAGTCGACTTGTTCACCAGAGGGCCGGTATAAAGTAAATAAGCCTGTGACGCGTATTGTGCCCATCCACACAGTCCAAGTATCAGAGCCGCCCGCTACCTAAATGGTCAAGATCTGGTTCGTGTACAATTCTAGAGGGTTGGCTGAAACACGAGGGTACCGAAAAAGGAGGACCGTCGTCTAGCATTTAGAGTGGTGGTCGAAAGGGAAACAAATGTCTGGCAAACAGGGTCGACTGCATAAAATTCGTGTCGTTGCCACGCAATTTATCGTCGCCCTAATATCCAGGGCGGTCAGTCTATATGATCCTGTAGGTGGAGAGCGGGTCGAGGGCTCAGGTCACAAAGCCGTGAGAGGCGACAAAGACATGAACCGGTGACATACGAAGGGGGGGCAAAGAATCAAAACATAGGCGACAGAACCCTTTGAAGGGGTGATCCGGTGTATAAACATACCAAGACCTCTGTTTTTTTTTTCCCTTTGAGAAGCAGAACAGAGGTTATCAAAAACAAAAGCTGCCGTATCTGACTGTCCGAAAATCCCACCCTCTCTCCTCGGCTTGTTGGCAATACCCGCTGATGAAGTCTTGGAATAATGCTGTATGTGAAGACGGGAAAACAAAACAATCAACGTGATGAAGCCCTGTCTAGATGAGAACCGTTACCGACTATCAGTCGCAAAGCTAGCGGGGCGAATCTAGCAAGATCGTTTTCTTTTTTTTGGTACCCTTCGGTCTCAGTCTAGGCTCGGCGAAGGGTTCGAGGGCGGCAGAACCTGGTTCGGTGGGGGAGGGTTGAATACTGTCTCAATTGCCTTCGATCCTCCTCAGGCTTTCCTCTCCGTCGTTTCGAAATGCGGCCTGGGACAACGCAACAAGCCTCCTGTCGGTGATGTCGCCGTCAATGACGGTGGTGGTTTGACGAAAACGACAGAGCAGAAAGTTGAAGTGCTCAAAAGGGGTGGGTACAACACCAAGGCTCCAAGTTGGTACTTCGTACCTCGTAGTCAGATGGGAACATCGGATGGCACTGGCATTGAAGTACTCTGCAAGAACTTACCTTGGTGGGCGCCAACGGCAACGGCAACGGGAAAAGCCCCGTCTGCTCCAAGTTTCCAATTTAACTAGGGAACTAATACCGGGGTTCTGCTCAGGACTGACAGTCAGGGGTGAATGGATGGAATACATAGAGTGAGCACAAAGCTCACCCCCAAACGTCACGTATCACAGTCCAAGTGGAGAGCGTGAAAGCGTCCTGAACGTCTTGGAGCGGCGAGCAGATGTGGTGGTCCTGGGTGGTCTTGAGTCTTCGGTTTTGGGTCAACTGTTCAAATGTTCAATCTTCCCCTTTTCCTCTGCATCTTGCATTGTCCATGTCCATCAACTGTCTGGCCAAGTGCCTAGTGGCCCAGATACCATGGCAAGTGATACCAGACAGACCCTTGGTAACGAACGGGGTGCCTAGCGAACTGACTGGTTCAGCCAAGACAGGCCCGGCCAAGGCCCCACTTCAGCAGCCAGGGGGGACACCGGAGCAAATTGAGTCCAAGGAGTCAGCAGAAGACGTGCAAGACAAATTGCGAGAAAGGAAACGAGGGAAAAAAAAACACATTGAGTCAGTACCCCGTGCATAAAGTAAGAATTGGTCACTAAGGTATTTGATCAAATGTTGAAATGTCGTAGGCCATGGAAGCATCACACATACAAGCACGCACCAAAGAGCTGAAGACACTTGCCATGTGCGGACGACTGTCAGTGCCATCGCTCGGCCGGTCCGTTGGCCACCCACCATCCACACAATCCACTAACATCCCCTGTCCCGGCCGCCTCCAACCTGGTAGTTCGACGCCACTCATTACTAGAAGCATGCGGGCCACGACGCTGGAGACGCATAGCGAACAAGATCACCTTGTAACCAGTCCATCCGAAACGGAGTCGAGAGAGCCACTCTACTGGTATTACTACTATGTACCAATGTTACTGTTTTTCTTTACTCTCGACCGAAAACGCGGCCAACAGACATGGCACAAGAGACCATGCCAACAAGTTGGTTGAAGCTTTTTCGTTTGCATGTCTTGCCCTTGACAGCCTATTAACGAGCTTTTAGACTCCGTACAAGTTTCTGGGTACATGCTATCCAAGGTCAATCGATATACATATGCGAGTCACGTCATTTTCGACAGCTCTACCGAATCATAAGGCACACTGCTGGCATTACGAAATAAAGGCAATAACTACGCGGCAGGCAGCTCAGCTCCAGATCGGGTCAAACGGTAGCTTATAAGGTAAACTCCTCCGTACTGGTCCCCAGCAAGCGTCCTTCGTAATACTAGCAAGCACGAGCTGGGAAAGTCGTGCAGTTCACCAGGTTGATAGGGCTTCTCTGACACTGTTGGAAATACTGGCGACACGAGGGATGGGCCTGCTGGCGCCCAGTGGGAGAGAGGGCAAGAAGAGTAATTTCCTACACATCACTCACTGCCGCGTGCCTGCAATCTAATAAGAGTACGGTATATCTTTAATTGGCCACTAGATTTTGTGCAAGCAAGAAACCCCTGAGCCGGCTGCTGATCTACATGTAGTACTCATCTTGTGGCTTTTGGCGTCGTACGAGGCACCCTGGTGTGGTTTTGGGTACAAAATGAAGCGAGGACTTGTGTGTGTGTGTGTGTGGGTGTAACTACCATATGTTATCAATGTTGCCCATGGCTCAGCTGTTCTTGTAATCTTGGTCGTCTTCTCATGCAATACCACCTCATGGACGAGCGAGAGAGGTTTGCGCAGGTTTCTCCGCATTAGTCACACTTGAATATGATACACGGTGCCCAGTGCCCATTGCCGATGCCTTGCCCTGACGCATTAATATTGCACTCGGTACTCCCTAAGAAAGACAGTAGTACTACGGAGTATTGAATGGTCTTGGTAGCTCTTGCCCTCGGGGCTTTGGAGAAGCTGCCAGCAACAGCCAGTCTGGAGAGGCAGGCTTGGCACAGTCGTTCCTGGCTCCTGCCGTAGAGGCCGCCTCCCCGCGTTCCCAAGGTCTGAGCTGATGAGTCATGACCTCCACTCGCTCCATCGGTCGTCCCATGAGCAGAGAACATTGCAGCGGCATTGTATTAATGGCAAACATACTACTCGACGCTCTGATGTTCTGTCCGATGTCAACTGGGCTTCAGAGCCTATCAGGAAGTATCATGCGTGAGTACTCCAAACCCCAGCCATGCCTCATTCCGGCGTTATTCGGCTATTGAAGGTCCGGTTGGCTGATGCGTTGAAAGTGCTGACACTTATTTTGCCTCATCTTTATTCCCCCTTTTCTTCTTTAGAAGCCAATCCGACCCGATCCGCCCCTCCAAGGCCAACGACATGGGCAAATTTGATACATCACTCTCCCCAGTGAAGCCAGCAGGGGTATTAGGCTAGTCGACAGCCATCCATCGCCAAACGTCCAAGCTCAAGAATGAGGACAGGGAAATTTGACTTTGTTAGTTTTCCTTGGTCGCAACGTTTTAGTGTGCAACTGTCAGGCGGTTGGCCTGCCATCTCAAGTTAGCATGCATTGCCGGACGCTGCGCTGAACCCTTCTCTGCAACCCTAACCAGATACGCTCTCTCTGACTAATTTCAGTCGAACCAGTGAAAACCTATCTTGTGTAATCTCCCCAATCGCGCTTGGAGACGAGAATTAGCCCGGTGGCCACGATCCAATCTAGTACTAGTTTGCTGTGGCCCGTTGCGGCCCCAGTGTCATATCTGGGTTGCTAGCTTTGCAGCCTCAAGTTTCTCACATTGTACTATAATATTAACAATGTACTCCGTACTCTCTAACTGTTATAGGATAAGTACGGACAACCCTCGTCACAAGCCGTCGCCCATAACAAGAGCTGGCGCCTCATATCAGTGGGCATGGGAGCGTGCAGCGCTCACTTGCAAGATGATTGCCCCTTGGTGGATGCTGCACATTGCCGCTCGGATGTGGTCGCTTGCCAGTTACGGAAGTAGTATCATTCAACGGGGAAAACAAAGAGTTGGCTAATCTTTATGAACTCGGCTAGGCCTCTCTATGTTGAGTTTCGCCAACTACGAACTAGGACATGGTCCCGTCGGAATCAACGTGAGCCTGCTCCATGCAAAACATGGCGATGCCAAGACGGCATCGTGGAGCAAATGGCCCGGCCGAATAGCCATTTAACAGAATTATTCTGCCTTGGGTTTCGGTTTCGAAATGATCACAGAGTGTTGCTACAGGTGTGGCGTCAACTGCATCGGCAGAATTATACTGTCTTCAAACCTTGACAACTAGTCTTCCTCCTTTCGCCACTTGCTATATTCCAATAGCCCAGTTGGGCCGGAAAGTGAGGCAAGGGTTGGTGCTGATGCTTTCTCCTTCGCATCCGAGCATGCTGCGCATATGCAGGCGAACAATCAGCAAGATTAGGAGACTTGGAACAGTGAGATCGGATCGTGGGTCAAGAAGCAATGGCAAGCATCGCCATCTAAGTGTCCAGACTACCTTTCCCGGCGCACGTTTTGAGACAGCCGGCGCGCACGTCCTCTGTACGAAAGCCCGACTTGGCTACTCCATAATTCTCAGTATGTTGCGTTAATAAATCATGTTTATAACCCAAAACAGGAAGGGGGGAAACACGCCACTAAAAAGTACGGAGTACACGGGATGCACATACGTGCCGTCGACGATAGTACAAGGCCAGGATACATATGCAGCCGAGCAAAATCTACCCGCTTCATGACCGGTTCAGCCCTTTCCATATCTTCTATCCTATGGCCTATTTCACCGCCCGCCAATCTCATCTCACCTATAGGCAGCAAAGGCGCTTCTCCGTTGCACACACCCATGCTTAAGACTTCGTGACTCTATTAAGGCTACATTGAGTCACACTCACTAACTCATACCAGCAGAAAGAGCTACCACTGACAAATACTTATTATTCGAGACCCATCATCACACAACAGCAACGCCCAAGCACCATCAACAACATGCATCTTCCCTGTCCATTTCTTGACGTGAGGGCAGATGGACTGTGGAGCTCCCATTTGCACCAAAGTCTGTATACAAAGCCAACCCCCGGGCTAAAACAGCGTCTCCCCCGGTTGCCGTAACGAAACGTCTGATCCTTGAGACTGCATGGGCGATTGACAATAGGTATGATCACCGGCGTGCTTGTTTGAGACAGCCCAGAACGGAATACCAAGCCATTGAATTTTGCGAATCACACCAAATCAGACCACCTCTCGACTAAATATAGGTCCGTGTCTTCACTCTATCGATGGCAGCTGTTTTGTCGTTGCAAGACAGAGGCCATGCTTTTACACGAGGCTGGACATTCGCCGTGAATTCCCTGGGATATTTTTACCCCACGAACCCTTCAAGGTCTCTGTTCGTGACGTGAATGCACCGATTTTCAAGGGAGCTTTTTTTCTTCTTTTTTTTCGTTTTCTCATATTACTTCCAAAATGTGAATATATCGGTGTTCGCATATCATAGCTACCTTCAGATCCATCGCTCAACCGCCGCCGACAGGGTAATATCCCACATCGACAAACAAATAAGTAGCGCAAGATTTCTGGTACAAAGATACATAATATTGTACTAAACCCGATCAACGGGTTCCATATCTACACAGGTAGCTAGCTCTTCTTCTGCAAGTGATACAAGTGAGACACGCATCGACATCCTGCATGAACCTGGGCGACATGGGCGTCCTCCCACATCAACATCATCTCCAATAATACCGGGATTAGAATCATACGGCTCCCCCTCCTCGTAGGATATCCGCCCGCCAAAAGGAACATTTCCATCACGGAACTCCTTCATCCACCCAACGCCCTCACACCTTTCCCTACACTGCCCGTCTCAAAAACCTCGACGACACCCAATCCCACTGCCTGACCCAACACCCACTCCCACTCAACGCCCCAAAACTCTTTCCACCTCGTCCCATACAGTCCGTTGCCCTCGAACTTCTCCTTCAACCACGATTCGGGGCCCTCTCCCCATTTCGTCTTGCCCAGCGCCTCGCGCACCCAGTCAACCGCCCCGTCCGCCAACTTGAGAAACCTCCCATGTCCTGGTACCGCGATCCGAAAGGCGGCCAGGCCACCGCCCCGTCTCGTCAGGGCAGGCGCGCCGCCTCCTCCCCCAGCGAGATGAATGGCGTTTGGCCCGCCGACGGCTGAAACCGTCCCGGACGCAAACCTAGACACGTGCTGGATGGACGTCAGCGTCGTGCGGTCCTCTGGCCGAACATGCAGCGTGCTCCCCGGCGCGGCAGTCGAGCTCGTCAGGAAGCCCGCCCTCACCAGCTCGTCCATCTGGCTGGCCGTCAGGCCATGGTCGCCGTCGCCCTCTCGCTCGATCGTCTGGGCGGCGGCGTTGCCCTGCAAGACTTGCCAAAACTTGGCCCTCGCGGCGTCTGATATCTCGCCCGACGCCGCCGCCCTGCGCAGCATCTCGTCCAAGTCGCCCGCCTCAATGAGCGCCTCCCCCATCCCGCCCCTCCTCTCAACCCGTACTTTTCGTAGAACCCCCTTGCCCACCAACTCCACGACTTCTCGTTCAATCCTCCCCGGCGAGCTGGTCAGCACGGCGTGTACATGGCCAGTCGTCACGAGTGGGGGGATGGACACCCGGTAGTTGAGCACCTCGGCGGTCCGGGTGGACGTGAATCCGGATCCAGGAACAGCCGAGAACATGCGTGAGCGGATGTACCGCATTGCCTGTGGCACGTCGCGGAGGGCAAGTTCCTCCTGGGGGGTCAGGATCGGTGCGGCGCCAAGGTCGCCGAACTTGAGGGGGAAGAGGGCATCGTCTTGAGATTCCGGAGGTGGCCTCTTCTTGCGTGGAGACGAGGACTGGGCCGTTTGTGAGGACGAGGAGCGAGGTTTGGGTTTTGTGACGCGTGGCCTGCCTAGTATGGAGCGGATGCTTTGGGGCATTGTGCTTCTGTCTCGGCTTTGTATAGCAGATGATGATGGACCCAAGATCGAGGTCGTAGGTTGACGACGGTGTAGGCAGCGGGTGGCACTGGCGGATCTGATAGCAACAACAATGGCGTGATGTACGTCAAAGCGCCCACGACGGGATGAGACACACAGAAAAGCAGCATAACTTCGCCAATGTACTCAAGAATTCTCTTCAGTTTGTTCTAGGATACATACATATATAAATACAATGTATGTGAGCATGTGATGATGCAACGAAGGTCGTTATCTCTACCTACCCTACATGGCGATTCAGTGATTTCGATTACTAACCATCAGCACAAAGAACCAATCTCACCCACTTCACACAGACGGCTAAAGAGCAGAACATGTGCAGTAATAGTCAATTGTACATGATTACATGTATGCAAAATCATACAATTTGGCCCAAACGCTCAAACACCTGCTATCCAAATGCAAATAGCCACCCACATATATGCCCAGGTACATACTAACTACATACATACACACACCTCGCTCACCCCGCTGTAGTTAGCATGTACGACGTGATAGAACTCATCCGCTCGCTCGTCAACTTCAATGATATCCTCAAAAACTCCCTTGCAACACTCGGCTGATCCTTTTGCAATTTATCCCACGCCTCACAATCCATTTGCCACACTACACAGTCCCTCTCCACCACCGCCGTCGCCGTGCGTTCCGTCTCCGAGAAGAATGGTAGTTCGCCACATGTAGTGCCAGCAACTATGCTTTCGCAAAGCCAGCCCTGCGGTAAGTCGTACTCCGCGCGAAGTATGCCCCGCTCCACGAGATAGAAGCCGTTTGCTTTCTCGCCGCGGCGGAATAGGACTGTCCCTGCGGGGTACTCTTTTCTCTTAAAGTAGGATGTTGCTTGGAACCAAAAGTCCTCATTCTTGCCACTCAAGCCTTGGAAAACTTGGAGCATCAGGCGAAGGGGCTCATTGAAGCTTTGCCATTTAGAGGCGTGAGGTATGTCGACACTCGTGAGGGCCTCGCGGGCGGCCTCGACGAGGTGTGTTTGTCGGGGTGAGTTGAATGGCGGGTCAAAAGATGAGAAGGATGATGAGTTTGCCGCTGTTGGGACGTCGAGACTTGGTGTGGCGATTCTCTTGGCTGAGTTGAGTTCTTCTTGTCTGGCGTACAGGGTCTTGAGGAGCTCGTTTTCGCAGCCTTCCAGTGCCGAGTTTAGGTTGGGCAGCATGTTGACCTTGTCGTTATCCAGACCGACAGCGCGGAGATTTCGCCCCAACTGGCTTTCTGCATCAACTCCACTGAGGACAAAGAGGACGCCCTTCTTGTCGAGGCGACGGCTGATTGTGTTGAAGGCTTCGCCAGCAGAGTAGTCCAGTCCGGTAACGTGCCACAGGTCTAGGATGAGGAACTTGATGGGCTTTTTGGAGAAGGCGTGGTCATCTAGCAGTGCTCGAATCTTTTCTTCAACGCTGACAATGGTTCCAAAGAAGAGGTATCCAGTTAGTTTCATGATGTAGATCTGCTGGCCAACCTGATTTAGGTAGTGGTGCTGTGATGGGTTGCGACGAACTGTCGAGCTAACGATTCCACCATCATATGATGCCCGGACGGCCGAGACTCGAGAGGTCTGAATAATCAACGAAACAAAAGCCAACAAGATTCCGACTCCAATACCAACAACAAAGTCGTGGATGCCCATGACGAGAACTATGACGATGACGGTTAAGTATTCGGCAACCTTGAGCTTTTTACGAGGAAGCCAGATTGCTTCTAGGAGAAGTTCGAATCCCAGGTCGAAAATGAGCGTTCCCACCATCATAACTGGGATGAAGCCGATCAGTGATGGCCCAATCATCATGACGCCGAACGTGGCTACGGCCAAAATGTAACCTGCAAGCCTCTTGTCTCCGCCAGACCGGACAAAGAAGATAGTGTTGGCATAGACAAGGTAGTTTTGGATACTACCCATACATCCTGACAGGATATTGGAGTAGCCATGCAGTTTGAGCTCCTTGTCGAGATCTGCATTGTCCTCTCCCGTGTTCAAAGCTAATGCGGGCACGTTGATGGGGACGTGGAGAATACCGAAGAAGGTCAAAGCCATCATTGCAGGCACAACCTCGAGAATAGCATCCCAATGTACCAAGTTGAACTCTATGTAGCAAAAGTTAGCCTGCCAAAGGTCTTGAAACCGAAAAGGGCAATAGATGTGTTTCCCAATTGAGCTTACGGTACAGCGTGTAAAAGTACCACCAAGGCTCCCCTTGTGGTGGCCCCTGAAATATCCAGCCGTTGTCACGCAATGCATCCACCTCCAAAGCGTCAATCGAGAAGACAAAGATGTAGAATATCAGTGGAATGGCTAGGATGAAAAGCGGTAGGAAGTACTTGGACCGTATCTTGGACTGCCCGTAGAACAGAAAAATAGCCAACACGAGCGGAAAGATCCACAGAAGGAGAGTGTCGGACCGTGTCAGCTTGTTCAGAGTATCCAGATTGTACTCAAGACCATCCAAACGTGCCGAGACCTCAAATCCAGTGGCAATCAGGAACCAGCCAACACCGCCAATGCAGCCGATGAGGATGTGCCTGGGGATGAAACCCACCATGTAGCCAAACTTGAATTTACCCATGAGATAAAAGACTAGGCCCGTCATGATGGAACTCGCGGCGTATGCGACAATGGTGGTGGCGATAACGGCATCAGGCCTGTCTTCACCTACATTATCCATAATCTTTTGCGCCATATTATGAAAGAAGGGAACAACTTCGATCTGGTGTACATTGGTTAGTCAAGGCGCCTGGATGCGCGAGGAGCCTTCAACGTACCAGTTCGGACCCGATGGCTCCCCTGAAGATACTGCCGGATGAGAAGGTGACTTGGGCCACAATCGTACTGACGTAGTAAATGGAGATACCAGCAGAGCCCAAATGCGAAAATAACTGCTTCCCAAGAGGGAATAGAATCATTCCTGGCAGGGAGTAAGCGATGGAAGTTCACAATTTTTCAAATTGGCTCTACAACAACTTACCGTAGGATAGGGCATCTAGGATATTGAGCAAGAGCCCAACAGTAACAGCCGGAAGGCACGAGACTGGTTCCACAACCATGTTATGCCACAAAGCCTTGCGATCCCATCGATGAGGGTTTACTGCCATCTTGACTACGTGCGAAACATGGCCCTCAAGTTTCTGTCCCTTCTCGACAAATCCGGCATACCATTTCCTGAGCTGAGTATCTTTTTGTCCCTCGAGATCGCCAATAGTATCGTCGCTTTCATCCGACACATGACCTAGAAGAGGCGTCTGTTCGTTGGCGGCAGGAGTTTGCTCGGGCCGTCTGGGCTGGTCATACTCATCTTCTGAAGCTTTCCGTCGCTGTCTCGACTCGACGGCTGGCGGCTCGGTTGAAATAGGAGCGTCGGCAGCGACAGAATGCGGTGGCGATCTTCTCAGAAGATTGGACAACATTGAAGGTCCTGTTTCCTCAACCGCAATGTCCACCGCAGTGTCTGCGTCCCGCTCCTCAGGAGACGCCGGCTCTGATACTTCTGGGATGGTGCCAGAAGCAGCAGCATCGTCTTCGGCTCGCTTGCGTCCATCCTGAGCCTGTTGAAAAAGATCCTGTGCCGACGCTCTGTTCCGCTGCAAGAATGATGGCCGCCTAGGAGCGGTGCCATCGGACAACAGGTAGCTAGCTAGCTCGGCAGTATCTTCACGGACGGTTCGGGCATTTTGCTCGCTGTCGACGGGAGCTGTCGCGAGTTAGTTGGCAAAGCGCTTATCACGACGGTCAGTATTGCGGTTGAGGTGGGACGTACGCAGCTGTCCTCGAACTGAAGTATGGAGATAGGATCGAATTGGTTCCCGATACGCCTTTGGTGATCCTGCAGAAGAAGACAAGCGTTGGGCGGAGTCGTCGTGGGAGGTTGCAGCTTCCGCCACATCGTCGTGAGAGGACTGCTGGCGGGCTATCTGCGAGGAGAAGCTGGAGGACCTGCTCCTCCAAGGTGAGAAACTGAGAATGGAAGTAGACATGGCTTGAGACTGGGGCAAGCGGCTCCCCCACGTGTGCCGTCGATGCGATCAGCTACCGGCGTCGCATGGGCGTAGTCGGACAGAGGGTGAAGGTCAAAAAGCACAAGCGGATAGCTCTGCACATGGAACACAACAGGAGCAGAAAGCATTTACTACGCACTCATGGAGGCGACAAGAGCCATCAATTCGTGTTATCGAGCTGGAAGAGTCCGTCCAGTAGTCTAGCGGGAAGCCATAGCTCCACCTTGGAGACCAGTTTGACACCTTTATCTGCGTGTGGATTGTTGCGTGTGGATGGACGGATTGGGACGGGGATGAGAGCGGCAAAAGATGGATTGAGGATTGGTGACAGTGGTAGGACAATGGTAGTGTGTCCGCCGGTCTATGGAGACGGCGAGACGGGTTGACGAGCGACTGCAGCTATCGTGACAGAAGTTGGGAGTGGTAATGGTGTCGGACAAGGGATGAGGAGGGAGTGACGTCGAAAAGGGCGATGATAGCGTAATGCAGATGGAGCAGGGATGAGATGCCGCAGCGCAACGCTGTTGTATACCGATCAAGATGGAGAGTTGCCAAGTAAATCAATAGCAGTACGTAGTTGTAACAGCCAACGATGCGGATGTCCGCGTTTGGCCCAATTCAATTCAAGATAATCTGCAATTGAAGACCGTTTGATCAAGTCCTTGGTCAGCGCTGGTCAACTGCCAACCTGCATGCATGTGTGCGGCCCCAACCGTACCACCAGTGGGCAGGACTCGGGAGTAACACGTACGTAGTAGGCACCGCAGCCCCTGTAATCGAACCTCCGGCCCCGCTGAACCGCTATCCGGGCAAGGGGGTGAAAGAAAACAAGAGACACTCCGTCGATGCAAGCGAGTGGTGAGTGTCTCATGTTTTTCTGCTACCCGCGCCATGCTGCAGCCAATCATATTCAGCCGATTTGTCTCTATTGGAACTGCTGCATGCGCTGTCGACTTGCAAGGGGGCTTTCAACTCGTCGACATTGAAACCGACATCCCCTCATTTGCCAAGTCCTTCTTGATTGGCCGACCAAGCGTGATACAGCGTGGCCTACGTACTCGAGCATACGGAGTAAACTACGGAGTAAATGCTTTCCATCAATCCCGTATCTGCAACGATCCAGATGTCGGCTTTCGCGGGAACGGCAAATGATTATTTGCCAGTCCGTCATCAACGCCATGCAGCTCGGACCTCTGCTCTGCGTCAAGCCAAAGCGCAGCATTCAATTGCCAACCAAATCATAATACCCGTCAACTACCTTCCTTCTCAGCGTTCAGATGTTCCTGCGGCCAAGCGTCGTCATGTCAGGCTCAACTACACAAGCTATTTCAACTTATGCCAATCAGACACTCCCAAACCATCATATCCAATAACTCCTACACATTCACCGTCGACAAGAATATTATACTTGTGCCCCAAAACAATTCCACCGAATCGGAAGTGACATTCTATTCTATACCCTTACTCCAAAACCCACTTCATTTCAAGCCACATCTGTTATTTGCTGTCCATCTTCATATCCCAAACGCCAGTCCCCATGCCATAGTATATCCCAGCCACTGTTTCTACATAGTCTTTTGCCAAGCCCTCTGAATAGCGGCCCAATATTTCTTGGGAAACTTCCTCATATGTTCCACGTGTCCACTCCCATCAAATATCTCCGTATCAGCCTTTCTCCCCAAGGCCCTCGACTCGGCAATATTCGACTCAATGTCCTCCCACCCGATAAGATCATCCTCCTTGCTGTACAGGTACAGTCTGCTCGCATCTGCCGCCTCATACTTTTCATTGTTCACAGCCTTGACGCTCCACGCACCCGCGCTTTCTCGTCCAATCGTCCACGCATATACCGAATTCACGCACAGAAACGCCGCCCAGATGGACTGCGTCACAGCAAACGGCCAGGGGAACCGGGCCGCCGTTCCGAGAGCCATTGCCCGCGACCAGCGCAAGACGTTTGACCATGACCAATATACGCTGCCGGGCGTCGAGTCCAGGCTGAGGAGCTGGTGAGGTAGGGGCTTGCCGTAAACCTCTTGGTAAGAGTTCAGCGTGGCGGCGTAGTTGATGGCTCCTGTGTTGGACTGGCGTGGACCAGAATTCGCTCGTTGTCGAGAGTCGTCGACTTGTTAGAAAGGGCTTTCAGGACCGGGACCATGTGTTCTGATCGCGTTTGGAGGTCGGAGAACATGGCCCGGGAGATTGGCGAGAGGATGACGATTTGTGTTGCGTGAGGGAAGAGTTCGCGGAACCCGTCGGCGTATTTGGCGACGTGTTTGGGGAGACCATCTCCCCAGCCGTACAGCAGAACGATGGTTGGGTTGATATCACTGCGCTTCTTTTGCTCCTCGGTTTCAATTGCTTCACCGGGTCGGCTGAATACTTGATCGGACAGCAACGTGAACCCTGGGAAGACGGGGTCTTTGTATGTCATTATTACCCAACGAAGATGCGACGCCAAGCAAATAAAGGTGCAACATGTAAGAGATACAAGACGGGAACGAAACTATATGTATTATGAAAGATTTCCAAGGCAGGCAGTTGCTCGAGGTTCTATCAGTACCCTTGAAGTGCTAAACCCATACCATGTCGGCTCTCGTTCACTTGTATATATATATGTGCTCATCGCCTGGTATCTTCAGGTCACCAGTGGGGAACGCGTCAGGCTTAGACGTCAGTAAAAACCACATAACGAATTCGCATGTTTCCCTAGTGTTTCGTCATCCCCAATCTCAACAATTTTTCATCCCTTGGCTCGCGCAATTATACTTATTTGTTAGTTCTGAGCTAGGATCGGGTTCCCAACAATACATAGATCACTTAGTAAGTGGGCTCGGTGGGTTGCCAGAGAATTCAAGGTAAGTAAGTGGACGCTTCACGGATGATGGGTCAGTGTTTGATGCTCGATGCCGAGGCACGGAGACTATGTTGTAATCAAACACCGCCTATTTGGGTAAAAGGGCCGGTCAGGCGGCGTGGACGGCAGCGGGAAAATTCCACTATCCCCGTTGACTTCCGGCCCGTACGGAGTGTAGTTTCTGTCATTCGGACTTTTGCAGAGACCACTTTGATGGATTGATTCGTTGCTGTAAACTCTGTGCGTTGTTGTCGAGAAGAACGAATTTTGGCACTCCCATCAAGGTTCAGTAGCTAGGCGACAGGGCGGCTGTCGCAGTAACGCACAGCCTTGCTGTATCCTAATAGCAACAGTCGACCTGCAGATGTATCCGTAGAAGGTTCCTTGACCGCCTGCAACAGGAGGTAATGACCAAGTCGCTTCATCCATTGGCAAGTGACTTGGAAGAATCTTTAAACCAATGGCTGGAGCCATGTCACCAGCAGGAACCAGTTTTGACACCCGTACTTGCAATGTCGTGATATTGACGTCTCAGCCCAACGCCCGCCCATGGGTAACGGGTTGGGGCTCCGTTGCTATTATTGGGGCAGAGCCACACTGCTCCATGCCAATGCGGCAGTGTCCGGGCTGCATTTGACTGTCATCAGTACTCCAGGGGTATAGCCTACCAGGAGCTGGCTTCTTGGTGTAGTGGTGATGACCATGCTGTGGTCTTCACAAGAACAAACTCCCCATCGCCCTGGCTTGATCGGCGGAGGGCCACCTCACGTCGTCTCCTTGAAAAGATTCTGCATAGTGGTCTGTGAAGACATCATGCGGCACTGTATCAGTGCTGATGAATCAACAGAAACAGGCACATCAGCCGAGTTTCTGGAGATATCCCTGAGCAATCAACCGCTCCACATCGCCTTGCCGAACATAGAACTGGCTGTTTTTCGTCAATGTAATAGCACTAGTGTCGTTGTCAGTTCGCCTTCGTGGCCCAGAACCATGCTTCCTACATACCCATACTCCGTCTGGATCTCACCAGCATCCTTGAGCACTCGCACGTCGATGAACAAATCCCGCGGCGGTTCCAAACTGCCAGTCAAGTCGATATCCGTCCATTGGCCCTTGTAAGCAGCCAGTAAATCACTATATTGCCGCACGTATTCTTCTTCTTGGGGGCTGAGACTGCTCGTCGAAGCATCCCCAGCTGCAGGCGCGCCGTTTGATGCAGCATTTGAGTCGCGTAGTTGCTGCCCGGAGAGATCAACAACGTCTGACCCGTTCCACACAAGCTCTTCCAGCTTGTCGGTCCGTGTTCTGTGGTATGCCAACAGGCAGCGTTTGTTGCGTCGCATTGACAAATGGTTCACGAGCAGGGTGCAAGCAACGGCTTGATCTGCGGACGGGTCGAAGGAGCCCTGGAATGGTTCAAGAAGGTCCTTGACGTCTTTGTCGAGATCTCTAACTTCTCTTGTCACCGCACGAACGAGCTCGGCTTGATATGGCGGTAGGTGGGCGAGGTTCTGCGTCCTTTTGGCGTGTTGAACCTGGCCATTGAGTTAGTTCCGAGGAATAGTTGCGGGATGCGTTCTCTCGAATCTACGTACCAATTTCACTCCCATGTCTCCGTACATGTTGGAAAAAGAGATTTCTGTCCTTTCTTGGCTGGGACAAAATTTCCGCGAATTTCCTTAACAAAGAAGAGGCCAAGGGTGGCGGTCGTCTTGAGATGGACGCGACTCAAGTGACGGACGCGGTCCAGGTGGGAGCACAGAGGTTGCCCTACCCCGCTAGATCACCAAGTAATACAATGAACGGAGTAGCGAGCTTGGCTAGCACCAGTTGAGAGGATTGGCGGTTGGCCCTGGCTGCCTGCCCCGCCGGAGCAAAATTGCCTGCCGGTGCTTGGAGATGGGGACATCTGGACCTCCAATTTCTTTCAGTATAGGCGGCGTGAAGAACATTGAAACCAAAGATACCTACCTACCTGGTAGGCACCGTGCAGCAGGCAATCGCAATACTTGGTGTGCAGTCGTGAAACCGCATGCCGGCTGGTTTCAGCACAGTGATAATGTCTCTGGCTGCGCTAGTCGCCTCAAATGATGCAAAACGACAATATGGAACCAAATAGTACGGAGTACGAAGTCCAGATGGGAAAGTGGAAAGTGAACAGTGCTCATATGACTGGATAATAAATACCTTTGTTTACCAAGTCATCTCCCGAGATGAGATGATCAGACCGCCAGGCAAAGATAGCCACATTTCAATTTGTTCACACCATTCCAATGCTAACTACAATCTACAACAGCTCGACGTACAGGGAGTGGCTTGCGCATATAGGCCGGGACTTGAGCTCAGAATGCTTTCTTTTTCTCCCTCTAGGATGGAAAGAGTCATTCTTGGCGAACGAGCTTTGTGCATCGCAATACTACGAGCCATGTCTAAATCAATGCCGACGGAATCTGTCACTGAAAATGTCAGTTAGCAAGCTTGTTGGCATCGAAACTCGGGACAAATATGAGCGAACGGACAGTGTTCAGAGATGCATAAATGCTTGTGATTTCGTCAGTCGGCGGGTCTTGAGTCCGCCTCCGAAACACGGACCAATTTTTCTCATCATCAAAGTCTTGGCAACTTGCCATCGTGGAGGAAGTAATGTCAAGCGTAGTCGGAAAATGGTAGAAACTTACATTTAAGAAACAATTGAGCTTGCAGGCTGAGCATAAACCCAAAGCTCCAACCAGGGTGGACACAATAAACGTATCCCACAAGCTACAAATGTAGGCAATTGATGCTGCGCCATTGCGGCTACATGTCTTTTCTTTCCCCTTTTTTTTAAAAAAAAAAGAGGTGCAGGTCGAAGAAAACAGAATGGAGTGGCTAGAAATTTTATCTAATTTGTCCCCAGCTCAATGTAGTGGATCCCTGGCCAACTTAGGACAAATGAGCGGAGAAAGCGTCGGGCCGTGGACCACCGTCACCACTTGAGCGCGCAGCGCCACTGCGCTCGACGTAAGAGCTCTGGCAGCCTATCGCCTCGAGTAGTGTGCAAGCTTCGTTTGCATTCTCATTCTCGGGTTCTTACAGTCGTTCAGCTCTCGATTCCTAACGCAACTCTTTGACACGGACCCAACTGGACTTTTTGCCAGAGCGAGACAAAATGCCTATTGCGCCCATCATCACCTTCAAGGCCGGCCAATGCGAGGTTGACGTACGTCACTCTTGTCCTTACATTGCCGTTACACTGTCTCCGTGCTAGTTTGACCTCGTTTCTCACTGACATCTCATCTTCATAGGACGGCTCATCGCGGCCTCTCAAGGTTAAGCCTCAGCCTCAGCCTGGATATCTCTACTTATATTCTGAAGATGGTACGCTCTTCCAATCTTTTTTTAGGCTGATGACAATTGATTCTAACACCTGCAAGACCTGATACATTTTTGTTGGCGCAAACGCGATCAGTCTCTCGATGAACCGGAACTTGATCTAGTCATGGTGCCAACTGATGGCAGCTTTGTCCCTTACGAACACAATGCACATTCCGAACCCACCGCAAAGACGAATGGCCGTATTTTTGTTCTCAAGTTCGCATCTTCGTCTCAGCGCTACCTGTTCTGGATGCAGTCAAAACCACAAAGTCGCGACGGGGACCCCAGCTGGTTTAGCCCCAGAGATCGTAAGATTGGTGACATTGTGAACAGACTGCTACAGGGTGAAGAGGTTAATGTGACGAGCGAGCTGGCTTCTGTCCGAAACGTCGACGATCGAGACGATGACGATGACGAGACTATGGAGGATGTCGAAGGCACGCGTGGTCAACATGCCCATCATGGTAGCGGGAGCGGCGGGGCCGGCCCTGATGCCACTGGAGGAGACGTCAGAGAAGAGGGCGAAGAGTCAAGAGAGGGTGGAGCTGATGGTGCCAGAGCGTAGGTCATCCCCCATTGCAAGGCGGTTTTCCCCCGAAGGGGCTGCTGTCATTATTTTTATTCTTTATTTTTTCACTTTTTGGCCGTTGCAAGCTATGTGGTGTCGGGAAGAGCGGAAAAGGGTACACAATAAATGTCCGTCCCAGTGACTGTATTACTACTAGAGCCTTGCATGTCGCAGCAGAAGAAAGCTAAACAGATGATACATCAGCATGTACTGGTTGATTGGGCGATCTCGTGATTTTAAGCTGACCAGCCTCTAGGGCTTCCTCGTCAGCACCAGACGCCGCAGCAGCCGTGAGAAACTTTCTGGAATCATTGAGAGGCCAGCAAGGACTTTCGGGGGGACACCAGCAACAGTCGGACGTGCCATATCCTCACCTCAACCATCTTTTGCCCACCGCAATCACCGTGCCAGTGATCGACAGCGCAGCACCTGAATACATTGATTCTTTGTTGAGCTTTCTGCCCCCGTCTGTCATTGTCCTTGCCAATGGAACAGCTGCTGCAGAAGAAAGCCAGGGGGAACCATCAGCGGATGCCATTGAGGCAGCCAAGGCATCACTCTCGTTTGACGACAAACGAAGCTTATTGAAGAGAGTTTTGAGAAGCCCACAGCTTAATCAGGCCCTGGGGGTTCTAACCATGGCGTTGAGAGATGGTGGACTTCCCTTGGTTGCGGATGCCCTTGGCATTAGTGTTGAGAACGGTGGCTACATGCAGGGCAGCGGAATGCCGCTGGGAGGAGGTCAGGCAGTCAAGGTTTTTGTAGACGGCGTTAGAAAGACTGTTCAAGAGCGGAGGCAGTGAACAAATCACTTAGAGTCCTTGAAAAGCCGAGGTGCGGTTGAAAAAACGGGACACACGTCCATGTAGTGTACCTGAGCGTGGCATGTAGAATACCGCTATTTGCATACGCAAGACTTGGACAAGACAGGCCTGCAAAAGAAATTGGACATGCTAAATACCAAGAACACACCTATGAAACGGGGATATACATTAGAAATGCTGTTTTTAAGTTTATTAAGCTGACATTGCTAAATAAAAATAATGTCCCAGCGAGTGACTGTGATTGCCACAATCCCAAAATGCTGGCCCCACGTACGACTCGTGGGTCTGACGTACAGACGGCAAGCTGTCCAGGAAAGCTGGCACCGCCCTCGGCGCGAGCGAGCACCTCTTTTTCGACATTCCATGCTTTGTCGATTGCGAGGGTAGAGCAGCGAAAATGGACTTGCCATTCCCGACCGATATCCAGGAGTTCGACGCCGACGACCGGATATCGTTTTCACGACTCGACAACAAGTTCATCGCTGTTCACGACGACGGCAC
Organism: Metarhizium acridum; assembly: GCF_019434415.1. Lineage (NCBI taxonomy): Eukaryota > Fungi > Ascomycota > Sordariomycetes > Hypocreales > Clavicipitaceae > Metarhizium > Metarhizium acridum. Next base: position 2,070,137 of record NW_027094016.1, on the reverse strand, counting down.
CGAGTTCGAGTTTGATGCAGATCTGAAGCGATGGGTGCCTGCGGAGGAGGAACCGCTAGATCACGAGGGGCACAGCTATGGACAAGACTCGCCGGCACAAGAATTACAAGGCGGTGCAAGGAAGAGACATTTTGAGACGGAGAACGGGTCCGAGGTGAGCCCTTGTTAGCTGCAGCACCACATCGTGATATCGCCGCCTCTACGTCCATGAGAATGAAATAATGGCATAACCTGACAGTCACATATTACCAGGGAAGCAACGAAACACCACCGGCACGTCCGAATAAGAAGCAAAAAGCGCCTCCACGGCCGCGAGAAAACACGGCCGTCTATGTCACCGGCTTGCCTCTTGATGCAACGGTGTCCGAAGTCCACGATTTGTTCTCGCGCAAGGGAGGTGTCATTGCCGAGGAGATTGATAGCGGTGCGCCGAGGATCAAGTTGTACTCAGATGAGTCGGGGAACTTCAAGGGTGACGCATTGATTGTGTTTTTCAAACCACAAAGCGTAGAGATGGCAATTATGCTGCTAGACGACACGGATTTTCGCGTGACTGCCACGGGGACACGAGAAGGCAGAATGCGAGTCCAGGCTGCAGATTCAAGTTACAAAAAGGTTCAGTACGAAGCGGACGGAACTCCGGGCGGTGGTAGCAACGGCGGGCAGCAAGACAAGCGGCCACAGAGAAGCGATCGCGACCGCCAGAAAATCATCAAGAAGACGCAAAAACTCGACGCCAAGTTGGCGGATTGGGACGACGACGATCCTTACCCAGCCATGACGCAGTCCAATTCAAAGAAGGACAGGACGGTTATCCTGCGCCACATGTTTACGCTTGAGGAGTTGGATGAGGACCCTGCCGCCTTGCTGGAGATAAAGGAGGACATTCGAGATGAGTGTGCCAAGTTGGGTACGGTGACGAGTGTTGTGTTGTACGATCAAGAAGAAGATGGTGTTGTGTCGGTGAGGTTCAAGGATACAGAGTCGGCTGCGGCGTGTATTAAGCTTATGCACGGGAGAAGCTTTGACGGGCGCGTGGTGGAAGCGTCCCTCAAGACGGGCAAGGAGAAATTCAAGAAGTCTGATAAAGATACGAGTAAGGATCATGATTCAGATTAATAGGGGACGGGTAGCTTTTGGAGGGGTGGTTCGTTTTGTATTAGTACTAGATTTGAAATAAAGCAGATACCCTCGAAATACATGTATCAATATCATGGCTCTCTGGAATTTGACGAAAAAAACTACGCCGTTGCTACTAGTTCCCCCACCGGGTACGCCATGGATACAACTAAGAGAGGGAGGCCTTTTCCTCCGAGATGTACCAAATCGCCGCTTCGATGATCCTATATACGATTTGCAACTCTTGTTCATCTGTGAAACGTTAGCAATATACAGACTTGTGTGTGAATGATTTATTAAAGGTGGTCAACACAACACATGTCACTTACTCCTCGGAGCATAAATCATGACAAAATTTGCCGCTACTGGCATCTGCAGAAACCAGCCCTTTCTCGCAAGCGGATGCATCTGTCCCCATCCCTTGGCCAACACCTCCGCAATATCATCCGGATGCAAGCACATGTGCATCGAGTGATCCGAGTCATGAACATGAACAATCTCGCCCTGGCAGTTTGTCCGCAGCGCATGTTTCGCAAACAAGGCCAGCCCGTGTTTTTCCACGCACGACCTCTCCGTCCCGAACTTGAGGGGGCTCCCGTTGCCCAGCTTCACCATTGCCCTCCGCAGCGTCTGGTAGCTATTCCGCGCGCCGTGCTGGTCCAGCTGTCGCTGGGGAGCGATGCCCACCACCCGGGGCCGAGGACCAGACCGGTAGGGCAGGTTTTGTGAGCGCAGCATGCCCGATGGCGAGGCATGGTTGACGGCGAGGTGGGCGGGCGGTGTGAATGGGTCACGGAGAGCCCAGAGACGCCACCACGATATCTGCAGGTAGCCGTAGAAGGTGGGCGATGTGCCTCCGGGCCCGAGGCTGAGGAAGTTTTCGTAGTCGTTGTGGACGAGCACGAGGAGAGGTGTCAGGAGGATGAGCCATTCGGTGAGGGTCGATCCCAGGCAGTGAATTGATATAAGGAGGGCGGCAGAGAGGGTGAAGATGCTGGAGCCGGTGAGGGTGACCGATATTGGCTTCTGGTGCAGTTGATATGATGGTGATGATGACGGTGGTGGTGGAGGAGGAGGAGGAGGAGGGGGAGGTTGCAAAGTTACGACGTCTTGCTCGGGAGTTAGAGTAGACGTGGCTGACGCGATAGTGACGGACATGTTTGCTCAAGAGAGACGAGTTACAGATGTTTATTGTAAGTAACGACTTGGTCCAACACTCTATACGGTCCCAATGGACACAATGGACGAGACGGGATTCGGCGTGCTGATGCACAGAGCTCTCACGATTCCATCTCAAGACGGGGTTGTCCCAGAACCCGTCTTTTATGCCACACGCATGGCCTGGCACGTCCCAAAAGCCACCTACCCAAATCTGACACATCCTTTAGCATTGGACGATCTAAATCCACGCCATGTTCTCCGTGATAGGCCCTCTGCAGGAGAGGTTTCACACTGCTCCCCCCGGTGACTGGTTGCTGCTTGTTGGCAGCTGCATCTAGCAATCCCTAGCCACCGGGCCATCGGGTCATCGGGCTGGCTGGTGTGTCTTGCTAGATGCGAAGCCAGTTATGTGCTGCGCTAGGTTAAACGGTAGCGCCCTGTGAGTTCTTGGCCAGTTGAAGAGAGCGGTGTTGCGGTATCTGACCAGCCATGGCGTTGGGTTGCCGATGGTGGTTGAATTTTGGGTTTTGGGCTCGTCGTGATTCGGGAGTCGAGACTCTCTTCTCCAGCACATGACATGTCGTCTTGCCATAAGCGGGGACCGTTTTCACCTTTATTGCGAGGGCCGGCCGGGGGATTACAGTCCAAGTGTCAACCGGTACACTTGCACGTTTGAATTTCAACCAGACTCATGGACAACAGATACTCCAGAGAATGAATGATACTCCACGGTGGTAAACCATCAATCACTTACAGTTCCCCATGGTAGTCCATTGGGCCTCAGCACACCATGCAGGGTCTCAGCTCCGTAGGCGAAATCTCTCTTTCCACTTCACAAAGACTCCACGCAATGGCAAGCAAGCGCTCTAGACTTTTTGACAATGCATACACACTTCAAAGGACATCCCGCAATCGGACACTGGAAATGTGCAACCCGCCGAGCACGCTGTTCCCGGGTGGGTGAGGCATGGCTCGTCACCTCGTTGCTCGGCAACCGCATCTGATCCCCTGCCAACACACATGGTCCAATCCACAGCCGACATTTGCCTGGACTGAGACGTCTTTTTGCTGTAGGATTTCTCTTCATGCTGCATGACTAAATATCGTACATGGCCATTTTGTTGCGTTTTTATCCCACCACTGGAACGCAACACACACGATAAGACTTGGAGCATTCCAGCATCAGCACGTGGATGATCCATCCGCTCGCCTAAGTTTACCTTGCCGCATACCTTGCGCGCTCCCTATTGCGACACTTCACCAACGAAGAATACAGGGTCCACAGTAGGTTCGCTGCTCTCTCATCTGATGAAACTTCCGTTTCTACAAAAGTCTTTACTAACGATAGATATGTAGTCGGCACGCCACCGCCCTCATGGGGCTCCTCTCAAACCCTCTACGGTCCCGCGAACAGCGGCTGCCGCTCTACGAGAATCGACAACCACCGACCAAAGAACGTTACTCGGATGACGAATACGACTACTCAGACGACGAGTCCGACGGATCATACCGCTCGGAGTCTTCATCGCCGTATAGTAGTTCGAGAAATGTATCCGACTCGGGGCCCAGTGGGCTGTTGCTACGGCCGAAGCGAAAACTACTACAGCAGCCTCCCAAACATGGCATCTCACGACTATACCCCTACCGGCTACCGACAAAAGTAACCCGGTGGGTGCTCATCGGTGTGATTGGCACAATCATCCTCATGGTGCTCAGTCTTGTGCGTGCAAGCCAAGTTGAGAATTGGAAAGTGGCAAATGGGCAGGTGAAGACGACGACACCGCCGCCGCCGTTGTGGGAGAGTTTTCCGTTTTTGGAGAGATATTACGGTGGGATCCGGACGTTGAGGCCGTTTAACGAGAGTGAACCGTCGTATCCGGTTACGAAAGAGCCCGTGGTCTCGTCGACCTCAGGAGACGAATCTGCTGCTGTCAAGACTGCTCGGAATGTGATTGACGAGGAGCTGCCCCCTAGCTTGTCGTGGGAGACGTATCCTACTGCGAGGAAGGAGCCTGGTATTCAGGAGTGTTTCATTGATGCTGCTGGAAAAGTACGCGTGCCACCGTTGAGGTACTACAATGGCCGAACTCACGGCTTTCCTGAGCACGTGTCGGGGTCCTATGAAGTTCTTAAGCTCCCCGAGGACATTTGTTTTGAGCGGTATGGCCGATACGGTCCGTACGGCTTTGGGTATTCTCAACGGATGGGCGGCCTGAGCACCGGGGAGCACGGTGAGAATGAGGGCTTCGATGCCGTGTGGGAAAAGACGCCACGCGTGGACTACCGATCTGTGGACTGGGCTGATGTGCAGCGTCGATGCTACAATGCCAATGTTGGACGATACAAGGCTATGCCACCCATGACGCCTTCTTCTCATGGGTTTTATATCGGCCAGTCCAGCGCCGAGAGTATCTTGGCTCGTCGGTCCGAGGACATTGTTACCGTCAGAGGTTCCAACACTACTCAAGAGGCCGAGAAGCCCATGGCCACTCCTGCCTTTTCCAAGAGCACCAAGGGCGGCGTCAGTACAGGAAGCACTGCCAGAACGGCGATTGTAGTTCGATGCTGGGACTCGTATCTCTTCCGCGAAGATGACATAGCCAACGTCCGCTCCATGATTGCCGAGTTATCCATGGCATCTGGCGGCAGATACGACGTCCATCTCCTTGTCCAGGTCAAAGAGGACGGCAAACACCCCATCTGGGCCGACCACGAAGCCTACCAGAAGCGGATCAACGAGACCATTCCCAAGGAATTCCAAGGCCTCGTCACCCTCTGGACGGAAACCCAAATGCTGGCTCTCTACCAGGGCATTTACGATCTGTGGACTCGCGGACCTGATCTGCCCGTCCACGGCGTCTATAGAGGCCTCTCCATGGCCATGCAACACTTTGCCTACCTGCACCCCGAATACGACTACTTTTGGCAGTGGGAAATGGACGTCCGGTATACTGGCCATTACTACGACTTTGTCACCAAGCTCGAGGAATGGGCCAAGGCGCAACCTAGAAAAGGGCTCTGGGAACGCAACTCCCGGTTCTACTTCCCCAGCGTGCACGGCACCTGGGAGGACTTTTCACAAATGTCCCGCGTGCAGAGCGAAATGGGCACCGTCGGCGCTGACAATGTCTGGAAGAAGATGCCGGGTGAAAAGACGGCCGACACGACGGTGTCTAGGGGCTCCCGGATGGTCTGGGGACCCCTTCGACCCGTCGACGAGCAGGACTGGTTTGAGACCGAAGCCGATCCCGTCGCCCCGACCACATATGAGGCGGACAAGTACAAATGGGGCGTCGGCGAAGAAGCAGATTACATCTCGTTGAACCCCATCTTTGATCCCGAGGGCACGACATGGGTCCTCAAGGACGACATCACGGGGTATAACCGCACACAACCGCTCCCGCCGCGCCGCGCCGCCATGATCACTACGTCTCGCATGTCGCGGCGTCTGCTCATGAAGATGCACCGCATGACGGCGTTCAAGAAACAGTTTGCGTTCCCGGAGATGTGGCCCGCCACCGTCGCCCTCCAACACGGCTACAAGGCCGTTTACGCGCCGCACCCCATGTATGTCGACCGCAAGTGGCCCGTCGAGTACATGGCGCAGACGTACAATGGCGGCCGGGACGGGTCCAGCGGCGGCTCGAGAACTAGCGTCTTTGGCGAGCGCGAGCACAACCTCAAGGGGCTGAGCTGGTTCTACAACTCTGGCTTCGCGCCCAACCTGTACAAGAGATGGGTTGGGCTGAAGGTGAACAATGACGGCGGCGAGGAGTTTGAGAGGAACCTGGACGAGACCAAGGAGGGCTCGGGCGTGGGCAATATGCGTGGTGGTGAGGGGAGGATGTGCGTTCCGGCCATGTTGCTGCACCCTGTCAAGGATGTCGAGCTGCCGGTTGAGGCGCCGCCTGAGGAGGGCGATGAAGGTGTCGAGTCAGACCCGACGGCATGATTGGGGCATATCTGTTGTTTGTGTATGTGTTTTATTCTTCTGTTCTAGATGGACTTGTGTACAGGGCGCTGGGAATGGACTTTTTTTTTTGCCACGAATTGGGTAAGGTAATGCGGCCGGACCACATTGAACGATGTCATGTCGTAGAAGCATCTTGTATGTTTATACGTATGCGCGGATGTAATAAAGTCGGCCTCACTCAGGTACGACTGTTTGAGAGCTTTGGTTAACTGGGAGATTGAGAGGCGTTTCAGGGCGTGTACTTTGTAATCGTGGTCACAAAAAGAGGTTTTGTCTTCTAAGCGATACGTCGAAGATATGACGTGAACGGGCTTTTTGTGTTTTCCTCATTCATTATACGAGTAATAAAGACGCATCTATTACCGCTTAATCTTACATCATCGGCCACTCACCCTAAATCTTTGGAAATGCTCACCCTTCCCGTCATTCACGTGTTCCCAAGACCATTCCCGTTTACGCCAATATGCTGCTCGCGAAAACCAAATAACCGCGTTTTGACAACTGCCCCAAAGTTTGAAACAGTTGGAAGACCAGGCTTGCTTTTTGCCGTGGTCCAGTGCTTGTCGCTTTTTATTCTCTTGTGAATAGGATCGAATGAAACAAATTAAGAATACCGCCCCATCCCCCTTTATACGACACGCTTGACCTCGAAGAAGCGGCGCAACCACCAGACCTGGAACAGAGACTCGCCGAGGACGACTCCAATGACAAACAGGTTCCACCACTTGACACGGGCGTTGGTGCTCTCGGCGGTGTTGCGGTGGGTCCGCTCCCGCATGATAATGTATTGTTGTTCGTCCTTGACTTGGGCAAGGAGATCGGACAGTTTGCGGACTGCGGATGGCATCGTTAGCTTTGCTGTAGCCTGAATGGGATGAAAGTCAATCAAGAGACTGTCTTGTATAGTAGTACCTTCGGCTTCAATAGGGTCAGATGGCATTTCGGATTCGCTGACATAGACGACACCGTGGACGTTGAAGGAAACCTCCTTGGTGTTTGCTCCCCAGTGCTGATTGCCGAAGCAGTATGTGTATTTGCCGTCGGTGTGGGCAGTGAAGGAGTGGTCGCCGGTAGAGACACTTCTCTCGTTGACCTCGTAGCCACCGCTGGGGTTCAGTATCTGTAGGCAGTCAATATTAGAGAGATCAAGTACAAAAAATAAAAATGATGCTGATATCTCGTGATAGCAACCCCCCCCCTTCTTCCACCCCCCCTTCGTATGCAATGGTTCGGATAACATTTGGGGGGGTCGGGCAAGCTCATACCCAAAAGTCGACATCGAGATTGCCAGCGCTGCCAAATTCCCGATCACCAGTCTGGAAGGTGACAGTCATCTTGTCGTCGCGATGCAGGCTCTCGTGGAAGCACTCGATGCCGTGGGCGGGCAGCACAATGTTGTGTGCGCTGACGGCCTGGAAGGCCACCGTCGCCACAGCGAACAGTGACCTCGCAGCCCAAGGTAGATGCATTTTTGATGTCGTGTGGTCGAAACGTATAAATTGACAACTATGTCTCCTTGCCCTCGTCTGCCTGCAGGGCGTTGCAGTGATGGCGAATCGAAGCAGGCAGAATGTAATTATCGAAGCTGGGGAGCTGGTAGATGCGCGAACGTGACACCTTTTCGCCGGCGGGTTGGAATAATTGGGTGGAGGTTGCTCCTGCTGTTCAGACAGGGGTTGGCCAGTGGATGATGCTTAGCACGCACTACATTGCTGCCACGGGTGGTGGGTGAGGGATGAACAAAAAGTGGAACCTAGACCTCAGGAGCTGAGTGGCTCGTCCTTGTGGGCAAAGATTCCAGGTACCCACCGTTGGCTTGCACTGAGTTTGCTCGACTCAGGAGATCTCAGGAGAGACAAAGTCTTGTGTGTACATTAGCCTCCACGGATTATCGTTTCCCGAAGTTTACGAGGCAGGCACCATTTGCCTCAGGGCGGCAGAGACTTTTACAGTATTTACGCACAGTGGAGTGTTAGCACGAAGTGAGTATTTTTAATCATGAGCTCTGGACTCTCATGCTGCGTACCAGAGGGCTTCGCACTCGTTCAGCGTGGGGAAATAGTTCATTTCACTGTATGCCCCGTTATTTTTGCACCGTAAAGGCGTGCTAGGAGTTCGCACTTGAAGACAGGCAGAGCCGGGGTTTTGTGGCAGCGTACGGAGTAGTTGCAGTTGTCTACTTGTAGCGACCAGACAGTGTCCGACGGGAGGCCACAGCTGGCAAGTTCAGAACCTTTAGGGCTGCGCACAGCCCTGAGGAGAATTATTCAATGTTGCGGTACAAGTGTCTGGTGGGGAGTTGCGGCAGCCTCTAGCGAAACTGGCCGCCCACTTGTAGGCTAGGTAGTTACCTACTTCGAAGTAAGTCCTGGCACGTCCTCGATAGCACGAGCACAGAGCCAGATAAGCCGCATCAAAACGGACCATAAACCAGGGCAGGGCCAATTAGGACCAAGTTCCTCAGTAGATACTTGTACCTTGGGGGTCTTGGGTAATAACTTAGTATGGTGCAAGAAGATCTCGTGCTGGGGACCTTGATTTCATCAGCGTGCGTCCACTTGGACTGGACCACTTGACCCGTGCCTCTCGCCGCCGCTGGGTCTGCACCCACCAAGTGGTCTCAAAGCACCGCCGCCTCTCTCTCCCTGCCTCTTCACCGACCTGGCCAAAAATTATCCTGCCCACGAGAACTCTCCTTCTCCTTATCCACTCCTGCACGCCCACCCTTCAAAACCATCCCGCGATCCATCGACCAAGGAGTAAGTCGTCTCTGCCCGCGCCCTCGATTCTACCCGTCGTGCCCGTCATGACCCTTACCTTGTGCACCCGAGCCCAACAGGAATACTTTGGGCTCTTTCCTCACTGTAGCCGTCGCCGTCGCCTTGCACGACATCTTCGTCGCTGTGAAGACCCTCGTCGAGGCTCAAGTCACTCACTCAGTTCAAGTCGGTGCCGCACAGTGTGTGAACCCACCCACTTGACCACTCGTTGAAATGCGGCAGCCTATCCCTGGACATGTGTCCTCTGTCCGCGCTCGAGTATATCAAGTCGCACCCCCAAGACTCACTTGCTGACTTGCCGACGAGCCACAAGTCGGTCAATTTCCACTTGTCCTGCATCGACCTTGTTCTCGTCATTGCATCATTTTCTGCCTGCCTCCATCCTCCTGCCCGCCGACCTTCAGCCCACTACGAAGAAAAAAACCCCTCCTGGCTGGCTGGCTTACTTACGCGTGGCAATTAGGACACATAGATATCTCTCGCTCGATCGCTCGGTAGATCTCTTTTGCTCTTCTTCCTACACCCACAACCGCCACCGCTACAAATTATACGACTAGCCGCCCTCATCGCCCCAAGTCGCAATCATGGGTCTCACCTTTTCTAAGCTTTTCGACAAGTTGTGGGGGAAGAAGGAGATGAGAATTCTGATGGTTGGTCTCGATGCCGCCGGTAAAACCACCATTCTGTACAAGCTTAAGCTTGGCGAAATCGTCACCACCATTCCTACCATTGGTAAGGTTCCCCCAACCACTCTTGGGCCCGTCTTGCCAATTACTCTCCTCCGCTGCTCTTGCCTTCTCGCATCCCGAAGAGCACCTCTCCATACTGTCATGCTAACTCCCCCCCTTTTTTCAGGTTTCAACGTCGAGACTGTCGAGTACAAGAACATCCAGTTTACCGTGTGGGACGTCGGTGGTCAGGACAAGATCCGTCCTCTATGGAGACATTACTTCCAGAACACTCAGGGTATCATCTTCGTCGTCGACAGCAACGATCGTGACCGTGTTGTCGAGGCCCGTGAGGAACTCCAGCGCATGCTCAACGAGGATGAGCTGCGAGAGGCCATCCTGTTGGTCTTTGCCAACAAGCAAGATCTTCCTGTAAGCTATCCTTATCCTCCTCTAATGCGTTGCTTGCGTCGCATGACAGTTTAGCTAACCAACTCGCCTTAGAACGCCATGAATGCTGCCGAGATCACTGACAAGCTCGGCCTCCACAGCCTGCGGCAACGCGCCTGGGTACGTCCACAAAGCAATCTCAAGCTCGTAAACAGGTCACTAATCTTGGCGTCCAACAGTACATCCAGTCCACTTGTGCCACGTCTGGTGACGGTCTGTACGAGGGTCTTGAGTGGCTCGCCACCACCCTCCGTAAGGCCGGCCACCAGTAGACATCACCTGCGAGAAGCCTTTGATCAACTCCCGCCTTCTCATTCGTACCCCCTCAAATCACGTACTCTCTGCAATACCGGACTTCGTTATAGTGAGGTTTCGGCTGTAATTTGAAAAGCTATCGATCAACCAATCGAATCAAAATTTAGTCTTTTATTCATCCTTCGTCCCTGTCCGACTTTGACCATTGTCTCTCTTTTAGGTGTTGTCGTGAGGCACATATACATGTTGGGCCTTCCAAATGCGGCTCTTTGAAAAGGCTTGTGCTACAATGGCCATGGATGTTTGGTTGAATACATCCTGCATGAACCATTAGGACAGGAGTAAACAGACGGGCTTACTGAGTCATACTGTTACCTGGATCAAGGTTCTTGGCAGCATATACGACGAATATTGACGGCTTTGGATGTACTGCATGGTTAGATGGAAATCGGCATGGAAGGAGGGCATTTGTGCAAGGCAAAGACCGTGGTTTACGCTGTTATACTTTAGTCCTGGTTTGACTTACTCTTTGTTTCCAGTCGTCTTGTCTCTTCATTGCGCTAGATTAGCGGCGTTGGGTTCGTTGCACAGGCCTCCCGGCTGGGAAAGGATTCGTAGCGGAATGACAGAAGGATGAATTGGGCGATGAACGGAGAGAGGGAGTTTTTTCTAAGAAAAATTGGTTCTCGATGTTCTTTTAAGCTTGTGGCTCATTTTTGTTCTGTGGGAATTGGTCTGTCTTCTATGGCTCTGGTGTGTTTTGACTCTCCGCTTCCTGGCATGGGTTCGTTTTCGGCGGGATGGTTGGAGGTTATGGCAGACAGAGGATGAGTGAGAACAGAGCGACTGGTAGATATATTGGAGAATGGAAAGTGTTTCATGTTTAAAGTATGGTGCTCATCATTTCCAGGGAAGTGCTTATTTCATAAATCAGATTTAGTGTGTGTGTTTGTGCTTGGTATGAAACACGTGGATATCAACTGAGAGGAGTAAATACAAGTAGCACGTGCTATAGACAACTCTCCAAATCAGTATTCTAAAATACAGAATCCGAGACTCCATGCTCCCAGTGAAATGGACTTATATTACATTATATTACATTATACTGCAGTCTCAGAAGCATTAACCACTTCCAAGCCCGTGTCATCCTGCTTAATCTTGACCTCAGCAGCTTGCCCCATCTTCAACTGCCCACGAATAATCTTATCAGCGAGCCCGTTGCCAATCTCGTTCGTGATGAGCCTGTTCAATGGCCTCGCACCAAACTTGGGATCGTATCCGCGCTCGGCGAGCCAGTCCTTGACTGTATCCGGAACAGTGAGCTTGATTCGCTTGTCATCCAGACGCTGCTGTAGCTCCTTGAGACGAATGTCGACAATATCCCTTATGGCAGATTTCGCAAGGCGTTTGAAGATGATGAAGGAGTCGATGCGGTTGAGGAATTCAGGCGGGTATGCCTGTGCTACGACGTCC